>NC_054080.1:63788248-64413248 GCF_017639655.2 Falco naumanni
ATATCTTTGCATGTATGTGTATATATATATAAAATACATACATAGAATATACCCATAAAATGACAGTGTCTAGAAGTTATTGGGTAAAATCCTCTTAGAAGGAACAGAGGCTGAAGATTTAAATATCATTAACACAATATTGAAGTTTCTTCTTATAGTAAAAACCTAATGGCTCCATACAAATACAAGAACTACATACAGTTTGGGAGCAGGCATAACTTCAGTGTTCCTGGCTGTCCCTTGTCCTGCACTATCGTACCGGGAAGGCAGATCCTATCCAGGAAGATCTGTGCAGATCAGGTATACCTGGGGGACTCCAGGGACAAATGTCTGCCACATATACAGAATTTTATGCTGTTATGAATGTAGTATGTGTCACTAGCAGTGATGATGGTGTTACTTCAGTCCTAATCTCTAGTGTTGTGTGTCAAACTAAGCAAATACTTAGGTCTTAATTTTAGGAGGGGTTTGGGCAGCACTTTTTCTAAGAGCACTAAGCTCTTTGCTTGAAAGCGTACAAGCACAGGAATTCTATGGCAATGAGTGGAGTTGTTGTACTATATGTATGTAGGCATCTAACCTAATACACTTAATTATGTGACAGCTCTTCCTGGGACAGAAAAGTCTTAACACTCTTATCCTCAACAGGCATCTTCTATCAAGCCTACCATCATTCCTTACCTAAAAATTTCCATATGGTGAGAAAAATTATTCAGCTGGATGGTGAAGACCTGTGTCACCTTGCAGTACCAGGTGACACAAAACAAGAAGGCAGGGGAAAATGTTGTAAGTTTGTTATAAGTTTGTTAATGAGAAATGTTACATTAGAATGACCTGAGTAAGGAGCACATTGTACTGATCTTTCTATTTTCTTTCAGCAAATCGATGTGTGATACTCAGAGGTGGAACAGTTTTCTGCTTGACTGGGAAGACTATGACGTGTGGTACAGACATTTTCACATGTTCTTGTTTGTAGGTTTGAGGCAAGGAGGAGAATAAATCATTTCCATCCCTTTCCAGTTAATGAGTACTGACTCTGAGAACATTTTACTTCATACAGAAAATAGCAAGCACAGTGAGTCATATTCAGCAAAACAAACAGTTCTGCCCTTGCATTTTGTAATGCCTGAGTTGTTATATTTGAGGAACAAACATATAGGTTTTTCTGCAGCCATCCTACTGAGGCCCCACAAGCCATTCACTACACCTGAGTAGCTCCACCTCTTGCTTCTTACATTGTATAAAAGAAGAAATCCTGAAAACATGGCTCACTTCAATAGGAGAAATATGTAATTTTGCTATCCAGAAAAGAGCAATGAGAGCTCTCCTGTAGAACTTGGATCACATTTAAACCTACATGACCTCCATGTTTAAAGAAGGCAACACTCCCTCAGAAATTTTAATGTTCAGAGTTCCTGCTTGGCAAGAAGGCACATATAGCCAGAACTTGGCTGAAACATGTGTTTGTATTTTCCTCTAGGAAATAAAGTAATGCTGTGTAAAACAGTAGTATCCAAGTAATTGCTGGAATAATGTGCATTCAACAGTCTGATACCAGTGATACCAGAAGTTTAATGTATAACCTTAGTATATGTAAAGCCTTAGTATAATTATTAGATTGTAACCAAAACATCCTTATATCAGGGTAATTATTAGATTGTGATCGAGAAGACCTGGTATTGTATGGATGAGATTTATGATCCAGCTTGAATAACTGCTTGAATTTCATGGAAAACCTAGCAGGTTTTGCCAAGAAAACATCATAAGAGGACTAGGATGACCAGGTCAAGAAGTATCTAGAAATGAATTTGGGTTGGTGGTCACAAAAGCAGCTTCAATTCAATTCAGAAGAAAGCTACACATGTGCAAAAGAAGGAGGGACTAATGCAAGTGAATTCTGGGCAATAATGGAGTATGTATGGGATTTTGGGGAAACAATGCATATGTATGATTATACAGAATTAAAGGAACACGTATTTGAGGAGAAGGTGAGCATGTTAAGAGGAGAAATACCCCATGCTCCCGGTGCTGTAATAAAGAATAAACTTTAAACTTCAGAAACAAGTCCAGAAAGTTTCTTTGACCGATCTTTTGGTAACAAATCTGTAAGGTAAAAATGTATTTATTCACTTTAAAATCTTCATCTATCATCCCTTCCTACCATCCCTTCCTTTTATGTGGAGGTGTAACTATACAGTATGAGCTGGTGAGATAAAACTTAAATCTATCTTTGTGGCTTGTTAGGTCCATTTTAGGTCTCTAGACTCTGACCACTTCTGCTATAAATTATAATACCAAGCTATTCCCCTCGGCAGTTCAGAACAGCTGTACCCTTTTGGGTCTTCAGTCATCTGATACTTCCTTCTTGCCTGCCAGTTTCTATAATGCACCTGCACCGTGTCATCCACGGAAGTTCTTGACCATAGAAAATCCAACAGCAGGTCTGCAGTTTCCTGTTCCTAAATTTAGGTCCTTTTGCACTAGTTTCCTACACCACTAGTTCATGTGAAGAAAAGTCCAGCAAAAGAAATGCCTGCTGTGGGACTAATGCCTTGCAGGGCTGTGCAGAGAAGACCAGAGTGAATCTTAATACTGTGTCCATGGAACACCTTTGAAGTGGTCTATGAAATGTAATTTCAATGAAGAAAGAACCTTGTGGTTGATTGTGGTTCAGAAAGCATCAGACACGGTCATGTCACTGGCTTAGGTGGGGAACTAGCCGGCATAGGAAAAGCATCAGGAACAGGGCATTCAGACTACCTGTACGAAGCTGAGCCCAGACTGATGGGTAGCTCTTTTCTAACTAACTCTGGGCATTGCAACAGCAGGATCGCTCCCAATGGGGTGATAATCATGCAGACTGAGTGGCTAGCAGAAGGACATTTTAAAAACAACCAGTTACAGATACGTCCTTTCCTGCTTTATTCTGGGTTATTTTCAGCCAATAATAGGTATGTAACCAGCCTTCCTATCTAGTAACAAGTGTAAAAAATATAACAGTATTCTAGGACAAGACCCATTCTTTGCTTAGCATGTTCCAGCTCACAGGATAGTGAAAATCTGAATGGAAGGTTCTGAATGCAAATGCAAAGGGTATCACCAAGCCTGAAGAAGCACTGGAAATGTGTGCCACAGCATATGCCAGGAACTGATCAGCTACTGGGATAAAGCAAGGATGGCAGTGGGAAGCAAAAAATGCAGTTCAGGATCTGTGTTGTATGATTTAGGACAGAGAGGGAAAAGATCTCATTAAATCATGTACTAAAGTATAAATTCTTAGATTCACCTGAGATTAAACAGTGCCAGATTACAACTTTTTTCCATGCTAGGGTCATATCTCACTTTCACACTGTCACTACAGAAGGTTGTAGGTTTTTCCATGCAGTTAATCAAGGGGCAGAGCTCACCTTTTTTATGAAGAAAGCCAAAGTAATTTGTTTACTTCAATAGGTCACAGCAAAAGACGATCGTGTGGATTACCAGGGAACACTTCAAGCAATCCTCCCCCTCAGGACAAGATACAAGAGGAATGTTTATCTACTTTTCATAGTAATTTTTTAATCATTTTTTAGCCTCTGCAGTTAATACAACATAGTAAAAATTTACTGACTACACAAATTGCCACAAAAATATCACTGGTTAAAGAACAGTCTATTATAAAAAGAGTGGAAAAGTTCACCGTGGTTATGGAGAAACATGGTCTACTTGCAAATAACCTACATGTCTTCTGCAAAGGGCAATCCTGTCTCAATAATGTCTTTGAGTACAAAGGAAGTATCAGGAAAAGCATGGATAAAAGGCACTCATGGAGATGATGTGCTCCTGCACCAAAAATTACTAAGAAACTCTGTTGCCATGGAGCTGGAGGGAACTGGACTGAAAGCTAAGGATTGGACTGAAAGCAAAGGACAGAAAGCAAAGCTTAACAGTCACTTTTTAGCTACAGATGAGTCAGCAGGATTGTACCCCAAAGAATCAGTTCTAGCACTGGTATTATTCCTGAAGATGAGTGTGACTAGTAACATCTTTTTGCAAAGACTTGATGAACATTTGTCAGAGGATGTTCTAAGTCATCAAGCTGTAGCACGCCTACTGGTAGTGCTGCCCAAGCTCTTTAATATGGTACTAGCCCCATGTTCCTGCCTTCCTCCCTGGAGGCAAAGGAACAGCTGAGCATTTCTGCCTGCTGGAGCAGCTGTGTCCATGCCAGAGATGTGAGATAAAGACAAGTTCATCCCCCTTTGTGCCTGTGTGAAGCCCAGCACAGGACTGGGCAGTGTTATAGGCACAGTTTCTGTCTTATATATGTCTGAGACCTTCATCCCAGGACGCTGTGACTCCTCAGAGAGCCTGGGCTCTGGAGGGATCAAGAAAGACTACAGTGCCTTTTGCTTCTCAAGTGCTATGCGACATGTTCAAGCCCAGCTGCCCTGGCAGTCCTGGGTTTGTTCCCAGTTTAATAACCATTTGAATTCGTACCTAAGGAGATCTCTTCCTTGTCCAGACATAGTTAATGGCAATCTTACTTTTGTAAGCTTGTGAATAACATATTTTTCTCACTGAGTTCTACAACAAGGCACTTTGCTGCCTCTCTGAGACTAGAAGGCAGTCAGAGCTCCATACAGAGTGTATTTCCTTCCTCTAGAGTTAGGGAACTGGTAACAGCTAAGAAACTTTAATCTCCAAAATATTTCAACAAGACCATCGATGTCTCACAGCAACTGTCATGGACATAAGCCATTGTTCAGCAGTCTCTTTACTCATGATACTACCAAAATACCTTAAACCCAAGAAGAAGAAATAAACATGAACATAATTAATATTTTACTAAATATTACACAGTTTTCAATGTTGAAGAGCCCTGTATCAGAAACACTAATTTCCTACTTCCAACCCAAGTCCTGTGCTTTCCCAACCCACTTTATTGACTGCTTCATTACCTGAGACATAAAAAGACAGTATCATTTTAGCCAACTGCAAAGACATTTTAAAAAAATTCACCAAATAACTACAATGAACACTGCAGAGAGTTACACAAGTCTGTATCACATAGTAATGTTCCAGCTCCCCATTTTCTCAACTGTGCTATTCTCAAAAAACAAAAGTAGTTATGCAGACCCTGGGTCATGGCCTTACAGCTAAAATCTGGTATTGAGAAGTCACAGGGCTCATCCAGACCCTGAAGAGCATGGGAAGTATGAAAGCAAAGTTCCCTCCACAGAGTGACCTTCCACAGACAAGGTAACCTTTGAGTTCTTAGCCTCAATCTCCTCTGCCTTCGCTTCCGTACAAAGCCCTGCACCAAGACATGGAGGCTGGGATAGTTGCTTTTCAAAAGATTATTAATACTACACTTACAAAGGTGAGCCTGCAGCTCTACAAACACATTGACGTGTTCCAGCTGAAATAGGCATAAGTTAGGGAGCTGGTGAAATCCAAATGTTTTGTTTATCCAAAGCAGATTGTTAACAAGAAAAAGTATTTGCAGATTAAAGTAGAATGTGACAATACCCATTGGTTATTATTCTCAGTAACACTGAACTGAGGTATTGGTCATGAATAATGACCAAACCATTGAAAATGCATCTCAAAAGCCAGAATCCTCTGTGACTTGCCTTTACACAACAATTTTCATGTAAAAATTTCATTGCAGTCTAATGCTAGACTAAATTATATGCTAGGTTTTACTTAATCCTATCCTCAGTAATATTAAATATATTAACTCTACAGAGTAAGTCGCCTTCACTAACCCAGTTAGAACAGCATGAAGAATTTGGTACTACTTGAAAGAAAATGTTTCTCTGCATATTTCAATTATGCAGCACTTCAGTGACATACTGGTTGTGCAGCCATAACCCTTGAAGATCATGGAAAAAATACAATCAGCACTATAACTGTGCATAAGAAGGACAGCTTAATGATTTGTTTCAATGAGCAATCATACTATCAACAGTATACTCAGCAAGCAGACACTAGTAGTGCTCATAGAGCTCAGTCTGGGTTTCTGCTATCAAAATTGTTAGTAAAAAACCCATACTTTTTATTTAATTCATCCATAAGCAACAATGCCCTACTTATTCTTTGCATTTTCAATTTGCTGCTTGTCTTTCTTTTTTATTCTCATACTGGAAGAAAACTACCACCAACTGCCTTGCCATTTTTAACAAAAAAGAGTATTAGGGACTTCTTTTTTAATTTTTATTACTGTCTAAAATTTTGATTAAAAAGTGAGATCACTATATAAACCAAAGAAACTGATCTATATTTTTGGTAGAAATGCAACTTATTGTCAGATTTTGCTATTGGCTTAAGGTTTAATTCAGGGGTCCTCAAACTCCGGCCTGTGGGCCAGATACAGCCCCCAGGGTCCTCAGGTCCTCAATCCGCCCCCGGTATGTACAGACCCTCCCTCCCCCCCCCCCCCCCCCCCCCCCCCCCCCCCCGGGAGTTGGGGGGGGGAAACCAAGCAGCCGCAGATGACTGCCTGCCACTGCATCCGTGCACCGGCCCCCTGGTTAAACAGTTTGAGGACCCCTGCTCTAATTCATCGGTTATGTTCTCTTCAGCTTAAAGTTATTAACTAACATTCCCAGTAGTATTTTTACATCCATTTGAAAAACAAGTTAGAGCCTGCCATCCTAACAAGGGCTCAGCTAAACATGTGCTGCATCACAGCAATGCCAACAGCACAGGTCCCATTTACTTCAAGTCAAGGATCATTGGTCTACAATAAAGCGTTTTTTTAAATGCCTCCCAAAATGCTTTTCATGGCCAAGAGCAATTTCAGCATGCCAGTGCCGTGGGCTGGCTAGCAACTGCAAACAGGGAGCTGGATAATCACACTAGATACATAAAGCATGGGTTTTGCACAGGAAGGCTGACAGTTACCCAGTGTCTAGTGCTGAGAAAGCCAAAGGTTGCTCTGAGGTTGCCACAGGGGCAGCTGAGCAAAAGTAACACTCTCCAGCATGTAACTAACCAGCACAACTAAGAGCAAGTGCTCATTTCCGCACGTAGCCAGTGATACCCTGTGCAGTCACCAGCAAGACAGAGGAAGCCGAAGGACCAAACCCTCCTTCCTGCCTCCCGTCTTTCCACCTCACACTGATCTGCCAGGCATGAGCTCATGGGTCGTGGATGCTGCACAGTGCTTCTGGCAGCTCTGGAGGTAGTGAGAAATTGTAGCAGCTGGGAGCACACAGGTGCTATGTCACAGCTTTCCTTCTCCTTTTCCTTCCTGCCCCTGCCACCTGAACTGGTTTTCAGTTAGGCACAAACCACAGGAACCAGGATCAGCTCTGCAGCACCTGTTACATACATTCTTAGGGGCTTGTGCTGAATAAATTGCTTTTTCAGTGACTGTCAATACATGCACAGGTATTTAGGCAATGTCTTTCAAGATGGAGACAGACTGTGAAGCTACCCTGTGATGCTCTAATACATGCTGTGCCATCACATGCCACTCATATGGACAGGTAGGATGCTGCATGCCCTGTGCACCAGGCAGAGCCAGAGCTTTATCCATTTGTGACTGTCATCTTAGCAAGCAGATATCAGACTTTTCTAAGCATTTTATTTGGTTTCTGTTTTTGAAAGGCGTCATTTTATGATTCCTCACTCTATTTTGCTACTTGCACTTACCCATCTTAAAAACAATGGAAACACTGTGCCCTTTGTCACAATTTTCTCCTTTTTCTTGAGCTTCACCTGCCTCATTTCCTTATGAGAGACACTTTTTCTTAACAAGAAAAAGCACTTCAATAACAATGGTGTCCATTATTGGGAAGCTTTCCTCTTCCATCAACTAGCAGGTAGATACCTTTATCAGACAGATATGCATACAGTTTCTGTTTTCCTGGAGATCCTACTCTAGAAAATACAAATAATTTCACTCACAGATGCATTAACAATAAAGAGATGTATCAACAGACACAGAAATGCTTTCAAGCTTGGGGACCATGCATCATTCTGAACTGCAACCCCTTTTCAGGACCTTTCACCACCTGGACTCTACACTGGAATGGAAGAAAGTAAACTTTCTGCACATCTGGTCTGTATACCACAAACAGTATCCACTAAATCTCTGAGAAATTTCTGGCTGATGAACTCCTGCCCAAAACCTCCTGGACCACAGATGCTTGTCAATACATAGACATGCTCTGAATAATTTTGCCCACTATATAATTTATACAAAGCTAGGGAGAAGAAATAGAAAAAAAAAAAAAAAAAAAAAAGAAAAAAGAAAGAAAAAAAAGAGCCTATTTCCCCCTGAAGTTAAAGCAGTTAAATCACAAGCTCTCCAATTCTCTGCCTGGGAATGGCAGTCGTCTTTGCAGTCCATCTCAAAATCTGTTTCTGGATCTGAATAATATCTGTTTATTCACTTCAAATTTTAATTCAAATCAAACATTTTTTTCCTAAATCACACAGTCTGGGACTGATCTATCACTGCAAACCTAGGATGTCAGGAGCATGTATTTTGCACCTATACAAACGAAATCCTTTAGAAAAGTCTCTGGGCTCTTCCTCCACGTGGCGGGCTCCAGAGGCACGGCTGTCTCAAAGCAGGGAGCTGAGCACATCTGAGCATCCTGCGCCGCTGAAGACAGCTCCTGCGAGGGTTCCCATGTTCCTGTGAAGGCTGAGGAGACCTTGGTGGCACCTCTGGGGAGGGCTCAACCTCACCAGCAAGGTTGTGGGGAGCCGGTACATGGGCAGCATGGCTTCTAGGAGAGTGGAAGAGGGCGTTTTTTTCCATAAAAAAGACCAAAATCTTCTTGATTGATGGCATGGCTCTGGGAGAGGAAGAGCTCATACACTGGGGTGTCGTGGTGTGAATGTGGCATACGGAGTGTCAGCTAAGAATACAAAAACAGTCACTTGCTGGTAACTAGTTCTTCAATGCGTATTGTCTAAGCCTGGTATGTATGATTGCAATCCTCCCTCACCTCCACTGCCAAGTCTCCTGGACAGGTTAGGACTTGCAGGCCATGAGGACTGGAAAGCACAGACTGTGCACCATGTGTATGTGTGTGCATACAGGAGAAGAGACAGCAGAGGTAAAAAGGCTTCTCTGAGCAGAAATTATGACCTGGACTAACCATTTTAAATCATTTTGTAGAAAAAACGTACCAAAATTCAGCAGAAATTCCAGTTCTCAAGGCCAGAAGTCTAGAGCAGGACACTGGGCTTGCATACATCACAGATGGGTAAATGGACTGTGCCTGCTTACTCCTTGCCTATGGTTCACAATGCAGTATCCAAAACTTTTCCTCTTTTCTTGGAAGCCCCAGGAAAGCAATCAAGTAGGAGTCAAGATAAACCACGTTATGGATGCTATTAAATACGAACCTGCCAGCAGCCTCTGTGTGCTTCAGAATGGTCAGGGACTGGAAGGACTGGTTTGGATTCACAGCATGGTAGCAACTTGCCATTTTTCAGGAGGGACACATGGAAACAAAGGCCTAGTCAGGGATCCAGGTTCTCCCCTTTCCTGAGAGACCCATGGGTCCTTCTCAGACAAATGTTCAAGCCTGCTCCTTCTATCAGACTGCCTTACCTTGGCACCCCACCTGCATCCTCTGAACAGCTGCATTGAAAGCATCCTCACAGCTGTGAGCTCTAGCGTCTGCAGCCTCCTTGCGGGGGCTCCTGGTTGATGGGGAGTGTGCCCCTTCCTCAGCCACGAATTTTGTGCTTCCCTTTGGGGTGCAGGCGTCTCTTCTCATCAGTGTCACTATTTTGAGAATAGCTGGCATTCCTGATCATGGTATTTCATGGCACCTCCTGGGTACAGAGCCTATACCACTGCAGGAACGTTGGTGTCTCCCTGCTTTCCCTCATCTCACTGCCCACCATTGCCTCCTTCACCAGCTTTGCCCACTGCCTGGCACTGGTGTGGCTCCCGGCCTCACTGCACCCTGCAGGGTGTCCTGGCACCTCCCTCCAGGACCTGCCGCAGGTGGGTGATCTGTCACTGGGGAAGTGGCTCTGGAGGGTGCAGAGAGGGGCTCTGAAGTCCGTAACAGGAGGGAGAGTAGCTTTTATCCCCTCAGCGGACTGCAATGGGGCTTTCAAACCATACCTCTGCTGACACAGTTCTGCTGTGTGGTGTTGGCGTCTCATAAAAAAAACTGCTGTCAGGGTCCTGTGAAGATGCGGAGAAGATTTTACAAGCCTTCTGTCACCAGAGGAGTGAGATATGACTCCTCGGGTTGAACACTATTGCTGTTAGGGCTTTCCAGGTGGAGGGAGCATGGCTGCCCTAGTCTCGCCTGGCCTGAGGTCAGGAAGGGCAGGTTCTGGCTCTAGCAGTTTTGGGGGATTTTCAGGCCCTCATGTCCCATGTATCTCCTCTCCCACAGGGTAAGGGAATCCAGATACCATGTTTTCAGGGCTTTTTAACCACCTGCCCCACCACTCCCTCTGTGCCCAGCCCCTGGAGGTTGTGTCTCCTGACAGCAAGAGGAGGGTGAGAGATAAGAGTAGGGAGGTAAACCCACATCAGAAGGGGTGAGCAGCACAGGGAAGAAGGGAGGGAAGAGCTCAGAAGCCTCCTCAGAGTGCAAGAAATGTCACTGTGTCTCCCAAAAGGGCTATGGAAGGATTTTAGGGATTCATAGCCTCTTATCTCTGAGGACACAGAGGTGCAGGCTCCTCCAGGAAAGGAAGAGGAAGGACACAGGGTTTGCCTCTTAGGTGAAGCAGACACAAGTGCCACGTGACAGCCATGAAAGTGAGGCTTAATTGGTTTTGCACCACTGCTAAGAGGCATGTTAAGTAAAAAAGTTGTATTTGCTCTTCATTTAGGGAAAGACTCTTCAATTCTGGTGTGAAGTACATTGATGCCTGCAAGCTTTCTACTCCTCTGTGTTTGTAAGTTGTAGGCTAATATATCCTAAAACAAGTTGTTCCCTTTACAATGCATGTACTCTTCCTTAAAGCCATTGCTGAAGAATTACCCCAGCAGACGTTCTGTTCTGGAGCTTGCTATTAGCACACTGCATTTTCCCTAAGCTCTCTGGCTCAGGAACTTTAAGTCATATCCAGAAACTGCAAGTATTAATAAAGAGAAGGTGGAGTCCTTCATCTCCCTTGGCAGATTTTTCAACACCAAGCCAATATCAGCAGATGCACAACTAACCACTGTGAAAAAAAGAAACTTTTTTATTTTCTTCTTCTGATACAGGAGTGCTTCGCCTGATACATGAACGTTCCTTTTCACTAACATCCATATATTCACTTTCAACCTGCTGTAGTTTGAAACATCTTGGATAATAAACCTTGAGATACTTGGGCTGTAAATGGAGGAGTCAACGCAACCAGAACTACAGCTGTGCTTCTGGAATTGCTGCAATAAACACAGACATTACCTCCCTTCGGTTTTCTTTCCCTTGAATCCACTTTCAAGAAATTTGCTGATCTAATAATTTAATTTACCTATGTCTTGTTTTTTTCAAAATTTCGTCCATTTAAATGTGATACCTTTATGCTACTGTATATGGGTCCTACTCTAATGAATAGCTCCAATCAGATTTCTATGGGCAAGTGCTCCAGAAATGCATCTGCCTATGATCAATATTGTTCATAGAGGTCGTGTAGCAAAATCAAACCTTAGAAACCTCTTTTTTCCACATTTACATCCTCATGTATACCTTACTGAGATATTCTGTCCTGCTGTATCCTACATCATTTATTGTCCCAGTGCACTACTTGTGCCCTACTTTGGGGGCACATCAACATTTAGCATAAATATTCCAACATGGATATTCTCCTTTTCAATATTAAGCATTGTAAAGAACACTTCTTCCAAAGTAAATTATTAATGTTTGCTTGATTCCTGTTTTTTAATAGATTTTAAGAAGGAACTGATTTCCTTCCAAACATCCTCATGTTGTTAAACACTTTTCTGTTTTCTGAGGATATATATCCAAGTATTAATCATTTCACACAGGAGTCGGTTCAGTTACCAATACAAGTTCACAACCTGTATACAAAATAATTTTATGATAGCTGTTCTAAAACAGTTCCAGATTCATGTTAATGGGTGTTTGTGGGGGTTTTTTTGCTAATCAGAAATATGACTCACATCCTATTAGATATTTACTGGTAAAAAGGAAATTTAATATCCAGGTCTTAGTTTCTAGATTTGTCAGTTTATTTCCCTACCCCCACACCCCACACCCCCCACCCCTCCTACCCCCCAGTACATCAAAGAGAAAAAAAATTATGTGTACATAATGTGTAAAAACAAAAACACCTTCAAAACTAAGAGCTCAGCATCTCCATTGGCATCTTTACAAGGGTCCTGTGGTGCTTAAATGGGAGGTGGGGTTTTTTTGTTTGTTTTTTGTTTGTTTGTTTTTTGTTTTGTTTTACTGTGGTCTGGAAATCTCTCCTCACTTTTGTGGGACTTCATGATGCCAACCAAGCAATGCAACTTGAGTCAACACTCACCAGATTCCCTTAAGGGTTGGGAGAGATCTGCCCGTAGGTAGCTGGTCAGGGTGTGCCCAGCTGTTGCCTGAATAATGCTGATGGGGTACAAACCACCTCCAAGTGGTGTGCAATGGCAGCTTTGTATAGTAGATAGACCCACTGTGATAAAAGCAAGAATGCTTTTGCACAGAATGAGTTCTGTGATTACACTTTTTAAAAAAATAATAAATTGCTGCTGTAACATAAGAACTACTGAAAGAAGGTAAAGCTAACAAAGGAAGTGGAAGTTTTTACTATAGTTGTAATTCTCAGATGTTTGATTGGCAACATGTTAAGTACCAGGAAGCTGAGAAACCTGTACATTTTGTAATGTATAAAAGAGTTCATTACCAACTTTTTGCAATTAAGGAACAATTCCCTGAGTCTCCAGAAACAAATATTCTCCTTACTGGATGCCAGTGATGCCCATATGAAAAAGATTTGACTCATATGTTGAAGAAGTAGAACTGACTGTAGTTAATTAGAGAACAAAAACCACAGTGCCTGGGTCAAAAACACCTCCATTTCTTGTTCTTGAAAGTGTCATAATTCAGATAGATGGTGATAAAAACCCAATTTCTTACCAAGAGCATCTTTGAGACTGCAGTATGGCATTTGTACAGGAATGAAAAGAAAACAGTGTCAGTTATATGCCCATTTTAAGTCAGGAGCAAGAAAGATGCTGCAAATTAACTCTACAGATAAAGAAAAGTGCTCACATTATGACTTTGACAGCCAGATGAGGAGAAAAGTCTCTGAAGGTTAAGGTTTTACCAAAATAAGATTAATATGCAAAATAACATCACATATAGAGGTGTTCATACTGTAAAATCCAAGTCATGTGCTTGACTGTATTGAGGATGCTTTGGAGTGCAATGACACCTCTGGGAAGTAAAAAGTAGTTGCAGTACTTGTAGGGACTACATGTGGAAAGCAATGCAGTCCAAGAGAAACAAAGAACAGTGAAAACACACCTCATTACCAGCAGAGAAAAGCAGGTAAGGACTTTCTCATCCATAGATTAGGAGAGTGCTCTGCTTTCAGGGGCACACCTGGACAGAGGCTCCTTATAAGTCATTCCCAATTAGACATTTCTTCTCCAAAAGGAGTTAGTGATAAAAGACGTGTGCCTGGACTTAGGAATATTTCTTGTAAATCTCTTAACAACTCCACTTCCTACATTTGGGATGTGGTACAGGGAACCTCAAACTTCTGTTGCTGAAATGCCCAGGCTGGAGAAACTTAAATTGTTTATTCTTGATCTCACTTGCCTTGTTGGTCTGTATTGGTTCTTAGAAATGCAAACCACCAGCAAAGAAAATTTTTGAAGATGTGACGAGCAGGGACATGCAGAAACAGATTATCCCTACCAAGCTCAACTCCAAACAAAAGATCTTAAACAGCCGAGGTGTATAGCAAACACAGGAAAATCATTGTCTACCAAAGGACAAACACAGTGAAACTCATTACAGCTCTGTCTGGCACTGCCACAACAATAAGTCTCATGACCCAGGCTTCCCTGGGAGAGGGGACTCCTCCTTGTGCTCTGTGAAAAGAGACCAAAGAGAAACTGAACAAACTTCATCTCATAATTAAAGCTTGATACCTGTAAATGTAGAATGAATAATAAAGTACCCCTCCTAGATTTTGTTTAAGTCATGCACCTCTCCCAGAGTGCTACCATGGGGGTGTGAACTGAGATCAGGGACTATTTGAGACAGCTCTGGACTCAGCTGTGAGAGGAGCAGCAGAACAAGAGCTGAAGCATTCAGGTGTCAAGTGGTGCTGAAAGATGAGCTGGTGCGGTAGAAGACCAGCATGGTCGAACAGAGAGCTTTGACTGGAACTCAGGGAAAAAAGGAGGGTTTATGACCTTTGGAAGAAGGAGCAGGCAACTCTGGAGGACTATAAAGATGTCATGAGGTAATGCAGGGCAAAAATTAGAGAGGTAAAAGCCCAGCTAGAGGCCAGGCTGGCCACTACTGTAAAAAGTGGTAAAAAATGTCTTAACAAATACATCAGAAACAAAAGGAGGGCCAAGGATAATCTTCAGTCTTTATTGGATGCAGCAAGGAACATTGCCACATCGGATGAGGAAGGGGCTGAGGTACTTCATGTTTTCCTTGCCTCAGTCTTCCCTCTGTGTACTCAGCCCCCTGAGCTGAAAGACAAGGATGAGGAGCAGAGTGAAGTCCTCACAGTCCAGGAAGAAATGATTAGTGACCTGCTGCTCCACTTACACATCCACAAGTCTATGGGGCTGGATGGAAGCCACCTGAGGGTACTGAGGGAGCTGGCAGAGGAGCTTGCCAAGCCGCTCTCAATCATTTGTCAACAGTCCTGGCAAACTGGAGAGGTCCCAGAAGATGGAGGTCAGCCAGTGTGGTGCCCATCTACAAGAAGGGCAGGAAGGAGGATCCCAGGAACTACAGGCTTGTCAGTCTGACCTTGATGCCAGGAAGGTTATGGAGCAGATCATCCTCAGCACCATCCCGCAGCACGTGCAGGACAACTGGGGACCAGGCCCAGCCAGCATGGGTTTACAAAAGGCGGATCCTGCTTGACCAACCTGATCTCCTTCTATGACAAGATGACCTGTTTGGTGCAAGAGGGAAAGGCTGTGAATGTTGTCTACCTGGACCTTAGTAAAGCCTTTGACACCATCTCCCACAGCATTCTCCCAGAGAAATTGGCTGCTCATGGCTTGGACGGGTGTGCTCTACGCTGATTTAAAAGCTGGCTGGATGGCCAAGCCCAAAGCAAATGGAGTTACATCTGGCTGGCAACTGGTCACTGAGTCCCCAGGGCTCAGTATTTGGGACAGTTCCTTTTAGTAGCTTTATCAGTGATCTGGATGAGAGGATTGGGCACACTCCCATTAAGTTTGCAGATGAACCAAGTTGGGCAGGGGTGATCTACTGGAGGGTGGGAAGGCTCTGCAAGAGGGATCTGGGCAGGCTGGACTGAGGGGCCAAGGCCAATTGTATGAGGTTCAGCAAGAAGAAACTCTGGGTCCTGCACTTGGGTCACACCAGCCCCACACAGCGCTACAGGCCTGGGGCAAAGCACTGGAAAGGGCCTGGTGGGAAAGGGCCTGGGGGTGCTGGTCGGCAGACATCTGAACATGAGCCAGTGGTGTGCCCAGGTGTCCAAGAAGGCCAACAGTATCCTGGCCTCTATGCAAAACTGTGTGGCCAGCAGGACTGGGGAACTGATTGTCTGTACTCAGCACTGATGAGGCCACACCTTGAATATTGTGTTCAGTTTTGGGCCCCTCACTACAAGAAAGACATTGAGATGCTGGAGCGTGTCCAGAGAACGGCAGTGAAGCTGGTGAAGGGTCTGGAGGACAAGTCTTATGAAGAGAAGTTGAGGGAACTGGGGTCGTTCAGCCTGGAGAGGAGTAGACTCAGGCAGGATGTTATTGCTCTCTACAGCTGCCCTGAAAGGAATCTGGAGGCAGGTGGGGGTCAGTCTCTTCTCCCAGGTAAGAAGTGAGAGGAACAAGAGGAAACTGCCTAAAGTTATGCCAGGGGAGATTTAGGTTTGTTATTAGGGAAAACCTCTTCACTGAAAGGTTGGTCAAGCATGGGAACAGGCTGCCCAGGTAGGTGGTGGAATCACCACCCCTGAAGGTATTTAAAAAAACATGTAGATGCGGTGCTTAGGGACATGGTTTGGTGATGGACTTGGAAATCCTGGGTTAATGGTTGGACTTGATGATCTCAAAATCTTTTCCAATGTAAATGATTCTATGATTCTAAGTGCTTAGCATACGTCCTGCTGAATATTTTATATGGCGTCAATAAATAGATTAAATGTACTGTTCAGGTGTCTGGCCACAGCTGTGTATCGCCTCACCAACTTTTGCAGCAATATTATTTGGCTTTATAGAGCCATATCCTGCAGAAGGAGTATGAATCTGGATCTGGTAATGCATTGAGCAGCTAAGGACAGTGCTGACAGTGCTCTTACTTCTTTCTCAGTGCAGGTTGTCTTCAAAAGAAAACACAACCTCAAAATAGCATCTTTATCGTATACCTAGAGAATATGTGCTATCCTGAAGCTAGTATGTGTGCTTAATAGTATGTGTAGTTAAGTCCTGAAGACAAACCCACGGATCTGTGCTGGTTTTTGTACATTCCTTGATGCTTGTAACTCAGTTAATTTGGTTTAATAGACTTTTGGAATGGTTTTGTATTAGCCATAACACTCTGCATCACATGGCCTGGAAAAAAACTAAATAACCTTTACACTATTGCAATTGTTTCAGATTGAAAAAGGGGTAGAATGAAGAAGAAAGGATTTTTTCTAAAAACAGTGCTGCAATTCAGCAGCATCTACTGCTACAATTCCATCACTTATATACCAATTTTCCACCAAACTGGAAGTAATTAGCAGGCATTGCATACTATTTTTGTTATCATCTATGGTGTGTTTTGAGTTTGAGAGGGGAGAAGAGAATTGAATATTTGTGGCATAGCAACTCTGCATTAATACTTTTGTTCTTGCCACTATTGTTCCAATACTGTAGACACACTTGTGCACTAAGAAATGCTTCAAAACATTCACCTGATAATGTAAAAATGAGGTCTGTATATGTGATGGTCTCACAGGCTTCTCCACTGCAGAAAACGACAGTAAAACTGCAGCAGCACCTCTGAGTTATTCCCATCAGCTATTTTGTGATTTTTCTTAGGGAAGAGTTTGTGTAGCCAGTGAAGTTATCATAACCAATCTGTGCTGCATCATCCTTCTACAGCCAAATGTTGCAGGAACTAAACAAACACAACACAAACACTAGCACAGTGTTCAAAAGACAGAGAATGAACAAATACTCTCATCTAAAGTCATTTACTTGTACCCAAACTGAGATGAGAACACCCAAGTTAAAGTGATAAAATGATAAACAAAGCCAGCTGGCCTTAGAAATGTCATCACTGATAAATAATTGCCAAGCCTTGCAGCTATCCACCCTTGGTGCAACTGGATAGATCCCAAGGCTCTCATTTGGTACTTTAATGAGACAAAGCTACCATTGAAGAAACAGGAATTTATTTATTTACTATATGTGATGTATTCTGAGAACAGAGAAGCTGTAAGATTTAACCTTAGAATGCATAAACTGGAGAAACAATTGATCCTTGTGTGAACTAAAACATCCAAGTCTGACTATAAAGCACTAATTTTATACCTGGTACACACTTTACTGACAAGTCCTACAAGCACCTGTATTTTACTCTCTTTTGTTAATTCTGTGCTTCGCCCTCTGACCATCACATTAAAAGCAGCCAAATAAGTAGAGCAAGTGGATGGTGGGGTTTGATGGGCTGCTCCTCCGGGAGCATCTGGGAGGCCAGTACTGTGTCATCTGGCCAGTCATGGTTCCTGGCCCTTACCTGGAGTTTTTAATGAAAAAATACCTGGTAAACCCAAACAAAACCTCTCATGTAAAGGCTCATGATTTGACAGTAATGTCAGTAGCCATCAGTGGGATACTTGGTCACAACTAGTGATGAGGTACGAGAGAGATTTCTCACTTGCTTCTTGACTGGGGCTTGGATGTGGTTTGCTTTCTCAGTTAACTGCCTCAGTTACAGGCTGTTGACAGCCTTAATTTTTTTCCTATATATTTTCACAATACTCAGGACATCTAGTTTTCAGAATAATGTAGACTGTCCCCAAAGGAATAAAATCTTGACTGTTACTTAAAACCTGATTTTCTCTTTTCCAGCAGCAAGTCTCATTCTTCTTCCATGCATTTATTCATAAATACAGGTCAGAAGTCATGCCAACTAATGAATCCACATGAAGAAGCAAACCTTTAGAAGGTTCTGGGTATTTAACAGAGGTCTGAGTTTTTCTTGTCTAGACAGAAGCTCAGCTCTCTTGACAACATCACACTGTAGTAAAGCACAGTATTAGAGACACTGTATGATGAGAAATCTGCAGAATTACTAAAGTCTTTCTCCCTGAAAGAAACAGTTTTAGTGATTTATGCAATTCTTCAGATAAAACTTTTATTTTACTGTTGGTAAATCTGCAATTATTGTGCATTCTATTATGTGGGAATAAATTTAATCAAAATTTATCAGCCTTTGGAACAAAGGTTGTCTATTTCTCTGAGATGTTGCTTCTGAAAGTGCAATGATGTGCTACCCTTTTTCTTCCCATTTAATTTCTTCAGGTGCTCTGTGAAGCCCTGCTCATACCCTCTCTTACTTAGTGACAGATCCTCATCTGTTCTTATTCTTCACAGATGAAAATGACTGTTGGCTTTAAAGGTGGTTTGCCTACCCCCACCCAAAACCAAAGACAATAAACTGCAAATGATTAAAAAGATAAATCTTTGTTGACAACAACTGGTAAATTAAATATAAGGGCACATCATCAAGGGTGTAAAGAAGCAAACTATACTGATTCCTGCTGATAATTTAGCCCATTGTTTTAGTGCTTTGTATGTTATTTCTACTTCAAAAATCAGATCTCGTATATCTAATTATTAATCTATTTTTCCAAATACTATCTTAGTCTTATCTTGCTCTGAAGTATGTATAACTCTAAATACACTCTTACTCTAAACTTAGATTGTGAGGTACAAGCATAACAGAGCTCTTTCGTTGCCTTTTTCTCTGTCTCCCTGGCTCTAATACATGTTATCTTCTTACTAGATATAATTGCTTTGCTCATTTCAGCAGAGCTGTAGTTTACACTGTACCATACCTACAATCAACTTCCTTTTCATGAGCTGTACGTGTAGTTGAAAATATTTTTTGAATGAGAAATGGTAGATTTCCATTACCAGGTGGTAGGTTGATAGAAATTTCTAGTGAAAAAGGAATCTCTTGCAGGCATTTGGAGATTTAAACTAACTGCAATTCTTCCTTCCCTGCTCTGAAGTTTAGGGAGCTTCAGCTGAGTTATTTCATAATAGAGCTTACAGGTACACTCACATAATCAGAAGAGGGTATGATTTGTTTCACCTTCAAATGCAGCCAGTGCTGATGTTTCCGAAGTCTCCGTTCACACGCTGACAGACACTTGGTTTATTTGGGTAGCGTGTTACCCATATGTCAGTGCCTGCTGCAATGTATAACCTCAGACTGGAAAACCCAGGAGGACCTCTGATCTCCTGATTCTGAAGACATGTGTCGAGGTGGGAGTAGGTTAGCGAGTACAAGTAGCTGCACTTGGTAGTGATCTGAAGGAACTGTTATGGGTCCTGAACCTTCTTACAGAAAAGCATTTGCTCTCACACATTGTGAGTAGCTAGTCCCCTCTGTCCCCTCTGCCTCTGAAAAGTCCTTTTTGGTAGTCCTCCTACCTAAGCTTTAAGGTTGGGTTTTTTTTTCCCCATGAGCAGCACTGGTGGGGCAGGATCAAGAGTTTTGCTTTTGTGCTGCTAGCTTTAGTGCTTAGATTTTTGTGAAAACTACAGCTGAAGAAGACAGATCCTTGGGCTCCTTGAAGCCTATCAAAATCAATGGAAGTCTTCTCATGAACTTCATTCAGTATAAAGGATGATCTGCCAGAGAAGCTGTTGTAAGTTTTATTTTCTTTTTTTCCACTCAGCTGGTCAGTCCAGGTCTCCTGGACACTGCTACTGTTAAAGGATCAGGGGGTTTTGCTATCTCCTCAAGTAGAAGACATGCACAAAACAGGAGTGTGACAGTTCACTGAGCTCCATTGCAAACACTGCAGACTCAATGGTAAAAAGATACATTAGTTTTGGAAATAAGCAACAACAAATAAAAGATAGTGATGCTTAAGTACTACACATATTTTAAAATAAAGAAATAATTGATCTCTGATGTATTTTCATGGCAAGAAAAAACATAAAACAGTTCTCAAATATCTGGTTAAGAACTTTACTTAGGGTGAACTTATAATCAAACTGAAATGCCTTTCACCATACAAGAAAAGTCTAACAAATTAGAATCCTTTCAAAAGTTTTGGAGATTATTAAAAATTATCAATAGCCTATTTTTCCAACATACAGTGTTAACCATCACAAAATACTTAATACTGTATATTTACAGATCTTAGAATAAAAAGCTATCATGAGCACCAAGTCAGAACCTCAGCATTACATGGCCCGGAAAATGGTCTGGTCATGATGTAAAGAGGCTGGCAGACAGAGTCCATGACATCCCCCAATGAATTCTTTTGATATTTAGTTATATATTCCTTTACAAATGTTTGTTTTATTTCCAGTGTGAATTTCTTTGTCTTCAGCCTCCAGCTATTAGATTTGACTGTGTTATTTTCTGCTTAGTTAAAGAACTGTTGAAGACCCATGTGCTGTTCTGTCACCCCAAAAGGAGCCTGGAAACTAGAAGAACATATGAAGAAAATTTTTTGTGCCTTAACTCACGTTAATTTTTACTGTAGAATCTCCCCATGCAGTGAAATCAACCTGCACATAATGAATGCCTCTAAAGTAACGAGGGACAAGAAAATCCTTCTGGGAAGGCAGAGGTAGGGGCCAAGCCAAGCTCTGCCCTATTTCTGTATTTTGGGGGCACTACAAGCTGGGCAAATTTAAGCAGTGAAACAAGGTTCTCCTCCCAGCCCTGGAATACCCAAAGCCAAAACTGGTAAAATGACACTTTGTCCTTTTGTTCAATTGTCTTCTCATCCAATATTCCTTTGCACTATAAGGGTAATTCAGGTTTCAGTTGCAAGTTCTTTTATACTTTGAAATCATAGTTTTGCTTTTCCCTTACAAAGGGAGGTGAAGACTGTCACTATACCACAATCCACATCTTCAAAGTCTAGCAAAATTATTGTGGATGAAAAATTAATCAGAAGGTCAGGGAACCAGAAAAAGTAAGAAAAAAGTACTGAATAAAATATATAAAGACAGTCCAGCACTGTGTGTTTTGTACCCACTTTAGCCCAGTAGCTGTAGAATGAATTATTCAATGGGAATAGTATATGCCCATGGGAAAACCAGCTACAAGCATTACTCTGTTTCTTTTGACTATAAGTGCCAAAATGAGGATATATGTAGTACTGTTCTTCCTGTAAGTAATACAGAGTCACAGTTTATGAGTCATTGGAGATTTTCCCAAAGCATCATGTTAGATTGCAATACAGCACTCTCACTTTTTGGACCTTTATGGCTGGTATTCAACAAAGGAGGAGTTTCCTCTAGTTCTCTGTGCTTTGCTTTTCCTTTTGCCAAAATAAATTTTTCCTATTCTTCTTTCCTAACAGTTTCATCATTAACATTCAAACTTAGAAGATGTGCTTATAAACTGCCAAAGTTTGAGTGTAATTTTTCATAAAAATGAAAACCAAAATATTGTGTTCATCTTCCAAAAGCAATACAGTGCCAAAGTGCATTAATAAGACACTGTTTTACCTATGTGTTTTAAAATATATCAGTGCTTAAACAGCCTTCAAACTCCACCTTGCTATCAATTATTGCCATATTTTCCCAGTATTTTTTTCCAAATAGTAGGCATTTCTTTAAGGTTCTTTGCCATTCATGTAAATCAATGCTTTTTCTGATTGATTTGCAGTTAGTACTTAATTAAAATGTTACAATGAATGTGGTGGTGTCCTCTGCTGACTTCCATTATTTTCAACAGGAAATCTGAAGATAAAATGTTGCATTGTTCTTTTGGATCACACAGAGAGCAGCATCATGTCAAGCCTTGATAACAATAACAAGCCTGGTTCATGTTCCACATGCTGTCCTAAGACAGCACTTGAGTTGTCTTCCATTTTCTAATTATTCACTGAAAGTGAAAAGAAGTGGCATACTCCAGGGAAGACAGAAACAGAAAAAGCATATTTGTTTCTATTATTTTGGCACTCCTGCTATTGCTCTGCTTATCTCACTGCCAGTTGCCAAAGGAACACAAAATAGCATTCTTTTTTTGGAAGAAAAAAATCTCTAAATAAAATCTTGATTATGTTCTGCTTTCACCCCATCAGAACCTCATATGGCTTGTGTGTACCTGACCACTATGGGAGGAAGGAGACATTAAGAAGGAGTACCTTCCACCTTTACTGTATGGACTTTGTGCAGCCTAAGCAAGAATGCAGGCATTGATCTCTGAACTACAGGGGGACAACTCTCTTTCACTGCCTCTGAAACCAGGCAGAAAATTTCTTGGACAATTTAATTGAGTATTCCTTACCAATACATCAATGATTAGAAATGGCCACACCACAAAGTGCTCGCTCTCTCTCTCTTTGCTATTGTTTTATCCTCACGTGCAGAATGGTGTCTTTTTCACTGCCACATTATCTGTTGCTTCTCTCTGTGATGAACTTTTCTTCAGTTAACTTCCGATTTAGTGAGACTACCAACTTCATTAATGCCAAGCATGAGTTTCCCCCTCTCTTTCCCAAGTCCCTTTTTGTCTGCTTTACTTTTTGCAGAGTCTAGAGGGAACAATTTGGCTGTTCAGATCTCACATGGGCTTGGCCTTTCTGCAGTTTTGCCATAAGCCTTGTCTGGAGTATGTCAACATGGAAGCACAGAGTCACAGTATAGTGGAAGAGACCTCGAGGATCATCTGATCTAACTGTTCTTGGCAAAAGTGTGGTCTAGACAAGATGGCTCAGCACCCTGCCAGCCAAGTCTTAAAAATGTCCAATGCTGGGGAATCCACCACTTCCCCAGGGAAATTATTGCAATGGCTGATTGTTCTCATTGTGAAAAAAATTATTTTTGTGTCCAGTCTCTCCAGGAGTAACTTGTACCCATTATCCCTTGTCTTTTCCATGTGACTTTTTGTAAAAATGGGAGTCTCCATCTTCTTTGTAACCACCCTTTAAATACTGGAACATGGTTATAAGGTCTCCCCTAAGCCTTCTTTTCTCAAGGTTGAATGAACCCAGTTCTCTCAGCTTTTCCTCTTTCAGCAGGCTTCCCTGTACTTCAGTTGTCTTTGTGGCCCTTCTCTGGACCCTGTCCAGCCTGTCCACATCTTTTGTGTATAGTGGGGACCAAAACTGAACATAGTATGCCATGTGGCCTAACAAGCATTGGGCAGAGTGGGATAACAACTACTTTATCTCTGCTGGTGATTCCCTTGTTGATGCAACCTCAGCGTCCTGCTGGCTTTCTTTGCCACAACAGCACACTGTTTGCTCTTACTGAGCTTGTTGTGTACCAGGACCCCCAGGTCCCTTTCCACAAAACAGCTCCCCAGATGGGTAGATCACAGCTTGTGCTGCACTCTGGATTACATTTGTCTAGGTGCAAGACCTTACAGTTGTCCTTGCTGAAATTCATGAGGTTCATATTAGCCCACTCTTCCAGTCTATGCAGGGTGGCTCTCCCTTCTGAGGTGTCCACTTCCCCACTCAGTTTGGTATCATCAGCAAACTTCATCGGGGTATAACTGGGCTCATCATCCAGATCACCTATGAAGATATTAAACATTGTTGTTTTAACTTCACCTATGAAGATATTAAACATTGTTGTCAATATCAGTCCCTGGGGGACCCCTCTCGTGGCAGGCTGACTGTTTGAAAAAGAGACATTTACCACCACCCTCTGGGTGCAGTCCCTCAGCCAGCTCCCCACCCAGTGCACAGATCACCTGTCTCAACCGTAACACCAGTTTGTCTAGGAGAAGGCTGTGGGAAACCTATCAAAAGCGTTGGAGAAATCCACATAGACATGTGTCCACAGCTTGCCCTGTATCAACCGAGCAGGTTACTTTGTCATAGAAGGCAATCAGGTTTGTCAAGCATGATTTGCCCTTGGTGAAACTCTGCTGGCTTTTCCCAATCACATGCTTAATTTGACTTGTGACAGCTCTCAGGAGGATTCATTCCATAACTTTCCCAGGGACTGAAGTAAGACTAATGGGCCTATAATTTCCTGGATCCTCCTTTAAGCCCTTCTTGTAGATGGTGGTGACATTAGCTTTCTCCCAGTCTTCTGGGATGTCCCTCATCTCCACAGTGCCTCAAAGACGATGGCGAGCAGCCTTGCAACAACATCAGCCAGCTCTCTTACCCACTGTCAGAGCTTGTTGATTCGCAGGGGTCCAGCTCCTGTAACAGTTCACACACCAGCTCTTCCTTCACTGATAGTGGGTCTGTATTTGCATCAACCTAGATGTTTGTTCCCAAGGCCTGACGCCAAATAGTGCTAGTAAAGACAGAGGTGAAGAAAGTGTTGAGAACCTCTGCCTTTACAGCACTATCGGTGACTAATTCACCTTCCCTGTTTGACAGCGGGCTGGTGTTTTGGAAGTTTGTTGTCCTACACAAAGACAGGTGCTGCTCTTATCTGGGAGGCAATGACAGAGATATCTTTCTTTAGGCGTGTGGGTACATCTGCCTAGTTTAATAAAGTCAATAACATTACAGTGAGAGGACTGTGCTGATGACAGTGTTACCAAATGATCGATCTCCTGATGTCAGTCAAGCATCGGACAAGACAGCTCAGATCAGTGGTCTGTCTGCACCTGTCCTGTCTGGCATGATGGTTATCTTTTCTCTGCCCCCCAACCAGCCCAACAACTTAGGGAGTGGGAATGTGAGAGGGAGGGAATAAAATTTCATGCTCTGGTGCATAGTCAGTGTCCTTGATATCACTGCTGCTGTGTGAAATGCTGCTGGCAGTGGCATAGGCATTGAAGCTGTGGGAGGGTCACATGCTCCACATCTCTACACTCTCCTCTGTCCCCTTTCATTCACACTCCCACCTATTTAGACTCATTCAGAAAGATATTCTGCATATGATGTTAAGACTGCAATCATTTGCTGAGGGACACTTGCTCATCTGAAATACCACCAGAAATTTCAGGACAGACACCCAGAATGATGCTTGGACCCATGGGACCCCACAGCTGCATGCTGAGAGCTTGCATGGTCACTGTTTAATAAGGGTCTTAAGAAATTTTTATACCAGACAAACTTGCTGGCTGCATTGCTCAGCAATGAGCTTCATCATGCATCAATAACGGCTTTTAAAAACTTTAATATAGCAGAGTAACAGTCACTGATATACAGATAGTCTCAATGTAGTCACATTATTATACTTGTGCACTCTCTGGCCAAGAACGGAGACAAAGGGAAGTGCCTATCTCTCTCCAGATATAAGGAACACAGAGTACTAAATATTCTTTCCTGCATCACACCCACATCAGACACTTAGTGTAGCCAAAAGTAAAAATATTGATATTTCTAAACTTCCAGGCTAAATTTTGAGAAAATAATTATCAGCCCTGAAAGCAGAAATGCTGATGCCCAGTGTGGGGTATAACCTGTGAAAGAACTGATGCCTTTGAACACTTCACATCTCTGTGAGCTAAGGGGCAAAAGGCAACTCAGCAGCATGCTGTCCTTTGCTCGAACATTTGTTCTCTTTTCTCCTTCTGCGCATACAAGTAATTTGCATCACCCTGGAGATGAAGGTAGACTTCACAGTGTTCTGGACTTCCAGCCAATACACTGCTTTACTGTGTGTCTGTATTCCAGTCTCCTGATGTAACTAACCATCTTCCTGTGAGGAAACTCCTGCTTCTAGAATTTCATCAAACTTGTGTAGTCCTTCCTGATGTTTCCACGCCTCTGAGAAGTTGTGTTTCTTCTTTTACTTCAGAATTAAATATAAGCTCCTCCTTAAAACCTAACAAATAAAACAGTTCATTGTTACCAAATGAGAATTATATGCTGAGCAACATTAAGAAGTACAGGTCCATCTCAGAAGAAGTCTTGTATGATCAAAGTTATGAACATGCTTAAGTATCTTGGAGAAGTGAAACCAAACTAGAGGGCAAGTTTACTTTATGCATAGGGAAAATCTTTAGAGGAGGTAACAGACAGCATAACTGGTTTTCAGCAAAGACTGTTTCACATTTCCCAGTGTCGTTAACTTTCTACCAGATCTCTGCCTGGAGATACTGTGAAAATTTTCCTTTAGAGGTTTGGGGTTGGAAAGATGGAAGAAAATATATGCTTTTAGAAGGCCAGAAACAAGACACTGAGATTTTAAGACATTTCTACTGACTGATTTTTCATTCATCCTGTATAGAACAAGACTAAAAATTAAAAGTGTACTGGAGATTAAAACAATGATTGACACACTATTTCATTAATTTGTTTGTTCTGGCGGCATAAAGAAAGTCCTTAAAACCTGCAGGCATCATTAGAAGTTTTACTAAATGTTTCTTGTGATTTTTCAGGAATTATTTGTCAATCAATACCATACCAAAATTAATGCTCATATAGAATTCTAGTAATCTTATTATTATTGCTCTTGTCATAGTAAAATTTAACCACCTTACAGAAAGGCATAATAAGAGAGATAAGAGCCAGGCCACCAACTGCATTATAGGTAACTCTTGAGAGACAAAACATTCACTGGGGAGTTTGAGGTTCAGCCAGATTTTAGAGGAGTTTAAATCATCAAGGGCTTTAACTGTTACATCATTTGGAAACATCTAAGATGAAGAGATGTGATAGCCAAAAGGAAAAAAAAAAAAAAAAAAGAAAAAAGTCTAGTGCAAGTAATAATAATAGTTCAGGCTGTCATACAGATGACAGTGAGACACTTTGAAATGCTTCACCATAGCTGCAGCACAGCAGAGCTGTGGGATGGAGAGCTTTCAGGAGCTGCAGGAAGAGAAACTCTCAGTGGCCATTGCAAAGCTTTGCTAAAGTGCTTCTTCCAAACTTTTCTGGTCTGTTGGGGCAGGAATTGACCTCATTGTCCCTGGCCTGTGTTGTCCATGCCAGAAAGAGACATGGCAGCACTCCATTGCCCTATACATCCAGGTTTTTCTTCCAGCAAAACTTTGTGCACACAAGTAGAGGGCTGCAGCATGCTGCAGCGTGCCTGGTGCAGGGGGTAGGTGTGCAGGGTGCACTTTGGGGCATGCATTTCTCATAGTGAACACTCAGCTTGAGCACACCTCTTCCACACAGCAGGCATGTGTCTTCATTTCTTAGGGAAAAGACATCTTTTGATACAGTTGCTTTTTGATAAAATTGCTTTCCCAGTCATTTCTAACCTTTGCTGCTTGGTGTCTGTAAACTGCTTCTTGAGCAGCCTATGGAGAGTACAGAGCAATGATTACAAAACAGTGTCCTTAAAACAAAAATGTATTTCTTTTCCAGGACCTACAGCACTCAGAAAATAGATTTAATAGAAGATATTTTATCTTCGCTTCTCTGACATGGCAGTGGCAAATTCCAGGCTCTAGGCTGCTCTTGCCTCCCTTGCCCACCACCACAAGCACAATGCACTTATCCATGGGAGGACTATTTATTTATCCTCTTCCCTGTCTTGGCAAAGCAGCCTTGTCAAAAGAGTCAGGCTACAGGACAACATGTCCAGTCTGGGAGGCTGTTGCTTTATTAATACCATTGTTTTACCTTTCCTACCTTGATCCCTAAGCATTCAGGAGAGCTGATACCACATGTACACACGAGGGGACTTCTTGTATTTTTATTTCTCAGATGTCTGTTTGGAGAAAGGAAAAATATTTGACACTCATAGTTACTGCTGTTTGGACTGAAGCTGATTCAGCCTTAAACTTGTGCAGTCAAACAAGGCAAACCCCATAGTAATTAGTAGCTCCTTTACAAGATGGCTTTAGGTAACACAGTTTCATTACACTTCAGTTAGTAGGAAATACTGTTCATAGTGCTGTGGTTTTGAATAATGTAAATACCTTACAAAAACATCAAATGTGTTCAAACTGATCTTCATTTAAGGCCTAAGTATTTGTATTATTTTCTATTTTATTGTGAATAGTGAAAGTGTCATTTAATCTACTTTTTAACTTATCAGAGATGCAGACAAGGTGGCCTGGATTTCATCAGCCCTAACCTCTCCCACTAACCACTGGAACGAGACGGGATAAACTATATTACGACACCTCTGGCAGGGAGCTTGTCAATCCTTAAAGACCTGCAGAGAATTAGATACACAGTGAGAATAAGAGGAGCACTAAAGACATTAAAATTAAAATAACTGACATTTGTTATTTCCCCTCTGACATCAAAGATTTTTACTTTTTTAAAGTAAGAAATTAAATGGTTTGACACAGGTTGTTCTAGAGAAAGCTGTGTTGGCTGTTGCTCATCATCCTATTAAATTTTGGCTGCCTGCAAGCAAACAGCCTATTTGCTTCAGTATTCTTTCAGGAGCTGAAGCTAAGCTTGCCATTCAATAACTTCAGGTCCTCTTTTTTTTTTTTTTTCAAAGATAGGCCTGTTCTTGCCTTTCCTAGTAATGCGATATGCTCTCTGTACTCTGTAAGCTGTCAAAGTTAAAAAGACCTGAGACTTCACTGACCAGTTTTTTAAGCTTCTTGGTATTTCATCAAGCCCACCCAATGTGTGAACATTTCTTTTCCTTACCAGAGGGTGAGCTCTTACCTCTTTTACTGGCTATCAGTGTCTGCTATGCTGCAGCTAACCTTATTCCAGAGGTCAGATGCAAAAACTAAATGAACATTTTAGCCTCCTCAGTGCTACCTGTCAAAAACTTGTCCAATTTGCTGAGCAGCAGAACAAGTCTTTGCTAGCTTTTCCTTTTATTGACAGCACCCTTACAGATGCTTTTCCCTATGCATGCCATACTTGCAATTTTTATTTTATTCTCCAACTCAGTCTTCCTGATTTTGCTTCTACAATCCCATCTTTACATTTTTAATCCTTCAGCATAACCTGAATTACTTTCTATTCTAGAAGTCTCTTGGGTTTGAGCTCAATGAAGAGTGCAGGGTTTAACCTTGTCGACCCCTACTCCCCCACTGCAGCTGGATGGTCAGCACTCACAACTCCTCACTGCTCACGGGGAGAGCTGCCAGTTCTCTTTTCCCCTTGCACCATTTCCGCAGAAAATCTAGAAATTCTCTAAAGGTTTGATCTGGGGAGATGCAATAATGTAAATTAATGCTTCAGAGCTGCCAAAGTAAGGAAGGACCATCTCCCCGATTTTCATCTTGTTGCCTTTCCTCTGGCCATACACACTTGTTATGGGCCTTGTGCCACCTCTGGCACGTATCCAACTCCGAAGCGTTGAATAAACCAGTAGGAAAATTGGATAAATTTCTGAAGTTTTACTAAGTCAAATTGACTCGTGGGGGAATTTTAAATTTCCCTGAATGGGCAGATTTTGTAGCCAGGGTTTTGGGGAAGGGAGTGTGGGAAGAAAAGGAACAGTGAGGACAACACACATGTGAGGAGGGCAGAAGTGTGAGAAGACAGTCATTACACCATTAAATGATGATATGAGTTGACTTAAGTCATCTTTACAATGTTCTAGTCTTCTCTCTAAAAGTAGCAAACTGCAGGCTAAGCAGAAGTAAACTCATTTAACTTTTTTAATGAGCCAGGTGTTATAAGTAAACATAAGGGTAGTGTGAGTAATCTGCAGCTCTTTCCTATTTTTACCTTATCTGACTAGCTGAAAGCAGTCTTACAATTTTTCATTTATTCATATGCAATTACTCTTTTATGAACCTCAGTTCTAACATCTGAAATTGTTGCCTGCTCTTCTACAGTGGGGTTCAGCAGTAACACCAGTGTCAACATTCTCTGTTTTCCTTAGTAATAGCAAGTATTACTGATAACCGCCAAGAGGTAGTAATCATGAGGAAATGAGATAATTTTTCATTCTTCCACCTGAAAAAAATTACTGTATTCATTCCAGGGCAGTGGAGGTGGCTTTGTATAACACTATGCCTTCCTTTGTGACACAAAAAATTGTAGAATTAACAAATTTAATTACTTGCAAAGATTCCTTTGAATATGTTTGTAGTAAAAGATAACGTTGATTGGGCCTAAAAAAAAAAATTCAACAAAATTCATCTCTTTTAATATCTGTCATTTTTCTAACAGAATTTATGACTATTGGACACTGTGAAGTAGTTCAGCACACCATGAAAACAAAGAGGTATGTTCACTTTAAGGTAACTACATCACCAAATATAAACAGACTCGGGAAAGGAAGATGATTCTGTCTACTCAGAACAGGATGAATAATACAAAGATGAAATGTTATTTGCTATCTGGGATAACCCTTATTCATTCAGAAGAATTTCTCATAAAAACAGTGGTCAGATTGTCTTCTGGTGTACTTGGGGTAGATGCATTGTGTCCAGTGGAAATGTGACTCATATCCTGTGTCACTGTTCTAAATTATTTTGAGCTGTTTGTTTGTATCAGTCTTGTAAGTATGCTTTTGTGTATAAATATACTTGACTATATCTTACAAGTAACTGAAATGGGGGACATTCTCTCTGCAAATGAAAAGCAGTTGGATAAGAACATCCCTTCCCCTACTCAGGAATGGAATTTAGGCCTCCTCTGTGGTCATGAATGAAATAAACCAACAATATAAGGAATAGTATAAGATAAGATGCTTATAAGGGATTCTGTCAAGAATTACAACACTGTGGTGGCCAAGATATTAATATATTGATGGAGCAATCAGATTAAAACATATGCTTAACAGAAAACAGTTTGCCAGTGTAGAACATTATAATGAGCCCATAGTTTGTTACAAACTAAAAAAAAAAAAAAAAAGCTTGCATTTTCCTTAAATGTACCACTGTACATCAGAGGGTTGAATGCTGTTACATAAACATAACATACAGAAACATGTGTAAAAACAACCCACAGAGGAAGAACAATACCAGAAAACAAACTCCAAATAAAACACATTTCCTACCCAATCAATCATGCCACAGTTTCCAGATGCAGATAACACGTTTAAGTATTACGTGAAAGCATCTGAAGATGCTCAATTTTTTTTTCTATTGAAGATAAAATTTTGCTATAGCATGGTCATGCCAGTATTTCTCAACATATGGACACTGGATGTGTTAAATGCTAGGGAGTAAAATGAAGAATGTGAAGCCTGGGGACCACCAGATACTCCTGAAAGGGCTGACCCTGGGGACCTGCAAGTGAGACAAAAAAGTCTCCTTCTGCAGCCACCAGACATCCATGGCTGTGATCTCTGCTCTGTCATGAAGCTGAAAGAGATACGAATTTATGTGAACGGCATTTGGACTGACATGTTAGAGCCACACTGGTCTAAACAATACAGCAGTTCCTCTCACTGACAAGCACCAAATTCAGACATTGTATCTGTAATGCACAAGCAAAGGAAGGCTTGAAATGATAAACAAGCCCCTCCAATTTGACCTGCCTTCACATTCAGGGTAACTCATCTTTATTTACATGTGCATTTTGCAAAGGTTAAAAGATCCCATTCAGTATGAGCTAATTAACTTTGCCTTAGATTTTATAGGATTATTCTTTAAAATTAAGAAAATAGTTAAAGCTTAGACAAGTAGGCAATCCATTAATGAAAACATGGAGGGACTTTGTAACAAATTAAACATGGTAAGATTCAGCCCTGAAACTGTGTTGACAGTTTATTTACAGTACAAGATATACAAGGAATTGGAATGTACAAATTTCATAAAAGACTTTCTTGGACCTCTTGTAATGGGTGTCCTTTGCTCTTATGGTTTGTCATTATTGTATTGTCAAAACAACAAGATGTTTGAAGTGAAGCTAGTAATTCAAATAAAGTCTACATAAATGGGTCAGTGAAATTTTCTGACAAGAGATCTCTGCTGAGAGCACCTGCTGAATCTGAGGTGGCAAATAAAATAGTTGGATGAAAAATTTTTCTAGTGATTATTTAATCATATTTTGCATAGAGATTTAGACAGTGGTTTGGTTTTATTCTTGTTTTGATGGTAAGAAAGTCTAGAGGTAATAAAATTACCAAGCACAGTGGTGCTTTTTATTCAGCATTTTTTTGTGATAGGGAAAACAGCCAGAAGGATAAAGCACCACAGCCTCAGCAATTTCAGCTTTTTTACACAAACATCCAAGGATGATTAAAATGCAGTGAGGACTGCTATCTAGAAAGAAAAATACAGTATATACTACGATGTTAATATATCCTTCCCTAACTTATTGATAAAATAATAAGACAAATAAAGAACTTATTTTTCCCCTTGGTATCCTTTAGGCTTTCTCTTATGTGAATGGTGCTGATGTATATTTTATATATTACATAATATACATGTATTATATAATATATAGTATATATTATTTTACATATTATACACTCTGTCTACCTTAAAAGAGAACTCTCTGAAGAATTTATCATTCACCAGTGAACCAAAAATTGTGATGTAGTCTTTAAGGAAACAGGGTACTTGTCTTTCTTTGTGTGTTAACTCTTCTCTATATATTTCCTTCTTGTATCTTCTTATCACTGCACCAAATCTTTCTTGCTAACATCTTTTCAAACATGAGGAAGTTTGTAAAGTTCAACAGCCTCATTTAGGGGAACCTTCTTCTTTTATTCATCCCATGGACCCAGCAAAAATACTTTTGACTTCTAATATCTTAACACACAAAGAATGCTTCATATGCTGTAGTTAGCAACAATCACTTATTATGAAAAGATGTCTTTAAGCCATAACCAAGCAAAAAAATATTCCAAACCCCAAGGAAAGTTGATCATGGGGCTGAGAAAGCTGTATTGAAGAGGTCACTGCTATTCTTTCTTAAACTAAAAAATCCCCACAGCTGTGTATGGTTGTCTTTTCTGTGTCCTACCAAAATAGATTCAGCTCTGCTTAAAAGGACTTCAGTCACATTGTCAGGGCAGCATCACATGACGTGGTACTATACACATGCACTAACTCTTGTTTATGGAAGATTCAGCCCAGGAAGCTTACACTGACACTCAATGCACTAGAGAACTTAGTATCCTAATTAAACCTGGCAGCTGAGTGTAATTTGTTTACTAAACGCAGAGAAAAGAGGTGGAGTGTCGTACAAGTAGCTGATTGCTGTCTTTCAGTATGGAAACACATGCTTTTTGCCCCTCAGGCAGGCTACTGCTAAATAAATTTGTTGGACACAAACCCTGGAGAAAGGCTGACTTTTGTGCCCCAGAGTATCACAGCAGTTAGCCTAACCATGAAGTAAGTAATGAAGTAGCAGAAACTATTTTGAGGAGATTGAGACAGTCCCAATTGCTTATCAGATTCAATTCTCCATGCTCTTAAAGACACTGCATATTGTGTGTGGGAGGACAACTCCAGTTATTTCAGAACAGATAGTCACTGTTTGTGCCATTTATTTGTATAGATGTTTGCCACTTACTGACCTCAAACTGTCTCATAGGTGACCTGAATTTTGGTATTTGGTTGCCTGCATGTAATCTGACTTTAGCTATTATTAATAAATTAAATATTACTCTTTATAATTTATAATACCATAAACTAAAATCTAACCTAATATGACTCCTTGTCAAAGGAAGTCAATTCCAGAACTCAGAGGGCAGAATTTAAAATGAAGAGGAGGTGGTTAGCTCCCACCTGAAGAACTGCTGAAGTGCTCCATGAGAGCAAATCTGTTGTGCTACACTGGAAGTGGGCTTTTTGTCCCATTTCTTGAACATTGCTGCCTTCATTCTTTTTTAATTGTGTGAGGTCTGGCCTCACTTGTCATTCTGTGTCCAGCAGCAGACATGAGGTTGGCAGCCTCCTAGACTGCATGTAATGGACTATTGGTAAGACAAAGAAGACACTATTAGAAACTCCCAACACAGAAATTGAGAAATATCTTGTATGAACAAGAGACAGGCTCAAATGCACTTGAAGTTTTACGTCAGATAACTTCACAGCTGATATCTGAGAGCAGGGATAAAGTATTACTACCATAAAATATGGTTTCATGAAAATTCTATTCAACAAAATAGTTCTTTCCTTTCTTCCTCTAAAGGATTTAATTTTAATTATCTTCACATTTCAGTTTCCTCTAAATGATTTTTACATTGTGCATATGAAGTTTAAAAACTGTTTCAGTCAAAGCCAACACAAGTTTTTAACTTTAGCTAACCCAGGACCCAGTCTATGCATTTTTACAAATTTGTAACAGAGTTCTTTAAAAGCTCATTTGTGTAAGTAAATGAGTACAATTGGTACATGTCATTGACATTAAGCTGCACCCAGATGGTTGTGATTAAGATCGGAGAAGCATGCCCTGCTTCAGCTCCAGCCCCAGCACAGCTCGTGGTGGGAGCTGCCTCTAGTCATGTTCTGGGTTCATCTCCATCTCTCTGTCATGAAGGGAAGAAAATAGAGCTGATAATTTGTTCCTGCGTTTCTAGGAGCAAAACAGAAAGGTATTTTTTTAAAAGGCAAAACTAGGATGAATCCTTTATCCAGTTCTGTGTTTGTACAAACCAGCTCTCACTTTCCAGAGGCAGCAGTCTGTAACACTGAAAATATCGGCCCTGGTAATGAGACTCTTCCAACACTTTGAAAGATTTCTCCTCAGTTCAGCACATCTCCACTGACCTCACTGGTGGGTCTTCCTGTTGCTTTCCTCACATTTCTTGGTTTCTTCATGCTTTCCCTCATGCTAAAGGTTCAGATTTTGTTGATTTTCTTTGATGGAGAGGCCAAAGCTAAAGCAAACCCTGCCACAGACCAGGTTGCCTGATCTCCATGGGACTGCAGTCCTGTCTCCTGATACAGCAAAGAATTCCCTGCCTTCCAACAGACACCTTTTGGTTTGTTTGGGTTTTTTTTCTTTTTTAAAGTGGGCCTATAGTGACATTCAGTCACTGTGACAGACAATATGTCTTCTTAAGTTGATGTAAGTCTTTAGAGAGATAAATTTGAATTGCTAGCATACCTCAGCACCTGAAACAGAGGAAGACACAGATGCCAGCCATCTGTGGCTGGCTAGATTCCTGCTTAGGGAGAGACCTTTCTGCTCTGGAAATTTACCAAGACTGTTTAGTTTTTAATTTTTTAATGCACGCTATTTTAATTAATTAAAAATTATTTTTAAAAATAACTTTTTAATGCACGCTATCTATATGCTTTATTGTATTGAAAGAGGCATTTTCTTTTCTTGTCCTTCAGCTGCTTCCATCTGTCCTGGAAGTTGTGCCAGCACAGGACAACAGTCAGTGGGACTAAAGTGAGTGCTGGAGGCAGAGTGCTTAAAGCAGCTGGAGAAAGCTGTGTACTTGAACATCCATAGCCAGTACCCTAAGGGAGCCTTGCAGGTGGAAAAAGGACAGGATAGTCTCCTTGAAGTGGAGATGCCTGCACTACAGCTATGCCCACGTCTATTTATTTTAGTTAAGTAAAAATGTTTTGTGTTCTGGTAGTCTGCATAAAGGCGTTAAGGAATTTTTCTGAAGCACTAGCATAATTTAGACTCAACGTAAGACGGAATAGATCAGTAACAGGCTGCAGTGTGGAAATCACTACATCCAGTGAATGCCTATGTAAATCCTGGGACAATTTGAGACAATTTGTGTCCTTTAGGTTGAGATTTCTCTGTGAAATTGTTCCTATTCATATCCTGGCGAGTTTGACTGAACTTGAAAAAATCAGAGCAAGGATGCTTTTATCCAGTCATCCAGAGAGCTGCATATGTGCTTTCTCCCCCTCCCTAATAGATACACACCCCAGCACTGCAACTGGAGTAGCGTGATTGGTATGTGCCCCATTTTTCACTACTGAGAGTGTTACAGTACCTTTTATGTAGTACATGTCAAAGACATGTTCCCTCCATTTGATGAGGAGTGCCAGACAGACACTGCACTCAAACTATATCAAATTGTCATAGAATATTGAAGTGGCTAATTGTGAAAAATAGAATTGTTCATTTCCCAACCAGTGAGCAGCTATACAGTCTTCTCTAGTGCTAGTTATCTCTTAGAGGAAACATGTAGTACTATACTAGAAAATTCGTGTATTTTTCTACAAGAACAATTCAGCATTGAAGTAAGGGAAACCTAAATATTCTGCTCACACTAATTGGTATATACCCTGCAAAACTCAACTGAAGAAGCTTCAGTGTTCTCATAACATATTTATATGAGGCTGGAAATCTCTTTTCTGGTAGTCTAATGAATTATTCCATAAAGAAACAAAAAGCATGCATGGGAATAATTTGCCATGGATCTGCCTACATATTCAGATGCAGCCTAACTGAAGCAGGCTGAAAGCTTGCTTTATTGAGCTCTGAAAGCATTTCATTTTTCTTCTTGAAGTACTGCATATCAATTACCGGTAGTACAGTTTCATAAACTTAGCCTCCAAACCTAGGATGGAAATCAGATGGAACAACCTAGGTCTTCCTCCCTCCCTCTCCTCACCTGCTAGGGATCCACAGGTAAATTTTGCAACAGGTTCCAAATTTCCTGCGTACACCAGAACAGATGTAGAAACTTTGGACACTGAAAAATAAAATCTGAATTGTGTGGCTTGTGTAGCTTCATAGTTGAGGTCTGCATATGATAAACCTTCTAAACTTTTGACCAAGAAGCTATAAAACACTTTGTGGAGAGAGAGAGGAGCTCAGTCCCAGCAGACCCTGCTCCCATCTGCCCTACATGCTACATGGTCACCCTGCCTCTTAGCTGGGCACTGCTGCATGGAGCATGCAGCAATGGAAGTGTGCTCTAAGTTCATTTTGCAACCCCAACATGCAACAGAAAGCTAATAACCATGAAGAGATGGTCACTGGCCCCAGACCTGTTTTGCTAGGGCACAGACATTGGCTGTAGAGCTGTCAGCTTATACTTAGCTTCATATGTTGGGCTACAAGGGCTCTGCTGCCAAAAAAGGGCAGACTTGCCTCTTCTGCACTTTCCCTGCCTCCCTTGTGCTGGTGTTAGCAAACTTACAGTCTTCTGTTCAGCCAGCCCAGGAAAATATTATTATTTTGATTAGCCATTTTAAGTCATGTAAGGAAAACAGAGCAGTGCAAAGCTGCTGCTATAAATACATCCAAAAGTTATGACTGGATAAAAAAGGACATTCATTCGCTGTAAGAAATTGGAATGTAAGTCCTTTTGAAAATACTTTTTCTCAGAAAGTATTTAAGCTACAGCTCTGTTACACAACTTTCAGAGTCAACAAGGAAACTCAAGTCAGTAAAAATGGATGGGAGCGTAAATCTAGAAGTCATTTGCAAATGCCTAAATTTAGACATTGAAGCCCATGTCTACAAACCCAACTAAGGGTGATCTCATTATCAAAACTATTGCTAACCTCCTCCACCATCACCCCAAGAAAGTATGACACATCACTATTTGGAAGCAGTAATAAAAATTAATTTTACATGGTAACTGTATTTGACTACTTAATCACAAGTAAGGAGCTCAAGGATCTTCAGGAAGCCATTCATCTCATTTCTAATAAATGTTATCCTAAGCTTTTTTAAAAGACCTCCAATGAAGAATATGCCACAACTGTCCCAAGCAGTCGACCAATCTAGTCCCCCTTTCATAGACTCCCCATTTCATGATGGACTTGTGCGTGCTAGAAGAGAAGACTGCACCATAGCCAGACAGCCCAGCTATTTAATCCCTGGCAAAAGACCTGCAAGTCAAGCTGGCAAATAGCCTGTTCCTCTGACATCAGATAGACAGCTACTGCTGTTTCACACCATTGTATTTCCAAAGGCTACGTACTCTTATTTTTCAAAATAAAGACCATTCTCTCAATATGCATTGTGTACTTTGCTTTATGTACTTAAAGAAACATTACAGAGAAAGTGGGGGTTTCTTGAGTTTTATTTGGGTTTTCTCTTCAATGCAAACGTCTTTCCATCTTTTTCTACCAGTTAATTAAAATGTAATAGATTTTTATCTATGTTTCTGACAAAGATGTATAAAAGTGTGGGCAAAAGTATTTGCAAACACACTGAGGAAAATGAACTATAGAAGACTGAAACTTCAATTTAACAGACCAAAGAATATTCTCTTTCATTATGCCTGAAAGCAGAACTGATAAATTACCCATTAAAATGACACTAAATTTCATCGCAACATAAATGCTCAATTGTATTCTCCAGCTTGTAGCAAATACTGTTTGACTCAATAGTCAATTTCTTAGCTAATTTAGTCATTACAATAGACTTTGTATTCAAATTTACCTTTATCTTTCTTTACAGGAGATAGTCTCTCTCACCTAAGGGAGAAAAAATTGTATAGCAGTAACTAGCTGTAACTAGAACAGTAACTAGTTCTGCAAATTCAACTGTTACGTTAACATATCTTGACACCAAATACCGTAAATCACTCAAGGGATTTGCTGACACTGCACTTTTAATTAGCAAGTGTAAAAAAGAAAATATGGTATTTTTGAGCATAAAAATGACAAGTAAGACTATTCAGGAAATATGCCTTTATTTTTAGAACTTGAGAGTCTCTATTATGTTCGTAAAAGTATTCAATTATTAACTATGCTTCAGATTTTGAAGATACCCAAGTATTTTAGGTTGAGCTCTCCAAAAAATGAGGAGCTGGTCAACTGACAGTGAAATATTGGCACAGCTTATTCTGACCTGAAATTAAACATACTGTTTCTGACATGCACCATTATTTTGCCAGAGAACACTCAAATATTTCAAAAACTCCTCACCAAATCCATAGTAAAAAAATTACAAAAAGACTTCCATGCCTTTAGAGTCCTGACTCTCTCTGCACTGCTACTTAAAGCTTCTTCTTTAAGTAGCAGTGGAAATTGCTTCTGCCATAACTAAATTTGATGACAGTGAATTTATTGCACATCTACCAGAACCACTATGTGAACAGGGCCTGAACACTTGTCCCCATGGCCACAAGCAGCATTTTTCTTGATGCAACCTTGGCAGCAGAGGCGGTGATAGAACCAGGAGACCATAGGGAGCACAATGAGGTGCAAGGGGGATGTGCAACAGCTATCAGACACATGGAAAATCAGGAAAGGAAAGATACTGGCACATATAGTCTCAGGAGGTTGCCTTCATGCCACTGGGATCTTAGGCAAATTTAAAACAGCAGGGGATTTTCTTGGTCAGTTGTATTGTGCTTCTTCCCCTTAAAAAGGGTATTTTTGTCTCCCTGCTGTGTTCCTTTGCAACACTATTACCCTCCTGCAGGAATTTGGTAGTATTTGGTAGGATAAGGAAAATAATATATTTCTAAATTTCCCAAAGAAGTACTTCGGTTAAGTCTCACCCAAGGTGTCCCAAGGGGGGAGAAGAAAGGATCAGCCTATTGGCCAGTCCCAGAAGTTCATCTCAGTGTCTTCCCCATTTGTTCCCTCATTCATTTACTTTTTATACTCGTCTTACTCTCAGGTGGAGCTTGAGTGACTCTAGTCATACATTCCTTTATTACAACTAGTGTATAATTCTCTCGCTTCGTTTAAAGAAACAGTTCATTTTAAATTTACTGTGTGTGCTCCCTGAGTGGGGGATTCACTCTCTCGGGGGGGCCATTTGAGTAGAAGGTCGTGTTCTCCCACTACCACAATTATTTTACCATAGCATCCTTGAGTTTTATCTCTTCAACAGTTTCTTTTCTTTTAGCAGTTAGCATGTCCCTGTTAGAAAGCTTATCTTTTCTTTGAAGTGCTAAAGGAGCCTAGTTCCTGGTAGTCTTTTGCAGATAATTAGCCTCTTGCTTGGTCTTTACCACAGTTGTTGGCCCAGCAACAGACATATTATATATTTTACAACCGCTGTGCAGCTTATAGGCTGTATGGTACCATCAGGTTCCCAATACTGCAGAGTACAGCAGAGCCTGGCCACAGTGTCTTCACTCTGGTCCACCCTCTGCTACTCCTCTAGGATAGCAGTATGATAACATAGATAGTATGATTTTAGGGAACTGTGGTGATGTAGATTCTGTGCATGCGAACCATTCAAAAGTGGCAATTGTATTTTTCCCTAAAGGTTTGTTATATTAGATATGTAATTCCCCCCTCTAAGCAATTTCACAACAGCCACTAATAAGCAGACATTTCCAAAATCCTGTAAACATGTGTGCTTTTTTAAGATCTAATGGGAGGCACCTGGACCCCCTTTCAAAGCAGAATTCTAGGACACTTCTTGAACTGAAGGCAATCAGTACAAGGCTGCATTCTTTAACAAATAGGTTTTATTCTTTACCAAGCCTGATATACATAATTAGAAAAGCTAATCGAACTCATCTGACTTCCAGAAAACTGGTGTTGCTGCAGCATTAATAAGAATGACCCATTTTGTCATGGGCATTTTTGCATTAAATTAATATTTTATTGAGTATGGATATTTCTAAGTTCTTCTGTATCTTCACAAATACACAGAGGAGCAGCACAGACATAGCCCTATCAATATTCCACCCATTCCTTTCTAAACAACACCTCAGTGAAACCAGGAAGCCCTCCAATGCTTGTAGTAATTTGTTTGTGTGTTAATTTATGTGTGTACTTAATCATAGAATCATAGAATCATAGAACGGTTTGAGTTGGAAGGGACCTTAAAGATCATCTAGTTCCAACCCCCTGCCATGGACAGGGACACCTTCCACTAGACCAGGTTGCTCCAAGCCCCATCCAGCCTGGCCTCGAACACTTCCAGGGATGGGGCACCCACAGCAGCTCTGGGCAGCCTGTTCCAGTGTCTCACCACCCTCACAGTGAAGACTGTTTTCCTAACATCTAATCTAAATCTACCCTTTCAGTTTAAAGCCAGTACTTTTTGTCCTATGGCTACAGGCCCTACTAAAAAGTCTGTCTCCATCTTTCAAGTCCCCTTCCAGTATTGAAAGGTGGCAGTAAGGTCTCACTGGAGCCTTCTCTCCTCCAGGTTGAACAACCCCAACTCCCTCAGCCTTTCTTCATAGGAGAGGTGCTCCAGCCCTCTGATCATCTTCGTGGCCCTCCTCTGGACTCACTTCAATAGGTCCATGTCCTTCTTATGTTGGGAGCTCCAGACCTGAACGCAACGTTCCAGGTGGGGTCTCACAAGAATGGAGTAGAGGGGCATTAGTTACCTCCCTCAACCTGCTGGCCATGCTTTTATTGATGCAGCCCAGGATACAGTTGGCTTTCTGGGCTGCAAGTACATATTGACTGGCAGTGAACTTGTCATCCACCAACATGCCCAAGTCCTTCTCCTCAGGGCTGCTTTTAATCATTTCTCCACCCAGCCTGTATTTGTGCTAGGGATTATCCCGACCCAGGTGCAGAACTTTGTACTTGGCCTTGTTGAACTTCGTGAGGTTCGCACAGGCCCACCTCTCAAACTTGTCAAGGTCCCTCTGGATGGCATCCCTTCCCTTCAGCATGTTGACGACACCACACAGCTTGGTATTATTGGCAGACTTGCTGAGGGTGCACTCAATCCCATTGTCCATGTCACCAACAAAGACACTGAATAACAACTGGTCCCAGTATGCGCTCCTGAAGAATGCCACTCATCATCTGTCTCCACTTTGACATTGAGCCGTTGAACACAACTCTTTAAGTGTGACCATCCAGCCAATTCCTTATCCACTGAATGGTCTACCCATCAAATCCATGTCTCTCCAGCTTAAAGACAAGGATATCGTGTGGGACAGTGTCAACGCTTTGCACAAGTCTGGGTAGATGACATCATCTGCTTTTTCCCTCATCCGTCAATGCTGTAACCCTGTCATAGAAGGCCACCAAATTTCTTAGGCACAATTTTCCCTTAGTGAAGCCATGTTGGCTGTCACCAATCACATCCCTGATTTCCCTGTGCCTTAGCATAGTTTCCAGGAGGATCTACTCCATGATCTTGCCAGGCACAAAGGTGAGACTGACCTAGCATGTAAGTTCCCAGGTCTTCCTTATTTCCCTTTTAAAAAATGGGGTTTATATTTCATCTTTTCTAGTCCATGTGAACTTCACTGGACCACCATGACTTCTTAAACATGATAGATAGTGGCTTAGCCACTGCATCCACCAGTTCTTGCAGGACCCACAGACACAACTCATCAGGTCCTATGGATTTATGCACCTGCAGTTTACTTAGATGTTCTTGAACCTGATCTCCTACAGTGGGCAGTTCTTCACTCTCCCAGTCCATGCCTTTGCCTTCTGTGAGTTGGGGAGTATGGCTGGAATGTTTGTGCGTGAAGACTGAGGTGAAAAAGTCATTGAGCACCTCAACATTCTCCATATCCTTGGTAGCCAGGTCTCTCATTTCCTTCCAGAGACAGCTCATGTTTTCCCCAGTCTTCCTTTTATCACTGATGTACCTATAGAAGCTTGCCTTGTCCTTGATGTCCCTGGCCAGATTTAATTTTTTCAGAACTTTACCCTTCCTAACATGATCCCTGGTTGCTCAGACAGTTTCTCTGTATTCTTCTCAGGGTACCTGTCCTTGCTTCAACCTTCTGTAGGATTCCTTTTTGTGTTTGATTTGTCCAGGAGCTCCTTGTCTATCCATGCAGGCTTCCTGGTGTTTTAGCCCAATTTCTTTATTGGGATGCATCACTCCTGGGTTTGAAGGAGGTGGTTCTTGAATATTAACCAACTTTCCTGGGCCCCTCTTCCTTCCAAGGCTCTATCTCATAGTACTCTACCAAGCAGATCCCTGAAGAGGCCAAATTCTGCTCTTCTGAAGTCCAGGGAAGTGATCTTACTGTACACCTTCCTTGCTGCCTTAAGGACCTTGAACTTCACTATTTCATAGTCACTGCAGCCAAGTCTGCCCTTGAGCTTCACATTCCCCACCAGCCCCTCCTTGCTGGAGAGAGCAAGGTCTAGCATGGCACCTGTCCTCTTTGGCTCTTCTATCACTTGGAGAAGGAAGTTACCTACCATGCATTCCAAGAACCTCCTGGACTGCCTATGCCCTGCAGTGTTGCCTCTCCAACAGATATCGGGGTGACTGAAGTCACCCATGAGGACCGGGACTCGTGACCATGAGACTGCTCTTATGCACCGGTCTTCCTGGTCGGGTGGACTCTAGCAGAACACCACACTAATGTCAACTGTTCCTGCCCCTGCCCTCCCTTTAATCCTGACCCATAAACTCTTAGTCGGCTCCCCATCCATCCCCAGGCAGATATCTATGCACTCCAGCTGGTTGTTGACATAGTGGGTGACATCCCCTCCTTGTCTCCCCTGCTCGTCCTTCCTAAAGAGCTTCTACGATTCAGGGATCGAGAAAGATAGAAAAAAAAGAAGGAAGGGGAAAAAAAAAAAAAAAAAGAAAAGCATGTACCATAGATTTTTTTTTACAATTAAAAGTCTGGAATGTCAACTACCCAAACTCTATTTTGTAATATTTTTTCAAATGACTGCAGACATTAAACTTTTATCATTAATACTTTCTGTACCAAGCTTTATAAGCAGAGGAGAGATCTGTAGGAAAAATAACAGCAGCCAGGTAATTTGAATAAAGGTTAGTTTAGAAGTTAACTTTAATTTAAAAGTTACCAACTGGCTTTTAAAACTACCTTATGCATAATCATGACTCTTAACATGAGATTTTCTTACCATACATCAGAGAATATTAAAAGATAACATCACATATTTAATACCAGTAAAATACTGTACACTGACTTTTCTGTGCTTTACTGCAAATGTATTTTAGATCAAATTTAAGCATCAGTATAATCCCTAACTTCATTTCCTCTTAGCCACATTAAAATAAAACAAAAATTTTGCAGTATTTCTCACCATATGAACAGAAGAAATTTCAAAGAAAGAGTTTTCAGTAAAATCCCTTTTATGACATTCAAGTTGCATATGCAGAGAGACAGGTATTTCTAAGCACACTTGCCCAGCATCATTTGCATAATTTGGGTCAATGCAAGCATTCACCCTCTGTGCCCTGTTGTTAGGTTAACTGCAGTGCCAGCTGGGAGATTACAGAGCTGGCCGATGACATTTGGTGAGATGCAGGGGCCACACAACTCTCATGTGCAACCTGAAGGATCATCTCTGTTGGGACCGCAGTGCTCAGGCATCTACAGGGATGCACACAAAAGCAGCCTTGTTCTGGCAGGATTTGAAGCTTCACTTTGGTGCTGCAACTTTCAAGTTCCTGAACTTTAGCTGGAAGCACAGAACTGCACAAGTGTATTAAAGAAAGCAGTTTCTCCAGCAGAGCTGATGTGATCCCACCCGTGTCCTAGGACCTGGGGGCATGCTCCCAGTGCAAAGGGGACCCCTATGTGAACCATCTTGGGGCTGCTGTGGAGGTAGGGCTAATGGACCTGGACGACTGAGCAGCGGAGAGCTGCTCATTGTATCATGCTCCTGATTTTGTGTACTTTGGCTGCTGGGGAGTCCCAGCTGTGATACACCCTGGGGACTGAGCACACACCATATGAGGAATTTGGACAATTTCACACAGTGAACTAGGCAAAGAACCAAGTTCAAGGCTCAAGGTCCAAACACCAGGATGAACCTGAATGGCAAAGTACTTATAAACTCTTCCTGTATGTGTGTGTCAGATCTGGGGAATAGTTTTTCAAACAATTGGGCCAGCCCAGCAAAGATCTCTCAATTATTCAAAATCAGTCATTGCGACTCCAATGTTTTGACATGTGCAGCATTAGTAGCTGAGTCAGGAGTTATTACCGTAACTGCACAGAAAGGTGTGAAATCAATAACATACAATGAGCTGTAGAGCTTTAAACAAAATCAGCATCTCTGAAGGTTTCAGACATTTGACTTGCACATACAATTCATCAAAGACACTTAACAAATCTATGCAAGGGCTTTTCTTGTTGTGTTTACTTATTTGTGGTCTACTGCAGTACCAGACCCTGCTACTTCATGGGGAGGGGGTGACATCTGTCTCTCCAGTCTGCACCTTGGACAGTCCCTGGAGCAAGTTTCATTAACTATTACAGGACAGATGGTTGAGGAACAAAGTGTGTGGAATTATTATTCATATTATTCTTCCTTTCCGATTAATCACTAGCCACCAAAGCAAATGACAGAAACAGTTTAAGCCACTATGGACACCAGGGCAGATTACTATATACTGCAAATTGGCATAGTTGTCCTAATTTTTAAGTTTTGGCCTTAAGAAGAATGCATTGCAGTGATTGACACCAGCAGCCACCGGCCAGGAGTGGGAATTTAAACAGCAGATCACACTGGCACTCTGTGCAGCACACTGACAGCAGCTTGTGCTGTTTTTTATGCAGTTGATCTTTCCCAAACCTACCATTCCCTTTTCTTTTCCCAGAGCTGACACAAACAGTGCTGTCGGGAGCTCCTTAAAATTTAAAAGGAAAACAGCAGTACCTTAATGTTTCACGTCACAGTAAGATATGCCAAGGGCCTTTCTACTGTTCTGGTCTTGGCGCCCCTGAAAGCCTCAGGTATTGTGCAGCAAGCTCAGTGCTCAGAAAGGTAGAAGCAGAACTGCAGGTGCTGTGTCTGGGAACTTTGCAGTTGAATCCCAGGAGTACAGTGGTACCCCTGGGCCACTGATGACCAAATAAAAATTTTCTAGATTATAATCCTTTACTTTCATGCCTACATGCCAACTCAGAGTTCTAAATAGCAGCAGTCTCTAACACAGATGGAAAAGAATGGCTGATACGAAAAAGGAGAATGTCTGTTAGCTGGGATTAGTATGAAGACAGAGTTTTTCTCCAAAGTAAGCTTTCTAAACTTCTTGAAAAGTTTTCTTTCATTTTTAGATAACCACCTTCTTTCCTTCTTTTTACTTCAAGCCTTTTAAATAGATATTGTTGGTTGATTTCCAGACAGGAAAAAATTCAGCACCTTACTGTCACGGTCCACTCAGTGGACTCGTGATGGTTCGTTAACTATGATCTTGAAGTGCAAAAACCAAGGCAACCACGCCAAGAGGTTATGCTTCAATTAAACAGCACAATTTTATTGTTTTCCCGTAAAGTGGTGTGCAATAGGTAGAAAGACAGAAGGGGAACAAAAGGTAAAGAAAAAAGAAAAGGAAAGAGGATTATAGCTACCACCACTGGTCCAAGGCATCCCTATGGTCCCAGGTCCAGGCAGCGTCCCACCAGTCCTTCCGATCGTCGTGATCCTTGGTGGGGAAGATCTCCAAAGTTCAGTTTCTAAGAAGGCATCTTCTTATGCCAAGCAACACACCTTGCTCCTCCTCTGGTCCATGGACTTCCGCCAGTCTCCGCCCTCTCGAGCCAGGTTATCTTGCCTCAGCGGCGGGTAGCTTCAGACCAGGAGGCGTGTTCTTGTACTGTTTTCTGGTTTATTGTTATGACCACAGTTGTGATCCATCTTCTGGACAACTGTTATGCGGCCTTATTTAATCCCAGGCAGCAGGGAATGGCATAGTACTCCTCGTACCATGCAGTTCTCCTTCCCAGGGTGTAGTTGTTCCTTTCAGTCCCAGGTTGCAGGGAGCGGCATAGTACTCCTCGTACCGTGCAGTTCTCTTTCCCAGGGTCTAGGTGTCTTGGTGTCCATGAGGATCACATCCCATCTCCAGGTCTCCACTGGCAATGTTGAGACAATATTGTTCTCTTTAGACCGACTCTTACACTTACCCACCCACCTTTTCCCCTCATCTTAACCGTTTGGGGGATCTTTTATGAAAACCGGTTCCAGTATGTCTTACCCTGATACAAAGAACTTACTTCATTCTCACAAGGAGAAGAGTTTGCTGAGATATGTGGATCTGATTGGTCCCCTTAATGCTCTACATGTTCAGTATCTATCAGCTGAGTGTTATCATTAGATATAAATCTGTCTAAACTGATCATCTAGACTAAATTTTCCCGGATACATAATTAATGTAATCTGGGTGTCAGTTTTCTATTAATTAACTAAGATCTCAAACTGTAACAAAAAAGATCTAATACTTCTACATGGTGTCATTCTGTAAATTGAATTCTCTGTTCCATTTAAAAATGTGAAAATCTAATGGTTTTATTAATATTAATTGAAGAGATAGCAAATACAATATATTAATCAGTAAAGAAATAGAATATATAATTCCTGCTTATTACTGTCCTGAAGAATTTGTAATTCTTCTGACAACATGCATGTTCACTTTGTAGTTTATCTGATGATGCAGAGGCAGATTTTTAAGATTAGATTCACATTGTATTGTTGATTTCCCCTTCTTAATATTAAACTACAAGGACATTTCAGAAAAAAAAAGAAAAAGAGCAGGAGGTGGGTCCAGTAAGTCATGATGTAAGTTTTATTTAAGAACATTCTAAAAGTCACCTTAAGAGAATCTATTGATAGATGGAAAGCCTGTCATTTGGGAAGCAGCAATTTCCAGCACAGATGGAGAAAGGAGAGAGGCAAGAGAGACAGAAAGAGGATAGAGCAACATGACAGAGGAGAATGCTTGTTAGCTGAGATTAGCATCACAAAAGTTTTTCTCCAAAATAGACTCTCCAAACTTCTGGAAACTTGGTATCTCTCACTATGAATTTCCCTTTCTCTCTTTTGTGTTCTCTTCTGACACAATCCAGCAGATCTGTCAGAGAAAATTAGCAAAGACTCACTAGTTAACATAATCTTTTATTAAAATCCCTGGAAGCTGAGGTCAGACTCATTAGTTTAAATTCTTCATCTTTCTCCAAGTTCTTTCCCTAAGGGCTGTGTTTAGTTTTCTGTATCTTCTTTGTAAATCCCCCACAAAGAAGAAATATTACTGAAAATAAGAATATCTTCAGTCACCTTTTTAAGCTATAGAGCTCTGCTTTGCCTGTCTCAATGCTTTTAACTTACAAATTACTTTTTCAAAAGTAATTGCTTATACATTTTATTTCGCACTCATCCTTCCCGAAACACTGATCTCAGGTAGTGTCAAATGGTACAGCTCCTCATATCAGCACCAATTTACACCAGCTGAGGGCCTGGACCTTTCCATTTCTCATTTCTTATTTTTATTCATCTTTCCTAAATCACAAGGTTAACTTTTCCATTTTAAATGCTATCCTGTTCTTACTGTCTATTCTTTTTTAGCATCCTCACTGACTTCAATAAATGCAAATTACATTCATATTTTTTAAAGTGAAAATATAGGGAACATTTAACCAAAAATTTCAAACATAATAAAAAGAATATATATGCAGGACATGTAGTTGTGGAATGTTGCAGTGGTACATGTTTTTTACAGCAGAATCAGAAAAATCATCAGTCTGCATATGCATCATCTTTATTTGTGTTGCAGCCTTAAAAATTAGTTAAAATCTGCGTCTTCCACCTATCACAAATCACCTTCCCTTCGTAGTTTGGTTCTACCACTGCAAAAATTACTCTGAAGATCCAAATGCTCCTATAAGGTACAGTGACTCAAGCATTTGAGTGGAGGAATACAGCTTGCTGAAAGAACCAAACTATGCAGCATCTTTGCAGAATTCATTAATATACCACTCTTGAATATGTAACACTCTGATAAAGCACAGATTTTAAGGATTTTCTGGAAAAGGTTGTTTTGGAACAAATAGAAAAACAATAGGTGAAATTTAATCTTAAATATGTTTTAAGTAAGACAATCTGGAAAGTTGCCTGACTATACATGAAATACTTGTGGTTAGAGCAATGAAACCTGCTTTTTCAATGCATTTATACACAGGTAGATACAGAAACAATGTCTCTCTGCAGTAGTTTGCCCGTCAGTGTTCTGGATGCAGTAAAAACACAGGAATGTGAAAGTTCTTTTTCAAAACTATATGTTCAAAATAAGTCCTTTGCTAGGCTGGGTGTTAACCATTATTCTCGTACCATGAGAAGACAACAATAAAGGCAGAAAAATGTCAAGTAGAGGTCCATCTTTCAAAAGCAGTGATTCAATCAAAAACAAGAAAAGGGAGTTTAAGATAATCTAAATAATAGGAAAACTTCTCAAAAAACATGATGACTCCTAAGGTGGGAAGGGAGATCATGTAGTCTCCATCCTCAGGGATTTTCACCATCTGAATGACCAAAGGCCAGAGCAACCTGACCATTAAAGTTACACTTGCTCAGAGCAGGAAGTGTATCTGGATGACATCTAGGAATTCCTGTCAACCTAGGTTCTTGTATGAAAATAGAGAATGATTAATTTAATGGAATTTTAAAAGAAATTTAAGATTTACCCTATGAGCAAATGTAACCAACAACATCCTTCTTTGGTCGGGTTGTCTGGTATTAAAAGTCTACCAGTATTCAAGACATTCCCAGTACGATATCCCCTCTTAATTTCTTAAGCATTTTGAAATGAGAAACTCCCAAAAGTAGTGTCACTGTACTCCCAGATAAAACTTATGTAAAGAGCTAACACAGTTCATTTCTTTCCTTTAAATCAGATATTGCTGCCTCCATTACAGTTTGGAGGTTTTCCTCAGTAATCACAATGGCTTTTGTTTATTATTTTATTATTATTTTTATTGTTGTTGTTGTTATTATATTTTTACTGAGATAAGATGAAAACTAGGACTCTTAGGAACAACAGAGAATTCTTTCCACACACTTCTACTACACATTTTGGATCACTCTGAGTACAATTCAAGATAATAGTACACAACAAAGTCCATTAATTTATTTGTTTACCCTTGGCATACATTTAAAAAACCCTTAAAGACAGAAATCCTTTAAAGTAAACATGACAAACACACAGCAATGACTCATATATCTTAGATGGTACTAATACAGCCGTATGAAATCACTATAGCTAAAAGGTAACAAGAAATGTAAGATCTTTAAGCAATATGGTAGATAATAAATATATTCATTATTAAGGGGAAAACAAGCAACTATAACATAGCTGAACTTTCCAAGTTATGTAACCCATAGGACCACTTATATTGTGGGGGTGTGTATAGCACACGTAGGACTTATGGACCAACTTATTTTTGTTGTACCCTTAATGATATTCATATGGGTACACATGGCCTATGTCTGACACTTTGGGCCATGTCTTATACACTCAGAGCCCTAACAGGCATCCAGAGGGACTACAATATAGGGGAAAAAACAGTGGCAGATAAGATATGGGAAAAAACAGGAATGAAAACAAGAATTTTTGCCAGAGGAAGAGACCTCCCTGAGGAGCCACTGCTGCCTTCCATTGTGGCAGCTAGTGATGTAATCAAAATATAAAGAATCACTAACAGAGGCTGAAACTAAAGCAATGATGAACTTGACCTATTGAATAAGTTCACTAAGATGTAGCAATCTTTCTGAGACACTTGGGATATGACAATAGACAAGAGAAGTGGAGTAACAGTGCATTGTGGTCAAAACCATATAGCACAGAGAACAAATGAAATTATATGAGAACAAGCAGTGCGCATGTTCCCCAAGAAAGTTCAGCTGAAGTTCACTAGCTTGTCAGCCACCAGGAGTCTCGAAAGACCCCCAGGAGCAAAGTGTGCATATGCAAGTGCCTTATGCATAAGTAAATTATTTTGGGGAAGTAGTTATAATATGTATTAGATTTGGGGGAAATATGATGAATATGTATGCTTTGTTGTAATAAATTGAGGAATGCTGGTCAGATAGGGGTGCATGATCTGATGTTAATCTCCATGTACTCAGTGCTGCAATAAAAAATGCCTGTCTTCTAAGCTTAAAAAGTGAAGTCCTAAAGAGTTTTCTTCTTGCAGGTGTTTTGATATCACTAGGAAGAAGCAAGAGGCATTAGTCTTACCCTCTGTATTGTACTATGCAGAAGCACAAGGAAAAACAATTTGCTGGAGGAAGCTAGAAAATGGCTTTGGCTGTGTGTACCAGTGGCATAGGTTAAAGTTCACGCCATCACCACTACATGATCACCACCATATCAACAATCGCCACTACAGCACAAAGATACTACTGTATTTCGGGAGGGATTATTATTTCTGTGTGTTTTTTTTTAAATCAGTAATGTCAAAAAAATATCACTGAAAACATTTTATTTGCCCTATTAAAGACAGTTAAAGACAGAAATGAACTCACTCTCTGATCAATGTATCCTGAATCAACCAAACATGTATGAGTGGAGTGGTGGATTACTCTCTCCTTGCCTTTCTTTTTCAGGGTTTTTTTCAGTTATCCTTGCATATTGATGAACCTTGTTTGGGTTACATGTCAAATTTTCCTTTAAAAGAACCTAAAAATATCTATGTTGTGGTTTAACCCCAGCCGACAACCAAGCACCACGCAGCTGCTCACTCCCTTTCCCCCACAGTGGAATGGGGAAGAAAGTTGAAAGAGTGAAAGGGAGAAAACTCATGGGTTAAGATAAAGACAGTTTAGTAGGTAAAGCAAGCGCCAGGCACACAAGCAAAGCAAAGCAAGGAATTTGTTCACCACTACCTGTCAGCAGGCAGGGGTTCAGCCTTCTCCAGGAAAACAGGGCCCCACCAGGTGTAACAGTTACTTGGGAACACAAACACCATAATGCCAAATGTCCCACCCTCCTTCTTCTTCCCCCAGCTTATATATTCACCGTGACATTATATAGCATGGAACATCCCTTTGGCTAGTTTGGGTCAGCTGTCCTGGCTGTGTCGCTTCCCAGATTCTTGTGCCCTCCCAGCCCTCTTGCTGGCAGGGCTTGAGAAGCTGAAAAGTCCTTGACTTCACATAAACATCACCCAGCAACAACTAAAACCATCAGTGTGCCATCAACATTGCTCTCACACCAAATCCAAAAGACAGCACTGCACCAGCTACTAGGAGGAAACCAACTCTGTCCCAGCTGAAACCAGGACAATTTAAGAAGTTGACATAAATTTTAGAGGAAGTCTCAGGATAAAACTTCTGTCTTTTTCTGTTTTCTTACAGATAGTATATAAGATAAAGGTAAATGTGGAATATGGACAAAGTCAAAATCAACAGAGATTTTCTATGCTATTCCAAACAGTAGACTCCAGATTATTCAGAATTTAAAAATAAAACTGCAAAGTGAAGATGTGAGGCTTATTAATCATATTAAGGAAGCTCATATTAATCATATTAAGGATTGTTCTCATACTTTTAAGTGTCATCTCTTTCCTCCTGCATAATTCTGAGAAATACTATACTTAATGTCCATTTCCCCAGATGACAACCAGTCTGCATGGTTCCAAAGAGGCTGGACTGATATGAGAGCTTAGCACAGAGCAAGGAAATCAGTGCTCCAGATGTCTCCTCTTTGCTGCTGCTTCCTGCATAGTTGATCTTGCAACACTAAAGTGAAAAAAACCCAACTTAGTGAATTTTCTGGGTGCAAGTCCTTAGTGACTCCTAGCATGTGATTTAACCATTTTCCTTTCCACACTTACAAAGCTCATATCAAAATCTTATTTACTTGAAGTAGATATCATTGTAAAGCCATAGCAATGAATAAATCAGAGTTTAACTATGGCCTGGCTCAGCCTTTCAACAATGTGCAGGCTGGGGGACCATCAGAAATTACTACTTCCTTCCACCCTGGCATGTACCAGGAGAGATGTAATCCCCAGTTCTCTCGGAAATATGAATATTTTTTGCTAACGGTCAGGTGCTACAAATGCAGATTTATGTTTCTGTTCTCTGCAACAGCCAAAACACCCTGATGAGGATAGAGAGGTGCAATACACATGGCACAGTGCAGGTTAAAACAGAAACTCCTGAGAGAAATGAGGACTGCACAGACTCAGGGAACCTGCTTCTTTACATGGTTATGGCAAACAATGCAGGGTTCACACAGTTAAAGTCTTAGGCATACGATTCATAACAATGATATGTACATTTGGCCTCCTTCAGTTCATTAATGAGGAAATCATCCGTGATAAAACCAGTTTTAGATAATGAAGGTTTGCACACTAAACTTCAAAGCATGAAATACATTTCTCAGTCTCTCCAGGGTCATCACCTCACAAAACAGACTCCTTTCTCTTCTGTGCAGAAACAAATTACTTCAGTCTCACTGGATACTCGGTGTGCTCTCTACCCTTTGCAGATCAGTGATGATCCTTACTTCCTTATCATAGTAAAGGACAAATAGTGTGACCGACCTGACTGAAGAGCCCATGAGATGTACCCTGTCTCATGATGGGATATCTGGTTACCTCAGAAATAATAGTTTTGCTGAAAACGGAGATTATAAAAAGGAGATTTGAAAAGAATTATTTTGATGACTGTATTTCATGTAACTGGCAATCAGGGGGAGAAGCACAAAGCTGGCTTTGTTTACAATTATAAATTAAGCCAAGGGGAGAGGGATGCTTTCTTGAATAATGAACTAAAAGTAAATTGTTCTTCCAATCTAGAAAGATAGGAGAAAAATTATATTTGTATCCTTTGTGGTTTCTGAGTACTTACATTATTACATTCTCATTATTGCTGAGCAGGGAAGTAATAAGGTGTATCGGGTTTTCATGGGAAGGTTTTGGTAGTGGGGAGGCTACAGGGGTGGCTTCTGTGAGAAGCTGCCAGAAACTTCCCCACGTCCAGTGGAGCCAGTGCCAGCTGGCTCCAAGATGGACCCACCACTGGCCGAGGCTGAGCCCATCGGCAATGGCTGTAGCACATCTGTGATAGCACATTTAAGAAGGGAGAAAAAAAACCCAACAAAACAGTGTCAGCAAGTCAGATGACTGAGACTGTGTGAGAGCAACAACCCTGCAGACCCCCAGGTCAGTGCAGAAGGAGGGCAGGAGGTGCTCCAGGTGCCAGAGCAGAGATTCCCCTGCAGCCCGTGGGGAAGCCCATGGTGAGCCAGGCTGTGTCCCTGCAGTCCATGGTGGTCCATGGTGGAGCAGATATCCACGTGCAGCCCATGGAGGCCCCCATGCTGGAGCCCAAAGGAGGCTGTGACCCCATGGGAAGCTTGTGCTAGAGCAGGCTCCTGGCAGGATCTGTGGCCCCATGGAGAGCACAGCTCAGGCTGAGGCAGGTTTGCTGGCAGAAACTGTGACCCCACAGGTACCCACACTGGAGCAGTCTGATCCTGAAGGGCTGCACCCCATGGGAGTGACCCATGCTGGAGCAGTTTATGAAGAACTGCAGCCTGTGGGAAGGACCCACGTTGGAGAAGTTCATGGAGAACTGTCTCCCCGTGGGATGGGCTCCACACTGGAGCAGGGAAAGAGTGTGAGGAGGAAGGAGTAGCAGAGATGTGTGTTGATGTGTGTGATGAAATGACCGTAACCCCCACTGTCCAACCGCCTGTGCTGCCTGGGGGAGGAGGTAGAGAAATCAGGAATTACATTAATCCAAAGAAGAAGGGTGGGGTCAGGGGGAAGGTTTTTTCTTCAGATTTGAATGGTAATAAACAAATTTTCCGCAAGTCGAGTCTGTTTTGCCTATGACAGTAACTGCTGAGTGTCCTCTCTGTCCTTATTTTGACCCATGAGCTTTTCATTACATTTTCTTTCCCCTGTCCAGTTGAGGAGGAGAGCGACAGAGAGGCTTTGGTGGGCATCTGGCATCCAGCCAGGGTCAGTCCACTATGTAAGACTTGAACATGTCACATCAGGAAAAACAGCATTGCAAAACTTCAGAATAATAACAATGTATTTGGGGCTTTGCTCCACATTGTTCAGAATTTTGGAAAATTGCTTTTAAGAAAAGGAAAGTCACAGCAGTATCTTGGCCTCATGTTTTGATTGGTATAAATTCCCAGTTCCTCTGCCTCAGGAGTTCTGCCATGGTGCTTACCTGAACAGGTAAATAATAAAATGATGCTCCCTCTCTTTCCACGGGATTTTTTACTTTGCTTGATGATAATCTATCATTAGCAATTAGCTAATAATAAAAAAATAATCTAGTGGAGGACTGTTAAACTCTTTAGGAACAAATTTTGTACAAGGCATAGAGTTTGTTTATACTCAAGATTAATTAAATATAACGGAGAAGATATTTTAAATTACATTCCCCCAGTAAAGGGAATTCTCACATTCACTGGCCACGAACATTCTGTAAAAATATGGTGACAATGCAATATGGCATGGCCTTGTAACAGGACACACAGAAAGAATAATAAAACCATTTTATAAAGGACTGCCCGCTCTCCAGCTTTCGTTCTCATTCTAAAAATATCTAGATGTCGCATGAATTTAATTTCCTCTACCAATACATAGATTCTATCCATTCTGCCAAAGTGAAAAATACCTATGGATACTGCATGGATCAGGAATGTAGCTCTTTGTGAAAATGGAGATCTGAGGCAATATTAAAATATAAAACTGGAACAAGAAAACACAGTTTCTCTTTTGAAGTAACCGCTTTAAGAGCACATTGCATATTTCTGTCGTACATTAAAATAAATAAGAAAGGAAAAGGGGAAAGCAGGAGATCCTGACCACATCTTGCACTGAAGTCAGTAATATTTTTAACCAGATTTACCTTGCCTCTTTTTTGTCTTATTGTAGCACTGGATTAATTCCACCAAGCAGCTTGTCTTCATCGCCACACCCCAATCCTTAATCACAGGTTTTCGCGTACATTCAGGGGGTCCACAATGCTGCAGAGAGATTAGACTGCCCCTCCAGGCAGCAAAATGGTGTCATCATCATCTTCAGGTATCCTCACTCTCATTTCCAATCTGGTTTCAGATTATAATTCAAGACTCATCCCCTGCTTTTCAGACCTGTAGGAACTGGCTCCATCTCAGTGCCTGACCTTAAAAACAATTAAACCCTTTCCTGCTAATTTTATCTCTTCTAATTTGATTATCTCCTTTGATTCTTGCATTTGAACATATTCATAATTCTTGCACAATTGTACCTTACACAGTAGGCCCATTCCATGTGCTTGAGTCCTGCCTGGCACTCTGTGCCTGAGTCAGCTAAGCCAGCAGGAGAGACAAAAACCCAGAAAAAAGTCACCTTCTCAGTTTCCAGGTCAGCTTGTAGATGAGGTAGCCTCAGGACTAATTGCCAATTTGATCTGTTTAAAATCAAAACAGGATAATAAGAGAGTCATGCGAACACATAAATCCATACTCTAATGGGTCACTGAAGTCACAGCTTGATCACTGGCAGGCAGCCTGTGAGTGTAAAATGAAAAGGCTACAGCAGGAGGTGAAATTTTCAAGCTAGTAATGCTAATGAAGTGCAAATCTTGCTAATATTATAGTACCTAAGCTGAGATATGCAGAAAAGAAAATTATGTACAACTAATTCTCCACAACCTGGAGTGTTTTGATCTACTAGTGGCCAGTACAAATATGAGTTCAGCCAACCATGACTGTGTAACTATATTTCTGATTAAAACAGCAGCAGAGTACATGCTCCTCTCCTAAGAAAGTGATCAGGAATGAGATGTACCTACGTGACAAAAGAATAATCCTGTGAGTTTACAAGTGTAGGTATAGCGGGTTTGAATGTAGTGTGGCATATAGACGTTTTCCTGAATTGGGATTCAAAACCTGATGGAAGGATGAGTCTGTGCACCCCACTCCCTCATATATTACCAAGGCCAAGGAACAGCAGGATTAGAAAAAGAATTCATTTCAAGTATGGCTAATTATATATGAAACCATAGCTGACAAAAAAAAAAAAAAAAAAAAGTCTGTGAGTCGGGTAACTCCCTCTGTTTGGAAAAGAACTTTCCTAAAACAGCTATTTATGCTTAAGGTTTTACACCTTCTTCTAGTGCATTTGGTACTCTTTATAGTCAGAAAAGCTTATCGGAAAACGCCTGTGTGTACTTCAATATAGCTGTTCTTGTTTTGTCAGTGTTAGGATATGTGCCAATTTAAATAACTGCCGCTTGAAATTTAAGATTCTCAGAAGACTGGTAATACTGCCACAAATCAGGATGGGGAAGGTAGTTAGACCTAAAGCATTTTCAGATTAACATCTACTACTTAGAAACAGATACTTTGTCTTGAAATAGTTACGACTGAAGAGTTTGCAGACAAAGACAAACAACAGGCAAAAAACCAAGTATTTCTAGAGACCCAGTGAAGAAATTACATTTCATGATTTTAATTTCACAGGAAGAAATTAACCTTAGTGTTAACCAGTGTACCACTGTGATTGCAGGTCTAACTCAGGTGCAATCACATCTATGTTTTTACATTAGCATCAAATCACTTACCAGCAGGAAGCTTGAAAATCTGTGGGAAAAGGGAGTAAAAAAGGCATGAAAAATACACATTGAAACACAGAAACCATTATATATATAAAAATATATGTGTGTGTGTGTCTGTGTGTGTCTGTGTCTGTGTGTCTGTGTGTGTACACATGCAAACTACCCAGGCTAAATGCAGCATGACAACTACATGTACTGACTGACATGTCAGGACCCCTAATGTGCTATTTCTGTGACCACTGGTCCTCCCCCAAAGAGTCCCTTTGTTGCAGAGCCTGTCACAAGGGTCTCTCCCCTGGTGCAGCACCAGCGGAGGCAGAGTGCCTGGGGAGGGCTGTGCAGCCCACCGAGCTGCCCAAGCCACTGGCCAGCGCCCGCCGTGGTGGGGCTGCATGGTGGGGGGCACGGAGAGGTGCTCCTGGGGTACAGCTGTCCACTGTGCAGGAATCTCTGAGCCGCTGCCCGAGTGGGACACCACCCACTCAGGGAGGACCTGCCGAGCTGAGCTTGCTTTGATGTCATTTCTTTGGCTGTGGGATTCCTCTTCTAACAGCAGCTGCTTCTTTTAGGCAAATTCCCCATCCATAAACTCTCAGACCTCATTTCATTTCAACAGGTGTTCCAAAATTCTGGCTTTCCACAGTCCAATTTGCAGTTGTAAAACTTAAATCACATTTTTTCAGCTTATGCCAGCAGAAGAAAGTGTAGACACATGTGAGAAGAAAATGCAGATTTTGAAGGGTGTGTGAATGTGCATCTTTTACCATTAACTATGCTTTGTCTTTGAGAACCCTTAAAGTCTTTCCAATTTATTGGACTATTACTGCTGCTCCGTGTCTTTCCTGCTGGCTAAGGATCTACAGCAGTACTTAAGGTCACAAGTGTTCTTACCTTACATGCAGCAACAACTGACAAAGGTGCTCTTGTAAACAAAACAAAAAATGCATTATTCATGGACCTTTACAGAGATGCAGCTGCTTCCCTCCACAAGGTTTTCTATCACATTTCAGTTAAACTGAAAGAATGCTACCATAGTACAACTTCATTTAAAATGTAATTTTATTTACTTGTCAAAACTGAAGTTTGAAGGGAGCCATTTTCCAGAGATAGCAAAGTTTCAAGGATGGTAAGAAGCAGACTCATGGGCATGAAAACAATTACACGTGTAACATGAGTAACATGAACTAAGTCCATTGTCTTTTGCAGCTCACTTCGGCACTTGAAGTCAATTGCAATCTGCCTCTCACAGTGGTTATTAGCTTGCATGTTATGCATGGTCACAGTGTTTCTAAGAAAACCATAATAAGTATCCTTGTTACTAAAATACATTTTTACTGAACTGCAGATGGTCCCTGAAGGAGTGCAGCTATGTCGTTTCTGTGTTACCCATCTGGGATTAGGTAGTGCCTTGTTCTGTGCCCTGCTCTGGGCACAATTCAGCCAAGCAAAAGCTTTAAGCTTCCTGACTTCACCACATTTTCATGTCCATAGGTTTTCCCTCTATACATTTCTAATTCAGTGAGGGAGAAGCAGCACCCCTCACTGATTGCTTTAAACTAAAATGCCCAGTTGTCCCTAAATTAGATTACAATAATCTTGTTTTCCTAATGCAGCACAAAACAACGTAGCTCCAGCTATTTTTTACCAGCCTCAAAGCAGTCCTTACGAACCCCTCACAAGAACAGGATTTAAGATGAGCTTCCATGCACCAGAACCCCTTTGTTAAAGACTGGTCTCAGACATCTTTGCTTTAAACTTCACAGTGATAGAAAGCAACACAAAGCAATCAAATCAGGCCAAGACTGCTACAAAGGGCAAAATGGGTATTTGTGTTCATAATCGTATTGGCATGTCAGACAGATATGGACAGCTTTGCACATCCTCCCAGTGGATTTGCCAGGCTGAGTCTGAACCCAATTCCCTCACCATGTGCAAGAGGTAGTGTGTTGTATGGGATATGCTGGTGTGTGCAGAGAGGGCTTTACTGCGGGCACCAAGGGGAAGATCGGGAAAGGGCAAGACTGGGAGGTTACTGATGTTGGCAATTCTCCCCTTGGGATGCTTGTAGCTCCACAACAGGCAGTAGCTGTTCCTCTTGGTATGTCGGCAGCCAAGGACTGTTCCACTGTAGCAGGCCAGGAAAGGAAAAAGCTATACTAATGGTATGACAGAAATCACTTTTCTCAGCAAATAAAATGAAAATATGTAAAGAAATATTAAGGTTACATCAGTTTTTTATCTTTCATTTTCAGGGTTTTACTAGACTACCAATGGCAGCTTGAGGCAGAATAAACATGCCAGTGAACTCCTTAAATATCATCTGTTAATTAAGTGATCATATCAAACCCGTGCTAGAGAAAACTACATGTTTTGCATTTGTCACATAACAACAGAGGCTGTTAAAATTCTCCTGGTGTATGGTGAATGACTCTCATACTAAAATAGCCTCAAATTCACTTTTGAGAGGAGAGTCTGTAAAACTGACACAAAGAAGACAAAATATTAAAATTACTAACCTCAGACTAGTTGACCTGAAACTTGTCTAAATTTTGAAGTTTTCCAAATGATTTTATTTTAAAGTAGATTTAAGACAATACATGTTTTTGCACAGTAACACTAGGGAAGTGGCAGTGCAAGCCTACTTTTGAACCAGTTCCAGTCTGAAGATTATACTATCCATAGGATTTGCTCTCAAGTTGTTAGTTATGCTTCCCTGTCCCTCTCTCTCCCTCCAAGAAGTTAAGCAGCCTTGCAGCTACTCTGTCAATCAGCAAGATTCCTTTTAAGGATTATATACAAAACAATTTACCAGAGTGTGCTTGCTACACCACCACTTGCCTCTGTAGCAAAAAATGAGGAAGCAGATTAAAGCCGGGGAGGTAGAGGAGACCGGTGCTGGAAATTAAAATACATTTTAAAAAAGGCACTGAGTGAGTTTGCACAAACTGCTGTGAAGCTAAGAATTAAGATCTGATTGCTTTTACATAGCTGGTCTAATTAGTGCTGCCACAAGTTAAGGATCTGTGTTTGTTGAGCACTTGTCCCCCCTTCCCCTGGCACAGCTGGTCACCACTGCTCTCTGGCTTCACTGCACCAGGGCACCCACAGCTCTGGTCTCCCCCTAGTCAAAGCTGGGCTCTTCTGGGAATTGTGGCTTCCTCTAAACCTGCGTAGCTGTGTTTCTTTCCCATGGGAAACAGGGCAGAAAGGAACAGCAGACATGCATTGGAGTCAGGACATAGCTGGGACAAGCAGGAGACTGGGAAGTGCTTTTGGGTGGGTCTGCAAATGTACTCCTGGGTTTTTAGACTCATCAGCCAACCTCTGAGCTCAAACAGTTCAGCTGCCCCACCTGTACACAGCACCACAGGGCTGTTCCCCCTACTTACATCGCTACTGCTAAGCCCTTCTCCAGAAACTGAGTGACTTGATTCCAGCTAGTCCCCAACCAGACCTTCAGGTCTTATCTTGACCTCTGCCAGCTATCTTAAAGATTGTGTTTCTTTTTCATTGCTCAGATAGTCTCCCTACTTGCTTGGATACCTTTGTAGCCTCCATCACTATAGTAACACAGCACCTGACCAGGTAGGAAAATGCATCCTTATGAAATTTCACAGAGGCATGGAGAGAGGAACCTTGTTCTGTTTGCATGAACATATCAGTTATTTACTGAACACTAACAACATGGCTATGGAGTACAAAAGGCCAGGTGCAAAGTCCTGCACGTGGGTCAGGGCAATCCCAAGCACAAATACAGGCTGGATGGAGAACTGATTGAGAGCATCCCTGAGAAGGACTCCATGGTGTTGGTGGACAAAAAGCTCAACATGGCCCAACAACATGCACTTGCAGCCCAGAAAGCCAGCCGAATCCAGGGCTGTATCAAAAGAAGTGTGGTCAGCAGGTTGAGGGAGATGATTCCCCCTTCTCTACTCCATTCTTGTGAGACTGCATCTGGAATACTGCATCCAGCTGTGGAGCCCCCAAAATATGAAGGATGTGAACCTGTTGAAGTGAGTCCAGAGGAGGGCCATGACGATGATCAGAGGGCTGGAGCACCTGTCCTATGGAGACAGGCTGAGAGAGCTGGGTTTGCTCAGACTGGAGAAGGGAAGGCTCAGGGGACACCTTATAGGTGGCTTTCTAGTACTAAAGGGGGCCTACAGGAGAGCTGGAGAGGGACTTTTTACAAGGGCATGCAGTAATAGCACAGTGGGCAATGGGTTTAAAAAGAAAGAGGGTGGTTTTAGACTAGATGTTAAGAAGAAATTATTTACTGTGAGGGTGGTGAGTCACTGGCACAGGTCACCAAGAGAAGTTGTGGATACCCCATCCCTGGAAGTGTTCAAGGCCAGGCTGGATGGAGTTTTGAGCTATCTGGTCTACTGGAAGATGCCCCATGGCAGGGGTGTTGGAACTAGATGATTTTTAAGCTCCCTTCCAATCCAAACCATTCCATGAATCTGTGAAAATGCAAAGCTTCAACTATATTTATACTTTCGCTCACCCTCAGTGTAGCCTGCCCCATAGATCTAATGACATGAACAAACTTCCTTGTGGGGTTTAAATTTTGCAGGACGGATTTTCTTCTCGCATGCATGGGGTCTCTGGCCATTGCTTACCAAGAAAGCAACACATGGCCTTCCAGGCTGGGAGGTGGGCTGGCCCTCAAACCCTGCAGCTCCTCCACATCAATGGCAGCTGGAGGCTTTTGGCTGAGGTAACCAGGAGTCTTCAACAAAATAAGATAATAATGAAATCTACATATTTTGGAAACTTTTGAAAGCACCACTTCTTGACTTTCTCTTTTTTTTTCTCTATGCAGTATTTTCTTCTAATCCCTATATTTATTTTGTGATATCCTCATGTTTAATGGGAGGGCTTGGTTTCCAGCACTGATAAAAGTCTTTCTCTTGCCAGAAATCATGCTGGGAATCTATGGTTTAATTCAAAGTGGATACAGCCATGCCAGATCTAATATCCTAGTCATTTTGCATTTTGTTCAACTGCAGTTTATAGCCTGCTCACATAACAGTGTTGTGATTTTGATGTAATTGATCTTGAAAAATAGAAATTACTGAGGAATATTAAGGGATTTTCTGCCATATACTGAGGCTTGTTGATACATACCAATTAAAAAATATTTGCTCTGGAAAATATTTGCTCTGGAAACAAACAAACAAACAAACAAACAAAAAAACCTCATTTGGACCATCTATCTGATAAAACCAAACTAATAAAGGATGTTTGTCCACTTTCCCATTTTTATAAAGCACAGAGCTTTATGGCACTTTCACAGTATCTCTACTATTTGCAACTTCTGCAGCTAACTACACACTTGATCTTTCCTTCATTTACACTTAAAGAAAACAAGAACAACTGTGCCCATGCACTGCAAATCAGACAATACAATGTGGTACGTGTTTTTTCAATATGCTGTCTGAAAGAACAGCAGGAAGTTACCAAATCCATGTTCACTTCCAACATTTCATTCCTGATGTTACAGTGTTTACAGCAGGGGTCCTCAAACTACGGCCTGTGGGCTGGTTATGGCCCCCCAGGGTCCTCAATCTGCCCCCGGTGTTTACAGAACCCCCCGCACCCCTCGCTGGGGGTTGGAGGGGGAAACCAAGCAGCCGCAGATGACTGCCTGCCACTGCATCCGCGTGCCGGCCCCCTGGTTAAACAGTTTGAGGACCCCTGGTTTACAGCATAGCCCACTAAATCTAAACAAATCCTTTTAAATCTGCTTGCTTAGTTACTGTGAAAACAGATATTTTGCCTGCCCTTCAGTTTTTTAATACCTATGGCATTCTCTCTCCCATTGCTTCAAGACTCCATGCATCACAGGTTGCCAGAAGCACCTCCAGGACTGAAGGCAAGATGCAGTTTTGCAGACGCAGCTGAGCAGGCTCTGCAGGAGAGACATGGTGCAGGGCTGGGGAATCACAGAGTTCCTGAGGGGCTGCAGGGGCTTGGGGGAGCCGGGGATTGCCCAGTGAAGTCCAAGAGAGGTTCAGGGCTGGCCAGAGAAGGATTAGCAATCCCTGCCCATGCATGAGCCTCTCTGCTTCCCAGAGTATATTGAGCTTTACTGCTCCTTCACAAGAAAACAGCATCCTCTCTGCCCAGCACCTTCACTCCATTGCCTCTGCGCTGGGGTGCAGGAGTGGGAGTGGGGGTCACAGCTGCCAAAAGCCAGGCTTTCCTTCCTCCTACCCTCCACCTGCTTCCTCCCTCCTTCTCTATGATTATGCAGGAGTTCAGACTATAATCAGTGTCTCTTTAGTATATAAAATAGAGCATTACCTTAATATGGGAGGTGAAAGAATTGGACTGAAGCATCCCTTACTGCCTAAAATAAGATTTATTATTCTTTGCCCTTAATATAGATCCTGAATAATAAAAGACAACAGACCTTTAGTGGAAGGGATGCCCTACATGCCTATTATAGTGGCAGGTCAACTTGATTAACACCAGTTTATTTTCATGGGAAAGTTAATCTTTAATGTAGTTGTCACAATTGCTTTTAAATTCTAGTATCTCTTGTGATTGCATGTTTTCAGGTAACTGTTTTACTTTTCACTAATAGCCTTCACATCTTTTCTATAAACACTGAGCAAAGATTCCAGGATCCCCCAGTAAAGCAAATTTATGTTCCCATCATTTTTGGTTCCTAGAGACCTCACATTAAATATCATTGGGGACTTACTAAATTAAGGATTGATTTATTCTTTTAATGCAGATTTCACCGTTAGAGACATCCCAGGCCTGTCACTCATTTTAAGCCTACAGTATAGCTCAGGCTTTTAAAGCCACTGCAGTATCAGCTGTACTGTGACTGGGTGTGCCTAATGGGGAATTAAAAGCTCCCATTAATGTCTTCATGACTAGGTATTCCAAGGACTTTGTATTTGGCCTTAAGAATAAAAAGACTAAGTTCTCCTCCTCCTATGATCAGCAGTTAGTGATGCAACACTGCAAAGACTTTCCTGTGAGCAAACCAAGCATATTAGTAAATGATTCAAGTGAATATTTTATTAAAGCACAGATAATGCCTTATGTAGTCCTGAACACATAACATCATGACAATAACATCATCCAAGGCAAGTGAGAACAACATTTGGCCATGGTCTCTCTGAGCCTCAATGACTTAATATGGCAACTTAGGTTAGCAAATAAAATCAGCTTGTTAAATCCATACTCATAGATATGTTGAGATTCTTGAATGGAATGTGCTAAGTGTTGTCAGACATGCAGATTATTGTTTAACTAGATTCATTTGTAGGCTTCACTAAAATTTTATCTATTATTATGCTTTGAATATATTCTTTTCATTTGTAAAATAATTTGATTTTGTTCTAAAAAAGTGTAATGGGAATTTATTATATTTTCAAAGTGACCTTTGCATTTATGTATTAGATTATTTAGTACCTTTGATGTTGGATTGCTTCTTATTTAAAACTATGCAGAAATCTCATGTAATTTATCTTCAATACTTTCATAACAAATATTCAGGGTTCTTTCTGTCATTTTTCCCTGAGCAAATCAAACAATTCACACAAGTGATTTGTTGCTTACAGAAACATTTAGGCCTTTCAAGTTTCTGAATGGATGAGACAGTGTATTTGAACTGGAAGTAGCACATACAGGTTGCTCTAGTGTCTGTAATTCAAGATGAAGTTTAAAGTGAAAGATATTGTGCAAAATTAACTCATTTTCTGTTTCTAGATATATTTACAACAGCCCCCACTAAAATAATAAGCCCCAGACTTTTTCTCATTCTGCCAAACTTTGTGTTCTAACTAGCAATAGCCTGCAAGATATTTTCCAGTTAAAACTTGATTTTCATTTTGTGAAAGAAAATGAAAGGAGACCTGGCAGAAATTTGGACGGGAATTGCTATACCAGAATGGCTAGACCCTTCTGGGAAATGAATGATCTGGACACAGTCAGACATTTAAATGGATATAGATAGAAAACGGAAGAGTAAGAGACAATGGCAAAATTGGTCTGTCAAGAGGTCTGGCAAGGTCTCCCACTGCCTCTCCATCTTCCCACGTGTTAAACCTGTTATTTTCATTCCTTTTCAAACTGAGCTCTGCAATATCCCCTGCCTGTAGGCTGGCCCACCGGACTGCAGTGGAGCTTGGGTGACTGCATTTCCCAGGCTGGCCTGGCTAGATTTTCACTTTTCTCTTAGATGTTCCATCAGGAGCTGTGAACATTATGAATGTATAGAGACATCAAGAGTGGGTCTTTATGCATGGCATTGCAGCCACTAGGAATGCTACTATAACATACATCTGCACATACATCCTGTCATACCATAAGATTACTATTTTCAGCCATCCACAGACTTTCCTCCTGATTGTCTGTCCCCTGGAGGACGGGCTTCTTTAGACCTTTATTTCACTGTTTTCCCTGTTTGACTTTCCTTCATTGCCACAGGGTGATCCATCTGCCAGCTGGCCATGGCAATGATAGGGGTGATCGCTGAAGAAAGTGTTACTTGCATGGGTTGCCAAGACCTGGGGACGGGGATAGGTACAACCGTTAGCTTCAGTTGCAGCAGATCTGTGAAAAGAAACCAGGACTGAATTTACTAGACACCCTCATAGCAACAATATGACCTTATAATTACTCAGACAGGGTTATATATTATATTTGCATAATATTGGTTATAAAAGAACACAGACATTTAACATTATTTTCCATTATTTCTCATCCTCTAGAGGGAAAACTTTTGCAAAACCAATACCTGGAATCAATTTTGCAATGTGTCAGGTGTTTTCAGCAGCATTTTCCTGGCTTTTTTGGCTCTCAGAAAATCCTTGTAGATTTATGCATAGATGAGGCACGAATCCATTGTAATAGTTGCTGCTGCCACCCTCTAATAGCAAACATATTGGCATCACTGTGATCCCAAACACCTCAGAGACGGCGTAACTGCTCTCCAGAACTCCCAGCGCTGAGGTCCTCTCACTGAAGCATGACCACAGGCTCGGCTTAGAGAAAGCCTACTCTGCAAGACAGGCTTTGACACGTGTTTCAGTGAAGTGCAAACAGATGAATGCCCATGAAGAGGCTTCATCCAAAATTCATGTCACTTTGGCAAATACTAAATTAACACTGTTTGATTTCCCCGTGTCGTGGTTTAACTCCAGCTGGTAATGAAGCCCCACGCAGCTGCTCACTATCCAAGGGATAGGGATGAGAGTTGGAAAGGAATGTAAAACTCAAGGGTTGAGGTAAGAACAATCTAGTAATTGAAACAGATTAAAAATGAAAGAACAATAATAGCAATGGTGACAATAACAGTTATAATGAAAAGGGGGAGGGAAAGAATAAAATCCAGAGGGAAAGGAAGAAAGGAACACACGGTGCAGCTGCTCACCACCGGCTGACCGATGCTCGGACAGTCCCTGAGCAATGACCTGCCCACCCCAGCCAGCCCCCCCAGTATATATACCAGGCATGATGCCCCATGGTATGGGATACCCCTTTGGCTAGTTGGGGTCAGCCGACCTGGCTGTGTCCCCTCCCCGTTCCTTGTGCCCCTCCAGCCTTTTCACTAACAGGCCTGAGGAACTGAAAAGTCTCACACCAAAGCCAAAACAGAGCACCACACTAGCTCCTAAGAGAGTAATTAACCCCATCTCAGCTGAAACCAGGACACCCTGTTTCACATATGCTTTCTGATACAGATGTTCATATCCAGAGACCACAAGGCCACCTTATATTCATCATGTCCTTAACCCCTTTTCCACAGGATTTTGTATCTCATACCATTCTCCCAACCGCACTAGCACATTCTTACACAGACTGCACATTAAGAGTGATGACTTCTGTGAAATCTTCCTTAGTCAATTCTTAAGGAGACTTCTAGATGATTATATTTACCAACCAATGCTCCAGCAAGTCCCACAGTACCACGCATGTGAAAGACATATAGAGAGCTATAAAAAGATATTGTTGATAATGTTTGAAGAAGACACGGAAACAGGCAGCTGCACCACTTTATTAAAAGAGAGGATCATAGGCTCTGAAAGTTGCTGAGTGCTGGGTAGGATCCAGCCCCGGGCCAAACTTGATGGTAACGTCCATGAACTTCCTATCAGCTCCTTGCTCAGTACTAGACAAATTCAACAAGACTGATAGAAGTTGCTTATGTTCAGTGCCTATCAAAGCTTGACACAAAGTAAATAAAATGAGACAGAAAGTAAGGCATGAGTGAACGAAAGAAAGATGGAGAGGAACAACCTATGGCTGAAAAACAAGTATGTGAAGCAATGAAAATGGAGAAAAGTGTTTTCTTAGCTCCTGTTCTTACTGTTTCAGTGAATAAGGTGTTAGAGAGAGATTAGAAAGTATTAATCTTTTTTATGACCCATCTTGCCTTGCATTTTTCCCTGTCGTTGCACTAGCCTTACGGCTGATTCTACATTTATTTACCTCTTGTTCCTCACACAATTACTCTGATTTCTTTTGCTCTTTTTCTGCTTACTTCAGAATTGATTTCCTGCCAACTTTACTCAGACTGCTCCTCATGATCACCAGAATGATGCCCCAAGATTATGCCTCTGAGGCCAAAGTTAACACATTAGAAACTCTCCCTGAGTTTTAAAATATTTCAGTATTCTTCAACTGTTTCTAGCCTAGTGCTGATCAATCTAACAGCAAAACAGCAATATGAAGTAGTGAGAAGCGAGTGTGGCAATTTCAGCACACGAGGCACCTAGTTTTCCCCATTTCATAGCTGCATTTGCAGGTCCATATAGTTTAACTTCTCTGCTTACTCAGCTGATCCATGAGGCATTATGGGCTCACAGTAAGGAGAGAGCATGGGGAAAAGTGATGAGACAGAAAGCCAAGATGACAAGCAGGGCTCATCCTCAGGCTTTAGTCAGCCAGAGTAGTTTGATGTATTTAGTTTCTTGACAAAGGATCTTGGCAGTTGTCACCATCTGACCTATATTACTAACTCTCCATCTGATACTGGCTGGAAGATAGCCATTCCTTAATCTGCTGACACAATGGCAATAGTGGACAGATTAACTTCAGGCAGGAGAGGAAAGAATTAAAAAATGAGATAAGTAGCATAAAATCCACATGGCTTCTAGGCAACTTAACAAAACAGTCCAGCGACTGGCCTTGAAGTCATCTGCTTAGCCTGGTTCCATGTGAAATGAGGAGTCTTTGACGCAGCTTCATTTTAATTCTGTGTAGAGTCAACGTGTTCTGTCCTCAGCAGATGCCAGGCACAGCACAAAGCAACACTGACTGGTCCTTTTACATCTCAGTGTAAGAACAACAAGGAATTTACACCAGGTGGTGATGGACTGTTACGGAGATTAAAGGCTTCTCTTGCAAGAAGGCTGTTCAGTTTGCAAATAGACATTGAAACCACTTCTCAGCTACGAGTCAGTTTACCATTTTAGACAGAACTCTTATTTATCTTATAATAACATACACAAATTTGCCTTATATCACAACTTCCTTGTAGATTACAGTGAGATGGTGATAGTCCTCCCTAACACAGTGCAATACAGCTTCCACCATTGCCACAGGAGTAATAACATTTTATGTAACATATCTGGGTTTTTTCACAGTATGTGAAACAATTCATCATGCTTTATTGTACTGTCACAGTACTACAGGCAATGTCTGATCCCAGAGTTTACCCTGAAAATTAGTTAAATGATTACGTAAGTACAGCAAAGAATACAGAAGGAATTCAGTGTTGTATTAAAAACCTGGCATTCATGGTAGCAAGAACTGGGATCTTATAAGTTTTTAATATGCTGACCTTATAGTGTCAACCATTTATGTTGTGGCTAACCTTCAGGTATGAGAGACTAACATATATTCAGAGTTAATACTTGGTGTCTGCACAGGATACAGTTTGCAATGCAATATACATTCTAGTTCTCTAAGATAAGAGAAGACCCTTGACCTGTGCAGTGAATCCACTCTAATGGACATTGTAGAGCAATTATCTGCAGTGTTGTTCTGGCAGAATGGGGTAAATCTGTGAAATTAAAAAAAAAAAAAGGTGTGGTCAGCTCATCCCTGACTGTGTAAAGACCTACCAACATGATCTATAACTACATAGTCAAGCTTAATCCTAATACTTTCCATGCAGAGGTCCTGACAAGAGACAGAGCAACTGCAAACAAAACTGTGCTTTCCACTTGTTTTAAAATTTGACTATTTAAAACACACATGTTGGTTTTAAACCAGTAATGATTTTTTTTACTAACTCTTCTGTGGTGATCAAAAAGACAAGAACTATATAAAAGAAAGAATAGATGCTGACTCTACAGGGCCAGACTTTTACTTGCCAAGTAAAAACTTGATTTAATTCAGAATAGAATGGTTCAGTTGGAAGGGATGTATAACAATCATCTAGTCCAACTACCTGACCACTTTCATATTTAATATGGAAATATGTGAGACACGCAGGAGAGAATCACCAGGTAATGTCAACAGCCGCCTCTAAACTGGGAAGGAAATTCCTGTCACCTTGAATTTCATGAAAAGAAACACATCCGATTAAAATTAATTTAAAAATCATTGTGTCCTGAAAATGAAAATTTTAGGATCAATCATCACAAGTCTTCAGGAAGTCTTACAGGCCACCACACACATTCCCAATACATGTTTTAAAATAAAATGCAAGTGAAAGTGTTTAGTGGGTCACTATGTATCAGCTGCAGGTGACTTGCCCTGGCCCTACAGCTTGCCCACTCCCCAGACCATGGCTGGAGAAGAGGGACACTGTCACACCTTCAGACAAGAAACAACACCCAGCTTTTGGCTGGCATTTAACCACTGATATTGATTTATGTGTTAGCAACATTCAGATTTTTGTAATTAATTTCTCTGAGGATAAAAAAGTAAATGAAAACTCAGATCCATTTGTCCCAGGTATGAGTCATAGGAAACTATTAGTTATTTAAAGCAAAAACTTTTGCCGTTATGGCAAATACCTCTGAGGTTTTTTCCCCCATCTTTACTTTTTGACAAATTAATGAAAATAGATGATTATTTAAAATATGAGCACAAAACTACTGCTGCTTTGGTGAGTCAGCTACACATAGAAGCTAATACCATTTTGGCCTGAAAATGAAGTAAGATTAGAGACCAAAATAGTATCTTTAATCCCATTTTTCACTGCAAGAATACATGTATTTGAAGTCTTAGATATAATCTTTTTCTTTAATTACAAATTGCTCTAAAACACTTTAAAACCTGAACCGGGCATATGACATTCATAGATATTCAGAATCACAAGCAAATCAACGTTTAAAAGCTCTAAGATTCAAAAAGCCTTTTTCACCGGTTGGTAGAGCAATACAAAGGATAAGTGTACTTTAGAAAGGTTAAAGATCACTCAGATTTTTTTCCCTTTGAATACCTACCTGGAAAATGTTCAGCAATCATCTCTGATTTCCAGGTGTGTTTCTGACAAATGGGAACCAGAAGAAGATTTCAGGGTCTAAAGCAAAGTGGAGGAGAGGAAAAGTGGACACAATATGAATACGACAGTAAAGAACAAAAACAGTTATGAACATTTGTTTTTCTAAAATACCTTTGGATGATATCACAATTTAAATGTCAAATTTCATTTTTCCACATTAGCACATGTCCAAGTCTATAAATACAGTGGAATATGTTTTTTATATTTAAATTGTTATTACACTACAATCTATAAAGAAAAAGGGTTTAATGCCACAAGCATTTAGATTCAAATCAGGTACAGCCAGATTTTTACTAAAAATGGGCAATTAACATTAGAAAAAGCAGTCTAGTTCCTACATAAACCATCCAAAATGCTCTCCCTTTCTGCTGCAGACATCCACCATTCCCACATGAGTAGGAAAACCTTTGGTACAAAAGGCGGGGCAGATCAGTAGACTGCAAAGTAAGTACAGAATAATATAAATAAAGATACTGAGGTGATGATTACATTTCCTGGGCCTGTTTAGTGCATCTGAATTCTGCCTGTCTCTTGAGTTTTGAGAAGAACTTGACAGATTTCCAACTTTATTTTCCTAGAGTTCAAGCTTTTAAACTTAATATCTTTATGTAATAAACACCATAACATAGTGTCTCCAGCTTCAAACATAACCTAAGCATGAAAAACTGCACAACTGAATGGCATGTAACTCTGATGCTGAAACTGTCCTACTCATCTTCATAGATTTTTCTCTCTAAAACTTTATTACTAGAGCAATTTAAAGGAACAACTACTAATTGAGTGTTTCAGGTTTTTATGACTACTTGACATATAAATGACCTCTAATATGCTCAAAGTGAGCATCTTTAAACCTTGACATTGATCACTCTGCATCAGCTGTGAGGAACATTTCTTCTCTGGAGGCTGTTTATGAATTTGCTGGCTGTGACAATAACACATACCTTAGCATTACCCAATATTAATGTGAAAAAAAGACTTGAGATTCACCTTTAGTGAGTGCATGAACATTCTCAATGGCTATGCCAGATCAAAAATAACACTTCAAATTAATTTGGGTGAAAAAGTTTTGACTAAGCCTACTCTACACATAAGCAAACTATGCCTAGAAATTTCCAGGACTACTCCCTCATTCCGTTACCTACTTTCCCCTGGATGCAGCTATGAGCCAGTGTAACCCCTTACTTGTCACCAAGTGTGAGCCTCAGTATTAGGAATTCTCTCTCCCAAGGGGCCCATGGTAGCAGTGGATTTTGTCCTAGCACAGCCCCTGCACCTGCACAAAAAAGCCTTAATTCTGGCAACAGAGCAGTTAAAACTGTCCTCATTTTTTTGTTGTGCTCTACTCACTATATACTTGCTGTGGTAGTTTAACAATATCATTTCATGCCCTAAGGGCAATCAACATTACCCTTAAATTTTTAATGGGCTTTGTCTTCAAATAGAAAAGGTTCTCAGTATCAATTACATCTCATTGCAGTTCATTTATCTGGAGAATCAGCTACTCAAAAGCATACTGGATTTGAGGCAGAGCTTAACAAATTTTTCCAAGGGCAGGAAACCAGACACTGTTAAAATAATTCTCTCCAGCTCTGGTGTCTGGCTCTGATGGTGACAGGAGACATCTGTCATGTCCAAATGGTGCTGGTTTATTTGCATTCTTGTATACTGTAGCTTTAATAGGGAATAACCCTGTTAATTTTAAGTGATATTGCCAAGATTAAGTTTATTTAGGTGGAAGAACAGAAGAATCCAATTGGAAGCCACATTACAATAAAGCTAAACAATAGTTAGTTTGGACTGGAGTTATGATGGCAATTAATCCCCAGTGACTGTGCTCTCTAATAAGTACTGCATCCTACAGCTGTTCAAAAGCTTTCCATCACAATAACTTTACAAATGAAATGCAGGGTTTTTTCAAAACACAAATTCCTTTAGGGGTAAAAACTTTATTTGGTAAAACATTCTGATATATTTCTTGGCAAATTTCTTTTGTTTTCTGCACAGTTCTTAAGGATTTTGTTCTAGTTGCAGTTAGTTCTGTTTTCAGGCTGTGGATACCTAAAAGTAGGCAAGATGAATTCTCCCTTGTTGTTTTCCTGAACACAGAAGTTTCAAATGAGTCCTGGAAAATAGTCCATTAATTTCCTCTCCTAATATACTTTCCATAGGTATTGCCACAAGAGTGGGCAATTCAACTTTGTTTTATAATTGTTTTTAATGTTTTTTTTTTTATTTTTAATATATTTTATTAATTATTATTATTTTATATATTATTAATAATTTATTATATTTTTATATAATATATTAATATATTAATATATTAGTTATATAGAAAATAATAAATAATTACCATATAATTAATAAATTAATATAAATTAGTATATTTTAATGTTAAAATATAAACATAATTTATAAGTGAGATCAAAGAAACAGAATTCAACACTAGCTATAATCTGAAATTATCAGCTTTAAACAACATATACAACAACAATTATATAGTGGCATTAATCCGGCAATAACTCGTGATATCAAAAGAGAGAAATGTCAACATTTAAAAGATAAAGCCAAGCCTTTATTTTCTCACACAAAACCACTTTAGCAGGATTGCATAATATACCAAACAGTCCACAGGCTGATCCTTAGCAACAGAGGTGTTCTGATGTGCTTCAAGAGATACAGATTTCCAAACAGTGTTTAAAAAAGAAAAGAAAAGATGAAGAAAAAGCCGCTGTCGGACAATCCCCAGAAAAGAAGAGCACAGAACCGGGCACAAAAATGAATCAGCACTCTCCAATATTAAAATATCCATTAACAAATATCAAGATGTCAGTAAACCCATTTATATGTTATGAATAGACGCAGCTGAGCTAGCTCTAACCTGTCCTTCCTGAGAGAGAGATGGGATGCGATTCTGGTAATGAGTTTTGAAATAAAATAAAGTTTTTATTCAGTGCATGTCAGTAAGAATTCAAGTCAAGCCTCACACAATTAAAGCAATATAACACTGCTCAAGTTATTGAATTGATGCAGGACTACCTGATAGCCTGTATATTACAGTGTAGAAAGGAAGTAATGCATCCTATCATTCCAAAATACAGATAAATTTAAAAGGACTTTATTTCTGCAAATAGAAAGTATAACTGGTTTGTTAATTACAGAGAGAAAAATAATTCTACCAAGGTTATAAAGTATATTTTATATGAGTATAAAACTATATTTGTGTGCAGAATGTCTTGTAAACTAGATCCACACTCACAGTTCTGTTATAGGAAATCCTAGTGGATTCCCTTGGATAGTCCCGATCACCTCTGTCCATAAGAAATTCCTTGATATGGGAACCTTCCCTCCTCTCTATAAGAGTGGGGACTGAAACATTTATCTCAAGTTTAAATAAAAGATTCATTAATGTGATACTGAAGTTGATTCAGAGAGGGGCAAGTAGATCAGTTAGAAGGATTTATGAAACTAAAAATATTCAGCACTTCCAGTTTAAATTGAACTGTGCTACAGACTAGCACAGAAAATCTCTGCTATACATAGAAATTAATTTCACAGATTAGAACAAATTACAAAAAGATTGTTCCTGTGATGTGGATTTTTTAAAAAAAAAAACTGAAAAAACAGTGTATAAAGATTCAACCAGAAATTAAAATTACAGGTAATAAAGACACAGGTGTAGCAAACACTGTGCCTTACTTTCAGTCTGCTATTCTCCACTCAAAGAAGAATAGTACAAGGCCAGCTGCTGAAGGGCTGGAGAGTACCAAGATAGGAATAGTTAAGTATCATCCTGCAGTCATATCAATCACAACAGAATTCCATAGGTCAAGGAGAACTCCTCAGGACTTGTGGTATTTACTGTTCAAGCTTTAAAGTAAATCTGACCCCTGAACTGTAAACAAGAATTTGAAATTATAAATGTTTTCAGTGGTAGACTTGACCTGATAAGAACACAGGGATGCAGGAAAATTTTAGAGATGTGTCTCAAGTCACTGGAGGTGCTCAGTGTGTGATGTCCTTTGCACATGAGATAACATATGTGCTTATCCATAGAGACCTTCTGAGCTCACATTGATATCCCTGCATCACTTGGTACACAGGCTAGAACCAAATCCTCACCTTCTCTTCTTTGTCAGGCTCCAGGAGACATTGTCTGCGTTCTTCATTGAAGAGAAAGTGGGAGAGCTGATATGGTGTTACAGGCACCCCATCCCACAGAGCTTACAGGTCAGGCTGGGGGGAGAACACAAGGTGTCCTTCCAAACAGCTCAGCCAGAGAGGCTCGGGTGTCTCCTAGGGATCTCAGTATGGAGCCAAGACACCTTGAGTCACATCTGGAGCAAAGCTTCTGTATGATGGCAGACGTGGGAACAGCAGTGATCCACATGAGACATAGGAAAGAGTGCCCCCGTCACAGGAATGGATCCCAGGCTGGTCAAGGAGCTCACACAGACAGAAACTGTCTTTTGGTTCTAAGGGAGCAACCCCACACCGAGCTGGCTGTGAGAATGATGTAGTCTGAAATTTGTAACTTCTGTACCTGCTGAAAAGTATGTGAACATATCCTCTCCAGGCAAGAATTTATTTTTTTTTCCTTTGTGTGTATGTATGCTCACAGGGCAGTGTATATGTTGCTTCATTTGAACTAGATCACCAGGGAATGAGAACACTGGAAAGCTACAGCCCCACTTGACTTTCAACTGAAGATGTGGGAAACAAAGAAATGACATTGAAAAGGCAAATCTGAAGTGGTGACCACAAGCAGTCAGTAATATTTACCAGCTAACTGCAGATATTATTTTTATTTGATATGCCTACTAGTTTTATGTACACTATTCATTTTGACAAACTTATCTTTTTCTCTCTGTACCATATTTAAGATATTTTTACCGAAGTTCTTATAATTATTTAAAACCCTTTATTTTCAGGGCATTTTAATTGATCTCCAACGTCCACACAAATGTAAGCAGACAAATATTGACTAAATAAAACACCAATAATCTGAAAAGTAAGTATGCAATTTCTCATTTTCCAACAAAATTAAACTGTGAAATTTTAAAGTCCCAATAAATATTTTCTTAAGTAAATATATAATGATCCTGTACAACTTTACGGTCAACAAAATATACTGAAGCTATTATAATAATAATGCAGTATTTAATTTGAAATCAATATACCTTTGTAGCCATCAATCTATGCAAAACAACTTTTACAAGCAAACATTTAAACAAAAAAATGCAAAAGTGAGATTAAAATTGATGTTGCTGAGGTATATCAGTCAAAGACTGACAAAATCCTTTTGGCAGTGTTAGGCAGCAATCACTCAGGCAACTCCTTCTGAGCCTTTCTGCCAGCTGAAGCATTTGGTGCTGGTTTTCAGTGCTCAGCCATGTCTTCAGAAGGCACTTGAAGAGTAGCAATTGGCTTTGCAGTTATTTCCATCACTATCTTCCAAAGAGATCTTAATGGGCCATGTGTTCTCAGTAAAGGATTTATTTCTATTGAATTCCTCTGCATACTGAGGAAGGAATATCCTGTCATGTCACTGGGAAGTGTAACACAGCCTCATAGACAATCAAAGTACAGGTGCCTTCACTACTTTCTTCCTGGTGCAGGAAACAATGCCAGGTTACACTAAACAGACTTAAGCACCAACCTGCAGCAGGGCAGCATTGCTCCTGGAGTCTTTTGGTTCCAGCTGCAGTGCAATGCTGCAGTTAGAGCTCTGCTACCTGGTATGTGTACCCCTACAGAACATGCTTGGCCAGTTCAGTGACAGCTGTCCCTGTTTCAATACGAGAAGCAGCACATTTTTCACAAATACCAAATTTTTTTTTTTGCTTGGTAGAAAATGCATTCACTTTTCACATAGGCTCCCACAGCCTTTCTTCCTTGTCTTGTCTTCAATATGGCTTAGCAACTCCCTGCTTCTTCCAAACCTGCCAAGAAACAAGAGTGTACCCTCACCAAAGCAAGCCCAGGTTCACATAGGTAAGAGCCCAGCTACAGACATCATGTTTGTAAAATGCCACATCATTTCTGATGATTGAAGCATATCTCAACAGCAAACAGTGCAAGTGTGTAGTGGAAATCTTAACCACTGTCTTCTTTTTTAACAACTTCAGCTTGTGAGTAACTCAACTCCCCTCCAGAGTTTACAGAGCAAATGTATATATTTGATCATAATTTATGTATATTCAAGTGATAATTTCCTGGTATATTATCATTTTGAATACAGTAATGACAATTGTAGCTTGCATAACATGCCTGAATTAAGAAATTAATTTTTGTATATTCACATTTCATGAATATTATCCCCATGAGCGGGAATAGTGATCTAATGCAAAATGTCCCACAGGGAAGTAATCGGTATATCTGATTATGCTTTCGCTTTTTAAATTATTTTTTTTTAAGGCAGAGGCTTTCCTTAAGCGATCTGCCTGAAATGTTACCTCACTCTCAGCATGCTAAAAACTTGATTACAAACTTGCATCAAATCTCACCAGATGTGTACATGTTAGAGTCAGTGTCTTGGTGCAAGTCTTTCAGAAACCCCGGGGACCAGATCCTTACAGGTTGCACCACTCAGTGCAGCCAGATGCAAACTCCTGACCTACCAATGCCAATGGGCAGCTTCCACCCTTGGGAGGCTCCAGTCCCTGCTGTGGAACGGGGGGAAGCAAACCTCCTCTGGGGGACCTGCACCAGGAGAGCCCAAAGGAAATCTTGAGAAAAGTGCTGAGGCGTGGGCAGCATGCGCTGGGTTACAGGGGAGGAAGAGACTGCAGGCAGATTTTGGATGGCCTGGACAGCCCTGGGTTTGGATGTCTTCCCTCCAGGCATCCCAAGGCAAGCCTCCTCTGAAGCAATGAGAGCCTGGAGCCATTGCCAAAGCAAGCCAAAACACCCTCCTGACAGGACTCTGCTGCCCTTGGTAGTGTCTGGGCAACAGAAAAACACTTGGCCTTTCCATGGGGAATGGGAGAAAACTCCTGTTGGGCTTAACAAAGCCTTTTTTTTTTTGTTTTTCCTGACTTTAAATGAATTCTTTTTTTACCTGTTTCAGGCTTTATAATCTAAAAGTTTCATTTTTTCCATACTTCTGTTTTGTCTGTATGTAAAACCATGCACCGATTTCTACACAAATTTTAAAAGAATTTCGGTATCCCACCACTCCAAATTTGGTAAGCAAGCTATTCAAGATCAATTGCCCAGCCCAAGTAATAGGCAAGAAAAAAATATCAAATGTTCTTCAATGATAGCAGGGATATTACCAGCAAGAGATCAAGAAACTGTGATATACATGTGATGCTATGATCCTTTGTGAGGATATGTACATACAGCAAAATGCAGGTATGGCTGCAGCATTGGCTAACTTCAGTTAGTTTAGGCACTGATGGCCGTGAAGACATTTGCATGGGCTTTTTCAGCTATCAGCAACCATTCCTACCTCTCCATGAGTGTTAGTTCTCCAGTTGCATGGCTTTATTTGCTACTACTCACCTCACATTGCTTTTTCTTCAGTGATGTTCTTTTATCCAAACTAGAGAGGATAAGTTTTTGCAGGTTGGACATCATGTGATACAGATAATTTCATGATGTGCCATTGATCTATCCTGCCTCACTGTAAGGCCTTCTGGAGTCACTTATCTGACTTATTCCTCCTGTCTCCCAGGGGTCCTTTGACAATTAATGACTTAGTAATTGCAAACATTTTCACTGCCATTTTCGTATCATTTATGATAGAGTTGCATATGTATCTGAGAATGATTCGATGCATGCAAATCCCCATTAATACTCTGATTTTCTGCAAATTACTCAATAACATGTTTACCCTGCAGCTATCACAACCCTAGTTTTCTGAAGCAGGATTGCTGTTCCAAGACTGAAGAAGGTCTTTACAAAACATTCCCTTAACTTGTCACATCATTTAAACAGCTGTTGACTACAGTGTTCACTACATAGCTTGCAAGGGATGTGTTCTTCAGCAAGCAAACTCAACGAGCCAGAGACTTGTGCACTCTCTCCCTCTGAGCAATAGGAGACTGTGTGGTCTTGTGCTGCAGTACCACCAGTAAGCTCACTTTGCACCCCCTCACCAAAACACATCTCGTTCAGGCTGAGATCTAACACCACTTTCTTCTTTGGAATGCCACATTACATTTCATCAAGTTGTCTGACTTCCAAACCCTTCAAATGCTCTGCTAGGCAAGGCATGAGTTGCAGAGCCCATCTGTCAGCAGAGCCAGTTGTCTGGCAACACAAAGTAACATTTCTGAGCACCAGCTTCCAGAAGAGGCAAAATTACTGACATTTGAGCTTACAGAATCACTCCAGCTCCCCTCTGTTGCTACAAATCACTGTCATGAAAGAGGGTAACAGGCGAACATTGAGGAATAATATAGAAAAATTAAATCCATCAGATACTTAACACATCATTATAATTAATCATTATTTAATACAGTTTTGTATCATGTTAAAAATCTGAAGCCTTTATCAGGAACAATTGTTCATTATACTAATTGCTGTACCACCAAAGCAGGGCTGGAAGGAGTTGTGATTTGAATGTGGATTGGAGTGCTGATGAGGAAAAGGAGACTGTAGTGGAAAACAGTGCTACGATCAATGGTGGGGAAGAGTTACCACACTCCATTTGGTAAATGATATTTGAACAAGTGAATTATACAGAACATGCAGGCATATTCAAACAACATATTCTGGCATTGCAAACAAGGCATGCCAGCACAGTCCTCCTCATGTACTGCTGTAGTTCCCTTTCATCAGGAGTCACTGGAGGCAGAGTCTGAAAAAGACTTCTCAGTTACTATTTTTCTTTCTTTTTTGCTATGTTACTTTTTCATGTGTTTTGCAGGAAGACCAGAGTGCATTTACAGTACACAGCAATATATATTTCTCACAAAGAAAATAAAGGCATTTTTGGTCTTTTTGATGTATTTTTTGGTTGCCCAGCTTAATGATTGTCAGTTGTTTCTGCTTATGTAACAACAGTTTCTCATTTCCCTTAGCACACTGGTGTTTTCCCTTATCAACTAAATGTTTTGAAAACATGGAAAACCGCTCAAAATAAACAATGACTATTTTCCTCCCCTGTTAAGTTGCAGCCTTTCATCAACCCCATTGAGTATTAGTCAGCATTTGCTGTCAGTGAAGGCAGAGGTGATAATACTGGCTTCTTCTGGGAGAAACAATGTTTGCTGCTTCTCAAAGACGCAAAAATCTCATTCTGGAGGACAGGTCCTCAGCCAAAAGTTCTTGAAAACACTGGACGATCTTCCTGGAACTGACAGCACATATACATAATTGTACAGAGTTGTTGTTTCCATCTTTATCCAGCATCCTTTAAAAGACCTGTACTTCTCAGAAGGTACAGCTATGAGTGCCAAGGTGTTATCATTAATTCAGGCTTTCTCCAACTGCAAAAAGTGCTTTATGGAGGACAGGTAAGTTACTGTAGCAGTGCAAAGAATATTTGTTGGGAATCCTCTGTGGCATCTGAATGCAAAATGTACCTGTTGAAGACACACATCCTAGCTAATGGGGCCACAGACACTGGTAACTATGAAAAGAAGTAGAATTTCAGTATTCTGTATTTCTGACGATACAGAACTAAAAAGAGTAACTCCAAAGAGCTAGTGCGTTTTCTTAGTGCTGTGTATGTTACAATAATTAGGTTACTCGCCTCAAAAACTCACTTTAGCCAACCCATAATTTTCTATGCCATTGGGCATTTTGCTGATAATATAAATTCATATTAACTGCAGGAAGATGCCATGCCTTTCATTGCCACACTACAATGCTGTCAGCACAGAAAGAGAAGCCAGGATTGCCACCAGGAATTTAATTGTGTTGGATGCCTGGTTCACAAATCTGAGGTGCAGTGTGCTTAGTTTTTGACAAATTATTTCAGATCTAGTGCCTTGCTTTCTTTCATGATGTCCTATAAAATTCTAACCAAATTAAAAAATGTTTAAATTATTCCTCAACAGTGATGTAAAAATAGTTTTAGGAGGGTAAAAAATCATTGTCATGCATTTAAAGTTGAGATATGTGGCCAAAAGGAAGCTTTTGGACCAGACATTCAATTGAAAATCACTATAGCCAGGTCTTAACCATGGTTTAGAGTGGTTTGTCCAGGCTGTGGACACACACCCAGCACCAACACATCAGATCCAAGCAAACTGGAGCCAAGAGAGAGACCGGTTGAAATACTGTATGAAAGTAGCTGCCTTGCCTCCAGAGCCAGCTCCCAAAATCCCAAAAGGAGAAGAGGTGCAATGAAGAAGGAGTATTGAAGGCAGCCATCAGGGAAGGGGGACAGACCACATTTGGTATAAACCAGGGTAGGCTCAGGGTCCAAACAGGAGCTTGGCTGGTGAGTAAGTGGAGAGAGGGCATGGCTGGCCACAGGCTGGTGGAGAGGACAGCAAAGAGTGTTAGACCCAGTGGGGAAAGATACCAGACAGGGTATGAGTGCTGCAGAGTACCAGCCCAAAACTTAACCCAGGTCAAGATTTGAACTTCAGTCTTTATACTGAGTTGCAGTGTAGAAGCTGCTATAATGAAGGTCCTGAAGATTTCACTGTTCCCAATGAATCCAAGGAGGGTTTACCTGACTCTTAAAAAACAAAGTAGTAAATTAAGAGAAAAATGCTCCCTCATTAAGAAAACAGTAATAAACCTGCATCCCTGTAGGATGGTTTGGTTAGATATAACCACCAATAATCAAACATCTTAAACCATCTGCCCCAGTGTGCACAGCCTTTAATTTAACCCATTGAGGATGACTGAATTTGTGCTAATGCCCTTACTGAGAGACTGGAAACCAACTGCTGCAAGGAAAACAGTTAGTAAGAGGACATAAAGCCTAGCCTTTGGTTTCCTGGAGAGGAATGTAGACTAATGCAGAGTGGAAAAAATTCACTTGTGGAGTAATTCTGTTGTCACTGTCATCAGAGGTAAAAAAGCAAAGCAACAAAAAATGGTACTTAGGGGAAATAAGAAAAGACTCCTGCATGGCCTCTCCCACTGAAAGGCAAAACCCAACAGCTTGTTTGCATTTTTCAGGTGCCATCATGATCTCATGTTCAGCAATAACTGGTTTTACACTGGTGTTCAGAATTTCAGTCTGTCTATGGACAAGCAGTTCCTTTGTCCTCAACTCTACGATCCTTCCTGCCTGTTTATTTACACGGGGAGAATCTGATAGTTTCTTTCCTCGTTCCTTCTGTGTGAAATGTTGTTCTTATTCGAGAAAGGAAAACCTGACAAAATCAGTACAAAGTAGAGAGAAGACATTGGGTGACAAAATCATAAGGAATATAGGATAAAGGAAAGCTAAAGTATAATAAAGTATCCTAAGCACTCAGCAGTTCATTGACAGCTGCTTAAAAAAAAAAAAAAAGAAAAAAGCCCATCAATAGCACATGATTACCCTGTTGCTTAGAAGACATTTTAAACCATAACATAAATTGAATATAACTTATTTTCACCTTATCCAGGACAAAGAAACTTACAATCCCTGGGATACATCAGCTATAAATAAAACAGCCTCAATGCTTTCTCACCAAGTGCAGATATCACCTCTCAGCAAGCAAAGCCTTCTGGGTATTATCAGTTAAACCATAAAGCTCTTGAAAGTGGAGAGGATCGCCAGGTCACAAACAAAGTGTAGGCTTTGTGAAAAACTGAAGATTCTCATGGATTTTTCATGGGAAAATGTTCTCAATCAGAGAGAGTTGTGTCAGAAGAGCTAATTGCCCAGCAGCGGGGGAGAACAGGTAAACCAGCTCTTTCTGCATAGAAGAAAGCCTCAGGTTAAAGTTTAACGATGTGCCATAAAATGGTGCTCTTGTTTTTCAGCCAGTCCTTCTCACAAGGTAAGTACCAAGTGAGAGACATCATGTTACCTTTTCTGAGACTACTGTTTCCTTGTGATTAAGATCAGAGTGTCATTTGAGAACATTTCTGAAGATTAAAGTGAAAGTAAAGATCTTTGAGAGTGGTCAGAAGTGTTCTGGGTTGTCCAAATAATTTGAATTATTTTATTGAAACAGAGCCTGGAAACATAATGTTCTGTACAAAGAGGACAAAACATGATTTTTTTCCCTCCCTGTTTAATTGTGGGCTCCAGGTATCATGTGAGTTTCAGAGAAAACAATTTCAGAAAAATAGCTGTTTGATTTTGGAAAGCTTCCTCTTGTTTAATCTTAAATTAATTAAATCTAGAGGTTTCTAGGTGTATTGGAGGTAAAGATCACAGCAAATAGATGTTTTCAATGCACAGAAAGTGAGCAGAGATGTTTTGTTTGATTCATCATTTATAGCTTGTTGCAGAGATTCCACAGAGAAAAGTGCTTTGGCCATCCATGTTGATATTCAGAAAAGCAGCTTCTGCATGCCAGACACTGCCTCTTTTATTGACTTTTCAATCCAGTATCACAAGTTGCAATGTTATTTGGCCTTAACAGAAAATAAGAAGAAATGGAGGCTTAGGTCTGGGTTGTTATCTACTCTCTCCTCACAAATTACAAGCTTATTTTATTCAGCTTCACCATCGCTGCCACAATAGCTTCGTCCTTGCTCTTATTACTCGTTTTTTTATGGAGAGCTGAACACCCCTCTACAGCTGACACCACTGTGGTGACCCAAACTGCAGCAAAGCTCAGTGTGTCAGAACAGGAAAAAGTAATGTCAAGCCAAAAAAGCAGCCTCCTGCAGAACCTGGAGGCAAGACCCAGTCTCTTCTGCCACGACTGGCCCTGGGGGCTCGGGGGCTCAGCAGCCACCCAGGGACAGAGTAGTGGAAGAGCTGTTTAGCCCCAGGAGCTGAAGCTGGAAAACCTCTTCTTTCCCTCTAAGCAATGCCAAACAGTCCCCTGCAGACCTTTTCTGTGGCCTTTCCAACAAGGGCAGCAGCCACAGGACTTCTGTGTAGCTTCACTGGCTGATTATTCTACTTTTTAGGTGAAAAGCTGGCTCTGCTGGTATAAAAATGGTGGTGGGGGTCAGGGCAGGTTTGCAGCCCGTCCTGTATTTCACCAGCAGGAAAGTTTATCTTGTCACTGGTGTTCATGTGCTGCTTGCTTTTTGTCATCTTTTCACAAAATCGGTCTGTCAGACATCTGGTTTCTGACTTGTCTAAGTCACTTCTTGCAACGCAATGAAAGAAAAGTAATAAAAATGCAGTCAGAAGGGACTTTAAGTCCTACCTCACCCATCCCTCTGCAATAGTAAATTGTAACCAAGCCACCTCTGAGAAATATTTGTTTCTATGATTTCTCTGCACAGCTTGTTCTAGTGCATCATTTCCTGCTAGCTGCAATCTTTTTCTTACCAATAGTTTTATTCTCCAGGTGCTCTCAGTTTTGCCTTGTACTATCCCACCAGACTTAGACATTCTTTTCTTCTATAGTAAGGTTTGAAAAATCGGAAAAAAAACCAAGTTCTTATGGCTTTGTTCATTCAGCTTTTTCTCAAGGGACAGCATCTCTTACCCCTGCTGCTGGTTTTCCTCAAATTGTCTCCATTTGCCCCTATTTTCCTTCAGGTGTGCTCCTCCAAACTGGGGGAGCTATTTGAAATACGGCTTCCCTATTTCCAAGATTATATTAGCTGTTGTTCTCCACAGCATCTTTACTCTGTTGACTCATTGTATGTGAACACTTCTAAGCCCTCCACAGATGCTTTCCTGCTGGACTCCAGCGCAGCCAGTTATTCCCAGTCCTACACCTGCAAAGTTAATTTTTGATCTTTCCATGCCACGCATTGCAGTTGTCCTCTCTGAATTTCTTCATGCCAGCTCTCCAGTTTATAAAGCTTATTTGTCGTCCAACCCTGTTCCCTTCTCTGCTTCGCAAGGCTCTCACTTTGGTGTCACCTACCAAGTCACTCACCAGACACAAGCCAGGACAGATACCTGCAGTGCCAATTTGAATTCTCCTCTAGGCAGCTCTCTTCGAGTATTTTGCTTTTTAACTTGTGTGCTTATTTCAGCCTGATTTAATTTTTGCATCTATTTTTCAGGTCTCTCTTTGTTACAATGTCATGTGAGACAGTGTGAAGAGCCTCACCAGAGCCCACTTCTGCCCACCTAGTTCTGCAGCCCTAGTGGGAAAGAGTAGTGGCACTGGTGTAATTTATTTTTGAAAAATCTGTGTTGGCTTCCACCTCTATTTTTATTGGCACCTACATGCTCTTGAAATTAACTAAAAGTACTAGAATAAATATTATGCTGTAAACTGAAAACAGGCAGATTGACTGCCACCTTTCTATTAATGACAATCTTTGACAGTCTTTCATCCCTTGAACTTCACCAGCTTCAAAGACCTTTCTATTATTTTTTTTCCTGAACTTTCTCCAGTTTTTCAGGATTAAAAGTTAACAATATCCCAAGACCTACCTTGCATGAAGAAGAATGGTCTATCAAACTCCAACAAATACATAATGAAAAAGTGCAGTATATTACTCCATGCTCTGATAGTTTGAAGATGCTATGCACAAACTATGAATCAGACTTGAGCTTACGAATTCTACATCTAAATCAGCCATGCAGTAACACACACAATACATCTGCTGGAGAAAAGCTACAGTACAAACAAAACCCAGTTAACAGAAAAGACCCTAATGAATCACCACAACCAATAAAGACTTAAGAGGAAAAGCAGAAATTTTGATGGAAAGGAATTTCTTTGAAATAAAGTAAAAATCATGAGGAATTAGTGGTTTCATTGAAAAAATTGGGATTTAGAAAGACAGAGGAAGATGGCTACAAAACAGGAAAACAACATTTTAGACAAAAAAAAAAAAAAAATCAAAGGAGAATTGGAAGAAGGTAGCACTCAGGCATCTGCAGAGCAGAGTGCCCACAGTCATTGAACACCACTGACAGTCCAAGCTGCAAAGTTAACACATACTTTAAATGATTAGTGGAAATTAAACCTTCTGAACCAGGTAAAGATAGTATTGGAAGTCCGTGACTTTTTGTGTCAGAGAGTGTTCACGCTTTTATCTCATTCAAAACAACACTAATCTGATAGATCAGCCCCATTTCTTCCCATCTTCTATAACCATGTGAAAGCTTCTAGCTACCTCCAACAACTTACTTTCTTCAAGCTCTCACCTAAGGATGTATAGCAAATCCAACCATCTCTTTTGGCCTTCAGGTCTTTTGTCTCTGGCATGACCCAAGCACACAGATTTTTATAGCTCCAATGAGCAGGGTAGATGTCTTCCTCCTTACTGAAAGTGAAATTAACACATAACTTGTGATTTAACTGATTTACAATAAACTGAGAACATCAGGTACCTAGCTTTTTAAAATATGTGTTGATCAAATTCAGTGTTATAGGTGATCCAACAACTAATGAATATTTTACATTCTACAAGATGGTGGGCTACACCAGGTCATCTTCAGTCTGCAGTTGTCCCACACTGGAAGAAGTCTCTCTGGTATCTTCAAGCTCCTTTGAGGAACAGCACTATTAGAGCAAGGAACACTTCAGCACTATTATATTTTTACTAAAGCTGTGCCCAGAAGCCCAGGCACATACATGAACCAAATAATTTTTCTCCATGAAAGCTTCTTTCTGTAAGTGAAAAGCTAACAAAGGTGGAAGAAAGTGATAACAGAACAGAAGCAGATGATGCAGGACTCCCTCTTAAGTGAGCAAATGCAGAAAATGTCACGGTTTTCTACAAGTAAAGCTAAGCAAAAGTAAATTGGTATATTGACATACAAAGACTTGGAAGATGTCAGAACAAGATACTTGTACAAGGTAATGTGACATAGATGAAAACTTATTCCATAACGTGGGAGGAGGAAGAATAGGCAGGGAAATTATCCAACCATTTACATAGTTATATATGGAGTTAATGCACAGGATCCTGATTACAGAACATCTATGTTTATGTGTTATATACATGTATATGACCTGTGTGTGTGTATATATATATATATATATATATATATATATATATATATATGCATACAACCATTTAGTTGAAAGAGATGATTCCTCATTTAAAATAGTATGCAATAAACAGGTAAAATAACAGCAGATGTGTTAATCTGAAAATCAAGTCATATCAGATCTTTACTCTCCCTTCTTGGTCTGGAAGAAGCAGTGTCCGCACCGCACTGGACCTGCGGCACACTTAGAAGGTGGGGGGTTTCTTCTCCAACAAATCCTGCACAGCCCTGTGCACTTTTTTAGTCTGCCTGCTTATCTTCTACTGAAATCTGTAATCTGCACAGCACCGTAGTAGCTACTCACTGACGGTTTTTAAGAAGTGCAAATGGCACTAGCTGGGAGGGTCACCAGACTTCTTATAACTTGAGATCAAGTGCATACTGAAATCTGGGAGAAGGAAGTTAAATAAGCACATTCTAGCTCTGATCCTGCGGTGCACCTCGGCCCTGCTGAAAGGCTACACAAGAAATCCCGTGGCAAAGCCGCACACAGACATGGGAGACATTTCACTCAGCATAGCAGTTTTGAGAGACACATTTTAGATCCTGTTTTACAAATCTTACTCCCTGCTTCACCTTCCCCACCGGCAGCCTGTGCCTGCTCAGGCAGTGGAAATGGGAGCTGACAATGCAGATCCACCTCCTGCTGTTAAGCGGACCTAGAGTCAAAAGACTTGCCCTCCCCTTCCCTTCACTTCTAAAGCAAGAGCTGAGCTTCAGCAGAGGTGTCAGATGAGTGGGGATTCTGGAGGACCATAACCAGCAGAAAGGCAGAGGACAGGGAGCATGAGCCACACTGCTCTAAATCTGTAATCTCTGCAGATGAACCCAGTGAGGGACTCGGAGGGCAAGCCCTATTGTAACCTACTGGAGTCTGCAGTAACTGCAAGCACAAGAAGCATCACACAAATCATAGGTATGGAAAAGCAGATACAGGAAATGAGCCAAAGATTAGAAGCTGAAGTATTCACACTTTTCCTTGATAGCTTTGGAAAGCAGAGCAGCCAGGTTCCCATATTCCTGCATGGTTCTTGCAGAATTTCGCATCATTCCAGAGGCAGCTGAGGAGTGTGCTCTTCATACCCAGATTATGCCTAGAAGCTGAGTGTATTCAGCACCTGAAAGGTTAGTTCCCCGCTTTTGTCCCTAGGGATACAGCTCCCTAGGAAGTCTTTGACTTCACTGTTTTACAATAGGTGGTATAAACAATGAAATGAGCCATCCCACAAAGCATATTTTTTATTTTTTTTTAGATGTAGCTGTGCTAGACCAATGTTATTAAACTCTTATCTACTTGAAGCTAGGCATAAATCTGCACAACTGGTTATTCAGGAGAAAGGATTTCAGAAGTCTGCATTATAAGACTATCCAGAACATCATTCTTGCTTATCACACATCGGTTCCTTGCTCTCTACTGAATTCAGGGAGCAGAGCTTACTTTGCCTGCATTGCCAAAACAACTTCATATATCAAGATGTATTTGTTACTTCCCAGGCTTATAGCTGATGTAAAGGTAGGTTAAGAGTTTTGAATAAACACAGCAGAGATGAGAATAAATTACCAGATCAAACAGTTAAAATGGTTTGGGGAAAGTGACAACTTAAAAGGTAAAATGATACTTTTTCAGCAATTTAACATGCTATTGTGATCAAGATTGCATTCACAGGATGAAAGAAATAATTTTCAAATAAAAGTACCACTGACATATCAAAACTTTCCACATGTGAAATGTAATTTATTTTTTTCCTGTCTGATAGTAGAGGATATTTGATCTTGTTGGTTTGAATACGATTCTGTCACCTCAGTTAAAAATACCTTTTAGTTTAAGGTTTACCCTTGAAAGATTAAGAGGATTTCCGTAAGTTTTCTGGCAAAAATCAGGACTTCCTTCTTATCTTAACAGTGTTAACATGCTCTGTCCTGGTCATATCTGCATGCCTGAAGACACTGGGCTCTCAGCAACGCTATCTAATTGTCTGCATTCAGGTTTGAGAGAGAAGACCAAACTTGTGCTCTGACATTTAGGCATAGGAAGCATTGTTACAATCGACTGGACACCAGCAGCACAGAGGAAAACATTGACAGATGGAACCCTGGTTTATGTTAATGTTACTGTTTCATTTCCACAAAAGATGTGGTTTCCATCTGTTCATCCAGGACAATGCTATGCTTAAGGAGGCTAAGCCACGACTGCACTGAAGAGGTCACCAAGCTACCTGCTAAAGTTGAATTTCACCCAGTTTGGAGCATGGCTTTGATTAGGTACCTCCAGCAGAACTTCTTCCACCAGTTTATGATGTCCTGCTTCCCCACATGGATTTTTATGAGGTTGGCAGTGATGATATTATACTGAAAAAGAACACACTCTTCCATGACATAACCTGCAAAGACACATCACTTGAGGTGATCCTCCAAAGGACCCTTTTTCTTGCCAGGAGCCATGGCTGCTCCTCTAGGACAGCCTGGTGGTATTTGTAGTCCTGTGGGGCCAGCAGAGTTCCTGGCTCAGCCAGCTGATCGCTGATGTGAGCTATCTGGGATCTCCCAGAGGAGGAGAAAGTTTGGTATGAAAATTAGGTACATACAGTGAATATGTAAATCTGTGCAAAGCAGAGATTTTGGCAATGCAACTACAGGAGACAAACATTCAAAGAAAGAAATCCTTTTTATCAGGAAATAGTGCAAAACACTATTAAATCTTTCATGACCTTTTACTGGTGTGTTTTTCCAATTTCTTTCTAGTCTTAAATTTATTATGCATTCTATTTCTGAAACAGTATTTCTCTCTCACCTCTGGAAATTTCTACCTGCACCTGGAGCTGCTCATCCCACAGGACTCTGCTGGCACTCTGACAGGTTTAGGAGAATTTAGCAATGGAGTTACTTGCAACATGACATTGCCTAAAGATCTTGTAACCATGATTAATGTTTATGAGATTATTGTCCCTCTGTAAATTAAGATATTTTCTATATATATTTGACATTTGAAATGTAAGTCACCTTCTGTTTATCTGCATTGTCACCTACTGAAAGAGAACATTACGGATCATTTCCCATAAACAGCAAATTATGGGGGAAAAATGTTATCCCTTTTCAAAATAAGTGAACTCAAGCAGTATCTGCATGTCAATTTTGTACCACATTTTAATGGATGGATGCATTGCAGGAGATACAGTAAAACAGCAAATGCCAAATACACTATTAAGTGTCTTTCTAGATGCTGGAATGACATGTTTGAAGCCCTTCCTGTGACAGGCAGGGAAGGAAAAAGTCTGAACACAAAATGTGTGTCTTCCTCACTGGCAGGACAGTCTGTCCACAGGGAAATGCCCGTCACAGCTTAGCAGCCCAGGCTGTAGCTGCTTGGGAAAGCAGACAGAGCTCTCATCCTTAAGCACTGGTGGGTATAATGCGTACAAGCCTTCAGCCTTTCTTCATCATTCTTGCAATACTTGCGCAGGATCCCTGCCATAAAAATCACACCACCAAATAGTCTGGCAGCTTCCTTTGTACATCAGCTGGGCAGACAGCAGTTCCCCTGGCACTTCACCGTTTTCTTCTTTACATTAGCCATGCTGGTACCTTCTCTGCCTTTCATCCCTTCCTTCCCCCCAGCCATATTTTCTGGTCTGCTCACTGAAGAATACATGGGACCTCGCCTTTTTGGGCAACATACCTCAGCTCTGCCTCATCTCTGGGACACTGCTGCAAGCCCCCAGAAGAGCCATCTGCCACCTGCGGACAAGCTGCTGCCTGCAAAGGCTAATGGCAGCTCTTGTGTTTGTACACAGACAGCTCTTTGTCCACACCACAGTCTGAGACCCACCAGTGAACCTGCAGAGAAATGAGCAACCACTCACCCAGGAGACAAAGGCACAGCAACACCCACAAGCTATTCTCCAATTTTCAACTACTAGCTCCTTGAATTTATTGATTTTTTTCATACCTCCTTTATCTTCCCCAGTAACTAACTCCTTAAGATCTCACCTGTTGAGGTCCTGTTGCAAACTGCTCTGTAGGCATCCTCCACCCAGCCTGAATGAAGGGAGCCCACGTGGCCTGGGCAGCCTTAAAAACCATATCTTGCTGTTTTGCCACTGAAACCTCCTTCCCTGTTCCCTCCTATTCATTCCCATGATCAAAGTAAAACAAAAGCAGCTTGTTAAGATGACCTATAATGGCTCAGCCAAACCATTCCCATCTCCCAGTCCCTTAGCCTTACCGCTCCTCAGCACCAATGGCTGGGTGACCAAACTGACCAGTCTTCCACTACCTGTAAATAAGCCCAAAGTCCATCTGAAACACATTATCTGGGAACCCTTCTTTACACTGAAGAGCACCATGCAAAATCTTTAACTCATTTTGTGAGCCTTCTGTGGGCCACTGTGCTGTGGTGCTAGGTACTGTGGCTGAAGGCTACAGCGGGGAGACCAGCCTGGCCTTTGGGAAAACTTCCTGCAGGAAAAGCACTTTTTTTGTTATACTGCCTGGGTCATGTATCAAGATACTGGACTTGTGCCAGAACCAGATGGTTTGTCCAGGCCAAAAACAGGCTGGGAAGGTTCCTGGCAATCCCTGATCAGAAGAAAGAAGGAGAAGGCGAAGGGGAAGGGGAAGGGGAAAAGAAAAAAGAAAGAATAAGCATGAATATGGTCAACTCTTTATTTTTCACTTGTCCTCTTTCACTCTCACAGGCACATAGACCCCCTTGCCCTGTCCAGCCACACACAGACATACACACGTGTGCACACACTCACTCCTCTTTGGCTCCCAGCATGGGGGTAATTTTTTTATACCTTCCATAACTTTCAAATGTCCCGTAACTTGTCAGTGGGACAAAAGTCCCATTGTCTTCCACCCAGAAAACCCTCCCCCCTCCCACATATATGCTCTGAGAGCACATTTTGGGTGTGGTTTTAATTTCTTAATTAAAGCAGGTAACCTTTTCATGCCATCCTTGATATATGACTTTTCATAATAATTTTGCCTCATCCATTATAACAAATTTCTTACAGGACTGATTGCCATGACGTTCTCTTTTCCCAGTGCCCAAATGTTATGGGTATTCAAGTGTTACACAGGACTTTTCCCCATATTATTAATCTGCACATTCCTCAGAGTCCCCCAAAAAAGAGTACGAAAAGGACAAAAAACTTGTTTTGCAACACCTCATGTGTTCAGCTAAATATGAAGTCACGTGAGCTGAACAGAAGCCAGCTAAGTCTGTGTAAAACTGTCCCATGAAAAAGGAGATGGTAGAAGGGCAGAAGGTTTTGAGGGAGAGGAACTGCTGTATTGGAAGATGGAGACCAGCTTAAAGGACATGGCAGAACTGGATCAGAGGTGCTTGTTTGAACTTCTAAATGCTTTTTCAGAAGGCCACAGAAGAAGAAATAAATATATTTTCATCCTTGCCTATTCCTTCAGATACAGTTGAATAGACTGCAAAAAAAAGAGCCTGTATGAAATGCAGAAAATTTAGGGTTGATCTGACCTTTTATTCTTTTTTCAGTCCCCCATTCTTAGTGCCTTTGCTGATAATGATATTGGAAACAGGAAGACCAGTGCAAGGGAAATATACCATCCATGTAGGATTCCTGTTAGGGATCTCGCTAGGTCCCTCTGTGAAAACTAGAAAAAAAGTGGATTTTAGGTTATATTTCCTCAGATACATGTGCAGCTTCTGATGTAACTCTCAAGCTCATGATGTTAGTATAGTTTCATCAACAATGTTACAGAGGTCAGTGTAAGTGCTCAAAGTAAGACAAAGAGCCACGTGCTTCGTTTGGCAGACCTTTGATATGCTGAATTTCTCACTCAGGAAACCCAGCTTCCTTTCAACATTTTGTTTTCAGCCAAACATTTTTGCCTATGGTAAGAGAAAGATGCTGAGTTTGTTTCTACAATTTTGCTACATTGTTCAGGAATAAAAAACATCTACAAAAATAATATGGTTTAAGGGTTGGATAATTTTTTATATTTATTAAGGTAACACATATCAAATGGAAAGCTGTTTAAGGTTTTCTCTGGTGTGGTCTTCCTCTGGAACATACACCCTGGTTGACAAACTGTGCCTTGAACTTTTGTGGACCAGCAGTGAAAGCCAAACTTTCCGGAGTGAGCAGCAGGAATCCATTGACCATCCACAAACATTGTAAGCCTCTTGTGCGCCGGTACCAGCTTCCACTGAAATAACACATCTGGGTAGCTTGGGAAAAAAATAATGCTGCAAGTATTCATTGCTGTATCTGCCTCTACACAGGAAAAGTTAGGAACAATATTTTTCAGACCTGTTGATTCATTTTGACAAGATCATTAACTGCTCTGGATTTCATTAAATTTTGCACATTTTAAAAATGTAATTGTTTCTCTCAATATAACCTCAATTTACACCTGTAGCCCAATTTTGAAATTTGTTGGACAAAATTCCTCTTCTAATGATAATACATTTAATGGGAATATTTACCTTTTTCTTCATTGACACTCATATTAAACTAATTATTGCAATGACTATAAAAAAAAAAAAAAAAACATTGCCAGAATAGTGAGTGTCTAAATTTTGTTTATGCAAAAAAAGCATGCTTAAAATATCTGTATTAACATACTTTTAAATATTACAATTTATATTTTTACATTTCAAAATATATTTGGGGATAAGTCAGTTATAGGTGAAGTCATTTTTGTTCCTTAATTACTGCAGGATGAAAACTATGTGGGAGTATTGCTAAAAAGCGGTATGTTTTTTATCTGCCTTTTTGTTTTTTTCGCTTACCTTAGAAATTACTCCAGTCTAGCAGAGAACTGCCTGGAGGAATGAAGCAAGCTGAGTTCATCTGTACTGCAAACAAGGTTGAGGTCTATGCAGTTTGCAAGAGTGGGATGCCAGCAGACGTCTATGCTTGAGTTCCCCTGACAAGGACACTGTGGAGAAATGCCCAAGCCGATTGCTAAATCCAGCACATAGCCACTAAAGAGAAACTAAAAGAAACAGCAGCCTGTTCAAGAGCAGTATCTCTGTAATATGTTAAGAGCTACATCAGTATGGAACATCTGTGCAAAACAGAAGTCTAGAGCTTGAACTATACATTACTGAAATTTCCTGCCCTTTCTGAAGTCATCCAGTGAAGATTAATATGCAACGGCAATTAGATTTATGTCATGGGTGAAATTAGTAATTTAGAGTAATTATTCCTACCAAGACTGCCTAAGACACAATGGGTGAATTTCTATCAAGTCCCCAGCACATTGTTAACCCATGCTCCCACTTCGCAGCTTTGTAGGCTTCAACAGAATAATCCCTGGGCACACAGACACACATTAACTTATACTGCATCTGCAGGAGGACATGAAATAACATGTCACATCCCACTTGTGTAACAGTAAGGTCCATTTCTGCTGCTCTGGACTACTGAACAACATCAGAATATTCCACATTATTAAACAAAGATGATGCTGCTAAACCAGTATTTTCTGTTTCCACCCAAAGCACTGAACATCAATCATGAATGATTTCTTCATCTCTCTGTATTGCTGATCACTATTCATAAGGGTATTTTATCTTGAGACATTCCTCTGAAATTGTCTAGGGCCTTGCTCATTTTGTTTAGCTCATTTAATGCCTGCTTCTTTTGATAGCAGAGCTATTTTTTTGTGCCAAGATACCTTCCTAAAAAGTGTTCCTTTAAATTCAGAAGTCCTGATTCAAGATGTATATGGCAGTGAAATCACAGACGAAATTGTTGTAATAATACATCACATTTAGCAACAGGTAGTTTTTGCAAATATTGCAGCAATAAACAAATTCATGTGAGAAAACAGTCTATCCCAGTTTTCAATAACTGTACAGGAATCCAGGATATTAGGTTTGCAATGTACAAGATTCACAGGCTTTTTTCGAATGTTCACCGCTACTAAAAGCCAAGAAATAAGTTGTGTTTGACTGTATGTAAACACGGGCAGTAGACCATGTTACAATGGTATGTTTTGTCATAATGCAGCACAATGCATTATATTATGATCTGATGTGTTTTATTTTAACATAACTGCATGTTTCAGGGAGAGCTGTTGAGATTAATCCAAGTAAAACTCAGTGATGGCAACAGGCATTATTATATATAATACAAAGCACAAAACACTCCCCCTACATTACAAAACAGGAGCCCACTCACAAATGGAAGTTATTCTGATTGCAAGTAAATACATAAATATGATCACACAACGGAAAGAGTACCAAAAATGCTCAATACAGACATGTCTGTGTTTGATGTCCTCTTGAAAAGCAGACTTAATGGGACTGAAATCTGTCCCCCATTTCACTGGTTACTCTCTAGCTGCTTTACAAACAAAACAAAACTGAGCCTAAATGAGGCAATCTGTTCTTAAGTGTGAAAGCTATGTCTATTTGTTTCCAGAGTGGCTTTTGTTTTTTTCACTAATGGCTTTGCACTGCCTGAAGCTGACTGACAGGTACTCCTGAACACACCATTTTATCTCAGTGTTCCCTTCTGACTGAAATATGTGCAAAGTAAACGATCCTGATACGCGTGTGAGAGGTAAAGGAGAACAGAGGGGGAGGTTTTTAAGCCACTGTCCTTTAAAGTACTGCCAGAAATCATCTGTAACTGGACCACGCTCTGCCATCATCATTATGCTATAAGTATTTCAATTATAATTAAACTACCATCTAGAAATCAAAACATAATTTAAAGAGTAATTTCCAAACCATTTCAAGTCTTCCATTAAACACTATTATCTCTCTCTTTTGTTCACCTACAGTTCAATGCCTTCAGCTTCATTTCAATCAAAGCCTGAGTGGTACATTTCACTCCCCTGAAACCTTCTCCCCATTTTGATGAATTCATTCTGAAATGCCATTACTCCGCATCGCTATGCTTCACTTGAGCAATTCTTTGTTACTGCTGGGTGGTTCAGCCTGAATACCAGGCTACAGGCTACCACTTTAGCTCCTCAGCATTAGATATGACTGTAACTGTTCCATATGATAACAGCTTAAAAAATACATGTTTCTCTGAATGTTAAGTAAACATACTGTATTGGGTTGTGTGGCAAGGTTTTGGTAGCAGAGGGGCTACAGGGGTAAATTCTGTAAGAAGGTGCCAGAAGCTGTCCCCATGTTGGACAGAGACAGTTCCAGCTGGCTCCAAGACAGACCCACCACTGGCCAAAGCTGAGCCCATCAGTGACATTGGTAGCAGCTCTGTGATAACATATTTAAGAAGGGGAAGAAACTACTGTGTAACAGCATCTAGGAGGGAGGAGTGAGACTGTGTGAGAGCAACAACCCTGCAGACCCCCAGGTCAGTGCAGAAGGAGGGCAGGAGGTGCTCCAGGCACCGGAGCAGAGGTTCCCCAGCAGCCCATGGTGAGGCAGGCTGTGGCCCTGCAGCCCATGGAGGTCCACGGTGGAGCAGATACCCACCTGCAACCCATGAAGGACCCTACATCAGAGCAGGTGGATGAGCCCAAAGGAGGCTGTGACCCTGTAGAGATTCCATGCTGGATCAGGCTCCTGGCAGGACCCTTGGCCCCATGGAGAGAGGAGCCCAGGATGGAGCAGGTTTGCTGGGGCTTCTGACCCCACGGGGGACCCACACTGGAGCTGTTCCTGAAGGGCTGCACCCCATGGGAGGGACACATGCTGGAGCAGTGTTTGAAGAACTGCAGCCTGTGGGAAGGACCCATGTTGGAGAAGTTTGTGGAGGACTATCTCCTGTGTAGGAAACCCACTCTGGAGCAGGGGAAGAGTGTGTGGAGGAAGAAGCAGAGATGTGTGATGACCTGACTGCAACCCACATTCCCTGTCCCACTGCAGGGTAGGAGACAGAGAAATGTGAAGTTGAGCCCAGGAAGAAGGGAGGGGTGAGGAGTAAGTGGTGTTTTAAGATTTGATGTTCTTCTTATTCTACTTTGATTTGATTGCTAATATATTAAATTAAATTCCCCAAGCTGAGTGTTTTGCCCATGAGAATAATTGCTGAGTGATCTCTCCCTATCCTTACCTCAACCCACAAGCTTTCTGTTGTATTTTTCTCCTCCTGTCCAATTGAGGAGGGGGGTGATAGAGCAGCTTGGTGGGTGTCTGACCTTCAACCAAGGTCAATCCACTACACACATTCACTATAAGTACAGTTTGGTTTTATTGTGTGCACCTATATTGCCTGCATGAAGTTATATCACCTTACCAAAGGCAAGGTCAGTGGTCAGTTTCCCAAGGCCACAGAACCAGCCATCAAGGAGCATTAAATATATGTATTTCAGGAAGAACTTTTGAGATTAATGAACAAACAAACAAACAAACAAACAAAAAGATGGCAACACATATTATTATATGTAATAAAAAGCAACTGGGATACCCAGGAATTTTGAGGGAGGCAGTGACTCCCGTGGTTAAAGCATACACACCAGCTTTTCTGCAGAATTCTTACCAGGTCAAAGTTAGCACTGCAGCAGCCTCAGTAAAAAGTGAAACACTGTCTATGAGCTATCCTACCCCACTCTGTGGGGCAACAAAAACTTGTACTTGCAGAAGAATATTGAATGCTTGTAAGATGTGAGATGTTTAATGAGAAAAACAAAGATTTGTTGAAATAGTCCTTAAACTATTTCCCAACACTTTTCTGTTCAAATGGATTGCAGACATATTTAAGTTTTGGAATAGTATAGCTAATACATTTTCATTTAACAGATCACAAAACTGATCCCTTAAGTGTGTGTGGTGGGGTACCTGAATACCACAGCTGTATTCAGAGGGTTATCACTGAAAAAGTCCAGAAAAATACTTATCCTCCAGCTATGACAGAGAATAAAACCAGGTGTTTTCCATTCTTAAGTGACAAGTAGGTAAGCAGGCATGCTTGGCCTGATGCATACAAGTACACTTAACTTGAACTTGTTTTTGGACAAGTAAAAAACTTGTAAAGTAAAAAAGTTTAATTTTAAGTTAAATTTTTTTTGTAAAGTTTAAGTTACATTTTAACTTTAAACTTTCTTTAAACTTGTAAATATGTTTTTCCTTCATAATAGCCATTTCAGGCAAAAATATGCACTCAATCCTTTTTACTTTCCTCATACTTCTCAGTTCAAAACATACCAATAATCTTCTGAGATTTTCATGTTACTTTTCACCACCCACTAATTCAAATAGCAGCTCTTTTCCAGCCTCCTAGCTAAGCCTGGGTCCAAGATGCATTTACCTGGGTTCCAGTACTACTGTAATGAAAGGGCCATGCTCTTTTCTTATCCTTGGTGAATGCAAATCTTATTTCTTAACATAACATTATAGTGCTTTAGACAACAGTGCTGTATATTCCACATAAATATATTCTAGCAAAGCTTTAGATGATGGCTCATGGACAGTCATATAAAAGCACCAAAAGGTTTGGCATTGATAGTCCACCTAATACTTCATCTCTGCCCTGGTGAGATGAGAAGCCTGTTTATTGGAGTATTCGCTTGTAGTGGAGCTCTCACATTGTCATCAGGAAAGGACAATCAGCATCGCACATCATGGAAGTCTGAAGTGAGACTCAAACACATGCACTTCTGTCTCTGCAACAGAAGAGCATAGCTGGTCCATCACAGAACCATGGGTGATTTCAACTGAGAACTAAGGGTCAGATTTTATTAATTAAATGACTGCTTAAATTTTCTATTCAGTTCAAGAAACAAATATTTCAGAACAGATGCTCCCGTGAACGTGGTCAGCAACATTTAATTACTCAAGCTAAAAAGACAGCAAAACAGTATTAGCATTGCTATTATGTTCAAAATGTTTTCACCTGCTAAAGCACTGCACCTTCAGCTCTGTGGGTGAGTTTAATCAGCATTAAAATGTCCAGAAAAGAAAACCTGAAGCACACAGAATTTCAATCATCATATTTTTGCAGGCTGTGCTACTGATTGAATAATAGGTATTTAGTGCATACCAAATAAATTTAAAAGCAAATGAAAACACTTTTGGAATGTAAAATATAATCTCAGTTTTCTCTGTCTTGACAGATGTTAACCGTTAATAGATTTGAAAGGTAAGGTTTGGTTTGGAACACAAATTAACTGAAAGTATCAGTCAACAAATAGGCTCATATCTAAACCCAAGTGATTTCCTAAAGTATAAGCTAGTAGTACCACTATTTCAAAACTTAAATTTGTCTGAAATCCATTTTGTGGAAAAACCACCGGGGTGGGGGGTGGGGGGAATTAGACAAAATTGGGTCCTAACAGAAGTGTAGCATTAAAGAAAGGTTTTTAGTGTAAAATGCAGCTATGGCTTTCAGGATGGCTGGCACGGACGGAATCTCCCTGGCCACGGCTCCCTAACCACACACCCTGCCGTCTGAGCACCTGCTGGTGGGAGTAACGGAGGCTGGAGCGGAGCGGAGACCCCGCGGCCAGGCTCTGCTGTGCTCCCTGCGGGAACGGGAACTCGATGGCACCACACAGCTGATACGTGCATAGCGGTTGTCACACCAAGAATACATGAGAAGATGTCCACTGCTGAGCCAACCGTTGTGGTGAAATTAATTTTCTGGGATGAAACACTCTCATTGCAACACTAACGCACACCTCCATCCCAAAGTCACCCGCCTCTGGGGCACTGCCACACCTCACTGGGCAGGCGACACCAGCCCATAACAGAAGTGTGTGTGACTGGAGTCAGTCAAGCTCCACCTAAATGCAAAGAAAATGGACTGGTCTTGGACTGGAGTAAGTCCAGAGGGAGGGGCGTTGCTGTCTAAACTCCTGGATTAACCAACTCTGATTCAGTGTTCACAAAGCTAGGTTAATCTGACTCACTCTAAAGTTGTTATGAATGAAGGGACTTCTAATCAAAGTAGTCAGCCTTGGGGAGGATGAGAAAAAAAAGAACAGATAGTGAAAAGAACACCATTCTCTAAATTACACAGAAAGAAGCTTTTCAGTGAAGAAAGTTCTAGCTATGGGAGGAAACAGAATGATAAGGTGTTGCAATCTACTGACATCAACAGAAAATTAGTTGAAAATAAGACAAAATTATGGCAGTGGGAGATCACAACCTCCAAATCAAATAGCCCCCCACCACAAAAGAGGGCAAAACCCCTCTTCAGGAGCATGCATAGCTGGTAGAGAACTTCAGCAGTGGTCTCTGAGGGTGTGTACTGATTTGCATTAGAAGCAAGAAATTTGTAACCAACCTTATGTATGATGAATGAACATGCAAAGTACTATGAAGTATAAGAGGTGGACAAATGAGGGGAGAAGTTAGGGAAGACTCCACCGTAACTTCTGGGATCAGTCAACAGGCTGAACCTGCCTTCTGCCCCATAGGTACACCTATTGGGTAAGAACTTTGTCTTATGCATGCTAAATAACTAACTCACAATAGCCGTTATTAGTGATTATATTTTTGTTGTGTATGCTTTTGTTGTATATCACTTCAAGCTTGTTTTTGCGGATAGTCTCTATCACCAGCAATCACAAACCTTAATTTGTGATGGTTTTGTATCAATGAAGAGTGCTATTCTGTAAATCGTTAGTGTGAGTCCTTTGTGGGCACCAGCGGTTGCCAGCAGTGGGTAAGACACTCAGGTAAAGTGGGAAGACCTGACGAGGGGCCCCCCTGATGCTGTTTCCCTGAACAAGGCAGTCAAGCTGCCCCCTGATCCAACGGGGCTGTTCATTGTGGGGTCCCTGTGACGTGACACTGACAGACTGGTTGGGCACAAGGGCCTCGTCTTTTCTAGGGCACTGATAGACAGATCAGACACCAGGGGTTCAAGGAAATCTGTCCCCTGCCCTTTTCATGTGACACATTTTAACAGAAAAGCATTGGGAAATATTTATTTTAAGGACTATTTCAATCAAACTTTATTTTTCCCATTAAATTTAAAGGCTTAAAGATCTCTAAAAATCAGAAAACTGAAAATGCTAACATGAAGGTAAAAAACAAGAGGTAATTAAAAACACATTGTTATGGAGTCAGCAAGGCATGCTGATTTCTTAAATAGACATTTCTCAAATTCAGAAACATGCCTGAAGAGATACAATGCAAATGAGTTTTGTTCCACTTATGCAGAGAAGGAATACAATCACAGAATATATATATATATATATATATGTATGTATAATTTTTTTTTTTTTTTTTAACAAAAATTCTACCCAAACGAAAAATGCTGGGGAGCACATCCTGTCATGATCTGGTTTACAAACATGGACAGTTACTGCAATCCAATATTTAACACATGCTAGGAACAGAATGGTTAGATAAAGAAGCTATCAGGTAATTTTGCAGAGCTTTTTTACTTCCTCCTTTGAAAGGACAAAACTGGCATTCTAAGAATTTGTTACATATATTAAGGATATCAGCGAGAAGTGAAACAGCTGTAAAAAGAGGATGACCATAAAACCTGATGACTAGGAGAAGTAGGGTTGCAGCCTCTTCTCAAATTTCAAGAATATATTTCAAATAAGGAGTATGGAAGATGGCTAAAAATTCAAATCTCCATCCACCTTTTCTGGGTTGTTTATATCCAGTGTTTTATCAATTCCATTGCAGAGACAGGAGCTACCCAGTAAAATTTGCATCTGGATAGAAGTGCTTCAGCAAAGGTTACTTAGTAAGTTCAGTTTAATCTGTTCCTGCTTCAAATTCAACACTGTTCCAGGCGAGTTTCTTCGCATCCTTCTGTGTCAGTCACAGAAATAATTTTCAACCTGCTTCATTTCTATTTTCTTTGTATACCCCTGCCCAATGCAGTTATGTGATCTCTAATGAGGTGGAAATGTTCATGTCAACTGGAGAAGGAAACAAGACATAAGGCTAAGTATGATTAACATGTGAAGAATCAGGTACAGAAAAATAATGATGCTAGAATGTAAAAGTAATGATGCATTCTCCCCCAGTTTACTATTCACTGCACAGCTAACAACAAAACCAGAAAGGCTACAGGGAAACTTGATGGCTGATATTTTCAAAAGGACCCTAGTGATGTATGGGCTGAAATTCCCTTTAGAAATCTCAGTTCCATGTAAAAGGGACTTCAAGTGTTCTTAGATGCAGAAGCTTAATTACACTGACACATGCATCTGATTGGTGGCAAACACTTTCAAGAACACAGACCTTTAAATCTCTTTTGAAACATGACTTGGGCTCCTAAATGACTTTGTTTTAACAGTGCCATGTACGAACAGCTACTGGTTTAAAAATATTTTGCATTCTAAGACATACAAGAGATTAAGAACAGGATTTTGAGTGTACTTCAGAGAAAGGAAATGGGATAAGCGATGCAAGGCAAAGTCATGACTTTTCAGGGATAATGATGCTGAGAATTACTAACTTACCAATGTCTAATAATGCAGAAATGGATGGGAATACAACAAACAACACACAAAACCAAAGTTTCACAACCTCCTCTAAAGTGCTCCACACTCACCCATGGTACTTAGTATTTCAGGTGGTAAGGCAAGGTAAGGCTCACATACAGAGGCAGTCAGTGAATTACCCCAGTAATTAGCATGGAACTGTGAGATGGGCTATGCCTGGGACCGTAGAAGTCACTCTTCTTGCTGTTGAGGAAACTGAAATGTAAAGAACCACAGAATTCCAGAGACGATAGCGATGACACAAAATAAATTAAAAACACCAGTCTGACCCACAGTGAAATGCTACTGAAGTCTATTCCTCATAAAAAAATCTCAAGAAAGGCTTAAATCAGGTAAAATAATCTTTGGTTAACATTAAAATTAATGACTGTCAATACCTTATTATATTGATAGGTCACAAAATTCTGTAAGAATCAATGAAAAAGCCATGTTATGGTGACAGTAACTAACATCAAAAAGGACAAAATCAGAATGCCAACTGCAGATTGAAAGATATCCTGACATGCTGCACTTTCATCCAGGTATATAAAACAAACTTAAGAGAATGTAACAAAAAGCTCTTTTCTTACCCCAAGGCTTGAATTTTTTTTTTTTTTAATACTTCTTTAGTGGCACCTATCACCTTGTCAGTAAGTCAGTCATTACTGTATTGAAGACAGACATTAAATGCATGGATAATTTAGTCAAAATCCATTACTTTTTGTCACTCCACCATTTTTCAAGGGACCAAAGAAATCACATCAAGACTCATGATGATTCTTGTCCTTTAAATAAAAACCAGGACCCAGGCTGTGAGTCTAGTTCATCTAGTTTCAGCCCCCCTGCCATGGACAGGGACACTTTCCACTAGACCAGGTTGCTCCAAGCTCCATCCAACCTGGCCTTGAACACTGCCAGGGATGGGGCACCCACAGCTTCTCTGGGGAACTTGTTCCAATGTCTCACCACCTTCATAGTAAATAATTTTGTCTTATATCTAATGTAAACCTACCCTCTTTCTGTATAAAGCCAGGCAGAAAATGTCACCACCACAGGCAGTTGTATTTCTAAGCAACCCTGATAGTGGTGTAATTCACATGTCAATCAGAAAAATATTCTTCAAACTAGCACAGCCAAAGCACTAAAACCATCCACAGGGTTTTCCCTCTCCCTTCTTATTTAGCTCAGATTAAGGCAGCCATAGGTGGGTAGGTTTCCTGCTTCCTACCTTGTGGAATACCACCTTCCTCCATTTCCAAATCCCTTTTGTCCCCACAATAATAAAAATCTATAGTTAATTGGAAAATTATCTTCCTCAACAACAGAAATATGTATTTCTATCTAAAAACAATCCATTTAATGACAGCAGAACTAATGAACCCTTGCTTCCTAATAGTTTATGAATCATAACTCACACCCTTATGATCCCAGTAGTCCCAGTGCTCTGTCTGTACATCCTGGGCTCTCCTGTTATCTTTTGTTCCCCAGGAAGATCTCAAAACCAGCCCATATTCTCAGTACCTTGAGTTCACAAAACTCTTCTGCCCCTGCTTTCTGACATTACCTGGATGGGGGCATGGCAGCCTGCTGTTTCTTCTTCTCTAGACTTGTCCTTTGCAGGATGTCTTCAGACTCCAGCCTCTCACTCCTTGTAGTTGTTATGTCTTGAATAACTGGGAGAGAAAGTTAGACAGTCCAAGCCACACCGCTGCAGTTTCACAGATGACTTAGCTGGTGGATCACAACCATCTGGCTGATTCTGGACATGGGTAAGAGAGATGTCCTTCTGGCAAAAAGAGGGATCAAAGAGAAAAACTTATTAAATGCCTTGTTGTTTTGGAGTTTAATGTAAAGTCTGCAGCAGAGATTACAGGTGAAGGGAGAATTAATATGAAAACAGGTACATAAACACTATAGGAAAAGGGGCGGTTGGGGGGTGGAGCAGGGAGGCAAAGAAAACTGGATCTTCTTACACTTGAGAAACTCATCCAGCCAGGGTACTCTAGAGGCATCATAATTCTGCCCAAACCTTAAATACCCAAACACCCTTACAGGTTCCACTACAGACAGCTTTTGCCCACATGCTGTGAAGTCAGTCGATTCAGTTTGGAAACACAAAGGTTTATCTTGGAGATACATAGACACAGATTTAGATATAGATGCATACGGTGGATTGTGTGTACAGGGAAATATTGCTCTCCTTAATCTCTAAGCAGGGTGATAGCTGAGCACCTGCATACGGTCCAGCTACAGTACGGTACCCTCCACAGGCTAACACTGCCAGCAACAAGACATAGCTTAAAACTGCTCAGTGATGTAGACAGACTACCAAAATACAGCCTACTGCAACCTCTGGCAGTATTGTTCCTTAGTGCTGTAAGAAGACAGGCCATGTGGCAACTGGTCACAGTTCTGATCTCCACGCTGAGTAACTCCTGTAGAAATGAGTTCTTTTCCATTGAAAAAAACCTCTGGCAGAATAAAACCCCAGCTACTTAAAACAGTTAACCACTAATATCCAACTGTTCAGTTGCATTTTGTTTCTCTTTCTGAACTTTCACCGGAAGCCTGGGTTTAAACTTTCTGCTGCAAAAAGGAAAGGCGATGCTACATTTGGAAGCAAATGCACAGGCCTTGACTTGGTCTGCTATCAGTGAAGTTTCACAGAGTAAACAAAATAACTGATTACATAAACTACTTTGGCCAACCTCCCCCCCAAAAAAAGCTAAAAAGAAGTAAGTTCTTTTTCTAGTGTTAAATATTTGGGAGATAGACACTGAGACTTGATGGCAGCTTGGAAACAGGGATAACACGCTCTTTGGACCCTTATGAGAAGCAGGCTCAGTTCTGGTGGATTTCAAGGGAAGGATTAAAAATCATTCTTTAGGCAATAAATTATGGTAATATTTACCCTTCATCTTCTCTCTCTGTATCATTCACTTACTTCTCCATGTTGCAATGACATTTTTTTGGCAGATGAGTTCACATACATTTATGAAATCCTCTATTTCTTTATTAAAGATGATTTGCAATGTAAAGTAGAAATTTGTTCATCTGCCTTCTCAAATAAAGTCCATGAGCAAATTTCCTGCTCATCTCCTCTTTGTTCAGTATTGAATCAGCAGTGTTGTTTCAGCATTAGAGGATTTTCTTTCCTTTTGTGCTTGTTAAGGCAACTGGCTGTACTCCATACTGCCTTGGAAATGCATATTACTTTAAATCATTCTTTCCTATTATGGGAACTGTACTTCATAGACAAAAGACAAATGGCTAAGTTCATCCACAGAAATAATAGGAAGCGCAAACCATTCTGTCCTATGTTACTAAAGACTTACATCCAGAGAAGACAGGAAAAGTGGATGTTGTTCTACCTCTACTTGCCCTCAGAATTTCCATTTTCCTAGAGCTTTATAGGAATTTATTTTTTTGCTCCTAGAAATGTAAAAACATGTAACTATATACCCAGAGCTCTTAACAGGTTCTTAAGAAGATTTTACTAGGCTCTGCTAGTGTCCACAATTTTAGGCCCAGGGAATTAATTTAAATAACATAAAATCTACATGAAGTGTTAGGAATATGTGAAGTGACTGCAATCTGTCTGGACTTAGAGCTGTTTAGTTTACATGACCAAAAATATGGGGGATACAAGGTGAAAGGAAAATACATCAAAAACTGCTTGGCTGGTAGGGAGGGTGGTGTTAGAAGGAGACTCATGACATAGTCAGAAATACCTGTAGCACCTGGTGATACATCATCTTTGTGGTTAAATTGAGAGTTTGGTTTATCTCTCATTTTGGATCCTCCAAATACCTCCACCTGCTTTGTGGTGCACAAAGCCCGTCAGCAGAGGTTGCATTGCATTTGCCTGGTTTCTATTGCAGTAAATCCAGATGTAAGAGCCTTCCCAGCAGAAAGTCTGTGGGAAAGAAAGGAGGATCTTTTTGTTGCAAGGTCACACACCGGCAGCTCATGACTAGGCAGGTTCTGGGTGTATTTGACTTACTCTTGAATGTACAAAGAGGTTTACACCTACCTTTCTGCCCAGAATTTCTTGGTGGTAGAGTCACTGGAAACATGGCAATCCTACCCTTTCTTTATATGTGTTTGAAACAGCAATGAACGACTCACGGGTAAAAATCTGTATTTTATTTCTCTATCAAAATCATGCAGTGGATGCCTTCAAGAACCTAGCCACCTTAATATAACATTTACAATCTATGGTTTCTTCGGTTTTGATTTTTTGTAACATACTATCATTAATAACTAAGCACCTGACCTGTATAGAGATGTTTTTCTAATCAAAAGAGGGAGTTCAGAAGAACTTGCAGCTCTCTAGGGGTTACACAAAGCCACTGTCTAAACAAATTATGTCCTCTGGGGTTGGGGCTGTCAGCAGTTACCCACACAGCACAGGCCTGAAATGCTGAACACTGTTATAAACCCTCTTACTATTTTAAAACTATTGGTGGGAAATATTGGACAAGGCCTGCCACTTATTTCAAAGTTGAAATTTCTTATGGAAGAAACTGCAGCCAAACAGGAAAGACAGAGACTGATCAGCTGTTAAGGGCAGTGGCTCCTACAAATGCTCTTCTTTCTCAATTGTTCTCAAAACAAGTAAGCTTCTTCTCACTAATCATTTCCTTTGGGATTTTGGTACCTGTTAAAGAGTGCTGAGATTTTTAAACTGCCAATTCTTTAATTTCAATTGGATTTGGGAATTCAAATCTCCCAACACTCTTTAAGAGACTGTCATGGTTGTAAGAGTAATAGAAGTGATGCAAAAACATTTCTTATATTCTTCTGCCATAATAAGAACAGTTACAGTTGCTTTAAATAAATTACCACCCACAAGCTTCTAATTGTTTTGTTGTTTCTGTAATTCAGTGTTTTTACAAATATCTGCCTACAACAGTGCTGCTTATCCAGGCCAGACTGATGATCTCTCTCAGTTTTCTCTCTATAATGAGAACAAATGGACAACTCAGGATCAGAGTCGCTTTGTTTTCTCTTTTCTTTTTTTTTTTAAACACACCCACCACACACACACCCCCCTCCAAATGTGGGGGAAAAGTCTTTAAAAAAATAAATTGAAGCCTTTTGTTTAAAACAATACATGGAAGCAAGAAAAGAGCTCCAGATCCCTGGTGACATGCAATTTAGATGCAAGTTTTTCAAAAGGATTACTTATTTTGTTTTACTGTAATAGATCAGACACCTATTTTAAGCTCTGGGCCATTTACATTTGATTAAAAATACAATGTTCATCTTTAAAATAAAATACAATCCAACTTATGCCCAGCTCACATTATGTAAGTCTTTCTCTTTTCCCCATTTTTTGCAGCTTCTCAAATGCCTGTTTGTACCTGTAGCATTTCAGTGTTCCCTAAGGATCAAAAGTAAATCTGGGAGGACAATAGACTAAAGCAAGGGCACATCCCAAAGGCACAGCTGCACCTTCCAACAATTCCCACCTTGCACAGGAGAACAGTCTCTCTGAGATAAGTCCTGGAGGTTTAAAGCAAGTTCCTGTTTGAACCAGATCTGATGCTTCCTGCCAAAACATGCAGAAACAGTGACTACCACACACAGTATTTAAGATCAGGATAAAAAGGAATCAGTGAAATTATAATACTAAACGATGACATAAGATTACAGACTGAAGATCCAATTTCTAACACAGCCTGGATAAATCAAACTTGGTCTTTACCTCCTCCTTCTGGGGTCTTTTTTCTGCAGCAAAGATGCAGATATGTATAACTGTCCTTCCCTCAGCTGAAGTGGTACACACCACTACTATATTGTATAAAGGTGTTTTCTAATTCATAGTACTAAGGCAAAGGAAACCATTATTCACTGGTACTTCTGGCAGAAATAATAGCTAGACCCTATGGCAGCTGAATATCTGATTCTCTCTCCAATGCTTCCATAAATAATTACAGGAGCTGAAGCACACTAGAACATCATGCTGGAGTTCTGTACGTGGGGGGATTGCCCAAATATTTTTTTTTCATAAATAACTTTTAGAAAGCCAAACTCTTGAGAACCAAAACCATTCCAAGTAAGTTAAGCAGCTGAGACCTTTTTTCAGCAAAGATTTTTTCATTATAAAATGGTGTTTGTTTAGAAAATTGTGAACCTCTAGTTTTAATGATATTTCAATGTTATTGTGATATTTATTACCCCAGAATCATTAAGGTTGGATGGGATCCCAGAATCCTTTCACCTCAGTGACCAAAATAGCAAATCCTATAGCAGCCATTCAGGCAGTTTTCAGTGCAGTGCTCATTGCTGCTGTTCCATAAAATAAGTTATTTCCTGCAGAACTCTGAACAACCTGAAAACTACGTCCCAGAGTTACAAAGCTGAGTCTGTGAGATAGAGTGGCTGCTTCATTGAAACAGAACAATGGAGACATCCAATGGACCCTCATGTTTATTACAGCAGATTATTTCTTATCATCATTTATGCCCATTCCACATTGTATTTAACTGCATCTTCTGATCACACCCATGTGCTACACCTTCAGTCACCACGTGCCTTACCTGTAGGCACTGCTCTCCATAACAGAAGACACTGGGATCCCTCACACTGTCATCACGTTTTCTCCATTTCAGTGCATCTTGGAGTTTTCACACTTTCTTGCATACTATAAGGCCCATCTATAATTTGCTACCTGGTGTTTCTTTGGATGTGACTGGATTTTAGCAGTTCCACCATGGTTTATTAGTTCCTCTTCCAAATTCCATCTGCTACTGTCTCTTTCCAAACTGCTACATTATTTTTATAATTACTTTTTTCTTCTATTAATATGCTTTCTGCAGAAACATTCATGCAGATCGTGTTTCCTTTGTATACTGAAACCTGTAACATTTACTTTCTGTATCTGAACCCTTAATCACCATCACAAGTGAAGGCAAAGGCACAGAGGGTCTGGGATGGCTGCTACAGTGAACCTCGCCCCCCATGGGGAGAGCCCTCCATGCCACCTCCCACACCTAACTGCCATTAGCCTCAGTGACAATTCTGCACAAGGATTAGGAACATGATGGAGCCACAGAATCAACAGTCTGATTGCATTAATATCTTCCTTTCTACCTGATAATCAGCGTTCCTTCTATAAATATTTCCCAGACAATTAATGGTATTCTGAATGTAAGTATTGCATAAATGCAGGCACATAGAGCCAAAGAATATTGCTTTTTAGTTTGTGAATTCCTCGGGAGAAGCACAAAAGAAGAATAAAAGAAATATCTCTAGGTCCTTGCTGCAGTAACCCTCTCAATCTTTTCATTAAATCTAAAAAATAATGAAAATTTGGATGTGGGATTGTTGCTGTATATAGGCACAAACTGCTACCAGGTGATGTATTCTGAAAGTGTTCTCTAGCTGATGTGGAAACCTCCCTGGCTGAAGCACAGATAAAGACTGCAGAATTTGACCTCTTGTAAAATCTTTGCTTTGTGGGGGTTCTTTATGTATTTTGCTTTAGATAAATGTACTGATGACTGAAAATTATTCAGTTCAGGATGCAGATGCACTCAAATGAGACTCAAAGACAGCAGAAGGTAACAGCTGGTGTGCAGAGCAGAGGAATGGCTCCACTTATGTCTAACACCCAAGACACTTGCACATTTCAAAATTTAAGTGATCTGTGGTCTTGTAATGCTATGGCTTTACTTGTTAGACTGCACTGATGTTAACCTCAGAGAAAATAAAACTTGACTAAATATATATATATATATATATAGTGCTGTTGATGACCCCAAAGAATTGTTCCATTACTCTGTGACTGCAGTATAAGAAGGCCTTCACTCAGTTTCTGCTCAGTCTAAACTTGGGTAAAAATTTGTAGCAGCTCAAAGGGAAACATTCACCTTTGTGGAGCAGGGTAGAGAACAAAGCTCTAGATGTGGCTTTTAATGCTTGTTTCTCCATTGCTTTTTTACTCTGGATAGGTCCCAGCAGTCAAATTATTCTCATAACTTTTTTGGAGAGCCAACCAGGGATTCCAATAACTTCTAAAAATATACAAGCAAAGCATGCAAAAATCCAAAAGGCACAAATATATCAAAAATACAGAAATCCAGAAGAGGAAATGCATTTCCAGCAGGTTGTTTCTCTGCAAATTAGCTGCCATGCTTTCCTATTTCTGATGATGTATCTGTCACAGATTGCACAGGCTGCTGGGCACAGACTCAAAAAAGAAAAAAAAAAAGTCACATCTAGTATTCTTCAGCAAATAGGACGATGTGTTTGTTAAGCATGGTTTAATCTTAGTTAAAGTATTGACATAATGACTGCAAAAAGGGGGTCCATATTGCCATCTATCAGCAGAACTGGGGAGGCCCTATGGCTGAACTGGAGCATATTGCAAGGACTATGCACTGTGACAGAGAGGCAATGCCAGTGGTTTTACAAGGCTGTGGTCTGCTCAACTTGGAGAAAGAAGCTTAGCTGCAGGACACACTTCCATGCTAAACAAAGAAGCCCATTCACAGCCCTGCACTTGGGAAACTGTGGGCAACCAACAGCTTTTCTGTTTAGCAATTCTTCTACTTGGCTTACAAGAAACTTTCTCACTGTTTCTCCCCTTGTGCTGCATGGGATGAAGTTTAGAAGATACTGATTTATGTTAAGTATTTGTGTCACGTGCCAAGTTGAGTACACTCAGTAAATTAATAGGCAACTGTAGTTATTTGCAGTTTCTCCTAGAATTCTATAAACATTTTCATCATAAATTCAGTTTGAAATGGGAGCACCATTTCAACCTTACAGACACTATAAGGCACTACAGGCTTCTAATGTGAAGACTACATAAATCCTAAACAAGCAGAGGAGGAAAAGACTCCTGACAAGACTGCTCTGTGGTTCACAGCACTCATACAGAGCCAGGGCTGACCAGCAAAGTCAGCAAATCCCAAGACAATTATGCCTTGTTCTGAGAACAGCAGCATCTTGAATCAGTAACAGTGACCTCTTTTTTTGTTTTTCTTTTGTGGTAAGGAGTGTGACTCACAATAGTTCTCACAGATACAAGTTCTCCTACCTCAAATATTACCACATTATAATCTTCTAAAATGACAAGCAAGCTTCAGCAAGCTAGCACGTCTCTGCTGAACACCATGGTTTGCCGCAAGTCTCTTTTCTTTTTGTGGCACTATAGAGCACAAACAATGCCAAAAAAACATGTTCTTGGGCATGAGGAGCAAACCACTTTTGTGGACAAGTAACTACATTTGTTCACAGCAGAACTGTTTAAAAAATAGTTACAAAGCTAAAGTCAGTCTACACATTAATGTAAAGTGCACTAAAAGCAACATGTGTTTCTCTTTCTGTAAAAAATACATGTAATGAAAAAGTTTCATTATTATGGAAGCTCTTCTTTCACAACACAAGGCGGTATTACTTTGACCGCTGTAAAATCATTTAATGGCACATAATTACAGTAGATGTGCCTTTATCCACCTTTTTCTAAAGAAAGAAAGAGCTCATAAAATAAACGTTTAACCAAATAACATATTTGTTTGCAATAAATACAGAAATGAAAAGCAAGGATCGCGTAAGTAGTGTGCTACTATCTTTCTGTCAGTGTGCCCCACAGTCCCTGGTAAATAACCCACTTCCAAGACTATTATTTTATGTCTCTCTCCTTTCCACGGCCCTTATCTTCTCTTCTGCCTCTGTCCTTTTAGATTTTGCCATTGCTTCATTTTTATGGTCACAATAAATGTGTAATTTTCATTACTGACATTCCTATTTGCATCTTGAGTTTGTTTGTGGTATAAAAGGAGGAACAGCATTTAGATGGACACTCGATTTCTGTTCAGTCAGATACAGCTGAAAAGGACAGTTTTCCTCACAGGACATATCCCTTTATTCAGGGGAGCACCCAGTGGTGTAACATGTTTAGGATTAACATAAGGATTAGTGATTCCTCCTCAGGCTGGTGAAATGGGAGGCATCCAAAAATCTACCCCTTGGTGACACCCTGCTTGCTGCCCATCCAGTGCTGCTTTCCTTGCTTTTTTACAGTCTTTTCACCTTTTTATCTCTGCTTGCCTATTCTAGCTTAGAAGTCTTCCCTTTTTGTTTAACCCACAACTGATTTTTCATCTTGCTTTATTCTTGTGCTTACCTTCTGGCCTAAGGAAACTATACCAAGGGGAAAAAAAAGAAAAAAAAAAAAAAAAAAAAAAAGAAATACAGGAGTCTGAATACCCAGCTGAAATGAACATAGCTGCCTCTAGGAGCTCAGACATGAACTGAGGCTGAAACTGAAGGGCAAGGAAAAAAGGGGAGGGGAATTTGGCTACAGTACAAAATATTCCCCAGAAAGTGTTTTTTGGCAGACATACTTAATTTTGCCTGCTCTTGGCTTATTAGTAGTATCCAGGTTTAGCATAGTCATCATTCTTCAATCCTAGAAGAAAAATAAAAATTGTGAAAGGCTTTTTTTGCCTTAGAGTGGCTACAAAACAAAATGCTTTTTTGTATTAAAGGTATTTATCATGTATCACCAGCAGCATTTGAAGTGTATTTGCATAAATATTAAATCTATTTATCTTAAATGATCCTTCATGTATGCAAGTACTTTTAATTTTAAATACAAATGGTATTTTTCTGTGACATAAACATATCGAGTGTGCAACTTCTGCATTTATTCAGTTTAATAATAGGTAACCATAAGCTTTTACTGCACTTACCCCTGCAGCATGAATACTGATATGTAAAAAAAAGTTACACTATTTCTGTTTCATGCTTCAGTCCCAGCAAATCAGCCTGGCCTCTCTGTCTTCTTTTACCCTTCTACTTTGGTTCTTTTAAAAAAGAGTAAATGAGGTATGTGGTGGACAGAGAAAGTTCTTCACTTTCAAGACCTGTGTGCAAATAGGCACTGATAAAAGCCTTTTTCCCTGATGGAAAAAAACCAAACCCAACAACAACAACAACAAAAATAGAGAATGAACTAGACTTGCAAAGGTTATTTGGGTTTTTTTAACTTTAAATGAATTGTCTTTTACATAATGAGAAATCAGAGAAAAAGAGTTATTTTCCCCCACTGCAAGCTCATGGCTGTACAACAGTGTCACAAAACCACCGCTCTCAAAAGCTGAAGGAAAGAGGAGCAGGGTGGGCTTTCCATTGCTTAACTTATCCCAGCTCGACTGGGCTCAAATAGATCTCCCTCTCTAGCTGTCAGTATTAAACACCAAAGACCTTCCACAATGACACATAGTAAATGGATAAACAAAGCTTGGAATTAACGAAGTATGATATAATTAGCTTATATAAAACAATGGGTAATCAAGTTTATAAACAACACCATTCATAAATTTATATCAGCAAGGAAAAGGATCTAGAAAATGAGGAACAATTTTTAGAGACTATTCCTATCCTTTCAAGCTCTGATTTTGCAAACAGATTTACAGGGACAGTATTTCACATGGAAACACCACAACTGGCATTTCTCAATTGCCCTAGGGTTAGAGTCAGGGGCTTTACTGTTTTTTTGTGGTTTTTATTATAGAATTGAGGCTATGAAGAAATCTTCCAGCTGAAAGCCACAATTAAGAAAGAAATCGGGGACAAGAAAAGAAAACTCAGTCTGCTGAACCATTTCCATCAAAAGGGAAAACGGTCAGACCATTTTCCTGTCTAGTTTATCCTGGCTTTTATCAACTTAGATAAGAGTTTGAGTATCCCATGGATTAGTTTATTTGTACATTGCTCCAGCATATGGTTAGGCAACAGATGGAAATTAAAATAAGTATCATGGTGAACCTTGATTAATCTGGAATAATTTAAGTAGATTTAGTAATTTTAATTCTTTACTGGTTTAGAGAGCTAGTGTTGCTAGCAGAGCAAAGCTGAGGGGGAAAACCCTGTAACAAAGTAAATTTGCTGCAAACTCTACTCTCCTGGAAACACTTACACCTCAGTATCTTAGCTTAAATATCTATATATTATATATAAAATAATATAAATGGAAGTTATTTAATGTGTAAGAGAGAAGCATTAATCTATAACATTGGAAAGGTTGTACTCTCATCCTGCTCTTATTGAAGAAAAGCTTGGGTTTAGAACATAAGCTTTATAAAAGCCAACATAATCTCTTCACTGGAGATCCCTTTTTTGCTGCCTGAAATAACATGTATGTATTATTGGACTATATACCTAGAAATGGAAATTTCAGACAATTCAACCAATGTCTTTGCTATTTCACTACAGTACAAGCATTGAGCATCAACATGAGGCAGTGGCAAACTTTGCAACTATTCAGAATCTGGACAGATATTGACAAATAAGCTGTTTCTTACACTATCCAGACAGTTACAGTTCCAACCATTTAGAGCTCCCACAGCTTAGGAGCAGGAGAGGAATAATTTCAGAAAGACCCACAGTCACAGGCTGCTCCATCTCACTACTGAGATCAAATCCCATCAAGATTCTCATGTGGAAACAACAGAATTTGGACTTACTATCAAATATATAACTGCAGCAATTATTAAGCGCTCATAAAACTCTTTCTTCTTCCTAATGAAATTACACACTATCTTTGTTCAAGAAACTAAGCATACCACGCTGAACTAACTTTAGTATCATGACATTGTGTCCAAGGGACAAGCGGTATGAATTAGAAATGCATTTTGTTTTAGCTTTATGGTATTCCACATTCACTGAAAAGCAGATTGCACTCTGGCAAGGAACTTTTGGATCTCCTTAGAAATAATTCCTTTTACAGAATAAAAAATAACAGATAACTGGATTATTAAAGCTGTTTGACTAAATCACTTCTTTACCTAAAAATGTAATGTCCTATTTTTAAATTATAATTAGTTTTGTGTTTTGCCATTTGGCTGAGAAAGATATGTTTAGGTATTAAAAAATGCAAAATACGTCATTCAACAGTCATTTTTCACAGCAAAATAATTTAGTGTGTGATAATTAGCTGCAATGCCAGTGTGCCTATCTGATTTAGTACTTTCCTCAATTCCATTTATGTTAACAGTTTTACAATTCTATAATTTTCTGTTATGTATCCAAGGATTTAACGATTGCATTTTGTACAATACAACAGAGAGAAACTATTCAACTGAAGGAGATTAGTAGTATCAAAAACTGCAATGTGAGAACTGTCTAAATGTGACAACTTACAGAATGGGAAGCACTGTCCTTAACACATCACCTCTGGATTTCTTCAAAGATCAGCAAGTTTGCCAATGACACCATGTCTAGTGGTGCAGTCCGCATGCTGGAGGAGGGGATGCCATCCAGAGGGACCTTGGCAGGCCAGTCCAAGCGAACCTCACGGAGTTCAGCAAAGCCAAGTGTAAGGTCCTGCACCTGGGTCGGGGCAGTCATCAGGATCAGTACAGGCTGGGCAGACAATGGCTTGGGAGCAGCCCTGAGGAAAGGGACTTGAGGGTGCTGGTAGACAAGAAGCTCAACGTGGCCCAGCAATGTGTGCTTGCAGGCCAGAAAGCCAAATGTATCCAGGGCTGCATCAAAAGAAGCATGGCCAGCAGGTCGAGGGAGATGATTCTGCCCTTTTACCTCACTCTTGTGAAACCCCACCTGGAGCATTGCATCCAGCTTTGGAGCCCTCAACACGTCTGAGACACGGACCTGTTGGATCAAGTGCAGAGGGGCTGGAGCACCTCTCGTATGAAGAGAGGCTGAGGGAGTTGGGGTTGTTCAACCTGAAGGAAAGAAGTCTCCAGTGAGACCTTGCTGCCACCTTTCAATACTGGAAGGGGACTTATAAGAAAGATGGAGACAGACTTTTTAATAGGGCCTGTAGCGATAAGACAAGGGTTGATGGCTTCAAACTGAAAAAGGGTAGATTTAGATTAGATGTTAGGAAGACGTTCTTTACTGTGAGGGTGGTGAGACACTGGAACAGACTGCCCAGAGCTGCTGTGGGTGCCCCATCCCTGGAAGTGTTCGAGGCCAGGCTGGATGGGGCTTGGAGCAACCTGATCTAGTGGAAGGTGTCCCTGTCCATGGCAGGGGGTTGGAACTAGATGATCTTTAAGGTCCCTTCCAACTCAAACCATTCTGTAATTCTACAATTCTATTAGCCCTGGGAGAGGTCAGTGCTGGTGAGCTGTTTCACAGACACATACAAATGACATTCATTGAAGACACACAACTGGAACTAGTTGAACTTGCTATACAATGAAATTTCACAGTATAAATTACAAACTCAAGTCTCTGGCAAGATTCAGAGCAGTTATGTTAGTGTCCAAGTGGGAGTTTAACATTCAATGTACTTTTTAGACACCCCCACATAAGCATATGTAGAATTTGTTTTAATAGGAGGTGGACATTCTCCTGAACACAGGAGGCTACAAAATGCCATTTTAGATGCTATATGGAGGAATGCATGGTTTCCAAAATCAAAAGAAGGATGGCAGCCTATCCTAGATACAGGGAAACTAAAAGCTTTTCTTTTGAAGATTAAAGAGTTGATGCCCATTATTCCTCAGACATTTGTATTGCTATTCTATTTTCACATCCTAGAAATACATAAGAAACCCACACGGGAGCCAATCCATACATAGCTTTGCTATTCAGGCTGTCTAAGGATAGATGGCTTTGCAATGATACAGATGTTATAGTGGACATCTTGCATACAAAGGACATCCCAGCGACTGGCTGGAAAAGGGCCAGCAGAGAATAAACTCTGCAGTGCTTTTAGATCATTTGGTTTCCTCCATGGTCTAAACCTCGTGACACCTTGTGAGAGATAACACTGTTCAGACTTACAGACCTGGCTTCTCAGGGTGGCTGCTGCAGTGCCACTGCCTGGAGACATCCCTCCTTCTGAGGGTGGGCTGTCCTGTGCACAGGCATGCACCTCTAGGTCCAGTCCTCCAACTGTTTTAATGAGGATACCTCAGTAGAGAGATGGAGGTCTGTTTGGAGGACCTGGCCACTCACCAGCATTGCATGCCAGAGGAACACAGCTGTCATGTCAAGAAAAATTAAGAGTAGCTCCTACGCAATATTTTTCATTTGCACTTCTATGTGATGACAGACCATCATCCCCACATACTTTGCACCTTCTTATTTGTGAGAAAACATTGTCTCTTTTTAGGAATCATCGGTATGGCTGCATCAAGCACCAGAAACAACAGCTTCAGAGGGTGTACTTGCCTTCAAAAAACAGAACAAAGAGACCTTTACAAAAGAGTCCTCAATACCATTTATTAACTTGTCTGCTGGATCTGAAGAAATCTAGTATGCCCTTCAGCTTTATCAAACTAGCAGCCATTTCTGCTCACCGCATTTCAGTGCTTTCCAATGATACAATGTTAAAATACCTTACAAAGGGATGTTTAAGTTGTTCTTACCTGTAAAAAAGCCAGTCTATGACTAATTCCGTATCTGTTTCTCAGGATTCCTACAGGTACCTACACACAGATCATTACATTTCCTTACAGCTGCACTGTTCTTTAGCACTGATAGTTTCTGTGGTGTGAATGGGAAGGGTATGTCACCAAAGGATGAGTGGCCAAAAGCATTTACCCTTTCAGGATGGCAAATTCCTGTGTGATGGCCTAATTTCTCCCAGGTTATAACCTCAATTTCATCTTATCCCTTACTCCAAGTCTTTCCTAGCAGCACTATTACATTTAATCTCTTGACATAAACTCTCTTTTATTTTATTTTATTTTTTTATTTAAGGAAAATGACCGCATCCTTCAGTTCATTCCTGACTCCCCTTGTCCTGACAGATCTAGTGGAGTAATGACCTCCCACCAGCAGGTGTCAAAAGGCAGAGCAGGTAGTACCAAAATCTGCTGCCATTATGGAACCTCCACACTGTGATCAGGGCACACTTGCAGGACATTAGTGACACCTCTGAGAAGTGCGTCTGTTTCTGACAGATGCTGAGTGGCCATCTAGAGCTCCAGCTACATCATCACCACACTGAAGCCATGTACCACAGCAGCAGCACGTGCAGCTGATGCAGCACTGGGTGCTTGGGCTTTGCAGCCCTTGTTTGTGTGAAGGACTCAGACACCCACCTAAATATGGCTGTGTGAGCACTGTTTAAAGCACACATTACAGAAATGTTAATGCTGACTGATTTCTTAAACGTGAGAAAGGCAAGTTAATTTACTAATAAACATACTTCCCTGCATAGTTTTCATGTATTCCCATCTTCCTCAGAATTTTTCACCTTAAGACCATGGCAGGCTTCTTTGGGTAAGGTGATGCCTGGTGTCCTCTCTTCTTCTGGTTGAACACTGAAAGATAAAGAGGGCTTGTCTGGGTCCTGCAGAATAAACCAAAATCAACCCAAATAAAGTGAGAAAGTCAGGGTGAACCCTAGCACAAATGGATGTGTGGAAAACACATCCTCGTTCAAGGTAGAGAGCAAGTAGTTAGGAATTGGGTTGCATGCAGTAGGGGCACAGACTGTAACAGCAAAGGTCTGATACACTTTTGTGACTGGCATTTCATATCAGATGTTTATTGACTTAACTGGTACATTTTATCCTATAACTGAACATCCCTGCAATTTCTAACTGAAGAGGGGATGAGGGGAAGCACAAGGAAAACCCAGCAGTTCTGAAACGCTTCACCTGCATCAACAGGGGTAGCCTTCACCATATGGATGGAGACAAATGGAGGGCATTTTAAAAGCAAGCCCTTCTTATTTAAAAAGACAGTGGATTTTAAAATTAACGGAAGTGTGGACAGGTTGCATCTAGAGAGAAAGTTTTGTGATCACTGGAGGGCAGCAAACTGGAAGTAGCATCAAATGGCATTAAAATAATGAGATCATCCCCTTTCACAGAGTGCAGCAGGTAAAGGGCTATCTTTCAAACAACGTGCTAAAATTAAGGAATAGGTATTAAACCTTCCATCTCCTTGTCACACCAGAAATGTAGGTGTGGTGGTAACAAGTACTGATGAATATTTAGTGTTACATCACTGATGAGATCAAAGGCAGTGTTGCAGCCATTACTGTCAGATGGTCAGATGGCTTGAATAAGCATGGAAGGAATTATCAAAAGATGATGTACCAGCACATAACAGCTGAGGGCTGGTTCAGAAATAAAAGTTATCGATTGAGAAACTAATTTTCATTATTTGCTTCATCTTGAAGCAATGAAAGCCCAAGACTAGACAAGTATACAACAACACAGAGAATAACAACTCAGTATGAGGGAGTAATAAAGCACCATCATTTTGCCTAAATGTATACAATCTGTAAATCATATAGGCACCTATACTAATTCATTATGTGGCTGAATCTTGAATGTACATGAACATAACAGTGCATGAGACCTTATTCAGTGGCAATTACATGCTTCTTCAGAAGCAATGTGGCACAAGTGGATATACCATAGACACACGGTGTGTTTTTATTATTTATAATACTAATAATTGTTATATTAACTTTTTCTCTCTGACAACAGGAAAGCAGCACACAAACATTAAGCAGTTCAGGACACAAGACTGGGAAAGGCAGGCAGACTAGTACAGCAGAATCACAAAGACCCCTGTAATCTCTGTGTTAACTGGCACATGGTCAGTTAATCCTGGAAACTATATTGAATGCTTTATAAAAAATACTCCTGTTGTCCATCATCTTCTCCAAGGAGGAGTGTCACACTCTGGGGTTCTTTGTGCCAAGTTGCTTCAGTTTGGTGTTACTGCAACCCACAGCAGAGTGAACAGACTACAAGGGCAGCCTTATGTTGCACATTCTGGGTTTGATTTAACCAGTTGCAAACTGGAGAATCAAACTTGCTGTTTTCTTCTTTCGGCCATAACTCTATGTTAAAGCCTCAAACTCTTTCCTCATTGTTATGATTTAACCCTGGCTGGCAACTAAGCCCCACACATATTCTCACTCGCTCCCCCCGTGGTGGGTTGGGGGAAAGAATCAGAAGGGTAAAAGTAGGAAAAAATAGTGGATTGAAGTAAAGACAGTTTAATAGCTAAAGCAAAAGCCGCACACACAAGCAAAGCCAAACAAGGAATTCATTCACTGCTTCCCATGGGCAGGCAGGTGTTCAGCCATCCCCAGGAAAGCAGAGATCCATCATGTGTGTTGGTTACTTGGGAAGACAAATGTCATCATATGAAAGTCCCCCCCTTCCTTCTTCTCCCAGCTTTCTATTAAGCCTGATATCATATGATATGGAATACATGTTTGGTCAGTTGGGGTCAGCTGTCCTGACTGTGCCTCCTCCAGCCTTCTCGCTGGTGGGGTGGTGGGAGAAGCAGAAAAGGTCTTGACTGTGCAAACACTTCTCAGCAAAAACAAAACCTTCCCTGTATTATCAACACTGTTTCCAGTACAAATCCCATACATAGCGCCATACTAGATACTATGAAGAAAATTAACTCTATCCCAGCCAAAACCAGCACACCCATGGGTGATCTTAGGATTGCATTTGCTGTGGGAGATGGTTAGAACTGGAGATCTTCAACAGGCTGCTGCTTCGTATGTGTTGCATACCTTACTCTTTAGATACATACATGCTTTTGGCTGTAAGCCTAAAGCAATGATGAAGGCCATGAGCTGAAATGAACCTTACGGAGTATGATAAAAAGACTGCTACTGTTAGGGAGAGACTGGGAAGCAGTAATGCATGGCAATCTAGAGTCTTTCAAAATACAGAGCCTTAAACAAGCATCTAAGTAAGAGACTACAACATGCCTGGTTTGCTAAAAACTTAGTAAGGAAAAAAAATACTAATCAATTTAATCAAGGGAATAATAGTTTAAAAAAAAAGAGCCACCAACAGACAAAAAAGCAGACCACACTGGAACAGCCAAGACAGACAGCAGGACAGGGAAAAACAAGAAATTTTAAACAAGTAATAAAGTTAGATTCTGCTTTTCATGAATCACGTGCATCAGGAAAAACATACTAGAGCAGTACACCTGGTTATTAAGTAACTGGTGAGATCATGTTCATTGCTAATCTCAAACCAAGATTTTTTGGCATTATTAAGCTACAGCATAAAATAAAAGTGTGATAGAAACACTACAAGGCTTTAAATGTGGCAACAAGAGCTCTTCAGGGCAGGCAGGTGATGTCTGTGACAGATGCTGAAAAAAGACAATGCTTCAAACAGTGTACGATCTCCATCTTGCTTCCCTTCAAAGGGGTGAAATAAATATGTATATCATGTACATAATGTATATCATAAGTATAGCTTAAAAAGCAGGAGAGTCAATGTTCTCTTAAGAAATTGTTTTTTCCCTTTGCCATTCAGTGAGCATGGAATTAAATACTCTAGCTTTCAAACAAATAGTATTTAGCCTCTAAGCAGTTTTATTGATTTTGAAGTACAACCCGTTCTACCTGTAGCAGAGACCTATCATGAGTCTCTGTAGCCTGCTGATGGGTTCTCATGCTGCATATGGCCTAATTTACTTGAGCAAAGTGAAAAGGTGAAACTATTTCTAAGTTACTCCAGTAGTGGAGTAAAAGAGGAATGAACACACCATTTCATAATACTCACAGGGACCGGGACCAGTACTTTCAAGTCACTGTTTTATAAATGAGAAAGGCATTTAAAGCACACTTGAAATCTTGCATGTTTTCTGCATGCCTCTCAGAAATATCTCTATTGTGGTAACACCCCACTGCCCCAGAGTTAGAAAAGCATTTTGCCAATATCATACAAAACACTGAATAAAATTACCTCAGTGAAACAAGGGCCAAGGAATGAACACGGACTGTTGGAAGAGTACCAGAAAATGATGCACATACCTAAGCCCTATGGTGGAGAATTGTGGGGAAGTCAGAAAGCAGACAGCAAGGTGATAAAACAGTAGTGCAAGAGCTACAGGGAGCTTGGGCCCAGGTGGTTACTGCAGCAGGTCTACAGGGGCTGGTGGGCACAGCAGTTGCCACTACAGTCACCACAGTCAGTGTGGCAGATGGTCATCAAGGCACACCTGCCTTGGTAAAATGATGGAAACTACCCCATAGACCCCAGAGTGGCAGCCAGCCCATACAGTGGTTTGAACACTGCTATAGGACACACCTCATAGATCTCAGGGAAATCTTTTGCTCAATAAAAAAAAAAATAAATAAAAAAAAAAAAAGGAATATTAAATAAAATAGATGTATACACTTCACTAGATCAGGTTTCAGGGAGCTGGTGGCAGGGCCTACCAAGCCACTTTCAATCAGTTATCAGCAGTGCTGGCTAACCAAGATGGTTCCAGCTGACTGGAGGTTAGCAAATGTGATGCCCATCTACAAGAAGGGCAGGAAGGAGGATCCCAGGAATTACAGGCCTGTCAGTCTGACCTTGGTGCCTGGGAAGGACCAGATCATCCTGAGTGCCAACACACAGCACATACAGGACAACCAGCCAGCATGGTTTATGAAAGGCAGGTCCTGCTTGACCAACCTGATTTCTTTCTATGACACGATGACCCATTTTTTGACATCATCTCCCACAGCACTTGCTTGGAGAAACCGGCTGCTCATGACTTGTATGGATGTACACTGTGCTGGAAAAAAAAACCAACCTGGCTGCCTGAGTCTGTCCAAAGAGTGGTGGTGAATGGAGTCAAATCCAACTGGTGGTCAGTCACAAGTGGTGTTCTCCAGGGCTTAGTATTGGGGCCAGTTCTGTTTAATATCGTTATCAACGATCTGGATGAGGGGATCGAGTGCACCCTCAGTAAGTTTGCAGATGACACCAAGCTGGGCAGCAGCGCTGATCTGCGGGAGGGCAGGAGGCTCTGCAGAGGGGTCTGGACATGCCGGACCGGTGGGCCGAGGCCAGCTGGATGAGGTTCAAGAAGGCTCCGTGCCGGGTCCTGCAGCTGGGTCACACCAGCCCCACACAGCGCTACAGGCTGGGGCAGAGCGGCTGGAAAGGGCCTGGTGGGAAAGGGCCTGGGGGTGCTGGTCGGCAGCCGGCTGGGCATGAGCCAGCAGGGTGCCCAGGTGGCCAAGGAGGCCAGCAGCACCCTGGCTGGTGTCAGAAGCAGTGTGGCCAGCAGGGCTGGGGCAGTGATCATCCCCCTGTGTTCCGCACCGGTGAGGCCGCACCTTGAATCTTGTGTTCAGTTTTGGGCCCCTCACTATAACAAAGACACTGAGGTGCTGCAGCATGTTCAGAGAAGGGCAACAAAGCTGGTGAAGGGTCTAGAGAACACGTCTTATGAGGTGTACCTGAAGGAACTGTGTTTGTACCCTTTGTTTGTATATAAATCTTCAGGAAATGCTTCTGAATATTCATCTTCTGTGACAAGTGGAGACAAGAGAAATCTTTGTAGTTTGTCTGAAAAAAATGTTTCTGTTAGGCATACCAGCCAGCTGTCATTCAGAGTTTTGCAGCTGGGGTGATTTCCCTCACTGTTTAGTCTTGGTGGCTTGCTTCTTGTGTGAAGAAACTCTGACAACAAGTTTTTAAAACTCTGAAGTTTTTAAAACTTGCTCTGTAGTGAATGAACAAGCTGACCACTTCTATCAGCCTTTTGCAACAGAGTTACAGGAGATAAAAGGGAAAGTAGATTGCAAATATTTTTGAAATGTATTACATATCCAACAGTGCCCAAATGGCTGTAATCCATAAAAGTTTCTCAATAAGCAGAAAATGAAGATAAATCTCAACCCAGCAGAAAAGGAAGATGAAGCAAACTGGAGACTTTTAGTGTGGGTTTTGCTTGCTTGTTAGTTATTTCTAGCAATTTGTCCTTGGCTGTGTGACCTCAAAAAGTGTTTACGCTTTACAGTTCACAACTGCAGGAACATATTTTTTCTGTTCAGTCCACAAGATTTCTTTATTTAGCTGGGTATTTTTTTAATCTTACGGTGTCTTCCAGCCATAGAAGTGTGTATCTTTTAGGGAGAAGAACTACTCATTTGTTTTAAGTAGGAGTGAAAGCCCTGTTGCCACAGGATGATGTCTCTTTCTGCACTGACACATTGCTGTTTTCGTTGTGGGTCTGCTCCCTCCCTGACATAAAGTGAAGAAAAAACTTTACATAGCATTCAGATCAAAATGCTGAAGAAATACTGTTTTTAATGCCTTCCCTCTGCAGATATACAGCCTACCACAAAAACAGTACAGCTTTCTTAGGGAGCCATCTATGAAAAAATCCATACCATTACTCCCAAATTGTTCATGCACTCAATACCTCTTGACACTGAAGCTCCTTGAGAATCCTACTGCCAGGTACAATGATGGCTGAGAAACCTGAGAGCTCTTTAGCTCTTTAGAAAGTTCCATGTACTTTCTCACTAGGGACACAGACTGTTATTACCACTTCTCTACATGGCATGGCAACAAATTGCAGGGCCTGCACTAGCCCTCTTATGCAACAGGTAAAGGTATTTTGTTATGACAGACCTTCGCAAAATAGCCTAACTAGCACTGTTTGTACAAAACATGCAAGAAATGCTTTCATACGGACATATAATGTATAGTTATTAGACCTGGAAAATACCTCCACACAAACAACAAAGCACATGAAAAAGCACACAGTAAGCTAGAATCATGTGATGTTACCTTGAGCGATTGTCTAAGTTTTAAGACAACTTTTGCCAAAGTGACCCAATAAGTCAATGGTAGAAACAGAAGTAGAAATCCAGTTAGATAACTTTTACAACATACTGCCTCCTGAAGATCAGATTTTTTCATCAGCTACTTCACTATAAAATACAAGATCACAGATGTATTCCCTTCTGCTCCATAAATGGGTCTCAGAGTTTGAATGTGTAAATTCCCTAATGAGGCACAACAAAGAGCATAATATCTACCAGGAGCTCAACAGTCATAGCTTTTTAGATTGGAAAGGTTTATTCAGAATCCTTGCCTCTGACAAGGTACATGTTAATTGATAAGTCAACTCTGCACACAAAATAAAGACTCATTTAAGGCTGAAAAGCATGTATGCCTAAGGTTGGATACTCATTACTGCCTCTATTTCGTAACTATGCAGTAAAATTAGATGAGTGTCTGAAGGATGCCTCATCAGTAATATTTTAACTTAGAAAACTTAGAGAAGTATTGGTAAATTATTAATCTCAGTTCTTAAATGCAACATAAATACACCAATGGTTTGATAAATATTTCTACAATTGAAAGTCAGTTTAGCACAAATTTGAAGAGCAAAAGCACACAGTTAACATATTCTGTAACAGTCAGTGTAAAGACAGTTAAAACCTAGTCCTGTTCTTATAGAAAGTAAATAGAATTTGATACTCTCAAATGAAAACATAATAGAGCCTTTAATTTTCCATTTGAATTGATTGCTAGTGCTGTCAATACAGTATTTTCTGTGAATGTACCCCGTTAAATTACAAGACTCTCCTCAAGCCTTTCAAAGGCTTACTCCTTAAAGCTGAAATTGCATCCTCATTGATAGAAAGGACTTTTTCAGGATTACATCATAGGCTTTCTTACAGAAGAGGTCACCTAACACAACCTTCTCATGCTTTTTTTCCCCTAGAGTGACTTATGTCAGATGCTTCAGTGGAAGGCAGGATACTCCTACAACCCTGTCAAGAGGAGGATATTTTACGACAAAAAAAAAAAATGTCTTCTTGACCCTACCTGATGATTACCTTAGGTCATGAAGCTTCTTGCTTCTACAATGCCAAAAAGATAGTTTCATCTTTAGCAAGGAAATCACTTTATTCCTGGATTCTGTATCTGAACTTTATGGAAGATGTTGAAGACTTACATCTGTATTACAGCAGGGTACAAGACAGAAAACATGCCAGCAGCAGCAAAATCAAGACACATCTGCATCTCTTTAGTACATCATTTCAACCCATAAAAAAACACCATCCCAAATACATGCACAGGTGCAGTTTAGAGCATAGAATAGCATTCATTTTAATTGTTCTTCTCAAGCACTCCTTTTGCAGAAACATAATAATAATGCAATATAGGTTTGAAATATTATCTAACAAATATATCATAATATTATCTACAGCGCTACTCAGTGGATAACTTCACAGTTTTGACTCATCACACACAATTAAATTCATTCTAAGAAACAAAAATAAAGAGGATGAAGCAATATATAAAAGCAACTGCAATGAATAAAAACACTCTCTACTTAAAAATTGCATGTGCATGTTACTGTGCATCTCTGTAATAACTCCCTACAAAATCTCCCTATTTATTCAAATCAAGAAAAAGAAACTCTTACTTTCTGAAACAAGTAAAACTCAGTTACTTCTCAGCTCCTAGAGAATGACCACCCTTTTACTGTGCGACTTCACCTGATGAGGACTCTTTATAGCTGCCAGCACCGTGCAGCAATGAACAGCTCGCAGCAGGCAGTAGCATTGCCAGGAGTGCCTTCAAGACCAGTACTATTGCAAGGGACCAGACAGGTTTGTACACATATGATTATCAATACTGCCAGAAATACACAGTTTTTCAGCCTCCTACTCTGAAAATCCTTGAGAAGTCAGAAAAATGAATGCCTCTAAAAAGGTCGATCCTCTTTCCTATTCCCCGTTAATGTCTGTAATCTGGAAATATTATCCACCCACACTTACTGCTGCATACAGAGATCTGTGGGATCCAGTAGAATAATTGGCTTGTGGGTACTGAAAGAGACCACTTCTTTTCTTTAGAACTACACGCAGCAGAACCCACAAGTGGGTCATAAAGTGTCAAGATTATAAAACACAACAAATGGCAATTCATCTACTCATCTCAGCACTTACAATGCTCTGTGCTTCAGCACAAACCTGTCTTAATCGCCCTGTGCAGCATGCAGAGAATGGACATGGTGAAGGCACTTCAGCCAGCAGGCACCGGTGCTGGCGACCCTCAGCAGCTGTGGTAGAAGGGTGGTTTATCTGGGCTGGTGTCAAAGGCTACCTCTGAGCCACCACGGACATCATGATTGCTCACCAAGGCATCAAAAGAGGATTTGCACCCTCTTGTAGTTTGAATAAACAGCAATGAGCTGTATCCTCTGCTTTACTTGCTGTCTGACATAACTTAAGTCTGTAGCTTAGATTAGTCTCTGAGCAATGCCAGTGGTACTGCTGTACCCAGTCAAGATTGTGTTAAAATGTCACCATCGCCACTCCGCTTCTCTAGAGCTGCCATAAAATAGTATTAAATGTTCTCTCAAAAAATTCAGAGTATATGTGATGTTTATACTGTTCTCTTGGTGTTTGTACTAGGGTAATACTAACGTGCATACAGTGTTACTAGAAAAAAAGTCTGCAGATACTGTTTTACTTCTCTTATACATTTCTAAATAAATTGCTCTCATTGTACACGAACACTTTTGTAATGCAATACTTACTGCATTGCACAGGATTCTGTTATCTTGCAAAATCAAGCAAGTGCTTATTGCCTGCTGAATTAAGAATCCCATCCCAGAACCGGTATGTTGCATACACAAATGCCCCCTCACTAGTCATTACAAAGGATTTTATTCTTGTTTGCTTGCCTTGGTTTTTAAATATAGACTAAGAGAACTAAAAGCCTCCCATATAATACATTTCAAACCTTGAGTATTCAGAAGAGAAATAGGTATTTTAAAATATTTACATTCTGGATTAACTAGGGGTAAATCTTACTTCTTTCAAGAACGGGATTACTTCTCAAATATTTATGCACTGCCACTACATAGCTGGTTAACAGCAAGCTTAATTACTAATGTAAAGATAATTCCACACCTTCCTAAGCTTAAAAGAGAGATGTTAAATTACACTGTTTTGATTACATTCCCTTTGAAAGATTAACTTTAGATTCTTAATACAAACTGCATTTTTAGGAAGGAAAGCACCCTACAGCTTTGATGATTTTCAAATCAAAACAAGCCTTACAATGCTCCAGGAGTTTATGGAGTTTCTTTCCTACCTGGCTGTTTTTCATATCATAAATACAAGATTTCATATAAGCTAAACTAAAGATAATATTGAGTTCTTCTTGGGCTTCTTAGATAACTAGTCTGTACATGCCATCTGCCATAACATTATTATAGAAGGCTATTCTATAAATCTAGCCAACCAATTTACATTTCCTTGCTTCATGTACCTTTCCAGATTTTCCTCCAAGCAATTCCTTGTTTTAGAAACCCCATCTGCCATCATCTATCCTCTCTTCTTTTAAACCTCTCTTCAAAGTGCTCTTCATCAGACCTGAAAATGCCAGTCTGCCTCCTTGAGATATGGTATAACAATTTATATTTTTGTTGAACTCATAAGTTATGCATCACTCACCTATGCTGCCTTCTGAAGCTGATCATGGTCATTTTTCTCATATGCTAGTAGATTTCTAAGTATTTTTAATGCTTTCAGTTTTCAGCTGGCTTTTACTATGGGATGCAGTTCAGTAAAGTTTAATTATCTGAAAGAGTGTTTGCTGGTACCAAACATGGGTTTTGTATGAGACCTGAATAAAATAGTGCCTTTTTCTGAAAGAATAATAGAATAAGAGGGGGTTTTAAAGATAAATATTTGCAATATTATGATTTTATTCTACAAAACCCCCACATTTGTGTACTTGTTCATCAGAGCTATTTGAAATTTGTTGCTTGTTTCAGATCAGAAGGGGCCCCGCAGGGAAAACAGTTTAGTCAATTTTTCCAGCATGACCATCAATCTACAAAGGATATTCCCTCTTCCAGCAACCCTGCTTTTCTCATACCCTTATCACAGCATTGGTGCAAGACTGCAAGCTTAACTTCAAAAAAACCCAACATTTTTAAATAAATAAGAAAAAACATAAGATTAAAAGATTACTTCCATAGAAATCTTAACCATGCTGCATACACGTTTCCTGTTCCTTAGTCAAGTTGGCAGCTGAATAACTCTGCTGCTCACTGCATGCTGTACAACGTGCCTATGCAAACACTGCTGCTGTTCCTGACCTTTTAAGTATTTTGTGCTATCTTAATAGATTTATCTGTATTTAATAATCCATACCCATGTACAATCTGTTCCTGTACAGGCAAGTCACATTTCCACAGAAGGCAAAACATCCACACCAGCCACTCCAAAGAACTGGGAAGAATAAACATGGCTATGGCCTCCTCATCTCTGAGCACCACCTAAGTGGAGCTGCTACATAAGTTACCTCAGAGGAAGGCATTGACTCAACAACTTTTGAATTCAGCAGTAGATATGCTCATCTGATACATTCAAGGATTCACACAAACCTTGTGTAGTGCCAGAAACCTTGTCCTGTTCTTATCTAATAAACTAGAACATATGGTTTAGTTGGAGACTAGTTTCCAGGAGGCTAAACCAAGCAGGATCCAACATAGTTTATACTGAGGTGACTCTCTTTGCCAGTAAAGGTCATCTAACACATAGACTTTTCATAATATTGCAGGTGTAATATAAGATGCAGGAGGACCCCATACAGGATTTCCTCCCTTCCTTGCTGCGAAGGACATGTTTAGGGAGAATTTACACATACATACCTTCATGAGATGTAAAAGATTTTTATAAGGTAAGCGTGATTCTTAACAGAGCAATAGCACAGAGGAGACAGTTCAAAGTATTGTAACAATCTTCCCCTCATCTCCATCTAAAGTTCAAAGCACTTCCCAGCTATAAACTTTAATTGTGTTCCTTATAACTCAATGCAGACAAGACACAGAAACTACTTTAAAATGAAACATATCTTTATTTTGTAAAGTTGTGATTAGCAGGGAGAAAAACACTTAGCCAAGGTCCCTCCAGATCAATGTGTCCTTTAACCTGTCTATCTGCAGATGTCCACTGTACAGCAAGGTACCGAAGCACTTCTTTCGGACTGCGCTTCGCAAACAGCATGCCAAAATGTGTCAGAAATTCCAGTTCCAATGCCCTTTGAAGTCCTCCATTTATCACATATCCTTACGTTCCCAAAGATGTAGCCATTTATAAAAGAGAGAATGTTAAATCATAATCTGTTCTGTCTCATAGCACTTTTAATGTATCGCATGGTCCAACAGCAACCAAGTTCAGTTCCTCTGGGGACTCCGCACTTGCGCAGGTTCCTATTAATCCAGTGCCCAGAATTCACAGCTGCATCACACAACTGCTGTTGGCTCTGTTTCCCTAGGAAAGTCCCAGGTTTTAAACTTTTATTTGAACTGAAAATCAAGGAAAGTCAGAAAAACTGCACTGCTATAGGTGTAAAAACTGAGGTGTGCATTGAGAATGCATACTGTGCTTCGTAGTATGGAAATTGTAATTGATCCTCATTTTGCTGAGTCAGAATCCAGTATATGCAGTATAGCAGAGATACAGTTATGTCAAGCTACAGCTTAACATAAGGGAAGCTATGCAGTTCATGAGTACTTTTCCACTGGCTATTTTTATATTGAGAATCACATGCATGCTGCAATGTTATAAACTAAAGTGTATTAGCACATTGCAAAATTGTCTGTTCTGCATATGATTCAAAATTAACAACTTTCACCCATCTCCCTGTTTCACACAGAAGTTATTTCTGCACAGATACAGGCTGCGTATGAAATGCACACCTGCACTACCCAGAGCATCACATGAGGCCCGTCCACTTCATTGCCTTCTGCAACATTGTCTAACCCCAGACAAACAATTCAGCTTTTACCAAGAGACAGGACAGGTCTCCAAGGCTATTATCCCAAACAGCTCAGTCTGTTAGCTCTGCGAGCTTTCTGACTGGGTTAACATAAAATAAACTTCTCTTCCCTACACCTTGGTAGGTTATTTTAGGTCAATTTTTGTATTACACCCTCAGGCATCATTAATGACAAAGGGATATATCAACCACCAGACATGCCGCAAAGTTTATAAGGTGAGTAACTTTATGGTTTCTCTGAGTTTTCTCACAAGATTTGTAGAGTAGAGTAATGAAAATGAATGATGAGCTGCCATTAATTATCAGAGATCTTATGTGTCTGTCTGTGTAGGAAAAGTCTTGAAAGAGGAAGATGAAGAAAAAGTACTTGTAAAACTGAGAAAGACACACAGGATGAAAAACACAAGTGGAAAACAGGTGAAAAGTTTACATAATTAACAAAATCAGAACAAAATCTGCCTGCCAAAAGGAAAAAGGGTGCAATAGTCTTTCTAAGGAACAGCAAAAAAAGTGTAAGCTATCGTAAATGGGGAGAAAAACAGGCAAAGTAGCTGCAGAAAGAGAGGAGGACTTTATTGGAAAACTCACATAACATTGACAACCTAAGCTCTGTAGACTAAAATCTTCCCATCCTGAGCCAATACAGGTGGGAAACAAAAGAAGCATTATATGCTTTTTCTGTCTTTAGCACAAAACATGAGAAACTGTGTAATAAGCTGATGAGCATTTTACATTGCCATTTCACTTTCTGCAGTTTAACATACTGAGCACTTTAAACCAGACAGCGATTATTGTCTTCTCCGATTTTGTAAGGGAAAATGTGTTAACTGCAGAAACAATGAAAACATTCCTAGAGCTCCAGTCTCCCAAACTGCAATACAGAATAGGAAAAATAACTATTCTTTCTCTAACACCAATGCTGCTGACATATGAAGAGCATGGTTTTACCAAAATCTGGTCTTCTGCCTGTATTTATACAGGAAAATCAGGAGTATGTACACATGAATGACTAGTAATAAGCTTCATTGCCTTTTTTTTATAGGCAAGCAAGAATGTAGAGTTGACAAAGATGCATGTGGGTACCTGAGGTTTTGAAAGGCCAGTGCTGGTTCTTGCTACAAAACACAACAGATGCTACTGTTCTCACCAGACATGGAGAGCAGCAGGTTCCACAAAGCAAGGCCTCTCATTTTAATTGGACTATTTTTAAGTGAAAATACAATTCAATGCCCAGGATCTGACAATTCAAGTACACACAGAATAATACTGTGCTGCATAGGTGGACTGATTCGTTTATTAAATAGCTGGGTTTCCTGAACTGGAGGTGTTATTAGTATTTTGCTTGCATTAATCCAAAGGGAAGATTTAGAAGCATCCCCTAAAAGTGCAAAATTTCAGATTGAGGCAACCCTCTATAGTACTTCTCTATAGGTGGACCCCTCTGACAACAAACAAATTTGCCTGAACTTACCCTGAGGCTTTATGATCTGCCATTGTTTGACCTGTGACAATGGCTCACAGTCCAATTTTTTTTTTTTTTTAATAGCAAGTTGAAGCTTGATCCATTAATTGGGTCTGTGCCACTTGGTATATGTTCACCACCTTTGCAGTCAGCCTCAGGGTGGCTAAATTGCAGAAATTCCTTCTGAGACCTATTGACCTTTTGGGAGAAAGGAATGCAAATTTTGTAGCAAGCTGGAGGTTAGGTGTGACACTACTGGAAATTGCATCTTTGACTCAACCAAGCTTTGCACAAATGTGACCAATGGGGTTGTGTGTCTTCTAAAGAAGCTTTTGACCTTCCCTGGGCTGGCCTGGCTCTCATTCTTGAGCTAGGACAATCCTTGTAAAAGGAAACAGAAGGAGTAATAAAGCCACAAAACATTAGGCAAAGCAGAAAATGGATGAAGTTCAGTGCAGAAAAATGCTAGGTTTGCACACAGGGAAAGGACAGGCCCTGAGCTGTGCATTAATACTCAGTAGTGAGACCTTGCAGATGGAACAGGCTCTTGCACAAACCAGAAGCTCCAGGTTCAGCAGCAGTCAAAAAACCAAGACATGCATTGGGAGTTATTAAGATAGGAGAAGAGAACAAAACATAAAATGTAATTGCATCACTGTTTGCAATGCCTTGAACACTTCAAGCATTCCTGATACCCCAGCTGCAAAGGAGACTCATCAGAACTGGAAAATTTTCAAACACAAGGCAATAAATATACTCAAAACTCTGGAGCAGCTTTCATGAGAGGTTGAGCAGACTAAATTTAGACAGCCTGGTAAAAGGAATATACATAGACAGAGGCTTGCAAGATTGCAATTATCATAGAAGGAGTGGATAGGGACTGTCTGTTTCCTCTGCTAATGCAAATAAACAAAGGCCATCAAATGAAGGTGGCTGCAGCCAGGTTCAAAAACAGTAAAAAGTAATACAAAACTGGTCACACACAGACATGTGGAGCCCCTTGCTAGAGGATCCTGTGGATACTGGAACTTCAAGTGGCTTCAGGGAGTGGCTGGAACAGTTATTTTGGATTTTTTCAAAGTGCCTGTGAAGCAACAATTAAAACAAAGCCCTGCTGCAACCAAATGTCCTAGCAACAGCTGAATCTAATCCAATAATAAGAACAATGTTAAAAAAACCCCAAAACATACCTTACCTTGCTTTCATCCAACCTGCTGCAGTCTCCAATATGTAAGTCTGCCAAAGATTTGAATCCTTTTTAACCATCTGAAAGTTTTTAACAATGTTGTGTAGCAGATGGACAGTGGTATGAACCAGTCATGTTCCTCTTTAGGTCTGGTGGTACTGCTCTGGTCCCTTTCACTGCTCCATGTGCTCTCAGGACAGCAGATATCCAGGCATGATCCAAAAAAATCAGTTCCTCTGCAGAACAGCACCACATGGCTGTGTTACATTTCACAATAACACGGGGGAAAGCAAGTTTTTAGCTCTTCAGGTGCAGGTCACCAACACTTCTAGTTACACCTAGCAGACACTAGTGAGACGTGAAGCACAGGAAGACGCTCAAGAATCAAGACATGGGGAATAGATTTCAGGGAAACCTTACTTGCAACTTCTGCTAACCTCAACATCACACTCATGTATGAGAGCTAAATACTTATGATCTATGCTGCAGATCTACTATTGAAGGTTTTTTAAACTCTACCCTTCCTTCATTAAGTGGATTTATAATCTGAAATATAAAATGTGAAAGTTTAATTTGTAAAGGATTTTGAAAATCTTCATGCAGCAGTAGCTAAACAACATTGTATTCCCTCATGTCAGAACACTACAAGCCTAAAGCAGCCCACAGCAACCTCAATTACAAAGAGCTTTGTAAAAGCTGTGCATTTCACAAGGTACCTGAGTGCTCAGAGATTATGAGGTAATAGAAGCTCAACCCCCATGGTAAATGAAAAAACATGCCTGTTTGAAGGGATCTCAGATGATGTCACCTCCAGCAGCAGTGGCAGGGTACCTGAACAGGCCAATTCAAGACAAAAAAAAAAAAAAAAAAAAAAAAAAAGTGCAGCACAACTCCCAGAGCAAGCAAGCATCATCTGCCTTGTCCCATTCCTAGTCATTCCTGTACAGTCAGTTGACAGGGTCCAGCAACAAGCCCTGCTCCCTGCACCCACCAGCCTTAGGCAGCTCTCCAGTGAGCCCATTCTAAACATCTGCTCTCCCACCTTCATTGCTCAGTGCAGCACTTCTGATAGTGTGCTAAAAATAGTTATCAGAGATTAAAAACCTAACAAAAAGTTCGGCTTCACAGTTTTGAAATCTCTCCTGAAAACAAGGAGAAAACCCAATCTGAAGTTATGAAGAGCACAAAAAGATGGGGGAGACTTTGGGAAATGAGAAAGAAACAGTCTAGAGACACACTGGCTATGCACAAAGGTGCCAAGAGGTGCCAGAGGGACATAGACCATTAACCCATGGGTCAAGAGTAAGTTGAAGCTAGCAAATGTCATGTGGGATCTGTAAGGAAGGGACAGAGGGATGCTTCACTATTCGGCAGAGGTCAGGCACTGTGTGTGTATTTTTGTGTATTTGCCAGGTACCTTTCCAGAGAGAGCTGCTATGGCAAACTGTCACAGAATACAGAACGGTCAGGGTTGGAAGGGACCCCTGGAGATCATCTAGTCTAACCCCCGCTAAAGCAGGTTCTCCTAGAGCAGAATTGTATCCATATGAGTTCTGAATGTCTCCAGAGAAGGAGAATCCACAGCCTCTCTGGGCAGCCTGTTCCAGTGCTCGGTCACCCTCAAGGTAAGGACGTTCTGCCTCATAGTCAGGTGGAACTTCCTCTGTTGCAGTTTGTGCCCGTTGCTCCTTGTCCTGCCACTGGGAACCACTGAAAAGAGCCTGGCCCCAGCATCTTCACACTCACCCTTAAGACAGTTGTATACATTGATAAGAGCCCATGCCAGTCTTCTCCAGGCGAAGCAGGCCCAGCTCCCTCAGCCTTTCCTCAGATGGGAGATGCTCCAGCCACCTCACCATCTCTGTAGCCCTCGATGGACCCTCTCCAGTAGTTCCCTGTCCCTCTTGAATTGGGGAGCCCACAACTGGACACAGCACTCCAGATGTGGCCTCATCAGGGCAGAGCAGAGGGGGAGGATCACCTCCCTCAACCTGCTGGCCACGTTCCTCCTGATCCCCCCAGGATCCCACTGGCCGCCTTGGCCACCAGGACACACTGCTGGCTCATGGGCACCTTGCTGTGCTCCAGCACTCCCAGGCCCTTCTCCGCAGAGCTGCCTTCCAGCAGGTCAGCCCCAGCCTGTGCTGGTGCGTGGCGTTGTCCCTCCCCAGGTGCAGGACCCTACACTTGCCTCTGCTGAACTTCATCAGGTTCCTCCCCACCCAACTCTCCAGCCTGTCCAGGTCTCGCTGAATGGCAGCGCAGCCTGCTGGGGTATCAGCCCCTGCTCCCAGCTCTGTATCATCAGCAAACCTGCCCAGGGGACACTCAGGCCCTTCATCCAGGTCACTGATGAGTAAGCTGACCAGGACTGGACCCAGTACTGACCCCTGGGGAACACCGTGAGCTACAGGCCTCCAGCCAGACTCTGTGCCGCTGATCACAACCCTCTGAGCTCTGAGTTCAGCCAGTTCTCCATCCACCTCACTGTCCACGCATCCCACCCACACTTCCTGAGCTTACCTATGAGGATCTTATGGGAGACAGTGTCAAAAGCCTTGGTAAGGTCAAGGTAGACAACAACCATTGCTCTCCCCTTATCTAGTCAGACAGTTATTCCACTATGGAAAGATATCAGATTGGTCAAGCATGCTTTCCCCTTGCTGAATCCATGTTGATGACTCCTGATAACATTCTTATCCTCCACATGCTTTGAGATGACCTCCAGGATGAGCTGTTCCATCACCTTTCAGGATGGAGGTGAGGCTGACTGGCCTGTAGCTCCCTGGGCCCTCCTGCTTGCCCTTTTTGAAGACTAAAGCAGCACTGACCTTCATCCTTGTTACCTACAGGACATTCCTTCTCACATCTACCGAACCCTCACTCTGTATAATACGAGGAAGAGAACAGCCCAAATTAAACAAGCAGGCAGTTCTCACTTAGCAGTTTTGAATAAATGACAGCTCTGCTTAGCAATATCAGAACCCAGATCTATATTAAATTTTCACTACTATCTTTTGGAGTTGCAGTTTCATTTACTGAACAAGAAGGAGAGGAAATAAAAGGAGAAAATTAATTATACAGGGTATAAAGTTTGTTTTCTCACTGCAAGTGGTAGTCAAAGCACCATAGCCACACAGTCATGGGGCAGTGCAGAAAAACCATAGGACCTGCAACTTAGCAGACGAAGAATACAGAAGGACAGCATGGGATATGACAAAAATCCAGCTCCTGTAGATGAAGACAAAAGTTCTAACTGACCAGTATAAGCAGTCTGAGGTCAAACAGATGAAAATGCTTCATCACTTTGTTTTCAATATTATACTATGCATTCAGAGACAGGATCAGTTTTCCAATAACAAGCAGGACTTCTTTGGGGTTTCTAACTATTTTTGGAATATGGAGACCAGAAAAATGAAAATTCTCATCTGAAATGAAAAATATGTTGTTATTTTGCTCATAGAGATGAATGACAAGTCTCACAGCTTGAAAAATTAACTGCATGTAAAGTGAAAAGATTATTAAATGCTTTTATAATTATTTGTAATACATTAAGAATCTGATCTTGCAAGCTCTTATATCAGATGCAATGTTGCTATCCCTGATGTTTCACCTGCTTCAGATCTTGAGCAGATCTACTACAGCAGCAGAACCGGACAGCACAGGGCAGGTTTTCACAATCAAATGTTTTAAAATCAAGAGTTAGGAAAATCCAGCCCTTTAAACTGTTCCTATTTCAGTTTAATTTCACTGGCAATGTTAGCATACTAAATTTAAAAAACACAACACCTTTGAATGAAATGGAAAACAAATGTTCAGCATTTCTGATGAAACAAAATTGTTTGTATTGATTTGAAAAGGATTTGTTTGGAAGTTTCAAAATATTTTTAAAGGATTTCCATTTTCATATTCTTACATAATTTCTTAGCCCATCATATTGTGATATTGTTGTTAAAATGTTGTGTTTTTTTCTGTGAATGTTTGCTATCATATTTTTAACCTTAAGGTTAATTTCTAGAAAACTTTGGGATACTACAGCAAAGAAAGGAAGAACATTGATCCAGAAGAGAAAATATACCATTACTAAGTAGCAGCAGCTTTTGGTAACATTTACAAGAGTAAAATTAGAGCATGTAATCATAGCATGCCAGCAGCAGTGATAGCATGAAAGAAGGTTTTTATAGGCTTAAACTACTTCCAATAATAAAAATCATCACTTTAGAAAATGAAGAAAACTTCAACACTACTTCTTACATTTTAATATATTTTTGCATGGAAGCTTTTTGTGACTTTCCCAGAAATTTTGCAAACAAGCTAAAGCTTGAACAAAGTAACATACTCACCCAAAATCAAAAGCTTTAGTTCTTTATAAATAACCTAAAAGCATTTAAGAATATCTGTTGTTCTTCAGTATTTTCTTCTTTATTTTTAAGGAATGCAAAGTAAAGACATTTGGAAGAAAAGACCACATTATTTCTTTCCATTAAATATTAGTCCTAAGGTGTCCAGGAGACGGAACTATACACCAAGTTTAATTCATTGTAAAATTATATATCAGAATGATTGCTAGTTTAGAAAATGAATATACATTTTTAAACACAATCAGTTCTAACTGGAAATTAGGGAAGCAGATACATACGTGAATGTGCAAGTGTTTCTCAACATTAATGAGATGTCACAGACAATATTGAACGAGATGCTATTCCAGATATACTGGCAGACAATATTGAAAGAGCTGCTATTCCAGATATACCAGCTTATCTATATCACTTAAATTTATGACTTCTGTCACCTGAAATCTATTTCTCTGACTTAGAGAGCTGAAGATAGTGTTTATATTTGCAGCCTACCTTCAGGAGAGCTTAAGACAGCAGAAATAATAACCATGACCTGTATAAGAAACAGTAGGACTTTTCCCCAAGCGCCAGGATTTACCAGAATGATCTATAAGACAGCACATGAAACTGGGCACCTTACATTAATTGCAGCAGTCTTGCTATTTCTCCTCTTGACTAAAACTGCAAGATTATGCTTCCTCTATCATAGTTTCCCTCTATTCAGCCTGACATCACAAATCCACTTTTTTCCCTTGCTATTCTCATTATATAGAAAAATCATGCTTAGCTACAGGACTTGCTGATGTATTTTTAGGACAAGTTTAAAATTCTATTTTTGCTGTCACATGTTGCAGCTTTACTGGTGACAAGACTGGATGCTCGTATGCATCTTTGCCAGATCACTGCACACAGTCATCTGATCTTCTTTCTTTTTTATTTTTTTAAGATTATGATGGTAGCTGGACTACTTTTTTCTAGTTGATCGCATGAGATAAGGCATACTGAGAAATATTTATCTGGATAACTCCAGTCTGTCAATAAGCCAAACAGAAACCACAGCAGGTGCAGATAAACTCAATTTTAGTGTCATAATAACAATAAGTAAACTGGCCAAATTTCAGTCCTTGAAGAAAGCATGAAATACTGCATTATGGCTGACTTCTATAATAAGATTTGCACTAAAGACAAAAGGAAAAACCCTCAGAGAAGCTTTATTTTTTCCTAGGTTTTTCTCTTTCAACACTAAGATTTAGGTAATGATAAGATAAACTTAGACTGCCACTTCAGCTACACTTACCTATAAACTTCTCTTTCAATTTTATATGTGAAATATTGTGGTTTTCCATATGTCCAAATTTTTTTTCTAAAAATAGATGGTTAAATAACTGACTTGGTTGCAGCTTCTCACCCATGTCTTTAATCACATCTTGCCACTACATTTATACAGTAAATGGATGTATTTCATGTACAAAGCTATACAATAATCCTGTCCATACCAAATGAATCATGAAAACAGATTTCCCAAAATGTTTTTTCATGAATCAAAATGAAAATTTTGTTATTGATGACTTCATTCTAATTATTTTCAATCCTTTAACAGAAGAAAAAAAATCTGAAAAGATTACAAATTAAACTAATGATACTGGAACTCAAATGAAAAATATCACACTGCATAAAACTGTGTTAAGGGAAGGATCCTACTACGCAGCAGCAATTCACTTGGTTGCTTCCTGGTACCATCTTTCACAGAGGATGAGGAGGGACTTCACATCAGCAGGAAGTGAGAAAAATGTTGTTGGCTAAAGGGGAACAGTTCAACAGGACAGAGGTAGAGTAAGGAGAAACCATGTCTGCCTTATCACAGAATGCGTGGGCACGCCACAGAGCATCCTTCCCGCTGCCTTGCAGCACTAGCATCAGAGACTCACATGGCCAAGCTGCTCCATCAGAAAACCCTTCCCCAAAGCCTCACACCCACTGCACATGGACCTGCTACCCTGTGGTCTTTTTGCCTTAAAGCAAATTTATCAAAAGTCCTTCACAGGATCTTTGAGTATGGGTCGCTGAGAAACAGGCATATCTTGAATTCATATCCTTTGGGGAGAGAGGTTACATCTTTATCTTACTTTCTGAGAGAGAAACCAGCTAAACAGGACCTAGAAGGGCTACCAACTGAGCTCCCAGTGGTGGGTCCCTGATATGGTTGGTCTTGCCTGTGTCGTGGTTGAGCCCTAGCCAATAACGAAGTACTACAGAGTTGCTCAATCACTTCCCCTCACCCAGAGGGAGGAGAATTGGAAAGGAAGGTAAAACTTGATGGTTAAGGTAAGAACAATTTAATAACTGAAATAAAGTAAAAACAAGAGAACAACAATAATAATAATAATAATAGCAATAACAGTTATAATGAAAAGGAGGGAGCGGGGAAGAGAAATGAAATCCAAAGGGAAGGGAGAAAAGAAAACCCGTGATGCACTATACAGCTGCTCACACCCACTGACTGATGCCCAGCCAGTCCCTGAGCAACAATCAGCAGCCCCGGTCAACTGCCCCTCCCCAATTTATATACTGAGCATGACACCCCATGGTATGGAATACCTCTTTGGCTGGTTCAGGTCACCTGTCCTGGCTGTGTCCCTCCCAATGTCTTGTGCCTCTCCAGCCCTCCCGCCAGCAAGGCCTGAGAAACTAAAAAGTCCTTGACTTAGTGTAAATATTACCTAGCACCACTTAAGAACATCAGTGGGTTACCAACATTGCTCTCACACCAAATCCAACACACAGCACTGCACCACCTACTAAGAAAAAAATTAACTCTATCCCAGCTGAAACCAGGACAACCTCACTTGGGAAGTCAGACCACAAGGCTAAAGGAAGGTCTCCTCCTTGTCCCTGCAAGTCACAGCTACTTCCCAGGGGTGAACTGATGCATCGTGAACCCTCTGATCTGCATCCCACAAAGCTCATTTGGAGAAGCAGCTCTCCAAGGGGTTTGCCAGCAGACCTCTCATTTATGGAGCCCACACCTCATAAGCACTCTTGTTGCAACGCATAGAGTGACAGGTAGCTGAAAGAAGAATTGGATCGCTCTCAGCAGCTGAGTATCCAGCAGAGATCCCCTAGTCATACATTTCCTCGGTTAGAACAGAAGGGGTATTTTTGCATTTTCTGCAAAATGGAATGCCTTAAGTCACCAACACAGACATTCAAGAGCGATATTAATAAGCAGTAAAAGAATGTTTGCTATCACCAATATTCTCTCCAAGTTGCTTGCCTATTTTTCCCTACTGCAAATGCACACACTACAGTTTCGTCCACAGTGGGAGTTATCAGCCAACCTCATCAACCATCTCCAAAGTCTTGCCATTTCAATTTCCTCTCTTGTTTCTTGATGTACCCTTACACAGACTTTCAGAGAAATTTGATGTCTGCAGCCCATGTCAGCAGCTACTGTGTGCAGTGACGTTCATAAATCTCAGAGCCAGCAAATCAGATGAAAAATGAACACCTGCATGCAAGGGAAATTGTTAATTATGAAGCTGAATCACTTTCCCTACTCCTCTTAAAATCAGAGCAGCGGATAGTACAATGTTCTTTGGCACCTGAAGACCCCCCTGGACAGTCACTCTAAATACCCAAGGGCAGCTGACTAGTCAGACACATTACTGTACAGCACCAGCAACCTCTGAACAAACTGTTGTAAAAATACATGACATACCACTCAGTAGAGCATACCTACTTCTTTCCAGTTCCTTCAGAAACATTAGGTGAACGAGAACAGCAGCAAGCTTAAGGTGAGATAGGAATCATGTTAATACCTTCCATGTTGAACTTATTTTTGGGAGAAAAATTATGTGCTTCTCATACACACCAGCTTTTTGTAGCGGCATTTTAGTAAAGTAGCACTTCAAAGATCTGCTTGCAGTCAATCTAGTTGACGTGCATTGTAAGAACAAATACTTAAACTATCATTTATTTAATTAGTTCATTCTGTAAGTATTCCCTGGTAAATTAGCACTGGGCAATGTATACATATGGCATTACTAATGTGTACAGGGCTGCAGCTCAGTTATTATTATTAAGCAGTCACAGCAAATAAGGAAAGAAACAATGTTCAATTTCAGCATAATTTCCTTTACTTGTTTCTTATTCATTGTTTCAAATGTGTTTATTCTCCACTGGCCCTTATTCTTTTCATTAGAAAATGAAATGACAATTATTCTAATTAAATCATTTGACAGTTCTTTACTTTAAGAACTACAATAATTAACTACTAAAACATTACGTCCAGCTGAAATTACATCCTATGACCATTCAAGACATTTGGCACATTCTGATCCATTTCCATTCTCAGTGGTCTTGAGTGCTATCCCACAGCCACAGAAATTAAGCCAACTCTCAACACAAAGAGGAATACCCTACTGATAAAAGCTATATTATTTTAACTCTGTAATTTGGCATCCTGCATACATTGATACAGTTTAAGGGTTGCTATTTTAAGGTTCAATTCCTAACCTCCACATTATATTCCTCATTCACACACCAACTCTACATTTGTCCTGTTGTTTTCAATTTTTAAAACAGGTGCCTTTTTTAGATTCTTCTCTTAACCTTTATTGAAGGCAACCTTGTTTCATTTACTTAAGTCACCCATTGTTAAGAAAATCATAATGGTTCACTAATTTCATAGCATTGCATTTACAATTAGCAATCTATAATCTCCCAGAAAATACATCTGGTTACTTACCTAGAGCTTTAAAGACTGTCTGCTTCAGTAATTCTATTAAATTTTGTGTCTCTGCACCAACAGTACTCCTCAGAGAAGGATGACTGAAATCTTTTCAATGCATAGTAAATGAATGATACTGTATTGGTTACAGGTTGTTCGGTGTTTGTGAAACTGAAATTACGCTGTTTTGTAGGTAGCTAAATCTGAGTATGACAACTCCCTTCTTTCAGCATTATGCTTTATTTGAATTCTGATAAGTATACAGTATTCATGAACAAGTTAAAGCAATTCATTATCTTGAACTTAAGTGTGGTACAAAGTCCTAGGAGGCAGAAACACTCACTCATCATCCTTAATTCTGGAAAACACAGATCCCATGGCTAGCAGGCAGACAGCTGTATTCTATGCAAATTTTGTTTTTTCTTTTGGAGCACAGAGCGCATATATGCCTATATGACACCTCCTATGGCATCACATACCTCTGAAGAAATGTGGCTCAGTGAGGAGGGTGCTACACTCGCATTGATACATGCAGGGAGCAGAAAGTCTTTATGAACATGAATAAATCTGCACATTTTCTTTAAAAGGATTTTATTATCCCTGCCAAATAAATTTATTCTTGTTAAAGGCCAGTCTGGCTTTAGCCTAAATAACATCAACAATAGGAAATGTGTTAAAATATCAGGACATCCTTATTGATGAAGCTTGCTCTTGTTATGAAAGCATGGGCTACGAGAGCTGCAAACCACAGCAGCTAAAATCCTGCCTAGCTAGCACAGGGGAGCTTGTTGTTTTGTTTTATCCTGATTGCACAGCTACCTGCTGGAGCCATATTTACTTTGTCATATTTACACTTAATCTAATGACAGATTTAAACCAGGACTTTTAGTCCAAGCATAGAAACTATCAGGAAGTTTCTTCCTGGTTCAGCTCAAGCAGTTTTGTATAGCAGGAAGCTATAGTCTGCACTCTATACCAAGAATCAACGGGGTATGTAACACAGAAAGCCAAAATGTCTCTAAAGAGAAGGGTCAAAATTATAGTTTTTGAAAAGCAGCAGTCTAATGATAAGATTTCTGCAATGCTCATTCTGTTATTGAGAATAACAGATATTGTATGGCCTTGTGTCTGATGCTTTTCTACACAAGTGCAAATTAGTTGTGGTTTCACTGCATTAGATGTAACCGCACATGGAAGACTGATGCACAATTTACTTCATCAGTAAAATCATGAGTATGAAGACATAAACTATAAGCCATAGGGTTATAAAAAGTTTGCCACAGATTAATTTGATGGAAACCACAGGGACTGTCTTTGGCAAAAACTCTCTAGTGATATGACAAAATATTCAAAACCTAACATTTATTCAATGACATGGCTATCCCAGTAAGAACATCTCTTCCAATACAGAATATGAAGAGTAAAACAGCGTGAATGCAATAGGATAATTACTGATTTTGGAAATGCTAATCTTTGAAAATCAGGTCAAATATAGGAAACCTTGGAAATTATGCAAAGCTTAAATTTCTCTGAAATTCTAGGCATTAAAGACTTCCATTCCCAGATTATACAAAAATGATGTAGATCTTCCTGGGAATTCAGGTAGATTTGGTCAATGTTCAGGCAAAGTATGGTTTTTACACAGTCAATTTAAAAAAGTCCTTATTTATATTGAAGTTATCTATGGTACTGTAATTATCAGTCTCTGGAACTGGAGAAGTCTTCTTTACAGCTGAATCTATTAAAATGTCAGGCATTAATACCATGAGATACAACAACTAACAAACAATGAACATCAATATATCAAGAACGCCATTTCACATAAGGAAATTTCATATAATTTGATCAAAACAATATCTGCCTTGCTTCAGGAACATTCCTGCAAAGTTAGAAATCAGACTTTCTACTTTAAATAATTATCAGTCTTCTTCAACGTCTGATAAATCTCAGCAGATTATATTTGTTGAAATTACATCCTATTATGAAGAAACCACAGACAATTTCAATAACCCCTGAACTCCCTCTCCTCACTTTTCAGAAGTGGCCTCTCTGGCCTCCTGTGGGTTTCTATTCAAAACAGTTTCTATGGAAGAGCCTCATTTCCCACCTTATCTCTTGCTTATGTGTATCAGCACAGCCCTAAAGGGTATTGGGTGTATCAATACAATAATTTACTTAGTGAACAAGATGCAGAGGCAACTGAAGGCAAATATTTGATTGTATGTACCAAGCTTTATCACACAAAGTGCCACTGGATTCAAGCACAATATGCGGGGTCAGAATATCAAGCTCTGTCTGAGCTGGACTCAGACAACCTATAAGAAGTCATTTACATTCATGACCACAGCATCTTTATTAACTTATCTTGCTAGAAAAGCTATCCTAAAGTTGACCTTCTATTACATTCCATATCATGTGCCATCTTGTTTTATTTCCACCCTTTAGCCCTTGGCAATGGTTAGTGCACAGCGGCTGCTGATCACACATTTCTGTGAAGGTGTGACAGATACACTTCGCTCCTAGCCATGCTTTGGTTCTGGCTGACTAAGGAGCAACAGACCTCCTGTCCCTGGGGTGAATTTATGAGCTGGAAAGCCCCTGGCTTGTGAACAAGGGAGTGAAGGTGTCTTGAAAAAATATTTCAAAAGGTGGTTTTGAAACCCAAAAGGGCAAGATAACTGAAGTACAGAAGAAGATACCAGAGCTAAAATGAAGACATTTTTTCTGTTTATACTATTGACTAGTATTCACTCTGTACTACTGGCTAATAGTCACTCTGAATATTACCATCAGGATGGGCCCAATCTGAGCGCTCCCTGAATTGCTGGACTGCACGCCAGATGACTCTGCCCTTAGGTAGGGATCCCTCTCGAGGTTAGAGATTCCTCACCTGATACTGAGTCCCTTCCTCATCAAAGGTGGAGAGATCCCTTACCCTATGAATATGAAAGTATTCTAAATACTATGAAGCATTACTAACCCGTGTAGCTACTCACTATTATTATAAACACTGTATGGATAATTCCACTAGACATAAACCACTGGCCAAGTCCAAGACTGGGATTGGATCCAGCCGTGCCGAGGCTCCAAAAGGAGTTTAGAAAGCATGGGGGGTTGCTCTGCTCTGAACTTCATGACTCAGTGAAAGAGTCCTCTTTACTCTTTGCATCTCTAGTCTCTGTATGAATCATTCTAAGTTGATTTTAACTCCGATTTTCTTTTTTATGTTTCTTCCATGCAGTAATTAATCAGGCGAACCTTGCCGTCAAACTCATTAAACGCCATTAAACTACTGTTAAAATTTGTTAAGTTCCATTGAACTTACTCAACTCTGCCAAATTTTTATTTTACCTCAATAAAACATACTGTTCCTTCTCCCTTTTGAGTGAGGTGCATTCCACTCATCCATGACAATAAGAAACATGATGTGCCCTGATTTGAACAGATTATAGTTAAGGTAAAAATATCAGTAATGCGAGAGCTTGGCCAGCAGAAGTGATTCAGTTTTCCTCCATATTTAATTTCATTGAAAATCATTCCAGCTGCATTGGTTTTGGAACCCATCAAAGTTCAGAAATAGACTCAAATTCTTTCTCCAGAGCCACATGTCTGCACTGTCTTCCATTCTGCTGCTCTTCAGACTTGTGCTAATGTACATGATTTCCTTCCTTTGGCTACATCTTTCTGAGATCCAGCATATTCCTCAGCATCACATATCAACTGCAAGTAAATACATCTGACAAGAATGTACACTGATCCTACAAAAACATACACTTAGCCAGCAAGATTAACAAACACATCTGAAAGCTGGCACTTCCCTGCTTTTGAAGACAGTGGCCTTACCGTCTTTGCTTGGAAATGTATGGAAGATGGAAATGTTTATCTCTTCTACATTTTAAAAATAATATAATGTTTTTAAAAAATATATTTTTAAAAAAATAATAATATATGTATATATATGTATGTGATCCCGATATTCCATGAACCCCATGTTACATAGAGGACTTGGGACAATTATTTCATAATTTAAATTGACTAATTGTGCATGCTTAGAAGCATTTCTACTGTCTGTAGTAAAATTTATTGTTTGCTATCTGCAAAAATTCCTGATTCCCAGAAAGGTTCACAAATACCACAAGGAGGACTGAATAAGCCTGGAATGAATCATGCAAACATTTAAATAAAAAAATCATGAAAACTCAGTTTCATTATTCTGGCAATGATCAGATTCTGTGCACAAATCATTCCTAAAGCCCCAAGAGATCACACCAAGCATAAGGAGGGATTTGAGACTTTTTGTTTTGAGCTCTACCTTTCCAATTCAAGTGTTGATTTTTCTGGTTTGAAATTTCAAATCCTAATCTTCAAAAATGTTGTTCCCAAGTGCTAATGCCATATATCACATAAGTAGTGCAATGCTGAACCCCCCAAACAAACACATCAATAAATCAGATTAAAATTGCAGTGGAATCCCATCTCAAAGAGTTTATCTGTTTTCCTAAATCATTATGTTTGTATAGTTGATACATTTGCTTGCACACTGTTCATGTAAAAATCTGGATTTTTTTATGCATTACTTCATATGCATTACTGAGCATATAATATACAAAAAAATCACCAAGGAATACCACTTATTTTTCTTAGCTTTCTGGAAGGCTTACCTGAGGTGCCTTAAAGAATTCAAGCAAGTAGAAACTGCTTGTTCCAGTTGTGCCACTGTAACCCCTAGCCTGGGGTTCAGCTACTGTCACCCAGGGCCCAGATCACTACAGCATGGCTGTATATCCCTGATTTAGCTTTACAAAAAAAAAAAAAAATCACCAACGGTTTCTGTGCTGTGACAGGGTACAATAAAACTAAAGCCAGACAAGGCAGGAAACATTTTGAAAAAATAAAATAAAAGAGCAGAACTTAGGTCGATAATAGTAACTCAGAGAAAAACACAACATGAACTGTATGAAGACCCGAAGGAAAAAGCAAGACTGAGGAACAGCCTGTTTCAGGATTGATAAAGACAGACATATCCTTACCTGACTGGCATCTGTCCAAACAGCAGACACCCACTAAGTCACTGCAGAGGGAAATGCTTGATGACTTAAGTCCCACCTGGAGCCAGTGCTATCTATATATTTATTTATTTTTACTACTTGCACTTTTTTTTACTAGTCTTGCAGTGTTGGCAATCATTGTTCTTTCCTTTTAACCAGCTGATGATTCTCATACTATTTTCTTTGTTGGAATGATCAGGCTTTGGATGATGAGCAGCAGGCTGAAGCTGATGGCTGTGAAAGACCTGATCAATGTATTGCCTTCAAGATTGCAGGAACTCTACATGTCAGCATTGTGCAAAAAACTGAAGACCTGCTGGACTTCTGCCTGTATTGTGAGTAAAGTATCAAGTTCCAAATACTGGGGGTTTACTTTGTTTCCACACTTTCTGTGGTTTTATCCCCCTTCCCTCAGATGGGGACTGTGCACTTCCATCTCCACCATGGGCTGCAGTAACTCTCCATTCCTGAAGCTGAACATGAGGATGAGGCAGGTGTAACATCTGGAATTTGATGGGGCTACCTGACTTCACCATGACCCAGCCTGCTGTGGATACCATATGCTTGAGCTTATGTTGCTCCCCAGGGACATTCTGATGACATCAAATGCTTTTAACTCTCATTTTCACTGCTATTAATTGACAAAATCCAAGGAACATCAGAGAGTGCATTTTTGCTCTGTGAAACATGCAGCAGCTTCCCTGTGTAAGAACAGTAAAGATAAAGCCACAGATAAATCACGTTACATGTGACACAGGCAAAAGTAGCTTGTTTCATTTCAACTGGTGGTAGACTGCAAAAGCCTACCAAAGGTTGCAGTGGAATCTGTCAACAACAAAATGTTTCATCACTAGTTTTCTGAAGAATACTCCAGGCCAAATAAGAATTTAGGCAAGGTCTAGATAGTCTGTCGATATGAGAGATCAAATCACTTGAACAAAATCTTTTCTAGCTTTATATTTTATGAGAGAAGGGCAAGAAGATATTCACACTAAGGAGATTAGGCTAGGGATTACCATTGAAATTAATTGAAAACTCTGGGCATCTTCAGGTAATGTTGCAAGAAAGGTTTTCCACCAGCAGTAATGCTCAAGCTCCTCCTCTCACCCTGTTGTCCAAACGGTATGCTAATTCTCCCATGCAAGGAAGAGGGCAAATGCAATCCAGATCTATTTGAGATTTCATCACCCCTATTAATTTTACACAGAGGGTACTCTATAGTTACCTACTTTCTGTAAAGTTAAGCTTACTTTAAAAGTTTTAATAGATGTGTGTTACACCTAACTGTAGTCTACCTGAATATTTTTGCATGTTAAAGTCAGAAGGCTTGACTGCATATCCCATACATGCCTGCACATCCATTCATTACGGAATAGTGAATGGTTCCACGTTCTGCAACACAGACAACATATACTCCTGAAAACACCTTTTCCCAACATCTCACTCCATACTATGCACTGCCAGACCTGAATGTTACATAGTCACTGCAGAGGGACACAGAGGACAGAATTCAATTTGTTCCTTTATCCACCTGTTCTACTGCTGCTGCTCAGCCTGACAGCAATGGTTCTTTTCTGATATCCTCATATACAATATGTATATAATCAGGAAGAAGAGAAGTCCAAGAAGATTTCAGGTTTATGATTTTCCAACTGGAAAAAAAGGAAAAATAAATAATGCACAAAATGTAAAGAAATTTCTAGAAGTTACTACATGCCTTCTACAATTCTACATTCTACTGGGCAGAATTTCTATGAATTAATGACATGCTAACAAAGCTTTGAAGATCCCGAGCCTTTCATTCACACACATTAATTCAATAGCTTATCATATCATATCCTGAATGGATATAAACCTAATTTTTAGGCCTACCAGACTGTCTTAGACACTACCAGAAAGATTTATTATTTTGTAAGTGAACTATTGAAAGCTTTTGAAGATTTTTTTCACTCTTGATTTAATTGCAGAAGAGGGGGTTATGCAGCAAAACATGTAACATTTTTTGCCAGTAAGGATTTATCTGTATGGAGAAAAAAACCTTTGATTCCTCCCTTTTAGCTGGCACCATAACAGTCTAAAGTGTCTTCTCCAGGGAATATTAATTGGGTGCACATCACCAGAACACATCCAAGCATTCAGCTCAAAATACACATGGGTTCTGTGCACTATTTGTGTTTGATCTTTAAAAAAAATATATATGTTAGAAGTAAGACCAAGCTGTTGCCTCTCAGCCAAAAGCAGAAGAGAAATACTACTACATGGAGAGCTGCTGTATGTGCTGCCTGTGTGTTGAAAGACTACAGCATTACCACTCCTATGATTGTGTTAAAATGCTATGCAAAAGGATGAACTAACATATCTGAGAGCTCAGCTTTTTCAAGCAGCACCAACATTACAGAAACACTCCTGCACAGCTTTGGACAGGGATGACTAAACCAGATGGTCTTGGCATCCCTTTCTTCTATCTTATTCGCAGGAAGCCAGGTACAATCTAGTTCTTTGCTGTGGAATATGCAGATTTTCATTTTTGTCTGTAATACCACTCCTTTTAAAATCTTGCTTATTTCTTGTGTTTTGGTGGTTTTTCTTCATTTTCTCAAACGAGACCCTATAGTGTTAAGTCAGACAAAACTCTCTTGGGTGTCAGTAGGAGCTTTGTCAATGCAAACACTCCATCACAGACTTCAGGTTTTATACCACATGATGATAAATTTCAGTAGCCTCACTGAAACTTCAGAATTATTTGCACATGCTTTCATAAAAATGAAGTTTCAAGGAGGGCTTGAGCCTTGGAAAAAATCCTACCACAACAAACAGAAAAAAGTATCCATGGTGCAGGAAAAAAATCTGTGAAGGACGGTCTAGTGTTCTACAGAACACTTTGCCTGAAGTTTCTTCATAATAATTTGATACATTTTTTTGTTGCTTTTCTCAACATGCATACTGATCTTTATCTGGAAAAACATCACTAAATCCAGTAATCTTTGCAGTGGATTGTTAAAATATTTGCATCTGAACTATGAAACTCCTACAATGATAAACACAGCTCTATGTTGGCATTGGCACAAATCCAGAAATTCAAAGGGCAGCATTCTACCCAGTCACTACTCCTTGTTCCTATAGTCTCAAGTGAAAACTATCTGCATTTTCTTATTCTATCTTTCCTTCCTCCAAAACATCTGTAAGCACACTGTTTTCTACAAAATTACATAGCTATTTCACTCTGTGCATCAACAAAGAATCAGAATAAACATTCTGCTTTACTTTTTTGAAGCACGTATCACTATTCCATAGCAACTCATTCCCCATGTTAATATTTGAATAACATCAGTATGGAAAGCCCAGTGATATGTTGCTCACAAGGTCATCATCTGCAACAGGTTAATCAGCTTCCAATTTGGCACAGATAATAGCCTCTGTTTCAGAACCCATATTTGTCTGATTGTATCAAGTTTTACATGTGAGGGCATTACAACTCCATCTCTGACTTGTTCCTTTGCCATTTTTTCCTGGTATCAAGTCCCAATGTTTATAAAACAAGAACAAAAGCCCTTAGTAAAACATTCAGAAATTTACATACAACTATTATAAGTCAAACCAGGAATTGGTTATGGCTAATTCTGTACTTAGATACTCAAGGGCTTTAATTGAAAATTTACTAGCAGAACATTGCCAAAAACAGGTGCAGGGGCATGGTGCTGCATTTTTACTATTGCTGATACTGTCATAATGGTTTGGGCTTCTGGGTTTATTGGTAAAGGGAGACCCTAGTGCTCTAATTTCACTGATAAGCCATTTTTTTCAAGAGAATATTTTTATTTGTAAATGCTTGATCACTTTCTTATGCGACTTTCATTGGGGTTTATAAATTAAACACAAAACCACATTTAAAATAATGACTGTTGCCTTCATCAGGGCTAGTACTTCAATTCATTTCCTGATAATCAACACAAAGTTAATAGTGACCATCCTTTGGGACAAAACAAAATTAAGGAGACATTAGCATCTGGTAAAGGAAGATTCTACATATACATGTCTCTTCCCTAATGTGAAAAACCAAGCATGTAAAGTGCTTTCCATTAATATTACAGCATCCGCCCCTGCCCCAGGAGGCCAAAGGTGTCAGCCTGGGATGGCAAACAGTACCAGGGTGCCCAGGGATTGCAGTGGGAGGCAGGCTGGATTTCAGGAGAAGTTAATACAAAAAGCAAGAACAGGAGGAGGCCAGGACTGCTGGGCACCATATGACTGCCTCTCAGGCTCTCTCTCTCATTTTCCATTGCCCTTGGACCTCTGCTAAATGCTAAAGGCATAGCTCCAGCAGCAGCAAGACCCAGCAGCAAGCGTGCCCTGAGCCTTCCTTTCACTGTAGTTACATTACCAGTCTTTCTCCCAGACACCGAATTTTGCCTCCTTCAGGTCTGCACTCCCAGAGAAATACAGCTCAAGCATCAAAGATTCTTTCTCAGCAGAATACTTTTCTACCAACATTTAAAAAAACCCAAAATACCCCAAATCATTAACATTTCTAATATGCATGTAGAATAACAGATTTGTAAACAAAACAAGACAAATAAATTGAGAAGTGATACTTTAAGATGGCAGCATTTCATTCACCTATAACCCATGGATTTATTTCATTAAATAAATTATAACCTTTTTTTAATAGTGTCTTTTCATTTCCACACTAAAAAGGAGAACACAGATCAAATACTGAACTTAATTCCCAACAGCTCCTTAAAGCTTGTTCTCAAATCTTTATCCCAATCTTTTAATCCTAGACCACATTTATGCTGAACACAGAAACAAGTTAGTTGTTTTCTCTGGCATACATCAGCTGAACAGTAGCTGTATCAAATCTCAGTATCTCAGTTTAGCAGGAATTGTAATAGAGTAACTCAAAGCAGATACTGTTGTTGAGAGGAAGGATCTGGATAAATCTCTGATCTGAAATGAGTCCTTCCCAACAGTACACAGTAACATCAAGAAACTCTTAAAAGATAGTATAGAGAGCTGTACAACATTTTCTATTAGTAGATATAAACACAGCCACAGGTGAATGTGAACTGAATTAACTTTGAGGCATTCCTTTAAAGGGGCACACTGGAAAAAGCAGGAGTTGAGAGACCTGCAATATTCCACTGCTAGATGATATTTCAATCTAAACTGTCACCACTATATAGGAACAGTCATCTGCACTACTAGAATAAGGATATGGTAACTTTTATAATATATGATAAATAATGGTAATATATAATGTTAAATATTACAATAAAATTTAAAATAAAGATCTTAAGAAACTCAAACCCATAATGAAATTTTAAAACATTATTTTGCTCTATGATAGGGTTGAGAACCATTAACATCCCTTTTTTAGGAACACAAAGAGATCAGCATAGTGACAACCTGAAATCTCTACATAGCTCTTACCCTTTTTTCCCCTTAAAAACAATGTTAAAACAGACATCACAAGATAGGTTGACTCAAAAAAACCCTTGAAAACTACTGGTCCTCAACTTGAGCACATTCAGTTGTCCTTTATCTCCAACATTCTCTCTACAGAAACAGGCTTTAGAACGTACCCTTGGTAGTTATTACTTTAATACCTTGAAAATAAATGAGCCATACTGACAGGACACTGAAACAGAAACTGCACGTCCTCCTTCTGTGCTGCACTGCATTTATAAAAAAAAAATAAAAATTCATCGTGAGCACCATACACTTACTGCTCATGCCAAACCAGGTAAAAATGAATAGTAATCACGTACCAAGGTGACAGTTTAGAGGACACCAGAACCTCCAGTATTACTTGCTACAAGATTGCCTGCGTTTTTAAGGTGGGTTCCTTACTATTCACGCCATGTGCCCTTTAAAGATATTAGCCATCATCCCAAGTGTTCTTTTGGGTAAGGCAGGACTGGTGCTGACAGCTGAGGGATTTAACATCAACTATTTCAGGATTGTAATACCTCTCTATATGGATTTAATGCAATCTTGACATCAGTATAAGTACAGCAACACCCATAGTGTTCTACTGATAACTGTTCATGGGAATTTCCAGGAATTTAAAGCTCAGCTGTGAGAATTTGAACAAAAATTTGACATAAAGTCAAAAAGCAATACTCTGTATGAACTGTAACCTAGCTAGCTCAGTCTTATTTCAGAGGTTATATTCTATAGGCATGTTTACATTTAGTAGGTACAGAGGACTCCCTGCCCTCCTAAACTGTTTCTGACCAACCAGAATCTGCCCAAACCACATTTATACATGGTGATTCTTAATTCTTGAAAACAAAGCTACTTTTACTAAACTTTTGTACTCCTGAATCATAATGTGAAAAGTTCCCAGCCCTCCAAGAAAGTATGTGGGCTCAAGTCCTAGTGTGCTGAATACCATGCAAGTATATAATGAGACATACTCTCTAACACAAAGTTTGTAATCTAATAGTCCGATCACTGGTGAGATGCAATAAAGTCCTGGCAGCTAAGAAGCATTTCTGGATAACCAGTGCAGTGCCTGTGCTAAGCAATGGCATTGCTATGAAATGTCATTAGATTGCACCCAAACTCACCTTTTACTTGTCTCTAAATGCACCTTGCTTTTGTATAATGATTCATATCTGTGGTCTTCTAATGACAACATGCATCCTGAAACTCTGCAAAGACTTTCTGTACGTTTATTCACCAAAGAGTAGGCGTCAACATGTTTTCAATTTCTTTAAGAATTCGTAAGTACAAGTCCCTTAAGCATCATGACTGCAGGAACAGCTAGACCATATTCAGCATTTAGGAGAGAAATTTCAAGGCAGTTATCACTTGGATTTTAGAGGGGTTTTGAGGTAAAAATTTTTGGAACCTAATTATGTCTTTCTTCTCCTGGGGACCTTCATTGAAAGCTATAGTAGTAATTTGTTTTAAAAGCAAACATGTGGAGATCCCATGGAAAAGTAGAAGTTCGTTTAATACTTCTGTATATTTACATCACTTAAGATACATTAAATGAGGCTTTTTAACTTTTTTTCAGAAAAAATTAGAGGCAAATTGTTTTCTGGAGTGCAAATTATTCCCATCTCTCTGACGACCTCAGCTCTCCATTGATCTCAGCAGCACTTCAGCTAGCAGTGCCTGCTCTCCACCACAGAGACAGCCCTCTTGCTTCCTCAGTACGGAGTCCATACCCTCTCCTTACAAAAAACTTTTCAGGTACCTAAATGCAAAACAGAGTTAAAGTAATTCCATCCCTCACATTAGTGAAAATGGGCTATTTAGGAATTATTATTATTATTATTATTATTGTTGTTATTCTTCTTATTATTATTATTAAATATAATAATAATAATAATGTTTATATATTTATATATCATCATTATTATTTAAAGGCTAGTAATAATTATTAGCCTTTAAAAAAAAAATCCCCCAAGAATCAATGACTGAGTTTATGCATACCCCAAGGTAATGACTAGCTCAAGGCACCCTCCTTCAGGCCTGTAGAAGGTTCCTTCCACTGAGCAGAATCCCATCCCATCACGATGCTCTGTGTCTCAGATTTAACAATACATACTGTGTATGCAGCTAATGCATAAAATAAAATGTGCACCTTTTCAGCATACATTTTACAAAGATCAGGCAAAACACAACAGAAATGACTGTTCCATCAGTCCTACAACAGAGCAATGCTTCCCTAGGCTGCTATCGTATTATGTTCTGCAGGCAGTGTCTGATTTAGCATTCAGTTTCAAATTAAGTAGATGAAATCAAGTATAAATAAAATTGTGAAACTGGAAAGAGAAGTACAAAGCATATTTCTTAAAGTTGGCTGTACCTGTTCCTGGCCCAACAGGGAAAAGATTTAATCTCCTTTTCAAGTAAATCCTGGAGGGATATAATTACACATAATTTGTAATGAATTACAGGAAACTGAACAATACTTTAATATTGCATCATGATTTTTTATTCCTCAGCAATTACTTTCAAAGAGAATGATTTTGCAGTCCTTGGAAGCCAAAGTTGCCAGCTAGCCACTACACAACTGGATTTAAAAATTTTCCTCATTGGGTAAAACCAGCCTGATACAAACAGGTAGCAGCCATGCCATTTTGCTGGCTGGATGCTTTAGGAATAAGGAGGCCAGTCAGAAAAGCCACAGGTGAGCTGGCTTGTGCTGATTCAGCAGTGCCAGAGGGAAGAGAGCTGAAGAAGCCTCATCTTCCTCGAAGTATGGCTCATATCAGAGTCCCATCAATACACCAGCTTCACAGCACTACTGGATTGCAAGTGTATGAAAGCCAGAAAGCAATCAAAATATCAATTCACTTCTTTTCATCTTAGAAGCTGATGAAAAGAGAATTCAAGGCAAGATGATCAACATGGAAAACCAGCTTTAAGAATATTTCATTTTGTAAACAGGAAATATTTCTTTTCACCTCAGATATGACAAAGATCAGACAAGAAGTAACTTTCCCTCTGTAAATGAGGTTTTATTTAGCATGGCAGGCATGGTATTCAGAGGTGTGAAGCACAAAACTCGAAGTCAGGAAGAGTGTAGTCATTCAGCACCAAGAAAACATTCTGAAAAAGTATCAGACAAGGATGTTTATGATACCAGGTTCATGGTTTTATTTTTATGGGGAGAATGCTAGTGTAACAACTGATTTCTAGGCTTTATGGAATTTACTCAATCAGTTCTGTAGTTCTACATTAGAAAACAGAACCTCTACGCTACTGCCACCTCCCCACCCCCCAGCTGTTACCAAGAAAAATTAAGGTTTAGTGACATAGATGTAAACAGCTTTGGGCTTCAACTTCTTGAACTTACGCAGTGCAAAGGAACTTCTCCTCAACAGAGAAAACTGACATAATTTGCACTAAAAATTGGTGATGTTGAGGAGGCTCAGGTCTTTGAGGATTTAATCACACAGATCTCCAGTATGAAGAAATGCTGGATTTTTACTTTTTGTGTTTTCCTGTGTTACATTTCATTGGTGGAAAATCACTTACCTAGCAGTTCTTTTCCCACCAAGAGGTCATGTATCAATTCAAGTTTCAAAAAGGTCTTATTTTTTTAATGTCCCATTGTTAAGATAATCTTCTTTAATATAATCATCTACCATATATGTATGACCTTTATGAAGAGTACTAGTCCATAAAGAGATTTCTGTTCAATGCATAGATCATAAAACAATGAAATGTCAGTGATCGTTTTTCAAGAAAGGTGAAGTCTTTTATAATACAGTCAAACAGTGTTCCATACACAATGGAATAATCTTTTCATTATCTTTGTATGAAGGATACTGACATCTTCTCATTTTTCTCGTTGAATCCTGACATTAAAAAAAAAAAAAAATCTAAAAACTTTCTTACATATAATCATCCTTTGATGAAGCGCTTCCTTTTAAGCTCCATTCTGTATGTTTGGCTTGTGTTTCATTTGGCATAGTTATACTATGTATTACAATTATGTATGTGAATAATCTCACTTAAATTCAATGAACCAACCCAAACATTCCCTGCACTTGCAATCAAATCCCTGATTTGGAACAATGCAGATAATTTTGCCCTCTCTTAAGAGTGAGCTGCACTTGTGAAACTGGAACCAGAAGCAAACCTTTAAAAGTTTTAAAATATTACACAACATTTTCTGAAGAGTCTGTATTACAAATAAAAACTACATATTAATAAATTAATTTTTATTCTCCTGTCTTTCCTTCTGAGCTGGAAGTCACTTGTTATGGAGCTTTTTTCCTACAACAAAACATTTAGATGTCCAAATGATTTGCAAATTTTTCAGCTGCGTCCTCTTCTTTTGCACCGACTTGCACCTTGGCCCAATGATTTCAATAAGACCCTCTAAATCTTGGAAGGCTCCCCAGAATGATGTTTCAGTTAGGTATGGGGAGAGGTTTTATACAATTATGGAATGCCTTAGGGGAGCTTTGTTTGGTTTTGTTTGGGGAGTTGTGGTTTGGTGTGCTTTTTTTTTTTTTTTTTTATTGGTTCGTTTGGGTTCTTTAGTTAGTTTCTTTCTTCTTGACAGTTTTCAGATGGCAGTATTAGTTTCCCTTGTGAAGAAACTGCTAGATCTTTTATCTTTAGCCTAGAAATTGTTCAAGTTTTGTTTCATTCTTGTCATAATTTCAAGTATTCTTCAAGTATCTGCATCTTTCATCCAGGCAAAATCTGAATTTCAGACCAAGCATATAATAGCTCAAAACTTTTATTATCAAGAACAGCTATTTTTCCTCTGCAAATCAAGAAGTTGAAAATAATATCACACCAATTACTTATTTCCTTGCAGATCATCCTTGAAATGAAGAAGGATAGAGCATGACACAAGAAAAGCAAGCAAATAAATAAACCCCTAGAATAATTGCATTTTATTCTACCAGTTGTCCGTATCACCTTGAAAAGCAGTGAGAGTTCATCACAGAGCTGATAGATTTCCATAGACTCAGCTGCTTCCTGCTATCAGCTTTTGTAGTGCAACAGCAACAAAGTAAAAGCATTAATGTTCATAGATGAACTGGATATGGAGGACCCTTTCAATGCAAAAATGGTATTAAATGATGAAGAAACATATTCATTTTCAAAAAGCTTTGATCTTTACTGTATGTTCTATCATTCTTGTAAACATTAGCCAGTATACCTTTCAGATATAGTCCCTGTTATATTTCAGAATTACCTTTAAGCTGCAGTATTTTATATCTCCTTTTATACAGTATTCTATGGTCTGTGCTGACATTTAGCAGACATTCTTACTGCAAAGGGTGGTCATTTTAATTGTATTTGATCAACTGCAATAACAGAACTATTCAAAATTTGACTGCAGGTGCCAAGTGGCATCTTGGTTCCTTAAGATCCAAACTTGCTCTGTAACTTAGAGATGATTAGTTTGCAAAGATGATAGACAATGGAAGTAGTTGCTCACAACTGCAAATTATTTAAGGTTTTCCTAACCTCTGGCATGTTATTTCATTGCCCATTTTACACTAATTAATCATGAAAGCTGAGATTTGTGTAGTAATGAAAATAAAATTTAAAATACTTTCCATCAGTGTAACACACAGACATAAAGCAAGCCATGTCAAAATATCACACAGGAAAATAGAGAACATTTTTCCAGGAATATAAGGAAAAAAAAAAAAAAAAGCCAGCAACAAAATACCTATTTTTGCATAAGACTACTATGGCAAGGGTTCATGCCTTGAGCTGTGAACAAAGACAGAAAGCCAGTGAGACCACCGCACAGCTTTGTATCCCCTCTGGGGAAATAAAGGGATTACTCCACCATAATGCCACCTGGGAAAGAAAGAACTCTGCCCTCAGTTTATGCAGATACCTATCTGGAAGCAGGTTGCATGCTCTGAAGACTTTCTTCTGGACGTCCCTGGAGGGGATTTTGTCATCCAGGCAAACCATATTTCTTAGGTGTTTCACTCAGCTACACTGTGTTCACTACAGGCCAGCACCATCAAAAGACAACGTCCAACAACCAGGTGTCACAAATGCAAGAGAAAGAAAACCAAATCAAGTGTTACTATCTATGCACCCTGTCCAAGGCAGTTTATACCCTAAGCTTTTACTTCTCCATAAATAGGAAAAACACACTGGCAAAAGATACTTACATGGATTTTGATTCCTTTTTAAAGATTTGAAAACTTGACAATTCCAACTATGCTCACTCACTCCATTCTCCTTCTCAAGCTAGGGTAGCTATTTTCTTGGGAAATACTTGTGACATCCTCCCACACAAAGCAAAATTTAAATGCGTATTTTTTTAAAATAGTATTACTAGTCAGATCTACAGAGTAGACATGACCTATTTTCTTAGCACTCCACCAAAAAACCCTCACATTTGAAGTATTTATTATTCAATCCCTGTTATACAAAAGTATATCGTACACAAAAGCAGTATTTTTAAGCAGAAGGGTTGGGGGCTTTGGGGGGAGTTTTTTGGTTGTTCCCACAAACACCCTGTGTCTGCATTGTTGATAGCATGATGGACCCCAGAACTGTCATTGTGATGTGCTTGATATAAATCTATCAATAATCAATATTGGTGGAGTACTGAGTATACCCCATGATAACTCATATTCAGCACTTTAAACAACCTCTGCACATCAAGTGGATTTGTTTCACTTACATAGAGAAAAGGTGTAAAGATTTCTTCATACCAGCATGGAAGGCGTATGAACCAATGAAAAAAAGTTCTGTCAAATGTGTCTTGCCTACGTCTGGATGTAACTTAAACTAGGAACGTGCTCTGGGTTGTGGTATGCACATTAGAAATGCATGCCATTATGTTTAATTCAAGAGGAAGCTTGAAGAACATGCAACTGAAAAGATGCTTTAGATAAGCTGTGGGGAAGAACCATGATTCCAAACCTGTGAAATGCTACCTAGCTGCAAGTTTTTATTCATTATCCACCTCTTACATGCGAAAGAACAATCAGAAAGGCTTGGACACTCATTTGAAATGCTGAACAGCACAGTACATGCCAGTGTGGCAGTACCATTCACTATACATTGCCTCAGAGGTTGCCATGGACCTTTGCCAGGGTACACTTTACACACAGAATACCACAATCTATATCAGAAGGTTTGGCTCAAACTAAATTTTTACATTTTATTTTGTAAATGTAAAATATCTTTTTTTTGCCTCTTAAGGAGACCAGTTATTTACACAATTTAAATAGGTAGGAGAAGAGCAGTATGGATTATAGGCTCTGCAGTGGCTCTGCCATCTGGCTTCATTCCAGGCAGGTTTAGATATCACTATTCATTTGATTTTGCACTCAAATAAACCCAACTTTACTTGGCTTGAGACAAAGTCTGGTAGTAAGGAAGTTCAGAGAATCATTACTCACTCCAAGAGGGACGTTGAGGTACCAGAGAAGGGCAATGAAGCTGATGAAAGGTCTAGAGAAGAAGTTTTACAAGGAATGGCTGATGGAACTGGGGTTGTTTAGTCTGAAGAGGAGACATGGGGGGGATGCTGTTGCTCTTTACAGCTACCTGAAAGAAGGTTGTAGCAGGTGGGGGTAGGTCCCTTCTCCCAGATAGCTAGCAACAGGACAAGAAACAGCCTCAAGTTAGGCCAGGAGAGGTTTAGATTGGATATCTAGAAAAACTTCTTCACTGAAAGGATGGTCAAGCATTGGAACAGGCTGCCTGGGGAGGTGGTGGAATCCCCATCCCTGAAGGTATTTAAAAAACCTGTAGATGTGGTGCTTAATGACATGGTTTGGTGTTGGACTTGGCAGTCCTTGGTTAATGGTTGGACTTGATGATCTCAAAGATCATTTCCATCCTAAATGATTTTATGATTATGTATTACAATGCCACTAAAACATCCATTCTGAAAGACTGGAGTGAAATTTGAACAATATACTGGCACTGGCTTGCTCCTCTGGACAGAAGCAAATGCCTTTATGGTACCACTGGAAGAAAACCACAAAGCACCTCAGTGGTGGTGTCAGAGGCCAAGAACCCCAACCAGATGTTGTGACATAAGTTACAGCATTATATGTCCACTCTTGCAGAACTCAAGCAGTGATGCAAACATCAGATTTTTACTAACATTTTCAGAAGAGAGCTGCCAAAGTACATAGATACTTTAATACACTGTATGAATTTCTGCTTACACTGACAGACCTACTTACTCAAGTAAGTCACCTTACAATGTTCCTCTGAAAGCAGATACATAAAAAAAAGCTAATATTTGCCAAATGCTCCAGGATGTCACAGGACATCACAATAAGCTTTATTACTTATTATCAAACATAAATCCCTCATTAAAACATATAGTAATTTAAATAAGACACACTTGTTGTCAGAGTCCTAAGCACTCACTGGCCATTAGCAATCAAGATTCTGGAGAGCTGAGCATCTTAGAAAATTTCACCACTATTTTATCAATGACAATCCCTTGCTTTAGGCATCCAGGTGAAAATGATCAGCTTATTTCTACAAATAAGGTTTCTTAACTGAAGAGGAAATGTATGTTTCTGAACAAAAGCAATATTCCCACAAAAAATAAGAACTGTATTTTGCTATTTTTTCCATCTAATTAAGTATGTATTTGTTTTAATTCATTTTTTGTTATAAAGTCAAAGGCGGAATAAGACAAAAAAAATTGCTACTCCAAATCATGAAAAAAGATCCCAAACTCTCTGAAAATGAAACGGTATGACAAAGAAGCATTGTGCACACCAGAGTTTGATACAGGTGACAATGAATACAATGGCTCCAAAATTTTTCTTTTTTACTAATAAAAAAGATCAAGAATCTTTTTTTCTTTTCTACTAATAAAAAAGCGCAAGAATCAAAATGATGGCTGGACTGACTAGGAAGAACTGGAAAAATGAGAACCAAGATGAGACCTACTTAGATGTAAGCTTCCATTTGCAGATTTAGAGCATTTATAATCTGGAAATTGAACAATGATGAAAGCATTTCAGCTTTAACCGAGTACCATAACATTGATACAATTCATTAATCCTGAATGTTGACATTACTTAACAGTCTTTTCTGCAATAAACCTTTTAAACTTGAATTATTTAGCTCAGTTCTTAGTGACTGTAAGTTTTCCTACTTTCTCTATTTTTTTCTTTAAATTCGGAGAGGTCAAATACCTAGAGAAATATCACTGTGGAAAAGGCATCTATATTTCTGGCAAAACACAAAACCAAAAGCAATAAATCTTTCTTTGTTCACAGTCTCAGCCGCCATCAATCTCTGATTACTATGTTAAACATCTCTGTAGATGTATACTTTTTCTGAACAGCCTCTACTGAGACCAAACTTTTAAAGGGCTTTATAAATAGTGCAGCTGTGTAATTTTGTTTCGTTTCCAATAAATATCCAACCACCCTCATCTGACTCCCTGGACATATGGTATAGCCATCTGTAATAAAAACAATTTACCCCACTACAATGACTGATATGGAGAGTTCTATGGTGGGAATAAATGGGTAATTGGAAATAAATTATTTGATAACCAGTATCCAAATCAAATGGCTGTGAAGTTCCTGTCCTGGGAATCTGAAATATATTTTTGAAAAAGAAGGCCTTGGGGCAACAGTCAATGGAAATGATGTCAAATCTGTATGCTTCTCTCTGATGGTAGCCTTTAAGCCCTTGGACTTTGCCTTTGTATTAGCACTAAAGAAAAAACTAAATCATAGTACTTCAAGCAATCTATATTTAGCCTTAAGAATCCCTTCATATTTCTGTGTTCATAGTCCAGTAGTACCACATCAAAGGCCCAGTAACAGCTAATTCCCTCTGTAACCTTGTTCCGACAAGTCTATAAATTCTTTATAATTCTTTATAAGTCTTACGTAAGGGAAATGTAGCTCTTTATAATTCTTACACAAGTCTTTAGAATTGAGGAAGCCAGAAGTAGGAGAGTAAGCTTTCATTGCATAGAAACCAAAACTGAAACAAAGGGAGTAGCAGGTGAGAACACCTGGGGCTAATGGTGCCAGTAATGCAAATGCAAAGAGCAGGCAGGAAAGGAGACTTTGGAAGAAAAATGTACTTACCTTGTATATAAAATGATACATCTGGATTTTTCCAGTAACACAGAAACTTTCCAGCTGAAAATCAGCCTGCTTTGTGGTGTTCAGCTTTTAAAAGTTGCACATGTTAATCTTGCAAAGTCCAAAACACCTCTGCTAAAACTAATAAGGCAACCCACTGGTGTAAGATGACTTATCCCAGGTCACAGCTCTGCCCCCGTTTTGGTTTTGTTTGTTTGTTGTTTTTTTTTAAAATGATCTAATTGACTTCATGAAGTCTGTAATAAGGATCCAAATAAGAATTCTGTACTCCTCAATTTTCCCTTCAATCTTCTTTGCCCTCATGAAATATCTCGTTTTTTTGATGAGGAAGGTCAGATTCAGGGTTCCTTCTGCTAAAAGCTGCCTTTGTTGTGCCTCAGCCAGCTACACTTCCATAACTGTTTTTCTATCTGCCTGCCAGTCACCCATCTGTTGCTGGAAAATTAAGTGCAAAGTGGGCCTAGAGAACTTGTATCTAGAATCAGCTTCTTCATAGAATCCAGGCAGTAATATAAAGTTCTGAAGTGGACACAAAGGAAATTTTAAAATGTCTCTTAAAAGGAAATGTCAGAGGATTTCTTGAAAACTACCAGTAACTTTTGATATCTCATGGCCTCTGCTTATCTCAGACTCTATTACAAAAGACAACATATTTTGAAAATACGAGCTTGTAGGAACTAGTCCCTGTTTACAGCATTGCTGTTCAGCAACAAGAGGGATGTCTTAATAATAAAAATATTACTGGACATAGTAACATAATAAGGGTAACTATTTGATATAAATTTATTTTCATAACACATTTTTGGTAAGAAAGGTCTTAAATGAGGAAGCAATCTCCAAAATGCATTTTTTTCCTACAAAAACATATTTTGAAAAACTAGAAGAAACATGTTCCTTGTACATTATAAAAGCAGCCTCGGCTCTGAAACCCACAGTAACAGAACAAAACCACAGTAGTTATAAACAACATTATAAACAACAAATACTCATAAATCTACAGGCAAATCTACAACTACCCAAGCTAAACAGCTGTTTAAAATGTAAAGGTCTGCTGCTTCTCTGCAAAGGTTGAGGAACATGTGCAGGAATACATACTTGTGCTACAAGACAAACTCGGTTTAAAGATGATTTCTGAGGTACTAATCCTTTAAAACCTTAAAACATCTGGCTTTAAAACAGCATGAAAGTCTTTTCAGAGAAGCCAATATTCCTTAAGCTGCCCCCCTCATATGTTACTCTAGTTCCCAAAGATCTAGAAATTTTAGCTTCTGAGAATTTTACATCCTTAGTAGTTTCTAATTCTGAATGCTTAATTGGAAAATACTTGCACTTTCAAACTATTTTCCATTCTGATTTTCAATCTTCTCCCAGTGCACACATGAAGACAGAAAAATAGTTTCTCCTTTGACTCACCTTTAAAGAAGTGGCCAAGCCCATCAAAGGTGCTACTTACTGAGTGATTTATAAGGTTAGTTCTCCTTCAAAGTAGACATTTTACCCGTAACTCCCACACTGAATTTTTCATAAGTGATTCTACAACATTTTGTTGATAGGTTCAGTCAACATAGATCTGTAACTGAGATTTCTGATGTCATAAACCCACATGTAGGTACGCACGCCTTAAAACCCATTAATAAGAAAATAACAACAGTAGAAAGGTACACCCACATTGAAACCAAAATCAGAGAAAAACATTTTCCTTCTACCTCTTCAGAGCTCCAGTCTTTGGACCACCACTCCGGAGGGCCAAGCCTCCATCCTTGGCATTTTAATCTATGATTAAAGGATACACATGGAGAAAATGGGAGAATTTTTTGTTATCAAATGTATTTTATCTATAACCAGTATTATGCCATCCTATTTGACTGCATTCAAGAAGCATGTTGAAAAGCAACAAAAAAGGAAAGGATACCACTGCTAGAAGTAGGACACCTGTTTCATAGCTTCAGAAAAGTCAGAACTTGGCAGCTAGGAAAACCACTATTTTCCAGGTGCCAGAGAGAGTAACAGACTGATTTGCTAAGCTTTAGAGCCTGACCAAAAAAAAAAAAAAAAAAAAAAAAAAAAAAAAGTAAGTAGGTAGAGAGGTGAGTTTAGTTCAGGAAAGTAAGATCAGGTTGACATTGACAGAAACTTCCACAGAAAATGTTTATCACAACATGAAATAAAGTAGTATTACAAAATAGGAAATAAAATTAATTTTATAGTTTTATCTTGTCTTTTTCTGCAATGTACCCCAAGTTGAATAAATAGTACATTTATAAGCTATTTTTGAATGACTGATTGTGATGGTTTAACCCCAGCCAGCAACCAAGCACCATGCAGCCGCTTGCTCACTCACGTGCACCCGGAGGGGCGGGGAGGAGAATTGGAAAGGAATGTAAAACTCAAGGGTTGAAAAAGGAACAATTTAATAATTTAAACAGAATAAAACCGTAATAACAATAATAACAGTTATAATGGAAAAGTGGGGAAAAGCATAAAATCCAAAGGAAAAGGGAGAAAGGAAAACAAGAGATGCACAGTACAGCTGCTCACCACCCACTGACTGATGCCCAGCCAGTCCCTGAGCTATGATCCCCCCGTCTCCCAGCTCACCCCCCAAGTTTATGTACCAAACATGATGTCCCATGGTATGGAACACCTCTCTGGCCAGTTCAGGTCACCTGTCCCGGCTGTGTCCCCTCCCAGTTTCCCGTGCCCCTCCAGCCCTCTCACTGGCAGGGCCCAAGGAACCAAAAAGTCCTTGACTCGGTATAAACATCAGCCAGCAACAACTAAAACCATCAGTGCATTATCCACATGTTCTCACATCATAGCCAAAACACGGCACTGTAATAACTACCAAGAAGAAAATTAACTCCATCCCAGCTGAAACCAGGACACTGATCATATAATATTTCAAGTTATGCATTGCATGTACTACAGGTGCAAGAAAATGGGTCAGTATATGGGCTTGCCTTTTTTCCCATGAAGAAGCACACAGTACCCTGGTCTGTGTCCCAGTGCTTTGTTGCTGTCTCCTCTCAGTGGCTGGACTACAGCTTGTCAGCCTCACGAGGGGAAAGTCATCATGCCTGTCTTCCAAAAGGTGCTCTCAGGAGAAACAGAAGGCATCCAAAGCAAGACATGCACGATCACCAGGATGAGGGCATTTTCAGACACATGGTGAATCTGCTGGAACAGAAATGCACAGGTCCATCCAGAGACAGGAATCACTGCAGCTACATCCACCGCTGCTGCTCCTGGCCTTCCTCCCACCCCGGCACTAGCAGCAGAACAGCTGGGACATAAGTTACCCTGCACTGCTCCAGCACAAGTTGGCACCCTTTCCCCATTAAGGAAGGGTTGAGCCAGTTAACTACATGAGGTTAAAGCAATTATAATTATGTGCTAAGCACTGTGACACTGTGAAGAACATGCTGCAGTGGATTGTTCTGCCACAGATCCTCTCACTGACCAGCCAAACAGCAGTTGGAAGGACAGAAGCAGTTGTATAGTTGGAAATGGATGTTCTCCTTCCTCACAAATTGTGAAATCATTTTCATCTCCTACATGTGATTGTCCTCCTGCAGGTTTCATGAACAGATAAAAATGAAACGTGGAGATTTCTGTGTGGCATCTACTCTGTCTCAGCTCATTTCCATATGCAGAATATGGGGCACATTTTATGGTTCTCAGTAACTCACCCTGGATCACCAATCTTACAAAATGCTGCTGGTAGGAATGTCAGGCCCACTTCATTGCTCCAAGATAGTTAAGTTCAGACTGATGCGCTAATAATGCCTGCCTGTCTGTGACATCTTACGGGCTGTTAAAGGACAGTTCTTGCATTCTGCTCACTTAGGGACATCCAAAGTCTGCATTCAAAATAAATTATATGAAATCAGCCGGGATCAGGTAATGCAAATTGGTTGTATTTTAAGACAAGTCTATGAAATCCATGAGTTTCCACGTAGGAAAAATTCCCCAATAATAGCAAAGTGACTGAGTGGCACCCTTGTGATTTAATTTTTATTTCAACGTCTCACTGACATTTATTTTTAGAACATGCTTTCATTTCAAGTGCCACTACTGCCATATAAAACTGAAGCACAGAACACATTGTTCATAACCGCCTCATACAGAGTTTTATGTGTATACATAAATTTATCTGATTTGTTTCATTTTGCACGGGGCTCTGGAGGTGGAGGTACAAAATATGGATCATTTACTTACTTTGTTTTGCCAGCTCATCTGCCTCCTTGCTTATTATCCTGAGCCATGATGATGACTGATGGCATGATTACTAGGAGTGCTTCAGTTCCTGGGAAAAACAGCTTTTTGCTCAATGTTTACAAAGGTGAAAACACGGGGGAAGGAGCTGAGTTATTTTATATATATATTATTCAGGTGTAATTTACATGTAACATAAAACAAAAAGAAATTTTAGAAGTCATCTATGCTGATTTCCTGTTGAGAATCCTCCAACAAACCCACTTTTTAGGCCAGCAGGACTTATAACACACTTAATTCTGTGCATACTGGGTCTTTCCTGGATCTAAAACTGGAAAAGGGGTATTTACCATTAAATTCTTCTTTAGGTGTTTCTGTCCAGTGTAGGCAGCACTTGGTTTCACAATGCTATAGGTTAATAATGTTGCTTGTACCTACATCATAGCTAATAACTTGGCCATGACGTTTTACCTTCAACACGTATATAGCTTGAGATGGCATTGCTGACATGGAAAGCTGGCCAACAGGTACAGTAAGCAAGCACATAAAAAGTGGATGATTTCTGAAGACAGCTCTAACATCACTCCTTCTTATCAACTAAACATTACAAAAGCTAGGTGAACATTACCTCTATCCACAACTGACTTATTCAAACAAAAATTAAAGCACATATTGGTACAGCTGGCTCACTTGACCAAACCTGATTTCTTACTACAGAAAAGCGTTTAGCTGAAGACATGCATAAGAAGACAGATGGTCTTGCAAGCTCTGCTAAGCCAACAGGTCTTTCTATTAATAAGTCAATGACAGAAGCTATGAAAATTAATTTACCTACTGATAGTTTTATCTCTATTAAAGGTGAAATCTTGACAACTGCTAATAAATCTACTTACACCAGACACTGTGTGTTTGATGGAAGTTCAAGACAAGGAAGACAAGTGCTGCATTTCAAAAACTCAATAGGTAATGAAGGTCCAGTGTGATTAGTAAAAACTTCAAATTAAATATACGAACCAGCGACATTCTTAATCAGTTTCCACAGAGCACAGTTTTGAAGTAGAAGGCTGCTCAGTCTGTGAGAAGAAGACACCTATGCAGAGTAACTCAAGGCAAACAGACATACAAAACACTTTAGTGTTCATTCTAAGCACAATCACAACTACAATCACCTTGATCTGTATGGCCAAGTTATCTATGCTAAGGACAGGACTTCAGCACTTCAGGTGCTGTGCCTCATTAACAATGCTGTGATGGTTGCCAGCCATGGCTCTAGCAGCAGCTGTATAAAGGAATTCATCTCATGAAAGTGAGCAAAAAAGGCGAGGAAGAAGACCTATACTGGCTGTATGTAGGGAGATGTGAAGTGCAGTCATCCCCTAGCCCAACACTGCTCAGCACCACTTTTATTATCTACAATTAGCAAGGGGTCAATAACAGAGGAGTATAATACATAGGTGTTATTCACTAAAAGGGTGTATGAGCAAGTAGGATTATAAGAGAAACAGTAAATCTGCAGTCCCCTCAGTGGCTTTAGAAGGAAGTTGGAGAATAAAACCTGGCACTTTGAAAATAAGAAGACTGTCAGGCCGTATTTTCATTTGTTACTGCAGCAGCTTACGACCAGAACCTCCTGGCAGATTATCTGCGTACCCTTCAGGCCATGATGAAAGCATCGGTTTTACTTCTCTTTTTTTGCACAAATTCCTTTGTCCTGGTCTGAAAGCTTTCTGTTCTTTTTCCTCTCTTTTTTCCTTTTTTTTTTTTTTTTGGTTGATTTAAAGAATCAGTCACCAATATTCGAGTGAGAGGAGGTTATCTTTATTCAGCAGCGCTGGGTGCATGGGGGATCGCTCCACCAAAGTCATGCACACCGAGGGAATTTTTCAGTCCCTCCTTTATACAAGCAACTCATACCTATTCATTAACTTTCCAGGAAATCGTTTACATATTCATTACAATTCTGAAAATTCATTTACATATCTCGAGCCTGCGCAATGTCCTTGAGGAGTTGTCTCTGCGCAGACTCTATTCCTTAGCGGCCATGTTTAAAGTCTTCATCTTCACCATGTTGCATGTACAACAGGGATCTAAGACAAAATGTCCCTTCTAAAGATAACCAACCCAAGGACTTAGCAGTCTGTGCATCCGTCATGTGGCAGTAAGGGTCCTTGGACATTTCCCGACTTTAACTAAACATAGGTGCATCATCCTTTAGATAAGTGGTACAGCATTCACTATTCATTCCCCCCTTTTCTAACAGCTATTGTAAATTCTTTTACAACATCAGAAAATCATCATATCTTATGATCATTCTTCGACAGCACCAAACAAAACATTGAAGTAATATACATATTAATCCTAAAACTATTACAATAAGTATTATAATTAGTGATATCATGTAAAATCTGAACCTTGTTCCATATCTTATGGATGTCTGTTTCATTTTGATTACTTTGGTCTACGTATACACAACAACTTTGATTTATTATCATGCTATAACCTTGTAAGTGGGTGCTATTACAAAAATCTATTACTGTTGTATTTCCAATTTGATCCACATTCCAATTTCCCATCCATCAGATTGGGAACAAGTATTTTGCCCTGGGTTTCCAGGACATGCTCCTCCTGTCTTGTTTCGAGCTTTCCAATGACAGTCATTATCACTTTTCATAACTACTGTGGTGGTTAGGTTTAATATTTGTAAATCAAATCTGGGACCCAACTCATATGTTTTATTATCAAATAGGCAATATCCTCCACCATCATTTGGCCTTTTCCAAAAGTCTGGCCATGTAGGTCGTTTGCCATCTAGATAATTCCAGTTTTGGGAGGCCACCCCATACAGGGGTGTTATCAGGCCTCCCTGAGGAAGAGAGGTACATATCCAGCATTCCTTAGCTTTCGTGGCATTAACAATTCTTTGCAGTGTTTGAAGACAGGTATTGTTTATCCATGCTTCAGTTTCTAAAATCTCTACAATTATTACAATTAAGGTCAGAATAACTCTACACAAATATCCCTGATCCTTTTGACAGTCCATTGTGTTTCTAGAAATTATTACACGGTTATAATAAATTTTAAATCCCTGAACAAATGTTCATGCATCATAATATTTACTGAAGAGTTGCACAATTTATGATCTTCCTATTTGGAAGCACTGTTCTTTAGATTTTGGTCTTTGTTATCGTAAGTTAGATAAGCTTCTGCCCTACACGTCCAAACACTGATATTTCTAAGCATTAATTCTACATCTTTAAGTTTCTAAAGGCTATAAACAGGAAGAAATGGGGCTGGTAGGTTTGAAATCAGCTGAAGAACAGGAGACAGCTGACTTTCCTTGACAGGAGTCAAAGAAGATGCAGTTTGCAGAAGTTGTAAAAATAAGCAGCTCAAAATCTAAGAAGTTAACAGCATTAAGATTTTTCCAGTTTGTATATCTATAGAGCTTGTTCCATGAATATCTGAACAATGATGTTGGAAATGGGCTTAATGTCTCACAGCTGAATAACTCCTGGTTGTGTCATATTAGATATGTGGGTTTTTTTCTCTTCCTCAGATAAGCTTGCTCAATTCACAACCGTCACAGCCTTTGGAGAGAAAATCCTAAAGGAAAACATTTATATTTTGGTAATACTGAGGATTTAAGTGCAGAGTGTGGAATATGTTATTGTTCATTTGAGATAGATTTGAGGGTAAAGTGTAAAAAGCTTAGCAAGCAGCTAATTAAAAACTTTCTTTCGCATGCTCCATTAACCCTGCCCTGAATGCAAATAAATTTAAATTATTACGTGGATGCTTCCAGGAGCAGCAGTAGCCAGGGTGGAGCTAACACCATCTTCTCTGGCTATAGGCTCTCCTTCCACCTCCTCCTGCCTTCTCCCTCAGGGGAGCAGGGTTAGTCCCCAGTGCCACCCACTCCTGACCATCATCTCCTCCCTTTCTTTATTGCATTTTCCCCAACAGAGCAAAGCCTAAGCTGGGTCCTGCCTTAAAGCAGGAAAGATTGTTGGATCAAACCTTGGAGAAAACTCTCCAAACACAGCTGAAACATAATGAAGCATTATTAATAAAAACCCAGAATTATGACAGGAATATTTAGGTCAATAGTTTTAGTAAATGGTGAGAGAACTTTTAAGTACCCTTTTCTTCATCACAGCTGAAGTAATTCTGACAATTGTCAGGACAGATTTATCTCCTTAGATATACAGTATGGATTAACTTTCAAGTACATTATCCGTTTTATTAAGTTATAATTTTTTCCCATATCAGCAAAATGGATTGTATAACTGCAAATAAAAAAATACTTTCTAAACTAAAATATTTCTGATAAGCCACCATCTCATCCACTCAGCCTAATTAACTACTTCAGTTCACTTGCATCAAGTCTGATTCATGTTTGTGTTTTGCAGTGGCAAACACACCAACAATCCTTCTAATGCAAATGAACTTATGCCAATAAGTGCTGCCCAGTGACATATACTACAGTCTTTAAACCCACAGCACATACTGGGATGGTTTGGGGAAATGGGTTCCTCACCACAGAGGTAAATTTTCCAGGAGCTCAGAGCTGTGCTGCTCCAGGATGCACTCTAAACTTAAGAGCGCTCTTAAAAACACAGACTAACAAGTCAACATTTTTTTTTCACATCAAATTATTTAAGGGAGAGAACGGCATCATGGCAAGGAAGTATTGGCTGGGTCAATGATGCTTTTGTAGAGGGTAATATGAGGACAACTGGCAGACTCACTGGAACACAATCCTCATCAAAACCTTGTGAACAATTATTGCCCTCCAAACTGAACTGACCCCAAATCACCCTCTGAAAAACATACAGTAACTCCCTGCAGCCATAGAGTAGGTTTGCAAGTAGGTCCTTGTATCTGTAGGACACCATTGTGTCTTCCTCAAGAGCAGCTCCAGAGCAGCCAGCAGGAATGCAGACCTGTGCTAAGTACTGGCAGTCTCCAGGGTAACATTTACTTGATAAATCTTAGCATCACATTTCTGTTGTTGCAGAACAACAGCAAGGTGCCCAGGGCCTAAGCTGCTACTCTCAGTGAAGATGATCACTGCAGCAGCAGTGATGCTGCCATCACTCTAAGGATGCACCTGGAAAAGGGTGTGCAGTGCTTTTGCTCCCTCAGCTGGATAAAGCTACACTGCTTCTCCCTCACTGTACAAGTCAGAACATGCTGCAGATGAGAAAGCAACAGCAGTTCTGCCTTACACAATTAATCCATCCTTAACCGACACTAACAGAAAAAGTACCACACAGTGAAGGCTAGATATCACTCAGTATTGACACTGGCAAGAAAGAATAACCTAGAGTTAATAGGAGAAAACACTAACATAAGGTGTACAAAATTAACCACTGATCATATCTATTTGATATTTTAAATTCAGTGTTCTGTTTCTGAAGCTTGCAGTAATTATTTTTCTAGATCTGCAGGCCAAGAGAAAAAGTTAGCTGAATGACAAGATTTGAAAGTGTTGACCAGAGATATTTCAAGGCCACCGGGCAATGAAAATAAACCAAAGAATCTCACACCTCTACTTCACTTTGCCAGGAAAAAGACCATTAGCCACACATGCCATAAAGAGTAATAACCATGATGAAACAACAACATTGACTAAAAGCAAAAAAAATTCACAGAAAACTGAGAAATCTGTACATGTATACATGCACACAGGTAACACTGTAAATATATATATATATGTTGCCTGTAAAAGGTGGTCAAAACATAAATTGATTCCAGTATAGCACTTGCAAGAAGTTAGATATTAATGTCAGCAAATCATGCTTAACTAAACATAAAATTCATTTTAATCTAGCTCTCACAACTGAAAACTGATCACCCCAAAGCAAACTGCAAATTCATCAGCATATGTGAAAAATGGGTATGCAAATGTAATAGCTGGATAACAAACAAATGTTATTGCAGACATACCTTCCAATCATACTGGCTCTCCAAGCTGTCCAGTCTTGGAGCAGACTCTCCAGTCCAGAGTCACCACTAATGTGGCATCTGTCTGCAGTGCTTGCAGCTGGCAGTTTAAACTACCCTTCCTCTCCCTGCCGAGACAGGTGGGTAAATAATACGTTTGTCTGTGAGCAATGAAGTGTCAAGAAATGCTAGACCTCTGAACCAAACAGCTCATCCAGAGTCTGCTACCAAAGCAACAGCAGCCAGAAGCTCACAATCATAGAGATTAGAACAATAATGCCCTATTAATTCATCCCAGCTAATTCCTCCAAAAACTCAATATCCTTGCCAGTGGTTTGCACAGTTCTCTCTCATTGTTTTTATTGTTGCAGCTTTTTTCTTCACCTTTAGGGTTAGAAACACACTGAGGCAAAATAGCTTGGAACAGTAAAACCTGTTTATCTGCAGAAAACTTTCTGATCTCTTCCATAATCTTAATCTCAGTTTATGAGAAAAAAAGGTAAGGAAAGGACAAAGGATTGTCTAGTATCTTCATCTTTTAAAATGATTGCTACAATTTATGTTTCTGAGCTGAACAAAAAAAAAGGTTATTTTTAGTGAACTGGAATTCTTGTCTGCTGATGCTTTCTACCCTTTAAACTAGTCGTTTGGAAAAGACATGAGGTGTAATGGTTTCAAACACTTCCAATTTTTCTGTATTTTGTTCAGGTTTGTGGTCTATATATTTAATTTTGTTTTCACCTGTAATAACTTAATCTGCATATATATGATAGGAAACATAAAATGGTGAGGTATGTCAGCAGAAATGTACCTTCAAAGTGGGGGACCCAGTGACCTAGAACATCTAACAAATTTGTTATTCAGACAACATAGATACTTTAAAGTTACAGAAAACTAAACTGAACAGAGTAAGTTAAGGTAATCATCACAAATGTAAGAAATACCTAGTGGGAAAATTCCAACTTTGATCTGAGTCAATCCTCATAAAACCAAAGACACAAGTTTCAGACAAAACAAAAGACAATTCCAACACGATATTGCATTTCAAAACAGTCTTCTGAAAAGTTAGTATAACATTTGAAAATGTCTAACAAATGCAGATACTTGATTTCTGAAAGCAAGAAAGTTAGAAATGGTATCTCCAGAGGCACAACAAAGAACCACCACTTCTTGAATTGAAATACAGATCAATTAACCCACAAGCAAACTGCTGAATACAACATGTTACTAGTTTCACATTAACAACAAAAATAATTCCTGTCTAACAAGAGTTGCTGGTTAGCTCTCTCTCAAAGCAATGATAAGAAGGAATGAGAACTGGTGTTTTCCAGGTTTATTTTTTCAGGAAAAGAATTTAAGTTTTGTTACAACTAAATTCTTCCAGCATGACATAAGCTTCAATGTGTTGATGGTCAGACACACATGGAGAAAGCACCAATCTTTGCAACCGACAACTTCCTACTACCAGACTATTTGGGAATAAAAGGGGAATAGGGAAAGTGAGTGACTCCTGGATAGAGGAACAGAGGCAGATTTGGCCCCAGAAGAGATATCGCCTTTGAGAAGTAAGGAAGCAAACAGGAAACCTAACCGTGAGCAGTATTTCTCTCTCTATGCACTCGGCACATTGGCTTCCCAAACACCTAGTGCATGGTAACAGAAAGGCAGGAAAAGTCCCATTTACTCGGTATTTTTGGACAAGCACTGGCTCCCAGATGTAGTTTCAGACCAGAGGAAGCTCCTGTGCTGACAGCACACCCCACCCAAGAGCCAAAGTCACACTCCTCCACTTCTGGGCTGGTCGCTCCGGGAACTCTCCCTGGCACCAAAGTCATCAGCCTTCACTGCTCCAACGGATGGCAACACAGTCTGGGATGTTAGCTATCTCAGTGGGGGCAGGAATGTTTCCCAAGATTTGGGATTGCACCTTAAACCATACTAATCCAGAGAGGAAAATTTATAGAAGGGGCATTGAAAGCACAGGGACAACAAAACCCCAGCTGGGGTCCGTCCCACCCCAGACCCTCCTGCTCCCTCCCTTGGACCAGCAGCACTGCAGGAGCAAAGCCATTAGCAACAAAACCACAGACCAATTAAATGAGCTTTCAGCTGAAGCAGGTGACAGTATGGGGACACGGGCAGTAAGGCAGGATCAGCCTGGCTCTTTCCCCATGCCTTTCAGCTTTATGACCTCTGTTTCCTAGACAACTGCACTGGCACCCTCACACTTTCGACTCTATTCCGCCATGCACAGCCTTGCTTTCAACATAAGAGCCAAAGTATTTGTAAGGAGGTGTACCATCTGCAGTGTTAATTTCTGTAACATCTAGATTTAGTTTGACAGTCTCACACCTACTCATTCTTTGCCAGCTGCAAACCAGAATAGATTTGACAGAGTATGACCAGAGCTCAGCAGCCCAAATGAATACAAGGGAAACACAGAGTATTCACCTCTGGCCCATACAACTCTTATTCTTAAAATTCCTCCCGTATCATATTCTGACTTCAAATAAAACAGCAGAAAAGGATTTGATCTCTGTAAGGATTTTTTTCATATATATACACCTTTGACTCACAGAATATTGTTTTTAAAATCAATAAAATTGTATATATCTCTATATATACTTGCATGTATATATCTCTCTCTATATATATAACTCAAGCAGCTGAAATGTTTCTTCCTCTGGCTCTGGACAGCATAACAACAATTTCTTGAAGCTTTAACCTTCAAGGCATTATTTGGTATGAGAAAGCATTTTAAGAAAATAGTATCTTACCAAAGCAAAAGCATTGCAGATAGTAGAAATAACCATGAAGGAAAGTTACCCCACATCATAAAATAAGAGGCTGTGAAAGTAGTTCCTGCTTCAGAAAAAATTATAAGAAACAGCACTTGTGCATCCTTTGTGGCTTTCCCATGAAGTTTTGGGGCTAAATCCTGAGTCCTGCTAACCCAAACTGGTCTGTCAAAGAGACAAACTTTCATCAATCAGCTCCCATATTTCAAAAAAGCACAAGGTTTTACTTTGTGGGTGTTAAGTGGTTTAGGAAATGTGCCCAGACAAAGACCCCAAAGTCTGAATGCTTAACCAAAATTCAACACAACCAAACTGGCTTGCAAAACAGGCCTCAAATCCCACCAGAATTTGCTGTAACAAAATTTTTTTGTGTCATGATCCAGACACAGCATGACTTCTATTCCACATTAACTGGGCCAAAGCATCACACCTACATTTTATTCTCCACATTTTAACATCCTTTTACTCACTCCAGAAACCTCACCTTACAAAAAGAACACAGTAGTGCACCATTACTTATTTTATCTATATATAACTTACTATTTGACCAGCCCATCCCAACCTTTGCTCAGTGTGAACATTAAGTTCAACAACAACAAAGCTGATTCTGGTTCCATCCGACCTTGTATTGCCTTTTGAAATTTAGCAATCCCTTCAAACCTTTAGTCAAAATGAAGTTATTCTCATCTTAAACACCATCATCACCACTAATTAAACTAAGCTCAGAACATGATATAACCTATGCAGCTGTTAATGCTGTTCACTAGACACTGCAGATTATGAACAGGATTTTCCTAAGATTTGATAACCAAAAATGAGACCAAAATCCAGTTTATTAAGGCTCTCTGCCTCCTGTTCTCACCTGCATAACATAAACCACATCAGAATAAAGGAAGGCAGCGACAATGGTTTAGAAACTTGCAGAGCTATCTCCTTCAAATAAACACAATACTTTAAAAATAGGAGTGTCCGTAACAGGCAACCGAGGAACAGCTGTGAACCTCCCACTCAACATATGCACATACACACACTGCAATTATTACAGAAAAGCTGCAAATGGTAAGAGGTCCAAAGTGTTTACTGTTTTTTATTTTTAAAGGATTAGCCCTTGACAAGAATCATCCTATCAACGGGTTCTAGAGTATGACAAGAGCTAAACTTTCAAGCCTTCAAAAATCCTCCTGCTTATCCTTTTTAAAGAATTATATTAATACAGTGGCCCAAATAAATAACTGATGAAAAATTCCACTATTTCCAGTGAAATTTTTCAGTTGTTAGTAAATTATTATTTTTTAAAAAAGGACATTTTATTTCTGTCTTGACTTTGTTCACAAGCATACTCAAACCACAGCATTCTCAGCAAACCATTGCATCATCTTATCTCCATGAGCACTTCATATTAAGGTTTGTCATCATTACACAATCCTCTGTAATATTAATGTATTCTTGCTAAAAGCCTATCAAGAAAACCTGTTATTATGCATGAAGGTCAGCTTTTGTTCACTGAAGAAGATTAAAAATCTCCTAAAACCTTTCATGTTATCAGCATGAAGATTATTTCTCTCCTTTTACCAGCAAAAAGCCTTGCAAAGAAGAAGACTCAAAGCAACAGAAACGGAAAAGAAAAACAGATGAAGCAACTGAAGTACAGTAAAGTTGCTGCAGAAGTCTCTCAATACTAATAGAAGCTGATTTTATTTGATCCTCATGTTTGGCTCAGCAGTCAAGTATGCTTCATCAGTGAATGCCTGCTGTTACTATATTAGTACCTTAAGATCCATACAGGTTCCAGAGCACCGGCCCCAGGAAATCTCAGTATCTGCATGGCAAGAACTGCAGGTCAACCCAAAACTGACTGAGGTGCTCTGAAGTAAGACACAGTTATGAAGAACACCACCAAGATTCACACACAGCAAGGAAAGATTTAAGAAGACTGTTTAGCAAAAGATATACCTGGAACAAATTAATTATCCATTTCGCCTTATTGACAAATGTTTGGAGGCCTAATTTTTAGTTTCAGGCATGGCAGATACAAATGATTACAAGTTCTGCTTCTGCCTAAACAACAACAAAAGATTTGCAAATGTATAATTAGCCTTACAAGTAAAATGGATATGAAAAACTACATCCATACATTTTAAGGGCCAGAGCACAAATCAGTGGCATACAGTCAATAGGGTCTAAAGCCACCTGGTTTTATCCTTCCTTTCAGAAAGTTCAGCAGGTATAGGTGAATGTGAAAGAACAGTTTAAACTGCTTCAGGAGAGACATCAGCAATAATAAACTCTAAAGAAGGCTGTTGTAACCTTTTCATGCATTTTTACAACGTGCAAAAAGCTAGTTGGCATTCCCGTAAGTACAAATAGTCCATTCCCCCATGGAGTAAATGTATCTACCTAGGCTGCTGTACTGCTAACGCAGAGAAACCGCTACTTTTGCATCTGATTTATCTGAATTATTTCAGACTGTCCCTGTTTGGGGACCTAAGATGACCAACTCTGATGTATGCACACCTACTCTAGGGTATTTATACTTCACAAGGCTCTTTGTGCCATATTAAAAATTACACAACTTCACAGGTATTCGCATACATGAAAACCATTAATGCCCTTTAAAAGGCTGGCCAGATGCATAATTGCCAAAAATCAAGTAAACTCTGATAGTTCTTGTTTGAATACTGCATACTGTTAAGCTTATGTTGGAAAAAAAAACTATGCAAAGAAAAACTGTTTTCAGACACACCACATACTGGTTCTAAAGCTGTACGAATACACACACATTGTCCCAGGTTTCTGCGTAGTGATTCTCTAAAAATGCAAAACAACTCAGTTTTCATTGAAGCAACTTTCTCTTCTCCCCAGTCTTCACAAACTCCTGAGTGCACAGGGGGGAAAAATGGAAAAAAAAAAAAAACAAAACCCAACAAAAAACAAACCCTGACAACTTGTTTTAAATGTTTTGCCAAGTAAACACCATCTATTTCATCTGTGACAGCTGTAGACTCAACAGGCATCCGGCATTCATCTAGGCTTTATCAAGAAGGCTGCACAAAACAGATGCCCCTGAACATTTCAGAGGCTCACAAAATGCCCACTGTATCCTGCGGGAGACTATCTTCTGTTTTCAGGTGATTGTTTTTAAGCAAGTTTCTCAAAAGCACATGCAGCTGGTGAACAGCTTACTTCACACTGCCTGATGATTTTTCTGACACAAACATTTTCCTCGGAGAAAAAATCCTCTTACTTCTACCCATCACAGCCCTCATATTTACCTCAAATATAACATCAGAATTATCAGGAGCTCGTTCTCAGCCTACTTGCTGCCTCATTAATGCTCAGTGGACTGACATTTGCAAGCAGTCCAGTAACCAAATTGCTGAAATACTGCTTTGAAAAAAATCAAGACCCACATTTTCATTGTGTGCTGAACCATATCACTGGACAGCATGGCTCAGTATCTTTTACACAGGTTTCAGTGATTTTCCACACTGCATGCAAAGAGTCTGTGCAACTGGGTGAGATAGGAAACCTCTTATATCCTTTGTATATGTTCTGGGATCCACAAACTGCACAGTCATGCTTCAATAATTTGGGATTCACTCTGCACACTGGAGGAGGGCTGGAGCAAGGGTAGCATTACACTTAGAAACTTAGGTTGCATTTGTTGGTTTTCAGATTACATGGCTCGTCCTACCTCAGGTAACACAATGGTGTTGCAAGCACATGTACGTTACGGCTCTGTATCTCTGCAATCCCTCTCATTGCTCACAGCAGGTGTTATTGCATATACTTCTAGACTAAGGATGTACATGGAAGTCACACAATCCAGACTTAAAAGAGAGACAGATATAAAATTCAGTGCCTTGCAATTTGTTCAGAAGTAAAAACCCAAAATACGATTTGTCACGTGAAACACAGAACTTGCTTTTTGTCCTGAAATACCAATTCCTGGGGTCATTACACAACTATAGAAAGAAAAGGAGTTAAAAGTCAATTGCAGAACTTTAAAACAAAAAATATTATACATTCTGGGTAGCTGAAATTATAGCAATGAATATACCTGACCTCAATAAAAGTAAAAAAAAAAAATTAATTGCATATATATTGCATCCTACTAGCCTGTTTCAAAAAAATAATCTCAGGAAAAGCAGTTGTTTCCTTATTTATAAACGATTGAGCCAACCCAAATTCCTATGTGTTAAATCTTCATGAGACGATTTGCCATCACATACTTTTCCCGTATATGAAAAAATTACTAATTTGTGCAACAAAGTATTAGAGGAAAGTATGTATAGGTTTATACACTGCTATTTTGCAGGAACTGGTGGCGTGTGTTTTGGAGAACTTAAGCTCTGCTAACAGCCTTTATTTTAATATTAGTACAGAAGCATCACAGCAGTAGTGCAACAGAACACGTGATCTGATGGATTGGCAATACTTGGGGTTAATGGCATTGCCCATATTCAGCTGTAGAGTTGAATAAAGAGGTCCAGGGTAAAGCCTGCTAATGTAAGCAAGTCCAATAAATTTATCCTAATTTACCCTTCCTGAACATCAAAAGCAATAACCCCTCAGGTATAATTGTCATTCTGTATTCAGAAACATTTCACCCCAGAAGAGAACTACTGGTTGGGCCTTTCCATTTATCAGTTACAGGGACAGACAACCATATCATGCTGTTAGGATGTGCTCTGCCATGATAATTATACTCAATACAGGATTATACCTCCTCCTGTGTATTACCATTAAAAATTGCCATTATCCCATTTATATTGCTTTTGTTCTTCCTTTCCCTCACGTCCCTAATCAGGAAGCTTTGTTCCAGTGGGACTCTCCTGCTACAGATAGTTTGTTCTCTGCTTATTAGTCCCAGGACTAATGCATATGTCATCGTTAACTTAGACGCACTGTAATTTGCAGTCTGCTCCAGATTATACTGATTTAACCAACAGAGGAATTTGTCTTCATACTTCTGGTATTTTTGGTAGAAATCATTTAATGCCACATCATTTATTAGCTCTTGAGTTAGCAAAAACCTATTAATTTTTCTTTTTGTCAATTTAATGTGATATAAAGCAAGAAACATCATCAAATGAAAACGAGTCTTAGAGTTTTAGCTAGGCTATTTTACTACAACAGCAACAGCCCTTACTTGTGAAGTGTGACACACAGAGAAACACAACATACTATGCCTAGGAACAGCCACAAGTTCCAAGAAGAATCTGGAGCCAAAGAAAAAAGATACAAGAGCAGTACTTCAGTCTGCAGTGCCTTAATCACCACCTCTGTCACCGCAGTGAGAGTGTACCACATGGTGCGATACAACATCAAGCCCTTGATGCCGCCTAACGGGAGCCCACGATGCCCAGCACCTGCCTGTCCTGAAGGCAGAAACAATGAGTAAAATACTGAGACTGCAGCTATATAAGTAATGCATATAGTCAGAACTCCACACAAAGCCAGTATGAGTAAGCATGAAGCAGTTTTCTAATTCTTTCCACTGTTCATCCAATCTATAGGGCTTGTGTTGCTCCCATAAGAGCCTCCCACCTTAGAAGCTGAATCATGGTTGCTCTTCAAACACCTCCCATCCAGCTCACATACACTCAAGCAGCCACAGTACAGAGCTGGATTTCTAAATTTCAGTACATTATCTGAAAACAAGATGAGCCTAAATAGAATTGGCTGTACTAAAAATGAAGGGACCACACTTTATGTTATCTAGACTCCTGTTTCCTTTGCACTTTTACCAGTGAATGCCAACTGTGGACAAGTTAGACCCATCGAGGTATTTTTAAATAGGCAGTAGTGTTGCTGAGACACCATTTTCAGTGATGCATCAGAACATCCAGGCTGCAGATTAAGAGGGCGGCAGGTGTAAAAACATCTGAATTGCCATGCTGTTGATTGAGCTTGGTCTGGCAATATTTATTAGCTCAGATATGAAGTAATTCGAGCATAATTTATAAATTCCAGGCTCATTCAGACAGATAAGCAATACAGCTACTTCAGTGCTATGAGGGCCCATAACAGGCTTTGTCTGAACCTACACATGCAGATCCAAACATGATGCTTCTGGCCACTTTGCTTGACTTAGGAATTCTAGATACAATAGCACATGGATATCTGTAGCAACACCAGCTCCGGTGCAACAAAGGTCATCAGTTTTGGCTTTGCATGGACTTCACTAGAGCTAAGGTGATTCTTGCAGAGCCTGTTACCCATGAGCTAGGTTCTGGGAAAGTATTAAGCAGCAGGCTGTGTCCAGCACCAGCATGGAGGCAGCAGAACCCCAGAACTCAAGTCCTGGAAACACAGTACATTAAGTAGCTCTGTTGGAGCAAGGACAGCCAGCTCCGAATCAGTCTTAAACCCCTGCTTAAGCGTCCACATGGTGTGACAGAGATCTCTGCACCATTTCTCACTGTGTTCTCCAATACTGACACTATCTGTTGCTGTGGTTTAGCCTCAGCCGGTAGCTGAGCACCACGCAGCTGCTCGCTCATTCCCCTCTCACCCAGAGGGGTGGGGAGGAGAACTGGAAAGGAAGGTAGAACTCAAGGGTTGAGAGAAGAACAGATTAACAATTGAGATAAAATAAGAGCAAGAGAACAATAATAACAGTAACAGATATAATGAAAAGGAGGGTGAAGGGGAGAGAAATGAAAACCAAAGGGAAAGGAGAAAAGAAAACAAGTGATGCACAACAGAACGGCTCACCACCTGCTGACTGATGCCCAGCCAGTCCTGGAGCAATGATCAGCAGCCCTGGTCAAATCCCTCCTCTTCGGCCAGTTCCCTGTGTCTGCCTCCCCATTTCTTGTGCCCTCCAGCCCTCCCAGTGGAGGAATCAATCAAGAAGTCCTCGACCACACTCTTCCCACACCAAATCCAAAACACAACACCACCAAGAAGAAAATCAACAGGACATCCATGCAGTAAACTGTAATTATTCTGCTGTAGGGACCCCAAAGCAACTCAATGGAGAAAACCTAAATCAACCTATTCCTTACCCCAAGCACAAATAATTTGTCTACTCTTGACCTACATGTTGCAATTTCATTATCATGAAAGACAGACTGCAGAGAAATGGATGCCCTGGCTTAGGTGTCATTTACCTCTACTAGAGTTCTTAACAGTTTCCTGCAGCGATAGTGCCTATTAGCTTATTACTATCACAGCTTTTTCACTTTAAACTGTGCCTCTCTCTTGGGTAGAGCCTCAACTAAAATGTGTCCTATTTATGGGCTCTACAGTTTGTATTAACAATTTACTGCAAAACGAAGATGAGTTAGAACTTCAATTTAATCTGGAAGATGCACACCTTGTACTTTCCTGGATTTAGGTTTGGATTTTATTACTGTAAGATTTTATTGACTTTGAAAAACAAACATAACTGTGGGCAAGGGGAAATAATACAGATTTCAGTATGATTTCTACTGAAAGAAGTGTTAAAGTAACTTTGAGTGAATTTAGTACTTGGTAGGCTGGCAACTCCAGAGACAGGATCATGCAAAACACTTTCTGAAGCAGGAGGCAAATACCTTAATGGTATTTTTTTTGTGGTTTGTTTCTTCTTAATCAAACCCATAATTCAAAACCACTTTTTCCACTGGTGATGCTTACAGTAAGGCTTTACATCTCCATTTGGGGTGTGCAAAAATGATCAAGAACAATTGTATTGTCACTTGGTGACTTACCACTGATTTTCTGCTCTTGAGCTCTGAAGCCCCAGTCCTACCTACCTTTGGTGTGAGTTCATGGTGGTTTGAAAAAATGCATTGTACTTCCTATATAAAACAGGAGGGGATCATATACAGACAGCATACTGACTCTGCCACGTAGTAACTCAATCTGACATGATATCTATTGATACTGTATGAATATGGCTCTACGCACTAAATAGCTTCTCACTCCAAAGTCCTGGCAAATGTCCTTCTGAATGCGCTCACATGCAAGCTTCAAGCGCTTACCTCATCGGGGGAGCTCTGAAAAATATAGCAATCCTGGTAACGGTCATAAAAACACAGGTGAGTGCATGTAGGTGTGCCAACATGTACTGAACAGAACATAATTACCCTGACACTATTGCTTTCCATTCTTTTATATTAATCATTTTCACAGTTTGGTATCATTCACTTATTGCCTCTGTTCCCATATCAGCTCTCAACACCTTCCTCTTTCCTTTTCTTTTGCACTCTACTTTTCCTCCAGGACTCACTTTTTCTATGCTTTTCCTTCCTAAGGCAGTCTATTTCTCTTCAGCTCCTACTGATGGTATCTTGTACTCACCTGCCTTCTGTAAGCAGGCAGTTGAAATTGTCCTACCCTGAGCTGTGCAGAGAAACCACACAGCAGAGAATATAGCCCGGCTGTGTTCAAAGTCTGCTGAGGAGTCACTGGCAGTAATGCGCAATTCAGACAAAATTAATCTGAAGGAGTGACACTGTTATGTCCATGCTACCATCCCAGTCTTCAGGCCAGAGAGAACTAGTTTAAAAATACAGTAAATAAAAAAGGCAAACTGGGAATCATTCTCAAGTGCCCATGGAAGCAAACATTGAATATTTCTGAAAGCCTGAGAAAATATTCTCCTTTATTTCTACCAGTCCAGCAGGATTCTCTAAAGCCACTGGGGTTTTTTTTATTATTTATGTGCAGCTTTTAGTTAACCTTCTTATTCTATATATATATCTGTAAAGGTAATGAAGCATAGTAACAGTGGCCTAAAGAAATATGCATTGAAAATAAAAAGATCTTTATTTCCTCTTTTTGAATCTGGTAAACGGAATAGGAAAATGCCAACCTAACACTAACTAGTCAATCAGAAGCAGCATCCTGGTATCCTTTACAATAGATAAAAGAGGTTCAAGATAAAATATAAAAATAGAACACCCTCTGATATGGTCTGCTAGGTTAAGTGTTCTGTATCACTCTAATGTTACTTCAAAATATTGAGAAAGTGACAGAACAGCATAACATTGGTAAGTTTCTAAAGCTGCTTTATGTCATTGTTTTACTATTTACAAAGAGATTTTACACAAAGTGCAAATTAAACCAGATTATTCTACTCATTGTCTGTAGGCAGTAAGACATTAAACATGTCATGATGTCTTTGGTGATTAACTCACTCTTACAGCCTTTTATATTAAAACAAGTGCCTTGAACTCCAGAGACAGTGAGATCCATGGGGATTCTCATGCTGTGATGAAAAAAAATAATTAATATCCCCATCTCAAATTAAGGTAAATATCTTCCTTACTGTTCTACAAATGGTCCAAGCCAATACTGCTGGTTTTGTATGGAGATGCAAGTATGTGTATGGCTGCGTGCATATGAGATGTCTCCAAGCTAAACAACAGATTCAGGGTTCATCTGTCTCCAGTTGTGTAAGTTGACCTAAGAAAACAGGACAAAATGATTCTGTCTTCCACTCTTCAACCTCAGAACAGACTTTGTGAACAAATGCAAACTTAAATACTATGACATCAAATCATTTCTTCCACAATCAATTTGCCAGCTGTAGGCCCTCCAGGCAGAAAGCCTTCTCCAATCCTGTTCTGACCTTCCCCAGATCAGAAGTCCTCTCTTTACAAGGAATCAGAAGAAAATACCATCACACCTTTCCTGAAGAGGTTCTTACCCCCTTCTGGTCTTGCTCCTGAAATACTGTCTTTATCAAGGTTCAGATATTTCTACTCCCTCAATACAGGATTTCTCTAAGACCCCTCCAGTCTGTGGAAATCCATATCCTCTTGTTACTAGAGTCCCATCCAGTCTCCATAACCTAGAACCGAGTGGTTCTCTGTTCTGACTCACAAACAATCCTGTTTATTTTCCACACCAAGTAACCTTAAGATTCACTGAGTTTCAAAATTTCATAGCAACATAGAATTGTGAAGGTTGGAAAACACCTTTGAAATCAAGTCCAGCCACTAACCCACGACTGCCAAGTCCAACACTAAACTGTGTCAGAAAGCACCACATTGACATGTTTTTTGAAGACCTTCATGGATGGTGATTTCAACACTTCCCCAGGCAGCTTGTTCCAATGCTTCACTTTTCAGTGAAGTTTTTCCTAATATCCAATCTAAACCTCCCCTGGCATAAGCTGAGGCCATTTCCTCTTGTCCCTGTCGCCAGTTATCTGGGGGAAGAGACCAACTTTCACCTGCCTACACCCTCCTTTCAAGGCAGCTGTAGAGAGCAGTAACATCCCTCCCCCGAGTCTACTCCTCTCCAGGCTAAACAAACCCCAGTTCCTTCAACCGCTCCTCATAAGACTTGTGCTCCAGACCCTTCACCAGTCTCGTTGCCCTTCTCTGGACACGCTCCAGCACCTCAGTGCTGCTCCTAAAGTGAGAGGCCCAAAACTGAACACAGTATTCAAGGTGCAGCCTCACCAGTGCCCAGTACAGGGGGACAATCTCTGCCCCAGCCCTGCTGGCCACACTGCTTCTGACACCAGCCAGGGTGCTGCTGGCCTCCTTGGCCACCTGGGCACCCTGCTGGCTCATGCCCAGCCGGCTGCCGACCAGCACCCCCAGGCCCTTTCCCACCAGGCCCTTTCCAGCCGCTCTGCCCCAGCCTGTAGCGCTGTGTGGGGCTGGTGTGACCCAGCTGCAGGACCCGGCACGGAGCCTTCTTGAACCTCATCCAGCTGGCCTCGGCCCACCGGTCCGGCATGTCCAGACCCCTCTGCAGAGCCTCCTGCCCTCCCGCAGATCAGCGCTGCTGCCCAGCTTGGTGTCATCTGCAAACTTGCTGAGGGTGCACTTGAGTCCAGATCATCGACAGACACTAAGCAGGACTGGCCCCAGTACGGAGCCCTGGGGGACACTACTTGTGACCAGTCGACAGGTAGATGTAACTGCATTTGCTTTCACTCTTCGGGCTTAGCCATCCAGCCAGCTTTTAACCCTGTGTAGAGCACAGCCACCCAAGCCATGAGCCGCCAGTTTCTCCAGGAGAATGCTGTAGGAAAGTTCATCTTCCTTAGAGGGAGGCTTTTTCCAGTCTGCCATTTACTCTGCAATTTTCCTGCTGAAACCTCGCCACAGTAAGAGACAAATGTTGGAGGGATCTTGGCAAGATGTATAAATACCTGACAGGAGGGAATGAAGAAGAGGGAGCTGGACTTCTCAGTGGTGCCCACTGAAACATACAATTCTTTCTGAACACAAAAAACCCCCACTCTTTCATTATGAGGGTGGTCAAACAACTTGCTCAGAGAGGCTACGGAGTTTTCATCTGTGCAGACACTCAAACCCCAACCAGACACGCTCCTGGGCAACCTGCTGCAGCTTACTGTGCTTGAGCAGGGGGGTGGACTAGATGATCTCAAGACATCCCTTCCAACCAAAACAATTCAGTGAAGTCTCATTTCCAGCTGCATGAGCTTGTTCAAATTCTCTCTCCCTGAGCAATTGGACCCTCTAGGTTTCCATTTCACTGGCCTTAAGGAGAACATGACACATTGAGGGCTGACTGAACAACTATCGTAAAGCTGATCAGCATTTCCCAGCATTGAAGCCTCATCTGCCTTTGCGTTGCTACACTGCTCTGCTCAGTTATATTCCTTGCAGTTGCTATTCCACTGGCAACTTTTGCCAGTTCACTATTCATCAACACTTCCAAACCATTAATAAAGTGATAAAAATCAGTCCTAATACAGAACCTTGTGGCAGCTTGCTATGAATCTTTTGCCAGGTTGCAAATTGCTTATTCACCTTCTTGCTTTCTAACTCCCCGCTGTTTGGACATTACAACTTCATCTCTGACTACACAACCACCCAGCCTTCTTACCAGCTTCTGTGCCACAGCTTTCTGAAAGTCGAGCTCCGCTCATTCAGCAATGCCTTTGATACTGTGCTCGCAGAACCTCCCGAAAGAGACACAAATAAACACGTTGATTTCTGCACAGGTATTTCAGGAGGTGGAGGAGGGAAAAGCACTGCTGCAAGGCAGAACAATTTTGCTTGCAGGGCTCTGGGCCTGATTACAGAAGTCAGACAGTACATCAAAATACTTCAACAATGAGCACAGCTAGTAGCAAAAGGCTAGAAGAGGACTCTTGGGATCTGGGGACTATTGACACGTGCTGCATTACAGCGCCACTGATTAAAGTGCATAAGTAGCCTTGAAGGCAAATAAGAGAATATAGGACACGCATTGCTTCCTACATCCACAGCTGTAGGACTAATGAATCTCCTGCCTGTTTTATCCCTGACCAGAGTGCTCGGTGGCCTGCATACAAGGCCTTGCATCGTCTTGCAGCTGACCAAGACAAAAACATGTTGCGGCATGTACAATTATGCCTGTGTGCCTCCTTGCGCACACACACACACAGGGTGTTTAAAGATTGGACGGGTGAAGCTGATGTTTTTAGGTCTCTAATGTTTCCTTTGCAAGCTCAGGTACTGAGTCAGGAGTCATAAGCTCTGTATTCATGTACAAATTCCCACATTCCTGCTGTATGACAGCTTCTGGTTTTCCTTGGTATACCGGAAAAATGGGGGGAAAGTAACTGCAAGATACCTGTGTCAAGTTTGTTAAAAAAAAAAAGAAAAAGGTAAGGAAATCAAAAGATAACTACAATAAACAGAATATTTCCCATTGCAAAAAAGACTATTTGGTGCAAAACACCTGAAGAACAAATTCAGGAATGATTCATGGCATATTTTTGAAGCACTACCATGCAGTAAAATAACCAGATTTACACTTTCTCTGCTCATAGTTTTCATATAGCAATTCCAATTTTCTCAGGTTGGTAAGTTACTGGACAATACATGTCGACACAGTACGATTTATTCAGTTGATTTCCTGAGTAACTTATGAAACATTCTTAGCTTAAAGAACATTCACTGACGACTAGACAGGCCCTACAGAATTCTGCTCCTTTCCTTGAGTAACACCAAAGATTTTGCTGGTGTAAATACTGGAAAAACAAATGTAACTTTTGGGTCAAACATTCACTTCATTTAAACATTTTCTATTTTTAATTGCTGCTTTAATAATCCTTCTTGCTAGGAAGCAGTTAAAATTGCTGTGGGAAGTGATGACAACCCACAATCACAGTCAACATGACTAATTTGTTTTAAACATCAGTGTGTCACCTTATTAGCACTACATTCCATAATAGAATTGGATAAACTTTCTAGAGGTTAATAAGATGCAGAAACTGAAAACTAGTTTCTTACCACCTCAAGCAAGATGCAACTTCAGCGAATTGTTTTACCTAAGAATATTTATTGTACATGTTCTAGGCTTTTGACATGTTTAGAAGTGACAGCTTGACTTCAAAATATGTTTTATTAAAAGCAGGCTAAGAAATTAAACCCTGCGTCAAGTAAAATACTTTTGCCAACCCAATATTTTTTCACTTTCTTCAGAAAGAGAACGAAAAAGTCAATTACTTGCACAGCTCCAGCCCAGAAGACATGCTTTGCCACCTGCCAACAGCTGCTGCTGACTTCAGAAGTGACACGTACCTCCAATGTGGGATTTTATTCTGTATAGTCAACTTTTAAGGGGCATGCTTTAGTTACACTTAGGTATTGGTGGTGGAACTCCCTTGTTTGTGGAAAATTTACTTTTGCTCCTTCTTACTTCATTTTAGATCACTCTTTGGAAACTGATCACCCATTTTGTGTAGACTTGAAAACAAATTATTTCATGATCAGTATTTTTAAGCAAGTAGTATATACTGGTCAGTGCAGCAGTATGCACTCAGCCTAACAAAATGGTGCCTAGCCAGTGGGGAATGGAGGATGTAGCACTCCTTATGAATCCCCAATACATTTTTAAAGGGCGCTGACTCCAGTTAATTTGATTTCATTTTCCCCACAGTCAGCAAAATCTGGTATGAACAAGCTATTGTACCTTATGAAATAATTCTACAGAACTATTCAAATCTGATTATCTGATGATCAGTCATCGTTATTAATCACAGCTAGCAGCAAGACAGAAATTGTTAACATTTTAGGATTAGTGATTTTTTGAAGCAGCAGCATTGAAGCAAGACAAGTAAATGAGTTTGGAAAGCCTTCAGAATGTGCACCTTAATTACAAAGGTGCTGCTTTTGCTAAGTGAAAATGCTGCATGTTCAGCAGTTCAAAAAACACCGAGAACTACAATTTAGGAGCATCACAAGATTTTGGAACTAAATAAAAATTTAAAAAAGAAGTGAAGATTACTAAACATTATTGAATTATATTGCCCATAATTCTCATAGCATGTCTGTGTCAATCTGAGCTATAGAAGTGATTTTATTATTGCTGATCCACCAGAGAAATGAGTCCATCTGTTACAATTTGCAGTTACGAGCTATGACTCCACTTAGGACTTTGGCCATCACTCCTGGCACCCTGGGAGAAGATGTCTGACCACCTGTTGGGACCAACAAGAACACAAAGAGGATCTTCAGGAGCACCTTTGCTAAGGAGTACACACTATACAGTGGCCCATATTCAAACAAAAATTGTGGTTCGTATCTTGGAAAGTGGACAACTTCACAAGGATGAAATCTTAGCAACTCAATACCCTTTTCCTCAGGGCTGTATTTGCTCAAATAACGCCACTTGCAGAGCAACTGCAACAGCTCTTCCTCAGCGACCTGCTAGAGCACTGCAGGAGCCAGGTTTCCCTCCTGGAAATCTCGAGGCTTCCCTAAAACCGCTGAACCCCTTCTCAGCTGGGGCACAGCCAGCAAACCACCTCCTGCCGACCTGCCAGTGATGCCATGAGCACTTGCTTACCTGACAAGAAGCAGTTTTCTCCAGCAGCTCTGCTCACCAGGGCCTTCAGGAGGGCACGCACCCACCACGCTGCGCGCTCTCCCTGCACCCCCCGGGCCACCACAGTGGCGGGGGTTACCGGGAAATGGCCTGGCCCTTGGCCTGGTTCACAAATGATGCAAAAAGCCCTCCATCACTTCACTGAAGGCAGAAGGCTGCAGCCTCCTTCCCAACGAGGCAGGGACCATGGTGCCAGCAGACCACCACCCCTGCCCATGCCCAGCATGGCGGGGGTGTCAGACCACCTCGCCACGGCACAGGGCACCGTCCACAAGCGGGCAGCTGTGCCCCAACGCCACCGGCCCCGCCACAGGGCACCCGCGGGGACACACGGGTGCCTCACACCCCCCAGCCCCACGTACGCATGATGAACATCTACCTACGTGCACATTTCATACATACCTATACAGTTGGGGGTTTTTACTTTACAAACCTAGAGCTTTAACACACTTCAGGTTATCGTACTCCATGTTATCTATCACACTTCAGCTTATCTAACCTGAAAGCATTTGTAGAAGTGAAATTATTCCAGTAGTAGTTTTGTATGAGACAAACACCTGGACTATCAAACAGGATTAAATTATAGCATTGACAAAATTACCTTTAGAAGCTGGGGGGGGAAAAAAAAATCAATGAAATGTGATGAGATTAGATGGATTATTAAAAGTTCAATTAGGCCAAATGCCTAAAAATGGTCATTTCACTGATACAAAGTTTTTTGGGTTTTTCTTGCAGAAGGAAGCTGCAGAATTAGTCCTCTCAGTTTCTTTCAGCACACATCTTCAAAGGCATCTAACTCTTACCAGAGACAGAAAAAGTTTTGTCTTCAACTCACAGTCATCGCCCCTTCTGAAAAGTAAACTGATAGAACTTGTAAGCCTCAACTGTTTAATTGTTCTGTAGGAAATAAAATGGATCCTGATTTAAATTATTTTTTGCCTCAAAAAACAACGCTCAAAGTGTGACAGGATCAAAGATCCTCCCTCACTAGAACTTTAGAAACTGTATTTCACTGCTTCGGTGTCAGGCAATTTGTTTTATTTGGTTTCTCTTCTTCCCCAGGAGGCTAAAGTCAGAAATTTCAACAGCAACAAAAAGGGCTAAAGCTTGCTGCTGTCCAAACCCACAACCTTCCAGTGAAAATTTAATCCTATATATAAGGATTTAATATAGAAGGATATTATATATGAGATTTTCTGCTGTTTTAAGCTGGTATTTCCCCACTTTCTCAGTGCTATACTGCTGCTGAGGAGAGGGACACTTGTTTTGCAGTGAGCTGACAGTGGTTGTGATATAAGCAGTTAATGGTGATGACAGTCGTTTTCATTTATAGTCCAAGCCTTGCAGTACAATCTTCCAAGATGAAAAGCTAAACACCTAGTGACAATTTTAACTTGTTCCCAGCACATACAAAAATGCACACATACACTTATTCAGAGACATTACTCAGAAAGTTAATCACAATGTTATTGTGCCATTATTAGCCAAAAGTATGTCCATCATTCCTGACAAGAGCCTAGGTCAACATTATTTACCATGCACTAAAACAGATTGCAGTTACCACTCCACCACGTGAGGTAATGGGGGTTCGGGGGTTAGAATGTCTCAGAGAACAGCGACAGGCAGGTCTGGCTCAGCTGCATGCAGCTGTGCTGCCAAGTCTGACCTGGCTGCAAGACACTTGGAGGCTCCGGCACACAGCAGAAATGCAGAGAGCATGCGGCCCCTTTTGGCCAGGGCTGGACTACAGAGGGTAGGACCTACGTCCCTCTGAAACATCAGGGAGCACCATTCAGTGCTGCGCAAGCGATCATACCAAACTGTGATAGAAAAGTATTGCTTCCCAAACCGAGGTTTTCTGTACGTCATGCATTCATGCAGTACAGGGTCAAAACCCACAAGGCTGACCAGATCTGTGCTAGGTTTACACTGAGCCAAAAGCTGAGGGTCTCTGCAGATTAACTATGCAACAAATGCAATTTCAGTCAAATGCCACCCGGTTCTGGTAACTATAGTTCACAGCTGAAAGGACTGTGAGCACGCCAAGTCCCCCCCAAGCACCAAAGATAACTAGCCCAAACTCTTAATTGTGAGAATTGACGTTGGTGTACGATTGAAGAAGCGACATGCAGATAATGTACAAACTGTAACAATTCTTCTAACAAACCTCCCTGCACCAAGGTAAAAAGCAGGAAACAATGACTAATCAAACAACTTCTGCAAAGAGATGCCGGCAGCTGGGTATAGGGGAGGTTTTGCATTCAGAGGTGCAGAAGCCCCAACAGCCTCTGGCACTGAAGCCGAAGGAGGAGGAGGGAACGGTCAGGCTTCCTCTGCAAACAGAAGGAAGGTTTCAAAAACGATTACTACCCAAAGGGCCATTAAAGAAAAAGATTCAGTTTTTTTAAAGCATCTGGTTGTCTGGTAGGTTTATTAAAAGCATGTAGGTGTCTTTTAACATCTAATCCCCTCGGGGGGCGGGGAAGGAAATCTGCCTTAATACCTTAATCATCCAAGAAAATAAAGTTCACTTCAACTTTGAAAGTGGAAGATCAGAACTTCAAAGGAAAATCTCAAAATGGAAAAGGGCCTTCTCTCCGCCCTCCCACCCACAAGGTGCTGAAGACAAAGGCACACAGAAATGAGCAGCTCTACCCTGTCGTTCCTGCAGTCACCCAGGTAAGTAATAAATAATTACAACTCAAAGAGAGCCTCGCATTTGCAAATAATTATGTCAACTGTGACCACCGAGGCTCAAACTTCTCAGTAACAATTATGAAGTATCCTGATGATAAGTCTTTGATGAATAAAAGCCAAGAATTGAGATACTGAACAATTGCAATTTTAAGCAGCCCAGGTATAGCCAAGAATTAATTGGAATTAATTACTCATCTACCTCTGGTGATTTCCTCTGTCTTATGACACCTAAAAGTAAGATAGAAGGGGCTCAAGAAAGCAAGAAATCTTTCGTAACAGAAATAAAGAAATACGTGGTAAAACCGAAAACCCACATTTCCAGATAGAGATATACACTGATATTCTATAACACCACTTCAAATACAATGGAAGTGTTAAAATTAAGTTTCTTTCTCTCTGAGACAATTCAAATGGGAATTAGCATTCTCTCATGAAGGAGTATTTCTGCTCACAGTCTTACTGCCTTCCTAACTCCTACTTGTATGGGGAACACACAGTCAAGAAACAGTAATACGAATGGGAGAAAGTTATAGATACATTTGATATATATATCAAGACAAGCACCTCCTGAAACTGAATTATACTGCTGGATTAATACACACTTCTCATTAATATAGATTACTAAATTCCTTCAGACCTCTCAGTTTATGACAGCTTCGTGAACCAAAAAGCCAGTAATGGTACCAAAAAAATAGTACTACCTAGGACAGCATATACGATGTTAGGAATCATGGAAGTGTTACTCTGATGATATAATGCTAACTACATTATTAAAAAAAGAACAACATAAACCATTACCAAAGTTAGTTTAATAGCAACAGAAACTAGTTTTTTAACACAAGTTATTTTCAGCTTTCAGTAGGCTCTTCCATACAAGATGGAAGGCTAGAGTTCTTTATTTTTTTAAAAGGGAAATTGGACACAAAAAAATCTTATGTCTACTCATTTAAAAGCCTTGTAAAAATTCCTGTAGCTGTGCAACTATTTCTGTATCCACTGTTTCCATAAGTGCCTGAAAACCTTGTTCTCCCAGTAATTCCTGCTGTGCCTTTAGCTTCTCATAGACGAACTGTTGCAATGAGACAGTGTGTACAGGGTCCTTCAGTGCAAGCTGTGGAAAACATGTAAGAGAAAATTATATAATAATGCACTAAAAAAATACTCTGAGTTACTCATCTGTTTTATAACCTCAGGTCAAGAAATAAATCTCCTTTTCTTTATACTTAATTGAGAAACAAGAGGAAAAACTCCTGTAAAACGAAGAATAAATCATTATCAAAACCAAGTATCAGTTTAAAACTATTGGAAATAGTCTCAAATCATGCACCCAGACTGCTGTAAGATTTCACTCTTCTATAAGATAAAATAATTTCAAAGCTTCTTTGTTAATTACTGCTGAATGAGTTTCCCATAACTCCTAAATACACGCCAGATATTACCACGATAAGCACTTTAGAGATGGGGTGAACTATGGTCAGTTATACTTTATCAATAAGGAAACCAAACACCGAAAATGTTGAACTAGTTTAGATTATATGACAAACAACAGCTAAAAGAAACTGTTCATATGCATAAAAGATAGACACACTTCTTCAGCAGTAGTACCTATACAATCTCATCAGTCCAGCTGGACTATGCACTTTTCCCTTGGGTAAGGAGGGACAGAGTATTTGTCACTATTTTCCACAAGTTAATTGCTTCTTCATGAAAGTAAAAAAAAAAGTAAATGGAAGGGTTACACTGACAGAGGACCTATTCAATTTCAGTATCAGAAGACAGGTTGGGCAGGTTAAGTTCAGGGATAGTTCTGCAGCATTCATCCCTCAGTCCACCATGCTGGAGAAAGGTGGGGACACCTGAAGCTTGCAGCATCCTAAAGTAGTAGGATCTTGAAATAAACGGGAAATTACTGTAGACCTGTGACCTGTTCATCTTGGTATCAAACAACACTACAGTTTATGCTGGAAGGTCAGGAAACAAAATATAATGCTAGATCTCAAAGCCCACTCTAACAGCAGCCTTCAGACTTCGTAATACCCTGCTATAGTGCTATTTCCAAAGAAATGAGGCATATTAAACATGCACAACTGCTCTTTTGGCATGATAAAATCAAAAGTATTTGAATTTTAATATGGAGTGGAAGACATTAAACCTTAAGATTATTCAACTATTTATTAAGCAATATTATTCCTAAAACAGGGGGAGATACTGAGTGAAACAGACAAATAAATATAACACAGAGTAAAACATCAAAACCCACTGTAACTACTGCTACAAAAAAAGTTAGTCTTATTTCTTATGAACAACTCCAGTGAAAAACTAGGCTGCTTTTTAGCCTCTTCTATCAGTGCTTGCAAGTGCTTCTTTCTTATTATGGTCATCTCACCTTTCATATTGTAAATCTCTTAATCATTCCCTCAATATTGGAATTAAATTTTTAAAAAGATTTCCAGAACTTGAGAGATCTCTTCAGTTTAAGTATGGATACATTGATACTAAAAAAGGGAGCAAGAATGCTGGACATAAAATACTTATTCATCACAACAGTTAGTACCTTGTGACGGTGATGTTCTGTGGAAGACTGGAAAAATCATTTAAGAGGGGAATGTATCCTTTACTTTTAACAGTGACTATAAAATGGAGCCAGATGATACGAAAATTTCCTAACACCAAAGCTTTTTAACAGTGTGACTCACATTAAATCTGTGGCTAATTTGTAGCTTAGGTATATAAAGAGAAATTCTACCCCAAACAATGAAGTATTACTTCTAGTAAACCACATTATCATGTAAAACTTAATCATTTGGCTTATTATATTGTAACTTATTTATTTTCCCAAAGATATAAAATTACAATTAATTTAGTTTCTTGCCATACTAGCACAGAATTAAAAAACCTCCCAAACCTGCTATATATACATATAAGCATCATCTAAAACATGTACCAGCATGGATAATTCAAGTTTAAATACAATAGACTTTTATTGGTAAACAGTTATCCTCTCCGTAGTATCTAATAAAAAGCTGAGAAAGCTTAACACCCTTCTTGAACAATGATACCAGAGTTCTTCAAAACATACATTAAGGGCACATAAAAATTAGTCACCTGAGGTCTATACACTATGTGCAATGCAAGGTCATGAATCACTCTCCACCTATTTACATTTTCCTCTGTAATTGCAATGAGGCTAAAATACAGCAGTATCTGAAAATGTCAATTACAGAAAGTTATCATACTTATAAAGCACTGTTGTAGCTAAAACTCTAGTAATTATGAGCTATGAATAATAATAAAGAGAGGTACTAATGACAGGATAAAGAGACAGATCAAAGAAAAATATCTAGACTCTGTGAACACGGGAATGTGATACTTGGCATGGACCATGCCAGTTTACCTTTTTTCTCATATTAATGGCCTTAAAAGTTGCAAAGCAGTATTATTTTGAAGGAGAGAAGCCATTTATCTTTCATTATTGTTTTATGAGGTTCAAACTCTGAGCCCTGATACAAACTGCTGATTCAGCCATGGAATTTACAAGAGGGTAGAAAATTCTTGCAGCAATTAAGTGGGACAAGACTAGAAACTTTCTTAAATCATCTGCAGATTCCCTTTAGGTTGTTCTTGATCTTCCTCTTCTCATTTCAAATATTTGTTCCCACTTCTATACCAGATGCCGCTTGGTACTGTAATTGTTCTAAATGTCACATGAATTGAGTGTGTGCCCTGGATGTTCATACAGAGAGGAAGAAACTCTGGTACAGGTGGGTAGGAACGGGCCCAGGTTGATGTTTTGTTTTTAACTCAAGTTTCTCAAATCAAATGCTAGCTGCACTTTCAAAGCCATGATTAACAATCATGGTTATTATTTGACACTTCTATACTACTAGTGACCTACCCAAATGACCTGTATAATTTTGAAATAAACAGCCATGAGAAGTAGCCAGTCTCAATTTCTGCACCATCCACAAAAATTTATACCAAGCAATTTCAGCTGGGATTCAAAATAAATTTATAGCAGACTTTCTTAACAACTAGAGTTTGCTTGCTTTAATGGCTGTGACAAATTGCAAAGGAATAAGAATACAGTGAATACTAAAGTTAGCTTTAAAAAAAATGACAGTATAGAAGACTCAAGTCTGAAATATATCCGGAATAATCAGCTAAATATGGGAAAAGAAGAGTGAGCTACTCTTACAAAAGAGGATTGAGAGGAGAAAACTAATGGATTCTTATAATGCTTAGGAATCTAGAGAACAGAGTAACCATGGAGATAGTTACATCTAGATTATAAAATCTGAAACAAAAATAAAGCTTCAATGTTTGTGCGTGACAGTTTATTCCGTGTAAACCTTCTATGAAACAAAGGTGTTTAAATCATAAGCAACTGCTTACAGAAAACAGGAAAGTGACATGCAAGGGAAGATATTTTTCCCATGTAAATCAAAACCTGCTTTGTCATTTCCTTATCAGTTTTGGCTTGTACTTACCAAAGCACAGCCACTTCTCTTTATTCAATGGACATTGTCTCTATTGCATGTAACCCCAGAACAGTTCCCTCATTATGACTGCGTTCATCAACACTGTACTGGTGCATTGTATTACATCATAAATCAAATCAATGCCCTACTTTTCATTTTGCCTGATATCTGCACTGAAGGTAGTTGTCCTGGTTTCAGCTGGGATAGAGTTAATTTTCTTTTTAGTAGCTGGTGCAGCGCTGTGTTTTGGATTTGGTGTAGAACAATGCTGATGGCACACTGATGGTTTTAGTTGCTGCTGGGTGATGTTTATACTTAATCAAGGACTTTTCAGTTTCTCAGCCCCTGCAAGGGAGAGGGCTGGAGGGGCACAGACATTGGGAGGGGACACAGCCAGGACAGATGAACCAAAGTAGCCAAAGGGACATTTCATATTATGTGATGTCATGATCAGTATATAAACTGGGGGGAGCTGGCCAGGACCAACCAAGAGCTGCTTGGATGCTGGGCATCAGCCAGCAGGTGGTGAACAATTGTATTGTGCATCATGTATATTTTTTCCTTTGTGTTTTATTCCCCCACTGACCCCTCTCCCCCATCTCCTTCCTTTTCATTACAGTTGTCATTGTCGTTGTGGTATTTCATTTTATTTCAATTACGAAAATGTTCTTATCTCAACCCATGAGTTTTACCTTTTCCCCCATTCTTCTCCCCAGCCTGCTGAAGCGGGGCTGGAGAGAGTGAACGAGCAGCTCTGTGGTACTTAGTTGCTGGCTGGGGTTAAACCATGACTGTAGTTGTCCTGGTTTCAGCTGGGATGGAGTTAATTCTCTTCTTGGTAGTTAGTACAGTGCTGTGTTTTGGCTATGATGTGAGAACATGTGGATAACGCACTGATGGTTTTAGTTGTTGCTGGGTGATGTTTATCCTGAGTCAACGACTTTTTGGTTCCTTGGTTCCTGCCGGCCAGAGGGCTGGAGGGGCACGGGAAACTGGGAGGGGACACAGCCAGGACAGGTGGCCCAAGCTAGCCAAAGGGACATTCCATACCATATGACGTCATGCTGAGTATATAAACTGGGGGAAGAAGGCGGCAGGGGGGGACATCTGGCATTATGGTATTTGTCTCCCCGAGTAACCGTCACGCGTGATGGAGCCCGGCTTCCCTGGGGATGGCCGAACCCCTGCCTGCCCGTGGGGAGTGGGGAGTGAATTCCTTGCTTTGCTTTGCTTGTGTGGGTTTTTCTTTACCTATTAAATTGCTCTTCTCTCAACCCTCGAGTTTTACATTCCTTTCCCATTCTCCTCCCCATCCCTCTGGGTGAGGGGGGAGCGAGCGAGTGGCTGCGTGGGCTTGGCTGCCGGCAGGGGTTAAACCACGACAGCAGTCCACAGCAAATCTAACAACTCTACATTCCTTAATGTGTATCCAAACTATTAAAGTTAACCTGTAACTGAAAAATTAAGATAATTTCTGCAAGAAAGTAATTAAAACTTTAGATAAACAGAAATAAAATCTGAACATATTCAAAGAAAACTAAGAAAATGAAAGGACTGTAGATTTAAATTCACTTTGGTTTTTTACATTTGATTAACAAACCAAACTTATCTCTCTCCTTATTGATATATAGACATATCAATTCCTATCAATAAAAGATATATACCTATCAATATGTCAAGAGACTATCCAAACTCATGAAGAATAAATATTACCATTTGCAACAAACACCTAGAATTTAATTTAAACCTGCAAACTGGAAGAAAGTTTAACCAAATTTAACAGAGTCTAGAGATGCTTTTAAGAACAAGTGAATTACAGTTATCTAATACATTTTTAAGGACCATTGAAAATAATGGTTCCATGGGTTTTTTAAATCTGAAATTGCAAGATACTAAGAATTTCTCTTAAGGCATTACTAATAGCAGAAGAATAAGCATGAGTGTATGTGTTATCTTTTTTTTAAAAAAAATGGAACCATATATTGATTAGTATTTAAAAGAAAAGCTTACTATCTAACCAAAAGCATCCAGCAGCTTAAAAAAACCAAACCCAAATTAAAACTATCAAAATCCATCCAAACTCTTTTCTGCTCCTACAAGAAGAAATAAAGTACTAAAGAACTGTTCCCAGCTACCCTTTTGGCTACATGTAGGTCAAATGCATGACAGCAAATGCATGACAGGGACACACACATCTACTCAATCATCCAACTCTACATTTTGCAATTACTCAATGCCAAGCAGTTCAGACTATTTTATTCCACAGAATTTCTACACTGCAGTTTTCTGTGTGAGGAACCAGTTTTCCTGAAGTCTTAGAAAAATAAGTTAAGTTATGAGATGCTGACAGATTAAGTTGGACAGCACAACTGCATGATACCTAATCCAGATAGCTTCATCTGAATCAATGCTTTTTATTAACAGTTCTTTACATTAAAAAAAGGTTCTATGCAGATCAATAACTGTTCAGGTAAAACACATAATCTAATATAATAAAGATTATTAAGTATGAGAAACTTGGCCTGCCATTACATTTCGGTAAGCTCCCTGCATTTTCCAATAAACCCTTTTTGCAGTATCTTAGTATTAAAAAGTCCAGAATTTGCGAATAGATGATGTTTATTTTGGCAACATTTTCTAAGACTCAAAAAGAAAGCAGAAGAGTTGTGGCTGCAAAGTTTGCCATGAAAGCATTTTTCTTTTTTGATTCAAGAGATGAGTTTTCCAAGAACGACAGATGAACCTAATTCAAAGGCAAAGAATTTAGTCTGACACAAGTGAATTACATAATCAGTTCTATAATTGAATAACAGATCTAAAACTTACCATTTTTTTCCTTTTGTCTTGCTCTGTAGGAGGTTCCTCATCTTCTGTACCTTTGGGCTCTTCAAAATGGAACATCAACATGCAGCTAAGAATGGGAATAAGAATAGTTTTAACACACATTGTGTTTACAATTTTTTTTAAAGCATTTAAGTGCACTTATTAAAACTAATATGGTTACTGCTACTGGTTCTGGACACTAACATCTGCAAGACACTGAACAATAATGTTTTAGGTGGACAGAAATGAGCTAGCTTCTGCAGTCATTTATTTAGAGTTTTTTCTAAGCAGGTAAAGCAAAGCTTTTAAGTTTCCTATTTTTGTTTTGTTCCACCCCCAACTCGTAGTTCCCTACATGCACAGGTAACAGCCATATTTTAACTATTATTTTTGTAGTAAGTATAAAACCAGGAAAAAATGGGGAAAAAAAAGTAGTTTAAATGCCAGAGGTTTTTCTGTCTCTTGAACCAGTCTGAATGGACTTTATAAAGACACTGCTGCGATCTACAGCAAACATGCTTTAGATTCACTTTACCTTCTCTACATTGAAAGAATACAGAAATATTCCATCAGTTTACCAAACTTTTCCTAGAAAATCAGCTTTAAAAAACAAAAGGATTTAAAAACGTCTCAGGTGACAACAACTTGACACTGTGTATTAGGTATGTTTTATGGCAGGAAGGACACAAAATTCACATATTACAAAGCACTGAGACAGACGCACATTATTGCTCATGTTCACCCCTGTACTACTGTGCATTTTTCATTGCTGCATTCCACTAGCAGGTGAAATGTTCCTGCAGCTAAATTGAATAACCTGTTTTACAGTTACTAAAATGGAAAAAGTTGTGATCCTATGTGAAAATGTTCAGATTTACTGTTTATATATTCAATTTATTATTAACATGTGTTTAGAGCTGTATGCAACCCTTGCTAAACAGCATGGCAGAAACGTCAGATCAAACACAGAAGCCACTTCCAAAAAAGGTATTAGTTATTTCAAAATAATACATCAAATCTCATGTCTCCTTATAAATGCCATGATTTCTCACAATTCAGTATATGAAAGTAAAAGGAGACAAATACGTCAATTGCCAAAGCATAAAAGATTTAATTAACTTTTCCAGTCCTTGATATGTTTTAGGTACCACAAAGAGTAATTCAAAAAACTACGAGATGAGGGAATAAGAAAAAAGAGTTTGTATAATTTGCAAAAGTGTGAGTATTGATGAGACAAGACCAGAGCAATGGAATAACGCTCCTCTTTCCAGCAAATGTGAGGTCTGTAATTATCACTACAAGGCAAAACACAGAACACTAGGAAACCTGCTGAGCGTAATCCCTTGTACTGTAAGCCTGGGCACCATGCAATTATTTTCATAACCTGATCAAAACTGTTTAAAGACTGTTGACACCTTTTATCTCTGCACTGGTATTTGGAAAGGCTTTTCCAAAATCTCACTGCTCTAACTAAAAGTGTCCTGATTTCTGCTGGGATAGAGTTAATTTTGTTCCCAGCAGCCTGTGTAGAGCTGTGTTTTGAATTTGGTGTGAGAACAATGTTGGTAACATGCTGATGCTTTTAGTTGTCACTGGGTGATGTTTACACTAAGTCAAGGGCTTTTCAGTTTCTCAGCCCCTGCCAGTCAGAGGGCTGGAGGGGCACAGGACACTGGGAGGGGACACAGCCAGGACAGGTGACCCGAACTGGCCAAAGGGATATTCCATACCATGGGTGTTATGAATGGTATGTAAACTGGGGGAGGGGGCAGGGGGATGTGAGTGAGTGGGTGCATGGTACTCTAGTTTCTGGCTGAGGTTAAACCACGACAGTCCTTTTTGGCACCAAACATGGTGCAATACAGCAGAAATTTTTTTAAAAGGGAGGAAAATAGTCCAAATCCTTCTGGGAAAATTGAACAATGTAATGGACTGTTAAAGACCAAGCTGAAAGCAATGGGTGGTGGGACTTTCACACACTGGGGTACTCATTCAGAAAAAGCCACCCGGTTAGTCAGTGCTAGAGGACCTGCCAGCCAAGCTGGTCCTGCCCAGTCAAAGCTTTTATGTACTTAGAAGGTGATAAAGTTCCAGTAGTACACCTTTAAAATATGCTGGGGAAAACAGTCATTCCTGCCTCAGGCAAAGGCAAAAAAGGGATTGCTTTTGCTCAAGGGCCTGGGAGCACTTGGTGGGTAATGCACAAGGATGGGGAGGTTCAATGTGTGCCTCAAATGGATTTGATTTTGGGTGAAAACAGCCAATGCATTGAATTGTGCAATGGTAATTGCTATACGACATTGTGTACTGTCACTTCCATATATCCATTATTGCACCAGCTGCCACAAGGCACCCATCTCTACCACTTTGTATTTGGAGATCTGAACCCAACTCCCCCAATTGCCACACCAACCAAGAATGATTTGGGTGAAACGAGATCCTGAGTTTTACACATACCTTTCTGATTCTCTCCCCCATCCCTCTGCAGTAGGGGGCTGGGGGGGGTGGGGGGGGTGCGGGGTGGGGGTGGGTAGGGCTCGGGCATGGGAGTGAGGGAGCAGCTCCATGGTACTTAGTTGCCAGCTGGGGTTAAACCACAAACACTTCCTTAGAATTTCCAGTTTAAATGTATTAACGGTCAACTTCCACTTAAGCCAACACTGTCATTTAATTTGTAGAATGTACTCCCTGTGCATGTTTATGCCCTCTTTCATTCTTTAGTGGCTGCATTTCTATATTGCTTCAGCCTCAATCTTCCTATGCTAAATGTTGTTTTAGTCTGCACTACAGTAATTAGATATTATGAATACACGACTTTTTTCTGAACCAGTTCAGGCTTAAATCATTCTTCTTCAACCTGGAGAGCCAGAATAGCACACACAACTCCAGATGAGTGCTCTCACTTCATTTACTTTCAGACTATGTCGAAAGATATAACACATGTCAGAATATTTCAAACAGTTCATTCAGTGTCTGTCAAGAGAAATGGTTTTGGTTCAGCATGACTATAATTTTATAAGGCAAAACACTGCGTCCAGAGTTTGGAAAAATACAATGACAAGTTCTATAAGCCTTCAAGCTTAAAATACGAAATTAACTAGTGCGAAGTTTTACTTATTTCTCAGTGAGAACTCTTTTCACCAAGTGCTGGCAAAGCAATGTTTAGAAATCGAAGGGACACTATAACATTGTCTCTGATACTAAATAGAACACAGCACCAAAGCACATTCCCAGACTTTGGGGTTGCATCTTCTATACTGAGAGTTGGGGCGGGGAAAGAGGGAAAAGTACTTTTGCAAGCAATTCTTGGGCATATTTCAGGCTCAGCACTAGTGTGGACTATTCTCAGTGTGCACTTATGTGCATACCACCTGTTTTAAGTGGAGCAAAACTTAATAGATCCTATGCAGGCTATTCCTTGCCAGCTGGCTTCAGTGTCAGCAAACATCCCCTTAAGCAATTAATTAATTACTTCTGCTACAGTCTGTTCCATTATAAGTAATTATCTGAAAGTAAGAAAATGTTTAATTCTTAGAATCCGGTAAATACTGTTATTAGAATAGTGTGTCTGTAGGGACATCTTGCAGAGCACCTGTATTTAATGTCATACAACTCTCCATCATTCTAAAACTACGTAAGCATTAAGACAACAAACAACATTAAGATCTCTGTCCTAAAAAATCCTTACTATTCAGTGTTTTTTTACTTTTCCATGAACTTTTACATCAATGGAATACCATCAGTAACCTGGAAGTCAGGAGGAGATAAATGAGTGTGGGGCTGGGTGGCAGCGCACTCTGAGCACCCCTGACACCACCTTCCTGCCACAAATGAACTCTAGCTCCCAGCTCTGGAAACTGTCTTCTAAGGTATGCTCTGTAGCAGGAGGTGTGTTAAGTAGAGCAACTGAAGGGGAGAATAGTCTTTGTGGGATAGGTGTTCAAGTTCTCCAGGCCGTGAGTTATTCCACACTAGGTCCACTAAATGAGGCTGAGGCATTTTGAAAAAGATCTTTGTTAAACTGCAGATGTCACACTCAAAGAAACTCCTGAGTTACCACCCCATCAACATACAAGCTTGCTGGATTGTAATTTTAGATATAATAGTTAAGTAAGCAAAAAGCTAATCTAAGCATATGAACATTTTTAAGACATCATTTAGTAGACAGCTTAATGAACAATATGAAATTATACTAATTTTGAGCCCTCCCTCTGCCCATTACAACTACTTTTCCTTAAGACTAAAACTTTCCTATCTTACTAAAACACTCACTCTTGTGAAAACAGAACTCTAAAAAGCATGACTTAACTGCCTACAGATTTTTCCAATCAAAACACTATATATAAAATAGCACTACTACCCCAGAAATTAATTAGATTTTCCACTTACTCTTTGTATGTTCCTGTTTCAGGATCTTCAGTCATAACATCATGCAGCCCTTCCACTGAAATGTTGATGATACCACAAAATTTATCTTGGATAACACTGAAAAAGAACAAAATTTATCTTGGGTAACATTGGAAAAGAACAGGAAAGTGACTTAGCTAAAGGAACTAAACAGGAAATTTGCTTAGTAACTGTAGAGCACATTTACTGAGCAGTATTTTCACTGCTTACTGCTTAGTCAAACATGCTATCAAACAGCTAATTCAGTTGAGTTTTTTTATTACACAATGACTTCAAAAATAGTCAAGAAACATTATTCTTAAATAGAATAAAATCTCATGTGCACCTCCTGAAAACCTAGAAATAACTGCAAATGTAATAGAAGAAGAAATACATTAGCACAGGACTGAAGAACTGAGTGGGGAGGGCATGCTCCTGCTAGCACGGAGGTCAGAACTGGCTTCTGTTCCTAACACATTTACACATTTTCTTCCATCGCTATCCAATCCAAAATCTACACACAAACTTGTATAGATGGTAAACTCCCCTACTGTTTTCTCTCCACAGCCTCAGGAGTATTTCGTCACCTTCCCTAGGCAGCTGAATGACACCTAGTTCTGCAGGAATACTTCTCTTAACTGCAGAAAGGAAGGTGGGGTGGGATTTCTCTGCTTAAACACAGGCACCTCCGGCTATTTGAAACACTAGGCTATCTAAGATAACTGCAAAGAGCTGGTAGGGATCACTCGGGATCTAAGAGAGACAAGCACCTTTCCCCAGCATGAGCTGAAGGCTAGACTAGATATACCCCAATACCCTAAATGACACTAAACACTTACATTTATACACTTGCTCCAGCTTTAAGAACAGATGTGCCAGCAGGGCAAGTGCACAGAAACACTAATTCCCCATGATTGGTAAAGCTGGTACCACCAGCTCCTGGTCAATGGACAGCTGCTGTTTGTGATGAATTTCCTGCTACTGTGGACCTAATGCCAAGGATGCTATTTTCGGAGTGTGGTGCACGGACTCCCACTCTGTGAGCTACAAAAGGGTGAAGACATACAACAAGTGAAAAGCTGTTCATCCTGGGGGATGACTGCTAAAGTTCCAGCTACAAGCAGCTGAGAAACAGAAAAGGCCTAACTGGTAATGGTAAACCACAACTCTTCCTGCAACTGCCATTGACTGAAGCATTTTATTACTCCCTTATTCAGAATTTTTGGCTTCTCTTTCCCCAACAGATGCCTGCTTCTGCCTACTAGACAGCAGCAATATGTCCCCTATTTGTTTAAAGGTACTGAATACTAAGTTAATGTGTTGTGGTTTAATGGTAGTTTTAATGTAGATAAATATATTTCTTAATATTCTTTCACTTCCATTTCTTATTTGGGATGAAAACTGAAAAACTGCATAAACTTGTACATTAGTTATTGCACTTGAAAAACTTCTTGTCAGACAAATAACAATTTTACATATATGACAAACAGACTTTATACAGCAATCGATGCTCTGGAAAAAACACGTATCAAGGTAGAACACTAGGTACATAAAGTATTTATTTAAAATTTAATTTTGATAATATTATGACTCAACTTATAACAATTTTGTATCCAAAAGATTATTTTTCCCTCTTATTTATTCAGCTACTGTTGAACACCATGATCTGAACTGTATTTTATATCACAAAACTTGAAACTCCCCAATCCCACAAAATGAAAATGGACACAATTTAAGTTGTTTGGCTTATTCTTACTATCACTGTCAAGTATATGTTTTACAAGAAACCTTCTTCCTTGCCAAAAAGCTTCCCCACCTCGCTCAGAACAGCAAAGTATTACATGCTGTGAGACTGAACCTGTGGGGGGTTCCGCAGACAGCCAGCGAACAGCCTACTGACCACACAGCACCGCTGAGAACACTGCCCACTCAGCAGCCCGCAGGACAAGCCCTCAGAGACACAGCAGGTTTCTTCACTTGAGTCAGAGGTTCCTACCTAGCACACCTCCCATTAAAGCTCTTTTTCTTCATACTTTTTTTTGAAACACAGCTCCAGGAAAATGCCACTGATGTGGTTAATTTTTTCCAACATGAGAAAGGAAACAGATGTCCTTAGACTCATGTCAATAGAGGACAAGGGGCATTCAACTGAGAACAAATGCAAACACTTTGCACCCTTATATAAGTAAACTATGCCCTGTACATAGGCACTATTTAATTAATAATACGGGTTGCTATCCGTTACCTGGTAGTTATGTTTCTTCCTTCCAAGCTGCATACGGAACCCCTAACTGCCACAGAAATTTTATATTGGGAGGGAAAAGAAAGGCATTTGACCCAATGAAGGCATAGCCTTTCCATCAGCTGCAGGGCTAATTATGGTCAATCTATTCAGGGAGGTTACTTTAATTAATGAACATGTAAACAAATTCTGTAGGCGTAGTGCTCATTAACCTTATGGGTTTCTTCCAAGTTTGCAGATTGCTAGGACGAACACACAAGGAGGCTCATTTCAGTAACTTCTGTTTCCAAGGATCAGTGATATCTCCTGAAGAAACTGAGGACAGCGACTGAAGACGCAAAATACTGTTCTTGATAGTTAGCTCCAAAGCACATAGAGAAATCATTGATCTCCTTAATTGGAGAGAGTATTTTTACTTTATGGCATAAATATGAGGAATGGTGTTTTACCTCTCTCTTCAGTGAAAGACAATTCATGGTATTTTTTTTTGTTTGTTTGTTTGTTAGGAAAGCAAAGCTAAAGAATACAGAACACCTTTCAAAGTGGGGTAACTTGCCTGCAGCTTTCACTAAATACCTTTTCTTTTCTCCCCTTTCTTTTCGCCTTTAAATGAGACATGAAGTTTCTTCTTACCAAAGACTCACTGAAATATTTATCAAGCATAGAATCATTAACAATGCAACTATTTTTAGAATACAAGACACATGCTGGTGAAAAATAAAGACAGCAAAGGTTCATTGTGATTTGGAAAGAAGAAATCTCAACTGAAGTTCAGTGCAAATATAAAATGCATCAGGCCTTATTTTCATAGAAAACACAGCCAAGGAAAATACTGTAATACTTTTTAAAAAGACTAAAATCGGCCTGCTTGTTTCAAGAAATACTTTAGAAAGTCACATGAGTAGATTCAGAAAAGACAGGGACACTGTATTTAGATGAATGTTTGAAATCAAACAGTTAATATTGTCCCTACCAAAATCTTTACTCCAGAGGAAGGCACCATTTAACCAGTTCCCCCTTTGAATTGCATATAATCCAGATCAGCAACATAATAACAACGGTGTCAAGTTATAAAAGTTTTTATTTATTTTTTTTTGCAACTACCTGCTTTCCCCCAGTTATCAGGACAAAACCTCATCTGTTATGCAGCAAAAATATCAAAAAACAGAACCAGAATTAAAGCATTATAACATCTGTAAGTTGTTAGGATTAACCCACTCCAGAATTCAGTTTCAAAGATACAATTAACACATATTAACATTATTTTTTTAATTAGGGCTTTTATGCTGTCTGTAAATACAATTCACCTTGCCTATAATGAAAACAAAATGTAGCAAATATTAGGGCAGCTTGTGCATGAATAATCTCAAAACTTTTATTTCAAAGTTTGCATAATTTGTCAGATAAAACCTTTGCAAGGGAAAAAAGCCAGATCACATCTGTTCTAAAAATAAGTAATACTTCTTTTTTTCTCATTCTGTCTATCATTTCTAATACACTCAGCTATATATTCAACATCTTTATTACCCTGAGGTTTTACTCAGAATCTGTATTTCCATTATATAAATAACCACTGTAAACATTTATTATCATAAAACATATATAACGATAAATTTTCAGGGGTAATTAAATAAAATGGTCCCCATGTCTGCTATGCATCTTCCTCAGCCTATCAGAAAGGGAGAAAAAATTCTGTGTGAGAAAACATACTTCATTTTAGAGTTTAAAAGTAACATAAGAAACTTTTCCACTTTTCTACCTCCACCAGGGTGAAGCAGCCAACAGCAGAAAAGGGAAAAACTTTAATTTTGTATCCTTACTAGTGTACAGTAGATTTGAGAAAGATGGATTCTTTATTATCTCATTAGCCAAGAGAAGAGGCAGAGTGGGACAGAGATTACTTTGCACATATAAATGTGAGCAATGTAAATGACTATTTCACATACACACACCCCTCTTAGGAACCGCACAGGGCTAAGGAGCTCCTAAACTAAGACAATTTTCCAGGGGAGTACTACAGCTGACCATAAAGTGCCATTTTGCTTCATAAGGGTAGACTTAAAAATCTGCTAATGACTAATTAATCTAATGATTAATAGTTAGATGCATGAACCACACCTGTAAATGACAGAATCTGTTTCCTAGCATGAACATTTAAAATACAAAAGTTACTAACTGCAAAAGAAAGGTATATCCCCCACAACTGCATAATGAATCTCCCAATTCCATACTAGTCTAATCCAGATTGTTGGCAAGTGGATATTAGAGGATGACTCCAATCCAAAGTATAGCTTCCAACTGCTCCAACTCTTTGCTTGCAAAAACAGCTCTGACAGTACCGGCTTCCTTTCATGCTACATCACTACAGACAGTGAGATTCATACCTGGCAAACAACTCCTATAGCAGCTGGAAGGGACACACTTCCAGAGTGAACTTGTCATGCCCTTCTGTTGAGCTGTGGAAATCAGAGCCTAAAACAGAGCTGTCCCCCACCAAATTTTTTTGAGAACTTGTTTTCTTCAGTCTCAACCTTTGCCACTCCCAAAACTCCTCTCTAACAAAGGCACAGCAGCATTTCTAGCAATGAAAACATAGTTAACTAGCTTCCACTGAATTTTAAGTCCATTATTTCTGAAGACATCCATATAAAATTGAAAATCTAGAAATACAGCACATAAAACTGCAGAACCTGCTACTCTGCAATCACGGACTGTGCAGCTGTTATAAGTGAAAACAAATCTAGCACTTCTCATGAGGAATTATGTAGGAGAGGCGGAAAACAACAAAAATGGATTAAAGAGGAAGAGACCATAATGGATCAGCCACCTAAAAAAAATTTAGCATGAACTACTCAATGTTTCTTTCCTCAAAAACATCTACCCATTACATTTAACATCTGATGTCCAGGTAGAAAATTATAAGAAAGTTTTTACTCAAGCAATCCACAATCATTTAAGCTTTTGTCTAAGTAGCTGAATTAAGTGTTCCATAAAATAAAACTATTTTATTATACAGTAAATTACAGTAAAATGCACTATTAAAATATAGTAAATTAATATTTCATGACATTCAATTGAGACACTTAACAAGCACCAAGAGGCACACTTGCACATCCAACACGCACACAAGTGCAGTCATAGCACTACATATGTACTAGTAGCAGATAGTATCTGTAATTTCTGGAAAGCAGCTGGAGATGGACAAACAGCATGATAGGGAGCAGCACAACACAGCCACGCACAGGAGTTGCACCAGCAGAAAGCAGGCGGGCTAGAAAAAGAACCCTGATGGCAGTTCTGGTTATCTGGAGAATGCCCTGGTCTCCAGGCTGGATGCTGGAACAGCAAGATACTTTCACACTACTTCGATTGATCCCATGGAGGACAGACAATCAAAACATTATTCTCCATTTTTCCTTGAGTAAAATGACCTAACGATAAATTGTACTGCCTGTAAACCAAGTGGTTTAAGCCTCCAGGGCACAGGCCTGTAGAAGACAAACAGTATCACCAAAAGTCCCATTCAGCTAGGTGAACATTTTACAGGATTGGACTATCTGGAATATACTTTTATGTTCTATTTCTTCCTGAATGAAGTTTAAATTACGGAATCACAGACATGCAGGTTGACAATAAAGCTACACCACACCAGACGTCACCTGACAATAATGCAATAGAGCATCAATATTCAAAATGGAAATATAAAGTTAAAACAAATGCAAGCTATATAGTGAAATAACATCCATCTTTCAAAGATGAAGCCTAAAATCAGCTCTCCACTAAGACCTTACACTTCCAAATATACACCACAAATATGTAAATACCTTCACCAGTTAATCTAAAATTATGTATTTACAGTGTAGTATATTTCTTATGTAGTACACCTCTTATCTAGCAAAAAACTCCTGACAACAAGTCTTTTATTGACAATAATTAATCAGATCTATTACCTTAGATATAATAAAGTTGGTCGATTTTTCAATCCAATAGAAATCTAGTTTTCTTATTAACTCTAATTTCAGGTATTTTCATAAAATGATACGGATGCATACAAACAAAAAAATCATTTTAATATGCTCATTATACAGACCGAATACACAATTTTGTATATTAAGCTATCATATGTATAAATAAAGTTATTATAATTTTAAATTTCTATTTTCCTCAAGAGTTTGAACATGCTAGAGGTAAATATACTAATTTTTTTCCCCACTGTGATGATTAGCAGAGGCAGAGTAGAAACTACATTACAATAAATAGATGAAGCATTAATGTTTTTTCCCCCGTTCTCCCAGGTTTCTTGGCTTCCTGATCCTGCTAAAACCTGAGGTTTTGCTTGCTTCAAAGCTTCAAGTTAGCTGTGGAATTCCTACAGAAATTTATACCATTAAGTATTGCAAAATAAATATGTGTGTACTTTATACTGCACATATGCTTGAGTTATAGATGAATGACTCCTTCTAATAAAATAAACATCAAAATATGCAGGAAGCAAATGATGATGCAGAACCCAAATTACACCATTTTCCACAATTCGACCAACTGATTTTCATCAGTGAATTTTTAGAAAACTGAATTCTTGATCTCTTGACATTTCAGACCACAATAAAGTTAACATCAAATGAAGTGAGATAAATCACAATGATGAGTGTTCAAATAATATGACCTGTGCCTGACTTTCAGATGCTGTTCGCTTGAGCAGCCTAATTTGGTCTAGTTCTGAATGCCCCATTGAATTCCGAGTTAGAGACTGCACTGGGTCTGTTACGTTGTACCTCCCAGGCTGATAAAAACCATAATATTCTATTCTCTTTTCCCCTGAGTTTTCCAGCACCTTTAGTTTCTGCCTAAACCGAACAATTTTACAGGTTAAGAATAGGATCACAGCACAAGCCAGAATGAAAAAGGCTAGTAAAATGTCAAAAGCCTGATTCAGCTTTTCAACCTGCTGTGTACAAAACAGAGATGTTTTTAACGATACAGGAGCAGCATCTGTTGGAAGTAACCCTTTTTCTTCTACGGTTCTGTTAACAGGTACAATCTGTGCTGGCATTTGCACTGCTAATGTTGGTAATACTGTGGTTGCCCGTGACAGAATTTCAGCAGCATTTTCTTCATAGGGCAATGGGTTAGCAGCTGTAGCTGTAGTGCCCTCCCACAAAGCAACGTATTCAGTTTCTGCATTGACAAACTGCTCAAACGGTTCAAATGTGTTGTGCCTGTTTCCCTTATGCCACGCCATCAGCAATGTGGTAGCACTGTGACGGACGCCTGCTGACCCCAGACTCCAGGCTGTATCTGGGCTGGCAGTAGGGCCACTGCAGTTTGCAAACTGAGTCCACTTAATGTAATGCAAAGGTCTACCACGCATACTCGGGGGATTCCAACAATGAATTTTTACAGAAATAGGAGATGATGCTAACCAATTAAGTAACCCAAGCATTTCGCAGCTGCAGTTCCAAGGATTATAATTTACCTGTAGATGAGTTAAAGATGCTAAGGGCTTGACCACTTCAGGGTGTAACTCAGTAATATTATTGAACGCTAAGCTGAGTATTTTAAGTGACTGCCCCATTTTTTCAAAGGTACCATCACCAATGCTGGTTATTTTATTTCTGTCTAGCTGCAGATACATTAAATTATTCAATAAAGCAAAAGTGTTGGAATTTATATTTTCTAGATCATTATAACTTAAGATTAATTGACTAAGGTTGCTTAATCCAAAAAATCCATTTACAGCAATATGGTTTAGCTTCATGTTTTTTAAAGAGAGATATCTGAGCTTGGTAAGTCCTTTAAATGCAAAAGGATTTATCGATCCAATGGGATTGTGAGACAAAGAAAGTCTTTCAAGATTTCTGAGCCTTCCAATAGCTTTTGATGGCACAAGTGTCAAATTATTACCTTCAAGAAACAAATATGCGAGGTTTTCAAGATGATGAAATGCTGAATCTGATATCCGTGAAATCTTATTATTGGCTAGGTTAAGTGTTTGGAGACTTATCATTCCTAAGAAAGTCCCACTTCCAAGGACACTGAGACGATTTCTTTGAAGTGTTAAATATCTAACAGAAAGGAGATCACTAAATAATCCTCTGGGAACAAAAGCTATTTGATTATTCTGAAGATATAAACAATGAAGACTGGAAAGACCTTCAAAGATTCCTGGATCCAGGCGTTTAATATTATTGTTATTTAGATGCAAGTAGTACAGTTTCGGGAGTTCCACAAAAGCTTTTGGGTGTACATATGAAATACTGCAGTTATCCACGTAGAGCACAGCAAGCTTCTGAAGGCCTCTTAGTTCATTCGGAGTGACACACGATATATTATTCCCACTGAGGTACACAAGAATTGTTGTTTTTGGAAAGTTCCGTGGGATGCTCGAAAGCCCTAAATTACGACAGCTAACTTGTCTCCCTGTGCAGAGCTGGCAAGCAGCTGGACAGCCAAGAGCCACCTTCTGGAGCAGCAACACAAGAAAACAATTAAGGATATACAGGAATGCTCCTGGGCAGGGTGGAGAACTTTGCAGACCACTCATATCCCTGTCTTTGGCCTTCTCACTCATCTCTGACTTCACTAGTAGAGATAAAAAGAAGTTTATAAATATTATTAATTTGAAAGTTTAAAGATTCTACATCTACAGTCTTTAAAATATAAGCATTGCTTTCCAGATTGGTATTTTATATATTCCCCTTTGATGAGGGGAATAAGCAGTTTAAAAATAAAACACACTAGGATTGAACTACACTGAAAACATTTTCAAAGTAAACGAACAATGAAACAAATGCACTGCCAACCTAGACAGAATATATTTAATTGGTTCCACCATAAAAGCAATTAAGCTGCCAAAAGAACAGCTTCTATTAAACTCAAAATACTTCATATTAGCCGTTTCCTTACAGTTAAGAACAACTAGGAGATGTTTCAATAGCATTCAAGTAGAAATGAGCTTCCTTTCACTGGCGGCTCATTTATAATTTGAATTTTACTTTTATAAAGCTGAGTTACATTAAAATAAGCAAAAACCAATTCCTTACCCCAAATCTGAAGTGCACAATTTCTGTTATCTTGCCGTTTTGCAGTTCATTGGACTAAGTTACAAGCTGACCAAGTATACTTACCTGTGAAACCTCTGTAAAGGCAGAACAGCTGCGAACTAGAGCACTCACATTTTGCCCCACGATTTGTAACTGTTCGCTCAGGAAACTAAGAAAGAAGTGGTTAAAGTCAGGTTGCCATGGATACAGGAAACCCTGGGACAGGAAGCCATTTTATCTGTGCTTCAGAAGTATTGTTGGAAAGGAAATCTCAATGATTTGTTTCTAGAAAACCAAGAACTATCTTAGTTTGTAACTGCTGCTGTTTGGCGGTGTTTTTTTTTTAAACTACTGTTTTTAACTAGGAGAGCTTAAAATATTTTTATCTAAGTTAGGTATGACTTTTAGAATGAAGCATACACATTTGTAACAGCACTATTGCATTACCTGCAAACCCTTTATCTTTCAGTGGAACTCCAAAATGTGCTATTAAACTAACAGCACCACTTACACTGTTGACACTCTGCAGAACCACCCTGCCACCACACACACACCCCCGGCTCTCCAGCAGCCCAGCAGGGAGGGAGATTCCAAGGTCCGGCGGGCAGAGCCCCAGTGCCTCCTGCACTCCCGCAAGGCGCACACACCGACAGCCAGCCCAGGGAAGCTCAGGAAATCTCAGAGATGAGAACTGCGCGATGTGGTGCTAAACTGCTGTCTATCTGTTGTATTTCAGACTTGAACCAGGCCCTTTGTTAAGTCTCACTTTAGGCCACTTTTTGTAAAGCCAGTTTATCCACAGAGGACTACGTATATCCTTACAGCCACACCTCTGCTCCACAGCTTTCACTTCCTGCAGTGTCCTTTGTGCAGAAAAACACTTCGTGCAAACATCTGCACTATAAATACCTCCTTTGCCTAAGTACCGGAGATTACATCCTCAGTTTATCCATCACAAGGTCATACTACCTGCAAAGTCCAGTCACGTCAAAGGAGGAAAGGGGAAACAACAAAATGAGATGGCAAATTAGAGAGTAAGCCTACAAACAGCAGTGTTACTGTAAAACCACAATTTATACTGTAATGAGACCTTCTGCTCAGCAAAATGAAGATGACAAAGCCTATCGGTAGGAACAGTCAAGGAAGAGACGCAACAGCAAAAGAATCAAAAGTCACTGCTGCCACAGAGATCTCATACAGGAAGCACAAGTTCACACAAGGGGCGGAGTATCTCCCAAATACCTTTGTCTGTAATAATCCAAGCTGAAATGCATGAAGCACATGAGCAAAGGAAGCAGAATAGACATGGGTGTGCTCTTGAAGAGGCTTTCTTCCAAACGCTGCCAAAAGAAACTTACATTTCTGAAGTTTAAGAAAAAAAAAGGTTTTGCCCATACGTAATGGTTTTTTTTGTTTGAAATCTGTGAAATACTCAATATCAAAGAGAAATATTCCTTCAATTTTTCAGCTTGAGCTGACGAAAATTAGCTTGAGTTGGGATGGAAGGGAATGTTTTAAAAAACCCAAAAACCCCAAAATTAATGATTTTCAATTCTATCAGAGTCAATACCTCTTATAAAATCTAGTTTAAAGTAAGAAATCAGTAGGACAAGCACAACTGATTCACAGGCCACTTTAGACAAAGCCTGTATTAGTCACAATGCAGAATTTGAACTGCATTTGGCTCTTCTTTTCCTGAGACCACTAAAACAATAGGAAAACTAATTGTTCCTTAGATTTAACTATTTATTTTCACATCTTAGTTTTTCATGGTATTTAATACAATAGTTGATATAGAGGAAAGTAAAATAAAATGGTATGTCATTTCCTTGAAGGGAAAACACTTCGTAATTTTGAACGGCTCCCAGGATGATTAGGGAATTATCCCAGATATGGGGGAAGGAACAGCAAGAGTAATTGGAAAAGATCATCCAGCTCAAATAAGAGTCAGGTGAGAAGAAAACCAGAGATTGACCAAAAATGAAAAATTACTTAAAAAGGGAAATTACCTCCTAACTAAGCTTCACTACCTATAGCCTATTCTATGCTAATATTTACATGGGTAAAGAAATTACTAGGAATTATTTCTTCTAAGATGAAGAAGCGCTACAGGGTTAAAAGAAAGTGGTTCCAATCTAAAAAGAAAAGTTTTAGAAGACAAATGTCAAAAAGATCTCCCTTTCTGCAAAATGTCAGAATTAACATTTAGAAAACGAGCAGGAATTGCTAAAGCTCTATAGGCTATCAGCACACAAATACAGAGTAACCAATAGAATGGGGGCCAGAAAAAAGCTGTGCCCAGTAAGCGGCCGAATGTCTCTGTGTTCTTGTATTAAACATGCTTTTCTCAACATTCACAAAAATGTTGCTCAAATCCTAGCTGCCACTGTCATTCTAAGGATATCACTGACCTTTCTGAGTCTCAGATCCCATGCACACATAAAAAAGTAAGTATCTTAATCCAGGTCATGGCTCCTTACAATTTGCTCTAGGAAATGTGGAGAAAGTCCTGTCTTGCACTTTGTAAATTTGGCACCTGGAGACCTGCAGATCTGACCGGATTGTAATGTCCAGGTATTGCTTCATTAAGAGTACACACTACCTGTTAAAGAATGAGACGTAAAATAACATGCCACATAACTGACACCGTTTTGGGTAAAACCATAAAAAAGATGGGGATATATATAACTTTTATCAGCGTTTCTCAAACTGGCTTGTATTTAAAACAATAAAAGTACTACTTGGAAACTGTCGGGAAAACACTTCAAAGAGGGAAAGCCCGAACATGTCTTTCAAACAAGCTTAGGCATAGGCAGCTCCAACAGTGGTATATTTTATTCACTGTAAATTCTGTTCTCCAGTGATAGGAATACCAGGTTTGTATCTCAATACAGCTTCATATTGCAATAGAGAAAATGATTTTTAATCCTGAAGTGAGTTTTATCTTAATATGCCAAGTTAACTAATGTCATTGCTTTTTGACATATATAAAAGCTAGTTCAACAATGACTCCTTGTCCATACAACCATGAACTCTGAGCAACAGCCATTTGTGAAATTGTGCATAAAACGACAGGTCAAAGTAATGGAAAGAACATATGAACACTGCCTTTCCAAACCTCCTCTATTTTCTTACTAACCCATGTTAGAATAAAGCAAATATAATCCAGGTTATGAATATGAGCTAGCATAAATAGTAATTCAATTCCAATTCATGTATAGCAGAAAAAATGCAACAAATTGAAAAAACAGGTTCTAAAGTTACTCACCTTTAAAATGTATTAAAGCCAGTTTTTAAAGTGGGATTTAATTCTCGTAATCACCATGCAATTGTTAAAAGCTCACAAAACAGAGGAAAACCAATTTTTAGCACTGTAATTATTCTTTTGAGTTTAAGAATGAAACCATCTGTTGCCCTTCCACTGCGCATTTAGCAAGTACCTCCTCTTGCAGGTCTTCCATCTACTTTTACTCTCCACAGGTGAGCTATGTACAACTTTGTTTCGTTTTCAAATAACCACCACCTTCTGCCCACATCATTCTGCAGGTATGACCACAAGTCAAAGTATTTCAGCTACTAACCAACTGCTTGGGTAGCACACACATAATTTAATTCCATTTCACTGAGCTACATCCAGTTAACACCTGCTGTGGACACCTTATTAATGTTAACTTACCAGACCTCAAAACCCCTTTTTGTTTTTCTCATTATCACACCTAATATCCCAGAATTTCTGCTTATCTCAAATTTTGCAGAATCCTTCTAGTATTTCATATTTTCACTTAAGTAAAAATCTTGATCTGTTACCGAAAGTTTCTCTGTTCCAGAGTGCTATTCCAGTCTAGTAATAGCAACAGCAACGGTGGTAGTTACAAAGGAGACACAGGCACAGAAATTGTAATACCAAATAAATAACCCAGAAAAACATTCCTGTTTAATGACCCAAGCATTTGTATATGTAAACTTGTATCATGAAATCTATTTCAAAAATATGAAGCTTTTAAACTAATTTTCCTTTTTAATATTGGCATTTATTATTTTTGATTGAATTATTAAGCAGTTTTTGCAACATGCTGAGAAAGAGTAAGAAGTGAAAACTACAGAATTATTTTTCCCATTGAGGACAAGAAATTAAGTTTCCCTTCTATAGATCTTATTTGGCTTTAGAATCTAGTAAAATAATATGACAGAAAGTTCTTATGAAACTACAAAATCACTTTGAGAAACTGTCAGAGTAAACTTCTCACTTAGTTGTAAATAGTTTTTGCATGTAAATAGTTTTTGCATGTAAATTGACAAAAAACAGTCTACTATGGAGTGAGTCTGTGAACAAACCAACAACAAATAAAGATGGCCAACAATGAAATCCACAGATGTGGTATGCTTGGAGTAACTGTATTTATAGCTTTAGCTTTTACTATCCCCTGAAATATATAGTAAACTGTCACAATGATAAAACCAATAAGAAATACAGTCAATATGAGCGCAATTCAAACCAAAAGGTTTGAAGAACTTGAAGAAAAGTAATTTCGCAAATTTCAACCAGAATAATTAATTCATGTTCTAGAAATTGATTCAAAACTAAATCCAATGGCCCAGCTTCCTGCAGCAGCACACTTCCTTCTAGTTTAGGCACTGGGGTGAGCATGCACTTGGATTAGCAACTGATAACTTTGAAAAATTTTACAAAAAAGGAAAAAAAAAATGATTGCATTTCCTGAAAACTGCTACAGAGAAAACACACACAATATATAAAAGCTACCTCCCTCATTAAAAATACAAACATTCTTTACACTAGGCGTTTCCATAATATCAAAACCTGATACTTTGTTTTAAACCCTCACTTTCTTATTTTTGAATACGAAATGTAAATTTTTAAGACAGCACTTATTTGCAGAATTTCTTGTAGTGACACGGGTTGTGCTGTTAACAGCTTTTGGTATCTCATCACAATAGTCTGGGCACTGTTAAGAAGTCACCAAAAATCTCAGCTACTCTCAGGCAGTCTCAGATCTAACAGAGTAGAGGGCAGACAGATAAGCAGGTGTACCAAAAAAGATCAGAATAAACTCGGGTGGAAAACCAGCTACAAAACTGTATTACATTTTTTTAATGTTTGTTACAATCTTGTGATTTTTACACATTTTTAATAATATGCTATACTTCAGTCAGAGCTTATTTAATAACTAATCTGCAAACGTGCAAACTACAGAGTACAAAGGACAAAGATAAAAAGTTTGATGAAAGCTATTTACTCCATTGCCATCCTTTGCTGTCTCTTACATAATTAAAACATCAAATTCTAGGGTAGATTATATTTAGAAGAGTTTTCACAGAATCACAGAATGGTCAAGGTTGGAAGGGACCTCTGGAGATCACCTCCTCCAAACCCCTGCTACAGCAGGTTCACCTAGACCAGGTTGCACAGTCGCATCCAGGCAGGTCTTGAAGCATCTGGAGATACCAGAGAAGGAGACTCCACAGCCTCTCTGGGCAGCCTGTTCCAGTGCTCAGTCACCATCAAGGTAAAGTTCTCTCTCAATTCAGATGGAACCTTCTGTGTGGCAGTTTGTGCCCATTGCCCCATGTCCTGTCACTGGGCACCAATGAAAAGAGCTTGGCCCCAGCCTCTTCACACTCACCCTTAAGACAGTTGTAGACATTGATAAGAGCCCATCCCAGTCTTCTCCAGGCGAAGCAGGCCCAGCTCCCTCAGCGTTTCCTCAGATGGGAGATGCTCCAGCCCCCTCACCATCTCTGTAGCCCTCGCTGGACCCTCTCCAGTAGTTCCCCGTCTCTCTTGAACTGGGGAGCCCAGAACTGGACACAGCACTCCAGCTGCAGCCTCACCAGGGCAGAGCAGAGGGGGAGGATCACCTCCCTCGACCTGCTGGCCACGCTCCTCCTGATCCCCCCAGGATCCCACTGGCCGCCTTGGCCACCAGGGCACACTGCTGGCTCATGGGCACCTTGCTGTGCTCCAGCACTCCCAGGCCCTTCTCCGCAGAGCTGCCTTCCAGCAGGTCAGCCCCAGCCTGTGCTGGTGCGTGGGGTTGTCCCTCCCCAGCTGCAGGACCCTACACTTGCCTCTGCTGAACTTCATCAGGTTTCATACTAACAATGAGCTGTACAAGAAAAAGTAAAGGAGATTGTGAAGAAGGTAAGTTGCCAGAGTGCATCCTATTGCCAATGCTATGATGTGACATACAATTAAGGAAGTCACGACACTATATGTAACACTCGGAAAGGTGCAGACTCAGACTAAGAGAAAAGCCACATTTTTCACTTATATCGTTAAAACTGCACCATTACCTTGCAGGCAAACAAACCAAATCCAAGGCCAAATATGGATGACAAGTGCAAAATCGTAATTTAAGAACTCCTTATAATACTAATAGTCTATTAGATGTGTGGGTGAGCACACCTGTGACTAGAGGAATTAAAAAGAAAAAAGGAGGGGAAGACAGGGAAATAGCTTCAGAGTGTCATCCCTATAAAGAAAGGACGATGTACAAGTTAGTTATGTAACAAATTCTGACTTTACAAATGTGGACATAAGTACCCTGAAGGAGAACTTGGCATTTATTAGGCACTTTCTCGCCACTTCCTAACATTATATATAGACAACTTCTTGAGAAAAAAATTAATTTTCTAACAAAGTAACTTAAATGACAGAGGAATAACTTCTGTAATAACCTAATGAGGAATTATAATAGCCTACTGTAAGTACTTATACTTGCAGAACGCCAATTATCTAATCAGCAGAACTCATACTGACTGACATCAGATTTGATACACAGTAAGAAGAAGCCGCCATTTATTTACATAACGATTAGAAATGAGTAAAGCAACCTGGAGAACCTCTCAGGCTCTTAGCCTTTATCCTCACAATAGGTTTTCTAGACAACACATTTGACTCAAAGGGGAAAAAATTAAGTGGCACCTGGAAATACTACTCATGTACCACAAACTAAACAGGAAAAAGACAAGATCCATTAAAATGTTTCATGTTGCAAGCGGAGTAGTCTCCTCTCCTTTCAAGTGGTACTATTCTACACTGTTAGGTCCACAAAGAATGAACCCATTCTTAAGCACCAGAACTAAAGGGACTGTTTCGGAAAGCACTGACTTCAAGCAAAAGCAAACTGGGCAGCCTCCCATTCAAGACTGATAGATGCAGCATTAATAACACTTAACACCAAAGGGGAAGAGTTTTGCTTCCAGCATGGTGTCAAATGCTACCTATACTTAGAGTTAGGTACCAGATGAAGCTAATTATTGACAGACATCTTGCCAAATTTTCTTTACATTTCCTATTAGGCACTAAAATATTCCTATAGCTATTAAGCATCTTCCAGTACTGTTTGCATTCTACACAGATACAGAGATAATAACTGGAAGAATAAAAAAGAAATCTATTTTGCCAAATAAATCATTAAAAGCTTTCGATATCCCAAAATAAGAACATTCCAAAATGCTGTGCTGCTGACATTGTACAAAGTGACAGAAGTGCAGTAAGCAAGATGATTGAGGTTATTTCCAGACATACATAGGTACAAGAAGGAGAAGAGGTACAATTTTCATCACTTTGGTCTCAGGAAATACAAAGAATGCTGAAGAAGTGTATCTCAAAATGTAGCACCTGAAATAGTGCTGGGGGCCCTGCTCCTTTCTGCCATGGCCTAAAATGTTAGGCTGCTGCTCCTGACTGGGGTCACTAGGCACGATTTTGGGGACCAAGGGCACATCTAGTAAACCCCAACTACATCTGCTGTACTGTACTAGAGGAGTACACTTGAAGCTGTAGGTTCAAAACCAAGCCGCTAAGATTGTAGGTAAACTGGAATATAACTGAACTAGACCAGGAATCATGACATTTGTGAATGTACTCATCCAGGTTGCTGTCTGTCACCTCTCACATCTCACAGTAGCTCAGATTATTCTCCTCCACCAAACTTCAAGTTCTTTTGGTTTTGGGGTTTTCTTGTTATTTTGTATGGTTTGGTTTTTTCTAAAAGACCCTCGCTGTTCTAACTACTATATGTCTATGCATACTTCCCTCATGCTGAACACGGAGACAACAGTACTCTGTAAATACAGAATTACTGCCCATATCTTCTTACTGGACCCTATGGTACATACACCAGTTTGAAGACAAAGGTCTTTATTTTATGAAGTATGAAGAGCTTCTAATAAATGAATGAAAATGCACGTGGGTAGGTATGAGTGGCAAACAGGCAGTAAGAGTACAAAATGTCTAAAATAATACAGATGCATGTATCAGACACAAAAAATGCTAACATTGAATGACCAGACTCAGATAGCAAGTGCAGATTAGGTAGTACTTAGTTTATGCGAAACCCCCAAGTAATACCAGGAAATTACTGCTAAGTGAAAAGGTGTCACAACACTAATCAGGAAAGAAGCAGTTATTGTTCTTTTTTTAAAATACAAACTTCTAAATACTAACACAATGTGCAGCTGTGTGTAGGAAGATAAACAGGATGCTGGATTGAAGGACTTATATGCATACATGATAAAAATGCAACGGTACTGTTTATACTAAAGACACTTCATTGCATGTATCTCTCAAAGATATTACTAGACAAGAAAGCTATCGTTTGGCTAATAAACTGTCACTTCATAACCTGCATAGTCCAACTAATTGGCTGAAGAATCACTGTGAACTACGACTGCTCTGCAGGGATTCCCATCTTAACTGCTCCAAAATCCTTCGCTCTAAGCTGTCAAAGGTGCTATATTTGAAATAGGAAATTACTTTTGCCATACTGGTTTGAAATGCATAATGATGGAAACTTTAGCTTCCCCTAAAAAGCAGAAAGTCCCAAGTACACATACGTATAGTCATAAACAGGACTACTAACTACAAGAGTACCTAAAAGCAATGAAGTAGTAAGAGGGAGAATAAAAAATGTCACTCCCTAATGTTTTCCCCAACGTTTTATCCATAAAGCAACTCTGAGGGAAGAATGCAAATACACATTATCTTAATTTTTCCCCAGTTCTTTTGTCTATTCCCTCCCTTTCCCCTTAAAATAACCTGATCCTCTTGTGACAGTTCCTATCATAGGCTAGAGGTAGCAACTGGCAAAAAGAGCACAATCCTCAGGAAGTGCTAGACACAGCACAGATTACCTGTACTCCCCTACAGCAGTCTTGAAAATCTGAGCTTGCTACTGGTACCACACCTGATGATCGCACAGGAGCAAACTGAGGGTAGAACCTCACCCTCAGCTTTGCATTCCCAAGTAAGCTTGTCTCACAGCCATTGTCAGGAGACAAAGTTCTGTTGTCTCTGCAGCTGAGAAATCTTGAACTGGCTTTGGATGTCCAAAGTAATCTTGGTTAGTGAGGTACTCCAAAAGGAAAAATTACTGAAGCTTTTCTTGAAAACGTTTGTATGAATTAAAATATTTTGTTTAAATACTGTATTATATTTAAAACATATGTACTCCCTACAAAATGGCAAAACCAGAGTGACTCACATTGTTCAAAAGCAGAAGGAACAATCACTTGACAATCTATTTATCTGAAAGTATGTTTGGCTCTGGCAGTCTACCAGTTGTATAGTAAAATTTTCATAGCTTTGGCATAAATATGTCCACTGGAGAGAGACTTAATTTATTTAAGAAGTGGCTTGTTTAAATGATTTGAGTATCTGAAAAATAAAGCTGTCATTTGCTGAAGGTTTTATTATCTTAAGGACTGCTAGGAAGGACTTTCCAGAAGGAAGCTTGGAGCAGCTGAATGTAGTTCAAAGCAACACAGTTTGATAAAGCAATTTCTTTTTTCCTTCCTCTCTTTAAAAGAAACTTCACAGGAAGACAGACCTGTAGTTCTGCACCTGAAATTTTAGATAACACCTCTTCAAGAACACTTTAAATACACTCATAAGTAACATAACATTGCTACATCTTCTGAAAGAAACAGAAGCTTTCTTGTAAAGCAGCTGCTTGGTTCACCCTTGGCTGGATGTTTGTCCTGATGATCTGGGACAAAAAAAGAAAGCTTCTGGGCACAATAAAAAGGAATGAAGCCTCTTGAGTTTTACATGTAGGAGTTCCCTTATTTTTAGGTAGTGACTACATATTCTATAGCTTTATGGATAACCATAGCTTTAGGATTTGTGAGCGACATGTAAATTCCTGTTAGACAATACTTAAAACTTTTCAGGAAATCCAGCAGACTAAAATGTAACCTCATGCAGTCCTGTCTTCCTGCCTTTCAAACAAACAGGAATAATCTGAAGTATGGACTGAACATGTGTTATACATGAATTCTAGTAGTGACAATTTAGAAGTCAGTCTAACACTATCCAGCATTTTTGTTAAACACTTTTCTTTTGTATGTATATTCAGCAATGGTGATGGCTACAGAAAGGACAACAGTAAAAGCTGATTGCTATAGAAACCTACAATGCAAAAACTATTTCACAGTCTTTCAGAGAAACTCCTCCATTTAATGTCATAAACGGGAAAACCATTATTAAAGTTCAGATATACCCACAACAGGAAACAAAACTAACAAACACTGTCCCTGTAAGGGACACCAAAACGCTAACAAGTCAACTAATCAACTACTTTATCACAGATGAGAGAAGCAGCTTGTTCAATATTAGTATGAGACTGGAAAATAAAATCTGCAGTGCTGTTTCTTCACTTTGACATTTTCCATGAAATAGAAGAAAGGTTACTATATTGCTATGAATCCAAATAAAAAGTTAACATAATGTAGCATGAAAATTCTACATTTTCTCTTGGGGAAAAAAAAAAAAGAAAAAAGCCAATAGAACTACTTGTATTGCAATATTTACCTGTGGAATTGTGAAATACCTCAAAAACCATCTTAAGGGCCTTTGAAACATTCTTAAGGCATTGTACATTTACTTACCTATTCAATGATGGCAGAAGTGAAAGCAATGCCAAAGCGGAAAGTTTTCTTCTTTCTGGTTGACTGATGTTATCCATCCGATCAACCCACATTTCAATCACGCTCCCAAGAATTTGGTCCAACTGCAATGGGAAACAGAACATTCCTTTTCATTTATAAGTACTTCAGAAAGACACCATACAGTTACATACACCTGACCAAAGCTGCGAACAACAGCTGTTCTTCAAATTTTCTGCGACAGTGCTTCTAGGCCCTGAACCCCATCTCACCAATAATTGTAACCTAGAAGTTAGAAGTGCATTTAATTCATGGACAGAGAATTCAGAGTAGTGTATTACTCAGTTTTCCTATAACAGTCTAATACATACAAAGCATGTGAACTTCGTTTCACCTTCACTGGTAACACATAGAGAGGCTTGTCTTTACCTGTTTGAGAAATGTATTATACCTAAGGATAAGGAAACTACTAATATTTCACTTAAAAGACATAGTAGAAAGAACACTTGGAGCAAAAGAACCTCAATAATGTCATCAGTAGAACCAGAGCATGCTGAACCCCATACTCCTAGAAACTCACTGGAGAATGATTAGACCATTAACGAGGGTGCAAGGCCCCTCAAGGTGGCACAAGGAAAGTAACTCTCACCCTGCAATACCATGCAAACTAAAGGGGTTTACACGGCTTATTGTTGGATGCACCGGGAAGAGAATTTAGAGATTGTATAGAACTTCTAAGGAGATGTTTTAAGGTAATCATGAGAACATGTACAACTTGTTACACGATGTTCAGAGGAAGGACCAAAGGAGGGCAAAAGACCGATTTCCAAGGCAGACTGGGCAGGAACAAGCATGGAAAACAGAGGGAAAAGTTCTTTCAGGTCAAAGAAACACAAGACTTTCACATGCAATCCAGCTAAAATAAGACAAAAATCCTTACCTCCTGACCCAATTCACATGCCATTTGGCTCAGAAGTAATGAAAAAACCCTTGCATTTTGTAGTAGAACTCTGCCCATGATCCCCAAATAAGTAGACATCACCACTGGGTATCTCTGAAACAAAAGTAAACCAAAACAAAGGAGGCTCAGCTTAATTAAGAGAAAAATGCTTTGTATGCATCCTTTACGTATTTTATTAAATTTAAAATCAGAAATTGTAATTTAAAAGCTTCTAAGAATACAAGACTGATTGAACAATCATTACCAGTCTTTTGATTCTTACAATAGGAAAACTATAACAATCTCAAAGTCGGTTTCCTCCAAAAAGCAATGATAATTTGCTTAGTGATTTTGCTTTAAATTTAAAAACCTGCATCTTAAAGAATAAACAGTATATTGTACCATTTTAAAATTACTTTCACAGTTGATTATGGTTCAAAATCACTGTTTACAATTGTAGTAACATTAAAAAGTGCTTAGTATTTCTTAAGTTGTTACTTATTTCACTGACAGAAACTGTAATACATTTGCCAGTAACCAGTTTGTTATCTCAAAATTAACTGGATACAGTAATAAGCTCATAAATTTATTATGTTGTTATTACTTTTAATTTCAAAGAAGCTACAAATTTCCTCATATTAAATTCAGCATCTAAGAATATAAAAGTATTTCATAGAATTGCCTCCTTGAAAAATGAAATGCCAGCATCTACCTGAAAACTGTACCCAGATCAATACCTTTTTGAATAGGAAGCAATTTATTAGTCTTAAATCAGAAGACATTTCAATAATCCACTCTCCAGTTTTGGGTCTTCTTAAACTGTAAACTACTCTGCTTTGTGTTCTGTACAGCAAAAAGTACATAGTTAAGTAATACTACCTGGCTTATTCTTGGAAATGTCTTACTTAACTCAGTAACAATGGGAGCCAAATACTGATATCTGAAAGTCTTCAACTGAAAAAAACCAATTTGATCAAAAAAGTCAAAAGCATACAGAATTCTTCCCACTCATTCAAGATTTTTTTTTCTCCTGCTAGCACTGCAAGGTTTAACACAGTTAAAGCATATTGGATTTTACTCCTTTTTACTGAACATGGAATTTTGAAGGGAAAAGAGAGAGGAAAGGGAGAACTTAAGACATTTAAGCAAGCTAAATCTTAAAGCCTCTTCTGTCTCACACAAAGCATTCTCACAACCTTTGAATCCTGACATACTAGATATTCAAATAAGAAAAAGGTCAAGTCAATCTTCTTGTCCAGTTTGTTCTTCTATAGTGCAGGTACATTTAAAAAGGAGTGTGTGTGTCTTTAAAAAACTACAACAAAACCCCTCCCAACACCTACAAAGGATCTAATTAAACACAGTCACATGAATAATGAAAGGACAGCAAATAAAATGTGTTATTTTATTAAAATAGATACTAGATTACAAAATAAATGATATGTCATTTTAAATCTTGCACTACTATGTGACTTTTACAGACTTCTAAAATAGATGTCAAAGCTCTATCAGATGCTTTTAAAATAAGAGAAAATGCAACATCAATATGAAAAAGCTGTGCCAGAAAATGGAAAGTACTTTTCTGCTCAAAAGGAAAAGTAGAGAGTAGTTCAAAAGTAACTCTTACCTCCCCGTCTATAATCCCCCTGAATATTGATGGCAGAAGTGGTTGAAACACTTGAGGACCCAAAACAGGGTTCACTTTTAAGACATTTTCCACAACCTTAAGAACAAAATTGAATTAGGCAATTGAAGTACTTCTAAAAATCTTAACTGAAGCTTTAAAACTACATATACTGGTCTATATAGAAAGCCCTGGTAGGATGTTTACCAATAAATACCAGGTTTGCTTTTTTAATATTATTTCAGATTGCTGAAATTATATTCTAGTGAAGTACTCTGCAAACCTGATCTGCATAACAGACCTGACGAAAACCAACATGCCAAGTGAAACTCACCCAGCCAAGCATGTCCTCAAAGAGCCCACTCCTCTCACTAGCAAAGCTATGAAGTGGGTTGGAAGGAAGGACCCCGATAAGGCTCCAGGAAAAGCAGTTTGATAAGGTGCATTGGCAGGCAGGGGCAAGTACCAGCAGTTTAAGGCTTATTTCCATTCCTTTGTCCTGACACTTTTTTGAAGAACCATTGATTGGGACCTACCATTTCTTTGCTGGCTATCAAGTAACCACAAGTGCTCTCAAATGTGTTAATTCTAAGTATGCTGCTCTGGTTCCCCGTTTTAATACTCTTTACCCTTGGCTTCTCAGTTCTTTTTTTTCCCCTCTGTAAGCTGTTACCTGAACTAAATTCCCCCCCTCCCCTTGTTCTTCAGGCTTTCTTTACCGCAGCTGTTTAGGGTCTCCCTTTGTACCAAGATGAAGAGGGGAAAAAGCTGTGAGAACAATGGGCTGATACCTGTTCACTCCTATGGGTATGTAAAGACAGAGACCATGCATCTATACACTGATGTGTATAAAGTCTATAAAGGCGCTTCCCTTAAACACTCTTCTCCTTAAACCACCTACTTTCAGCTCAACAAGTTCAACAAGGAACTACTCTTCCATGCTCTTGCCCAGTCTCCCCCAAATCTTTTTTTTCTTTCTGAACCTTGCTCCTGCTAGCTTCATTTAAAGTCCTCCACTTCTTGCCTTGAGAGAGATGTTAACCAGTTGACCCCCTTCAATGCCTCTCAGTTTTGTAGACTTGTAGTGTTGTATGGAGATGAACGTTAATTTTTTGTAGACATATAGTGTTGTATGGAGGTGAACATAAATTTTTCCCCATTCATCTTTTCCAGGCAGTGGAAGTTTTGGCTAATTCATTTGTTCCTTGTATAGAGCCTTTTCTAACCTTTTATTGTCTGTCTCAATTAGAAAATCAAGTCACATCAAGCCTGAGCAATCTCGTGATAAACAGTCTTATCAGTCTAAATCAGTATTTTTCAATCTTATCCATTTATTTACTGTTCTGATGTATTTTCAATCCAGCCAAAGCTGTTTGTAGGAAAATATTTCAGAGAACATCCCCAGATGTTTCTGTTCCCAGTATTTATCTTAGGGGCTTTTTGTTTAACCAGTCAGCACAGTGATGCCTGACAAAACATCTCCCTTCATGTGAAAAAACATGGCTCAGATATCCCTCTGGAAGCAAGCAGGCATGTTAAGAAGGTGTAAGTACCATACTGGACAATAGCCTTGTAGCTAATGCAAGGCCACACTGGGAGCCAAATGCATAAACAATACTGTATTAGCAGCAGCATACCACTTTGGAGATCTGATTAAAAGCTGCGGCATCAAACGTTTGCTGAACTATAAACTCTAAATAACAGTAATGATAGAAAGGAATTGACATTTCAAATTCCAGCACTAGAGTCCTTGAACTCCTCACAGAAGGAACTACAAGTTGGGAGGACTATCAGCTTCTCCTGTCTTCTGTCCTGCATTCTGCAAGCAGTTGTGCAACCTACCAAAGAGGTAGGTAGGATCTAGGTTTTTTCCTCCAGTGCATATATAATGAACTGAATTCAAGTTGAAGTTTTTATAAGCAACAGAGTTCCCCGTTAGTGCAGCCACTGGAAACTTAAGTAGTAATACACTACAACTGCTGCTCAATTATCTTGCATTGCAAACTCCAGCTGTACTTCCTGAAATTCTTCAAAAGGCACATTTAAAGTATTGTGCTTAATATTGCAAGAGCTTATGATTTTTGTAACATCTCTTTCATAATACTATTTAAAGTTTGTGCAAAAATAATTAGGGTTTTAGTACTTTGAAGAATCTCTAGCAACTCTATTTAAGCAGTTGCTGCCATTACATTAGCAACTTATACCAAAAGCAAAGACCGTTTGAACCCTATGTCATGGTACAAATACAAAAGCTACACAAAGCAACGTGAGAGTACATACATTCAACATTCAGTGAAGATCAGAAAAGCTTGGCTCTAGACCTATTATGTGCTAGGGTCATACAGAAATGTAGAAAAAAATAAAAATGCTTCTTGATCATGTGATGCTTATTTAATCACAAAATCACACAAACAGTTTTTATAATAATACATATGTGCAGGCTTCTCACTTAACCCGTATCTTGCCAGTTTTTCACATATGCGGTTACTGTATGATTATTTTTCTTAGTAGTATTGAATACTGAAAAGGAAAACTAATATTGAAGAAATTAGTAGATATTATTGTTGTTTGTGTTAGCAAAAGGATCAATACTGGTTGATAGAGATAAAACTCAGATTCAGATGGCTAGATACAGAAATTAGATTATTACCTTTGCACATTTTGATTAGAAACACTCAAAATGAACCTAGATTTTTAACATACCAGTACTGTTTTTACTTCAGGGTTGAATAATTTCTTGAAGTTGCATTTTTGTCCGAATAATGACATTTTTTCTGAATTGTGAACCAAGCTGAAAACTGAATTGGGACAACTCTCAAACTCATTAATCAGATTGATTTTGCCCTTTTATTTTGCTATTAGAAGCGTAAGTATCTTTTGTGTTATATTGCAGTACTCTTCTCCATTCTAAAATTCAACTAGAAATACACAAATTTGGTTAGCTTCCATAAGCCAAAGATTAAATCATGTTACTCTGACTCAAAATACAATCCTTGTTTTCAACTCAATGCTCTCGAGATTTTCTATATATAACATCTTCACAATGCAGTGACTGGTCATCTGGCTGTTTAAGTGTGCTTTTGCTGAGAACAAACTATTTTCATGAAGATCCAAGCCCTCACCAACTACAACTTTTCTCTAGTAATCCAGAAAAACATCAAGTGGGAAAGCTACCAGGGAATCTTAATCTAAATCTATCTGTACAAAGAGGCCTCAAACTAGCTTAGAACCCATTTACCCAAGGACAACACTCTGGAATCACATGAGGTAATGAAAGCATTGGAGAGAGGGTACAGGAATAGTGTACTAGGTCATTATCTTTTAGGGTACTCTATTTAAGGCTATACTGACCATCTCTTGGGAAAAGTAGTATTTTTAATACATACATATGTGTATATATACAGTCTCTACACACATGTTAAATATGTAGCTCTGGATATTAGTTTTATTACACTCTACCTTTAAAACTTGAACTTGGCCATCAGTAGTTACGTCCTTCAAAAGTTCACAAAATGATCGGCATAAGTCAGCGGCATACATCTGAAATTAAATGAAAAAGGAGATATTATATGCAAACACATTTTATATCTACACACATATGTCCAAAGACCCAGCTTCTATTCAAAGATCATATTTGCAAAAATGCTTGCCTTTCCTGAACTCGTGAAAAGCTAACCTAAGCATTTTGCTGTTTTTTTGTGACTTTGCAGGTTTTTTAAACTGTCTATCTCAATGAATTTTATAATGAAGATGTGAGAACAAGGCATAATATCTCTAGTTTTGCTAGAATTTATGATCATAATTTTAATCTGGTAGGATAATTAGATTTTACTATTACTACCCTGCATAGGACCTTTTCAGGTATCAAAGTACTAAAACAATCCACAAAACATTAATTTTGAATAATAATCTTTCTCAAATCTGATTCGATTAAGCATCCACCATGTGCCATAAAGAGCTAACATCAGGACGAAATGATAAATGAATAAAAGTGTAAGTGTTTGAATGTACAATATTTTCCAACCGACATGAGAGCAAATAGTTTGCCAGTAGGGAACCAAGGTGCTAATATGAATCTTTATATAATGGTAACATACCTGTAAAAATTCAGATGATGATAAGAAAACATAAGCGTTGATTATCTTAAAGCAATTTTTGACATTTTCTGAACTCAGCTCTGGAAAAAGAGAAATCACAATTCAGAACCTCATCACCAAACTGAAGTAAAACCAAAAAAAAAATTGCTTCTAAAAGTTGTTTTTCCTCACAAAGCATTTAGGTGCCAGATGCCTAGAAATAGAAAAAAAAAAATTATCATCTATTCAGTACCATTCTGGTTCTGTCTCCCTGCCAGAGAGTAACAAGAGGCACAAGAGCTCTCATGTCCTCAAATGGAAGCACAAGAAATCCAATGACCTCAAAAGCTAATGCTAATTAAAAAAAAAGTCAAGTTTTAAATGTGATGCTGGGCTAAGAAGGTATTAAAGACGGAACAAATGAAACAGATACATAAGGGACCTGCAATTACTGATAAATGATCCCTCTAACATTTGAGTCAATAAATCCTGAGTAGAAAGAGTGAAATCAGGATTGCATTTCTGCCCTTCTGACCCAGGTGCCACATCAATTGGCATTCAGCTTTTGGATTGAAGCACACGGAGCTTTACGCCATACCTTGAGTCTTTCAGTAAGGAAAGCATATCCATTTAACAGACAGATACACACAGAAGATGGTATACAACAACAGTTTGAAGAGACAAAAACAGATACGTCCTCAGGCAATACCTGTCAAACTATTTAAATAAACAGAAAATCACCCCAGAATATCTATAAACACAATCCATAGCAAAACAAAAGATGTCGAAGTTTCACATGGAGGCTGATACTAGTGCAGAAGGCCAACAGCCCTCGTTGTCTGAAAACAAAACAGAAAACAAACAACTCAAAGGGCTTGCTAAATTTTCTTAAAACCAGTTTGGGAGACAGACTGTTCTTGGTAAAGTAAGTGGACTTCTACATCACTACCTTCAATTAATATTCCATTAAAATCATCAGGGGAAGCCAACAGGAAAATACTTTTACATAACTTTATTTAAAAGTTCCTTATGAGATTAAACTACCAGCAGCTGGCTAAGATGTGGTATGTCTTCCATGGCTTACATAATTGCAGCCTATGTGTGGCTTACATAGCAAAACTTCCACAGAAAATACCACATGACAGAAAGCACGGCTGGTTTTCCATTATAACATCTGAAAAGTTCTGGGGAGTTTTAGCAGTTTCTCCTCTTCTCCCTTCCATTAGAAAGAACATTATTGCTCCCATTATTCGACATGGCTATTGGACAGCTTTGAATACAAGACTAATTTCATATCTCAGTGCTTGGACAGGTCATGTCTTGTTATCACTTGATTTGAATATTTGCGTATCTTTAATTGAAAGGAGGTAATTTTTCAACTATCCATCCAATAGCTTCATCAAAAGATTCCAATACATCTACAAATTAGCTTCAGTAGCACGTTAACTAGTGTTAAACATTCTTTGAAGTAACTGCGTTCTCCTTGCAGGTCTGTAGGTTTTTTTCTTCTTACTGGATGCAACCATATTTTAAGGTTCAAACACTGATGCAGTAGGCAAATTGTAAAGAAATGGTCATACAAACATGAAGTGCTACCAAGCCTTCCGAAACTTTCCGTTCTGTGGTAACTGATACAAAGATAATAAAGTATGAGCAGCAAAATTTCAAGAAGTTAGTTATTTCAGGCCAGAAAGAAAAAACAGGTAAGATACATGTCATGGAAATGAGAGAATTTCAGTTACTCATCTTTGCATAAAGCTCAATGTTTAGTAAAGGCATTTTTGTAGAAAGAGATCACCTTCAACTGATTACATTTAAAACCCAATTATGCATCAATTCTCTTGCCAGGTTTTCCTGAATCAAACATATCTTTTTCTGAACTAACTCATGTGCTCCTCTGGGTTTTGTTGGGTATCAGAGGAATTATTCCAGTTCCAGTAACCTGCTTTTTGCCACACCTTTAAAAGTACAGCACAGGCACATTAAATCTGATGCTTCTTGAAACAGGTTATGTCTCACTTTGACCACATTCCCAAACTGAAATTTTATAAGATTTAGCTGTCATTTTAAGCGGTCTCAGCGCAGAAATGTATCCATCCTCAGAGAATTAATGTATTCCTCCATTCCACATTATTCAATCTGCTGCACTGAAAGATGGATTAAGGAGCCTCTGCAAGGCCTCTATAGAGCTATTATATTTCGACAGAATTTAAACATTAGCAGTAGCGCTGACACAAAAATCAAATGTGACAATTATGCTGTGAATGATTATTCTACATCAGTAATAGCACCACAGCCTTTGAGGGAAGGTCAGTTATGCAAGTGAAATCAAGCCTTCATATCAAATGCAACATTCTATTCCTGTATCTTTAAGGATAGCATTGATTACTTTAAAAGGCAAATCTAACTGATTTTGTACAACTCCTCTGACATGAAGTTCAAACAGCAGTAGTATCCTGAAATGGATATGTAAAGCTCTTTTCAGAAAGGCATATATATCTGGAAAGGAACAACTACATGTTACTTTCTGACTAGTTAATATTAAAAAAAGTAAAAAAAAAACAAAAAACACCCCAAATCCTCATTGCTATGTTTATATTTTGTCAACAACTACTGCTTTTATTTTCAGTGCCGCTTGACTGATATGGTTACAGACATATTTAGGTAGTTTGGAAACATCTTACGTAGTTATTAACTGTATAATGGAAAAGCTAATAATGGAAATTTAAATTCTCCAGACTAGAAATCATCATTGTGGTTGTAAGCAGAACAGGCAAGTATTCCATATAATCAGTATCACTAAAACTCCACACATTTCATGATAAATTTCTGGAACTTCTTTAAAAAAAACTCTGAAATGATAAACTGAAATTTGTCTTATTTTCTGGGTACAAAGCAGCCTCAATTTATTAATAAAAGAGGGTAAGTAGATAATAAATATTCAAGAGGATGGAAAAGTCAAACAATAAAAAGCTGTTCTTCATATTTTAACAGTTACAATTTTGCAAGCCCCCTCAGTTCTTTAGCCACAGCAGCATTAATTAATGCACGAACAACACAAGGAGTAGCAAAAAAAGAACAAAAACCACAAAGAAATTTTATTAGTAAAAGACTTACCAAGAAGGGCAGACATGTTCTGAAATATTCTCAGGAGCTCAGGTGTAAGACATGGACTATTCTCCAATGTCACTAACCTACCAATGGATTAAGCAAAACATTTAAGATTATCTATGAATAACAGTGAGCAATCATTTTGACAGATGTAAAACATAGTAACTTCCAGTAACCATCTATATGATCTTTAAATAATGTGTAACAGTTACTTGAAGCATATTTCAAGGGCAGCAGTAGCCCTCACAACACACACATCAGTATAGGCATGGGTCTTGCTATGGTAGGAAAAGAAAGAAAAACGTGCCACTGTCTTTTTATGAAGACAATGTAACCTCCAAAACGCAGCTGTGACAATGTTTAAGTACCCAACCTGGGAACTCAAAGAAGGTGGGTAGAGAGGGATATTCACGGTATAAGGACCGCGTGTGTAGTGCTTTATACCTCAAAGGAGCAGCTGTGGTGGCAACCAGCTCACACTTTTTTCTTTTCTTTTTTTGAGGTCTACAGTGATGCATTGATTACAATACATAAAAACAGAACTATATGCTCTGCACTGTTTGTAACACTCCTGAGGTTTGAAAACAGTAGCTACAAATCAAATTCATACTTAAAGCCAGAGTATCACATTCCAATTTGTTCCTAGATCTTAGGTGTGAGATTACTATATTCAAATAATATTTCTGATTACGTAAAGTATCTTAGCAGGAGAACAGCCTTTGTTTCAAGAAGCCATTAGAGTCCCAACCATGTCTGCTAACTCCATCCAGATTCCTCTGATGCTCTAGGACACCTTAAAATGTCATTCTTCTGCATAAGCATCAGAATAACAACCTCAAGACCAGTATCATTAACAAGACATAAAGGCTCTGAACCGATACATTAGAAGGACCCGTCTTAAATTTTGTGAAGATATTGCACTTTGGCTTGCTGCTCCACCACTAACAGCATTATACATTTTAGTTTTGCAGCACATAAAACAGAACATTTGTAGATTAAGTATCTGTAATTCAAATACCCATCTACAATTTAGATCAAACAAATTGCTCAGTATTTCAAGACAAACTCTATTCCTGTTCTGTAGGAAAGGGATGTGTTGAACTTGGTCCGGCAACAGTTTCCTCCTCCTACAGTGGTGTCAGCTGCACCAGAAACATACAAATTGGGCTCACGGCAAATTGATCACAGTGCCACTTCTTGTTCAGTCACCAAATAGCCTGAGATCTGGAACATAATTTTTGCATTTTACCCTTGTAAACTCATCATCTCTTCCAGTAACCAGCCCTGATAATCACTGGATCATTGTGCTCCCAAAGTCAAACACATTCAAATTTTAGTTTAGCACACAGATTATAGTGAGTCTAGACTTTTTGACTTGCTGTTTATTTTCACAACAGAACTGTATGTTCACTACCAACTGCCTGAAAAATAATTTCTATTTTAAAATTTTAAAAAGTTATTTTTAAAATGTGTTTCTTCTATTAACATCATAACTTCATCTCTTCTGAGAAAAGGTATATAGATGATATCAGGGTAAAATAACAACATATAAATTCTTAATGCAGTCACAGGGTTTTTTTAAACCTCTTTCTCCGCCCACCTTCTGGGTATACCAAAACAACATTTCAAAAATTAGAAACTAATAAAAAACATTCTTACCACAACTCCAAACCATCTTCCAGAAGATAGACATGGGGAGGCTGAGAAACATCTGTACTTAGCTGAATAACAGGAAGCAGGAAAGGATAGAGATTTTTGCTGTCTGCTCCCAGTCCCTATAAAATAAAAAATGTTAATAAAATACTTTAAAAACCTCAACTGAAGCATTTCAAGAATAGCATTGAAAAAGATCTGTGATGCTGTTCTATTTGCATACTGTAAACGTGCATTCAAGAAATCAAATGTTGAACTTGCATCCACTTCATAGAACAACAGAATAGTCCCGATACTCCTGAATTTTCTCTTAATGTATCTTGAGAAAATTACGTAAGTTTTTTAAAAACAAGCAGCTTATCAATGGACTGCAAGAAGAAAAAAAAAAACAACAATACAAACAAACAAACCTAAAAACATTCACCGGTCATTCACTGTCTAGGAGAAGTCACAGCTCTAACAAATATGAAATACTAAATGCTGAATAAAATGTTACAAAGATCAAGAAAAAATTACTCCTTGGACCTTACCACATACTACATCTTTGACATATTCTGAGAATCAGGAGAAGGATTTGTTTTCATTGCTACACAGAGATTCAGAGCTGACTCCAGGGATTTCTTTTTTTGAAATGATTCATGAGCCATAACACAAAGACGTCTCCTCAAGAACACAGAGGTGAGAATTTTTTCAGCAATCATTTAATAAGAAAACCCAATTTTTAAAAGTAAGCTAAATGTAACTATTGTCAAAACTAATCATAAATTAATCCTAAAAGGAATAGAATTCTTAAATTGGGAACTATCTGCATATTTTTTAATATTACTACTTAAGAGAGCTGAGACTAGTTGAATGCTTCATTTGCATAATATACTATATTTGGAATCTGCTAAGTTTAAAATTATTTGATGTTTCTAAGTGAAGGCGGAATTATTTAAACAAAGTTGGCTTAAAAGAAAAAGAATCTTCTACAAACTTCTCTCATGTCTTTGTGTCCACCTATATTTCTGACCTCCACTGGGACCAGTAATAAGAAGCTCCATGATTTGTGTGGGAAAATTGCTTGGAGAGGGGAAATTATAAACCTAACAGAAGGTGTCGTATTCTAACAACCTTTTTAGGGAAAAATACAGTTGCCACTTTCGGACAGTTGGCATGCACAGAATCTACTCCACCATGGTTCCCTAGGCAACACAACCTGCTGTCCTAGAGGAGCAGTGGAGGTGGAGCAGAGTGGAGAGCCCCTGGCCAGGTTCTGCTGTGCTCCCTGCAGGACTGGGAACTTGGTGGTGCCGTACAGCCGATAGGCTGCACAGCAACTGTCAAATGTGAAATGTAAGAGATGTCCATCGGTGAGCCAACAACTGTGTTAAAACTATTCTTAGATGAACCTTTCTCATTGTAATCTTGTTACAATACGAACACACATCTCCACCCCAAAGTTACTCACCTCCAAGGCATGACCACCCCTCACTGAGCATGCACTATTTCTTATCAACTATGTCTTTAAATGAAAGCGAGAGGAGTTTATACCAATCAATAATGTAAAAATGTATGAGTAGAGTCACTCAAGCTCACCTGAGAGTAAAGTATAAAAGGTGAATGAATGAGGGGAGAAGTTAGGGAAGACTCAATCGTAACTTCTGGGATCAGTCAATGGGCTGCACCTGCCTTCTCCCCCATAGGGATGCCTATTGGGTAAGATCTTTGACTTATGGATGCTAAATAACTAACTCGTTCTAGCTGGCATTACTAATTAATGTTTTGGTTGTGTATAGTTTGGTTGTATATCACTTCAAACTTGTTTTTGCAGACAGTCCCTATCACCAGCAATCATGAACCTTATCTTGTCACAATTTTATAATGAAGAGTGTTATTCTGTAAATCGTTAGTGTGAGTCCTTTGTGGGCACCAGCAGTTGCCAGCAGTGGGTAAGACACTCAGGTAAAGTGGGAAGACCTGACGAGGGGCCCCCCTGATGCTGTTGGCATGTTTCCCTGAACAAGGCAGTTGAGTTGCCCCCCGATCCAGCGGGGCTGTTCAGTGAGGGGGCTTTCCTGGGGCACTGATAGACAGATCAAACACCTGGGGTTGAGAGGATTTCCCCTCCGCCTCTTCACATGACAATTTGTTTATTGTGAAATATGTTTTATCTTTGTTCAAATTAACTACACTTTTAAAGGAACCCTAATTGTCCCTTTAGTTGCAACGACTAGTCATTCCCCTTCCACTTTCTCTACACTGTTAACCTCTACAATACTATCTCCTTTTAAATCATGCATTTCCAGAAGTTCAACATTGCCTGCATATTCACAGTCTGTTCCCCTATGGACAATGCCCTACAGCCTAGGAGCACTTCTTTTGATCTTTGCTATTCCTGCTCTTTTTTGAGATGTAGTAGGGTTGGAGAAAGTGGGATGGCATATAGTCCATACTAAAGCAATGCTGAACAGCACAGATTCTGCAGGTAATCTAACCATTTACTGGCTTATTTGACAAATCTTTTCTCAGGAGCATACTACATTTGTTTACATTTTTACTACCTACAGAACAGATATTCCAAGTGCTAGCATTAATTGATTATACCAAGATCTTTTCCTTCACTAATAAGAAATTCAGTTAATTTTAACTATCGTCTCTCAATAAAGCAAGCAGCTAGTAATTTTTACAGGCTTTCAAAATTCTCTGCCAAGGTATTGCAGTAAGCCTACAGAGGAATTAGGGAATTTTTTGTAGATGTATAGAAAAACAGGGAAGTTACCATCAAGAATCAAAACCACCCAAGAAGCTCATTTTGAGTGACATCATGCAGCACATCCAGAAGAAGCAGGGGATCAGGCCCAGCCAGCATGGGTTTATGAAAGGCAGGTCCTGCTTGATGAACCTCATCTCCTTCTAGGGCAAGGTGACCCACTTAGTGCACGGGGCAAAGGCTGTGGATGTTGTCTACTTGGACTTCAGTAAAACCTTTGACATCATCTCCCACAGCATTCACCTGAAGAAATTGGCTGCTCATGGCTTGAATGCACATACTCTTCACTGAGTAAAAAACCAGCTGCATGGCTCTGTCCAAAGAGTGGTGGTGGCGAATGGAGTCAAATCCAGTTGGTGGCTGGTCACAAGTGGTGTTCCCCAGGGCTCAGTACTGGGGCCAGGTCCATTTAATATCTTTATCAATGATCTGGATGAGGGGATCGGATGCACCCTCATTAAGTTTGCAGATGACACCAAGCTGGGGGGAGCGTTGATCTGCGGGAGGGCAGGAGGCTCTGCAGAGGGGTCTGGACATGCCGGACCGGTGGGCCGAGGCCAGCTGGATGAGGTTCAAGAAGGCTCCGTGCCGGGTCCTGCAGCTGGGTCACACCAGCCCCACACAGCGCTACAGGCTGGGGCAGAGCGGCTGGAAAGGGCCTGGTGGGAAAGGGCCTGGGGGTGCTGGTCGGCAGCCGGCTGGGCATGAGCCAGCAGGGTGCCCAGGTGGCCAAGGAGGCCAGCAGCACCCTGGCTGGTGTCAGAAGCAGTGTGGCCAGCAGGGCTGGGGCAGAGATTGTCCCCCTGTACTGGGCACTGGTGAGGCCGCACCTCAAATACTGGGTTCAGTGTTGGGCCCCTCACTGCAGGAGGGACACTGAGGTGCTGGAGCGTGTCCAGAGAAGGGCAACAAAGCTGATGAAGGGTCTGGAGCACAAGTCTTATGAAAAGCAGCTGAGGGAGCTGGGGTGGTTTAACCTGGAGAAAAGGAGGCTCAGAGTAGACCTTACTGCTCTCTACAGCTGCCTGTGGTTGTCGATCTCTTCTCCCAAACAGCATGTGATAGGACAAGAGGAAATGGCCTCCAGCTGCACCAGGGGAGGTTTAGATTGAACCTCAAGAAAAATTTCTTCACTGTAAAGGTTGCCAAACATTGGAATAGGCTGCCCAGGGAAGTGGTTGAGTCACCATCCCTGGAGGTACTTAACAAATGCGTAGATGTGGCTTAGCGAATGGTTTAGTGGCAGACTTGGCAGTGCTAGGTTAACAGCTGGACTCAATTATCTTAGTCTTTTCCAACCTAAAGGATTCTATGATTCTAAAAAGGCAATAGTTATTTATTTGACTACAGATTACCAGCAACTTCCACTTACATGCAATGTGGGTCAACATAGCTATTAATGCTATATGGCAAAATCTGGGACCTAAACTCATCTAGACTTCTTTAGTTTTGAGAACTATAAGACACTAAGTGAATTAAACAACTTACCTAAACAACTATGGGGAAATGAAATCTAAGGCTGATAAACGCAAGCAATATATTCTGGAAAGGAAAAGTTCCCGACAACATACAGATGTATATTTTTTAAAAAATTACAGAAAAACAAAAAGATATCTATTTAAAAAAGAATTACAGAAAAACAATGGTCTGAGATCACTATGTTCACCTCTATTCTTAATATGACTATCACTTATTACACTTAGAAGTCACAGTCACAAAGGTAAGGTGTTAGTTGCTGGCTCACAGCCATTTCAATAGTTCTGACCACTCAGTTTTAAAATGGACATTAAGAAGAAGAGTGTTCAAGTATAGCTAAAAATAAAATTATGAGCACAGATAAATTCTCTAAAGAAGAAAAAAGATCAGAGAGATGGAAATAGAAGTAGCAGGATGTGATACAAATTAATTACATAACAAAGACAGCTCAGAGCTGCTATTTAAAACTAGGATATTTAAGAAGGGATGAAATATTCCCATACGCTATATAAAAAATGTTGCAGAAATCATTGTAAAAGGATGTAACAGATATCAGAGGCTATGCAGTAAAAATGTAATGGTAACAATAAAAAGGTTGGAATTTCAAATAAACTAGATGACCCATTAGTTGATGCCCTTGAGAGACATTAAACCTAACAGTTATGATTTAAACAAGAAATGTTTTACACTAGTCTGAATTAAAATGCAAATCTAAAGAACAGGCAAAGTGAAATTTGCGGTGGTGACCCATACCTTGGCCTGCAATTTAAACATGGATCATCTTCACAGAAAGTTTGCAATCAAAATAGAAATTCCACATCCCTGGGAGCTGAATGGAAAGCAATGGGGAAACAGATGTGCCTATAGTGCAGAACCAAGTCTGAACCACACACGACTATTGTGAGAAGAGACCAATACTCCTACTGCCAGCTGGGAAATACAGGGAGCCAGAACAAGCTCTTTCACATAGTCACTGAAGACGACTCAATTCCATGATTACAAAACCAACCCCTGCCATAACACAAGCAAATCTGCCTCAAGAACTGCTTTTACTGATCAAGCCCCTGGAAACAAAGTAGTTAAGTGATTAACATTAGCCATGCTTACCTCCACTATCAGAGAACCTTTATTGTTAGATATAGTATTTATCTTTATTGTAAGACCGAAAAGCATTTAGAAATAGCCTATAAAACCAAAATATACCTTAATTTTACCTATATACATATACACACACCGAACATGTAGGCATGTCTGAGAAAGAACTGTAGGAGACACTGACATTTATGGGTTTCTGACACCTTACCTGGACGAGATGGATTAGGGTGGTTAGAATGGCACATCGTAGCATATTGTGTTCCTCACTCTGTTTCCAAAGGAGCGGTAAATACTGAACCAAACATCCTACATATGGTTGTATCTGAAGTTCAGAAGACAAATTTGTTTCTTAATGTGTGGAACAAGGCCATCAATTTATCCCAAGCATGATTTATGAAACATTTAAGAGCTGCTTTCTTCATAGTAAAAACACAGAGAGTTCGCTTTAATTTACTCCCTCTCCTCTTTCTAAAACCCTGTATTCCATACTCTATGACTGAAGTAACCTCTGACTGCACAGCATTTTGAAAAGAACACATTACTTAGGGTAATATTTGTGCATGTCAATTGGGCCTAAGTAGTAAACAGAACACACAAAAAAATACTTAATTTGATAACCAGATATATTTTCATCTTAATATATTTTTCACTTCAGCGTAATTCCTAAGACGCAGTAAAAAAAACCCCAAAACGCTGAATAAGCTCTGAAGTTATCCATCCTTTGAGCAAGGGTTGGACTATATGCCTCCAGAGGTATGTCCCAGCCTAAAGTTTTTCTGTGATGTTCTACAATACTAAAAGGTTAATCTATTTGTCTTCTAAAGTATTTAATTAGGAATTAACCAGATTTAAAGGTTCTTTCTCAACTTGTTTTTTTCTGCTGCTTCTCTTAACTGATCTAAAAAGGCAGGGAAATCTGTTGTCATGTTGACTTTTTTTTCTACAAGGGACAATTAGGAAAGCTTCATTTGGTGGTCAGACAGGATTACTTGAGAAAGGAGGTAAACTCAATCATGTCTGTCCTTAAAACAGCCACCTCGTGAAAAAAAAACTGAGTCAAAAGCAGTCAACAAATCCTTTTTTAATTTTGCAAAAACTTCTTCAATTTCTTTATGTGTAAGCTGAAGAATATAATTTAACACTACGAAGGAAGTACTGAAAATTCCCGATGTGAACTTGAAACTTTTCATGCAGTTAAGGAGAGTGCTGTACAGGCACCCGTGATCCCTATCAGTGCCAATGAGAGATTACAAATTTGACTGTGCGGTCCCTAGGAGTGTGGAAGAGTGTGGAACATCTTGTTCCCTAAAATGTCTCTCCTGATATGTAAGATTTAATAAAACCCTAGTTCAGATACAAGATGATACAATTAGAATAAATTACTATTAAAGAAAAAGAAAATTGCAAGAAAAGCAGTAAGATAAGCAGTTAAAGACTTTCTGTGCTCTAAAAGGTGAGTCAATAAAAAAAGTCCAAAGTAAATAAAGTAGTAACCGAGCAAGAACATTTTACAGAAAAGACAAACAAGAACTGAAAAGTGAAAAAAGAACCAAGTAATGTAAACAATGCAGGCATCTACCAAAAACAATAACCAGTCTATTAATTCATGACATTTTTCTCCTATTTTTGTAAAAGCCAAAAATATAAAGTCCTCCTCTGTGTTCTTAGTACAAAGCAAACACTGAAATGTATCTTAAAAAAAAAATACCTGCGTATTGACTCTTTCAATCACACAAGACAGAACGTGAAGAACATGCATTTTGGTATCACATTGTGTTACTTCCTGAAGTAGTTGAAAGAGCAGTGTAAACATGGATTCCAGATACTACAAGAAAAATAAACAATTACAGATTAGACCACCACAAATAAAACTGGTGACATGGATTGGTGATTTTCCTGTGTGATTATAACTTCAAGACATCCATGAACTTTAAAAGACACGTACAAAGTGTGCAAAATGTTAGTCTCATTTGGAAAAATGCACGCTAGCCAATCACTGCCTAAACAAGATTAAAAAAATTCAGATATGCTCTTATGTAACAGTGCACACATGATCAGTTTGAGCATATATCCTTTTCACGTTTTGGTAAGCGTGAACACAACTTCACAGATAAAATACGATAAATAAAGCTGAAGGCTGTCTCTCTAGAAGAAGCACTTTGTTAAGAGCCAAACCAAAGGAAAGCCTTCCAGCTTTGGGGTCAGTAAATAAAATCTATATAGTGAACTCAAAAAGACATCTTAAACAATTCCAATGGTTACAGTGTAGATGCACTCTGCATTTTTATTTTGTTTATTCTTAAGTGAGTTGCAATGAACATGGAAGTCAACCAAATAAGAAAAAGCACCTGCTAAATTTGAGTGATCCAAATAAATCTTTGCTGTATTTATTGCTAACATTTCATTGTTTACCTAATGACAACAGTAACGACCACTGTAAAGAACACAAATATAGAAGACTGAGAAATTCTGTGGGTTTTTTAAAGGCACTATTTAACCACATGCTTATATTTAGTATTTGCATGAAACAGCAAGTTGGAAAGTAGTGTGTGAAATAGGCATACTGGAAAGCCACACTACTGTGGAGATGTAATTATTAAAATACAGCATTCATATTGTCTTAGCATGAAGAAACCTGCATCTGATAACACACGGTATATATAGTACTAAACACAATACTAGGAAGTTGCAATAGTCATAGCACTAAAAGGGTTTGAATTGTCTCTCTGTATATTGCACATTAGCAACCTTAGCAGCAGCAGTATGAAGACTGGGAAAAAAAAAAAAAAAAGACATACACACGTACTGATTACTAAATAGTGTGGTTTAAAATGAAAATGACATTTTTTTTCCTGCTTTTTCTATGGATCTGTCTGCTTATCAGAATATGCCCATATAAATGCTCTTACCGGTAAGAATTGGTCAGTTCTGAACTCGAAGTCATCTACAGGTAAACAAACATTGAGGAAAAATACAGATTGCAGATGGATACAAGACTCAAGCAAATATTCCACAGATACAGAAAAATTATAATGTGAAGAATTTGGTACCAAGTTTAAAATTATTTATTTTCTGGTAACTCTGGAAACTAATCAAACATTTTTGCCAATAAAAGGATATTTAACTTCAGTGTCGTAGCTGTCTCAATACGGACCTGAAAGACAGAAGTAAAGAAGCATCATGCATACATCCATTAAACTTTTTGATATCTCTGACAATATCAAACCAGCTGCTGTTTTGGCAACTGAATCATCCTATGCATTCTGTCCTCCTCTAAGAAACGTAGGTAGTTCAACTAAAACATTTTAATTTGCTTTTAGTATCCTTTACATTTTTATTTGGCATTGCTATAGTGGTACCACCTGGAGAAACTACTAGGGCAAAATCTTCATGAAGGTCACAAAAGAATTAAAGAAGATATCTAGCCTGTTATAAAAACTCCTGCAATAGAAAAGGAATTTAGTACGGAATTATCTTATGGCTTGCTGTCACCCAAAAAGTATGTATGGGCTTGTTCTTCCCTGGTAGATGGTTCAGATGCTCAGAAAGCATTAAGTGAAAACAGTCACAACGTTGACACAGAAACACATCCTGCTCTACTAAAGCTGTCTGCAATCACAGAAATAACTGTTATGATTGTCAATTACTAACACTTAAATAACAAACTAGCTAGGTTCATTTGTTGGCTGCCAGGTCTGTTTGTTTAAAAATAAAACCAAAAGAAACAGTCTTGAAACCAGCTTCTCAACTCAACCTCACCTGCTAGTAAAGTGAAATTGTAGCTTAAAACCGCAGAATTTTATTCAACAGCTTACCAACCAATGCCATTTATCATATTCTACCAGCAGATAATTATGTTGATGCTTAAATAATACTGTATACTGCAGAGACTAGCCACAGAATAACCCTGTTACACCTACACAGAGTGTTCATTTGTTTATAAATTAATCTGAAGACACTTCACAACTGTCGCCCTACAAAGCGGACTGTTGCTGTTGCCATTCATTTCGCCACCAAAGACATCACCTAGTAAATACTTTAAGAGCTCGTTTCATGTTTTTGACCTTGTTGCTCAACATCTCCCCAGTTCAACACCCCCTCAATTCCCAACAGATTATCTTTTGCAAGACACAACAGACTTTAAGGTATGATGTCATTAAATTCTAAATCAAGTTCACACAAGGTATGGTATTTAAGTTTCACCTGTGTTTACAGAACAAATGTGTAATCCAAAACATCACTTACTATACTTACCACTAAGTCCTGGTCTTGAAGCAAGTTACGAATTGCCTCATATAACACAGGTCTCAAGTCTGATTTGAATTTTACAGAAATCCACTGTCCAATCAGCCAAATTACTCGTCGGCGTATTGGTTTGTATCTTTAAAATCAGGGAAAAAAATTGTACTCATGAACCCATTATACTTGCTGTTGTTGAATACTTTGATGAAAAAGAAATTTAAGAGTCACTAGGAAAACAGCATTCTTCAAAACAATGAGTAAAAGATTTAGTTTGTCAAGATCAACTTTAGAACTTTAGTACAGAATTCCTTTTCATCAAAATTCTTCACTAGAAGGTTTAGTATCCAGCTTAGTCTGAAAAAGAATTTTTATCCTAAATGACTGAATCTTGAAGGTCTCACTAGAGATACAGTTTGTTCTTCAAAGAGCACACCAATAAAATAAACAAACAATAAATCTTATATTTATTACTGCCATCACGGCACCTACTGCTTTCACCAGTTTCGAGCAGTTTCCTTGACATTCCTTTTATGCTCAAAACTTTAGGTCAGATCAATTTAAAAATGCAAACTTAACTACTGCATTACAGCAACAGCCGGAGTATTTCATGTCATCAGTCTAAAACTATCCTCAGAAAAAAATGACATTAGCTTTAGAGTCAACAGGACAAAAAACCAGGACAACAATAAGCTGAATTGCCTAACAATGACTGAGAAAAGCACTCCCTACAGCTGCTGTTTTTCTCTGCTAATCAGGAACAGTAGGTCAGCTTTAAATGTTTAACCTGCACATACAAAAAGCTATGGAAGATGAATCCTATACAAAATTTTTAACAAAAATTCTTTTGGCTAAATATATTTTCCATTCGATGAACTTCTGCCTTGTAAGCCATCAAGACAGCAATTTAAACTGAAGTTACTGAGGCTTCTTTACATTTAATAAATGTCATTCATTAAACATTCCATAACCGTGAGATAATTAACAAAGCACACCTTCTGAGAACAAGAAGGTTGTGGAAGTAGCATGTATGCAGCAGTTCACTCGTCTGGAACATAAAGCTAAAAAGCAGTAAAAGTATTCCAGTGTTGTCACATCAATACTTTCTTTCTCAGCAGGAAAAGTTGCCTTAAGATTTAATTACTGCAAAAAATTGTATTCAATAAATTACTATCCTATTACAGAAAAGTTTCTCCTTAATTAGTACAAAACTAAATGTTATGACAAGTGATAAATTTGGCAACGCAATGTTTCTAAAAATCTTTAAGAATATTTTTTTATTAATCCCCTTTTTCTCCTACTGCTATAGTCATGGTTGACAGTATCAACTGAATAATGGGCCATATATGATTTATTTAAAGAAGGTGTGCTCATGTTTATCTGAGGAGACCCTTATTGTTAACTTGAGGATGTACTAAATCCTTAAATTAACTTGAAGATGCACTACATCCAAATGGGTGACAGGGAGTGTGCTAATTGTCCAGGCACAGGATATGTTAATATTGTTAACCTGAAGATATATGAAATCATTGAATGAGAATGTGTTAATTGTCCAGGTTCGAGATATGTTAATGACTTCCCAGACTGTTAATGAATAGACATGTGTGACTTGATAAAGAGGGGGCTGAAGGGTTCCCTCGGTGTGCATGACTTGGGTGGAGCGATCCCCCATGCACCCAGCGCTGCCGAATAAAGATAGCCTCTGCTCGCCTGAATATTGCTGACTGATTCTTCAACTCACAACAGACAATGAAACATTCAAAGAAAACAAAACACAGCAAATGCTATGGTCACTGCTAACAAGACATAGGTTTGTGCTGCCAAACATGAACTAGTTTGTGAACATGCATGCTAATCATCACGGGGCATTCTGTGGGGCAGCAGATCATGCCCCCCAGTCCACTTAATCTGAACTGCATATGTATTCCTGAAGCTGTCAATAAAGCAGCACTCCACTGAAACTACTATTACCATCTCCCCTTATTGACATGGTGGCCTCCAATGATGCTGGCAGTAGAAGCACTTGAAGCAAACAAGGCTTCAGACAAAGGATAACTATAGAACTTCTGCACGCTTCTGTTCCCAGAGGAATTTCATCCTGGGACATCACAAACTCTAACCAAATGGTTAGACAGGTGTCTGACTGACTGTAAGTACAACTATATCAACTGTAGAAGACTTCTGTCAGTTTTACTTATGCTGTTTGTGGATATAGCGAAAATACTAAAAAAAGCATGTGCTGCAAATACCATGGTGGCTTTGTTCAGAGATCAGTGCTGGTGTGGCATAATAACAAAGGATCAATCATTCACAAAAGTGCTTCCTGCTCTTCTGACATTTAACCTAACCATTAGAAGTACTTGGCCACTGGTAGACAGCACAGTGAAGTTGAGATCAAAGACTAATGAGAGAACGAGTAAGAACATTAGTAGACACCAGGTAGACAACTGTGGCAATCATTCTGTGACTCTGAATTAAGGTTATACATCTAAAAGTAATTAATTTTTTATAAAAGTGCATGGTAATGAAAAGAAACATTTTGATATTACTAAGTTTAGCAGGATTTTCCACTCTACGTGAAATCGTACTGTATTTGTACATCAGGAATTTTTAACTAGCATTTGAAAAGTATTATCAAACGAATCAGGTAACAATTATGTCTGGGACAAACTGCAAAGGTAGGAGAAAAAAAACCCAGTAGAATTCTTCAAAGGACACTAGGGTCACTGCTAATGACTGATGAAAGAAACAGGACATATTTCTTCAGAGTCAAAGGATGATTTGGAACTCATCTGATGAGGATTAGCAGGTACAAATGCAGTCACTGTCCTTCTGCAGAGGGAAGAGTGACAGTTTGAGGAACAGGGAGGACACTGTCTTCTAGTCTGTAGAGATGGACAGCTCGGTCTGTACTCAGATGTCAAAAAAAAATATCTTTCAGAACACCCCATGATATCTGCTAAACAAAAAAAAGGTACCCATGTGAAAGCCATCCAAGTGCAAGGGACCTTGCCAAGAAGGAAAATCCACAGCAGATGGGCTATATAACACTCTATGTAGAATCAGCCTGTAATCATTCACACTTTACAACACAACCCTAATAGTTACTTCCCCACTTTACTGCTGGCAAAATTAACAGAACAGTGCTACAAAGGGCTTGTATTTAAACTAGGAGAGAAAAGCAAATCACTACTTGGGCTAAGCTAGGTTTTACAGAGATTATCCAACAGGTTTCGGTTGGACTTTTCTGCCTAAAGGGCGCCGGGGTCCCAGGAGACCTAAATACCTTCCTTTAAATGAGCAAAGGTGGTTGTCCTGAGAAAGTTTAGTCAAACTCAAATATATCCAAAAGGACAGCCATAATATTTCTACAGAACTCTTGAAGTATCTGCTACACAGCAATTTAAACAAACAGAAACTGTCAGGAACACTGTCACTTCTGTGACTATCAGTTATCTATGTCATACCTCTGCTCACTTAGTAGATATGTTTAAATACTGAGTATTTTTCAAGCCTTGCAATTATGACATTATACATTACCAGATTTGTTTCAACACTTCGTATTTAAATGATGAAGGCATAACAATCCAAGGTGTTTACCTGTTATGAGAAACCTGTAGTTCTGCTAACAGTTGATTTTTAAACCACTGATCAAAATCCACGCTATCAAATAGTTCATAAGCAGCCAGTCCAACAGCATTATACACTGGGGAGAAAAAAAGTTATGCTTTTTTAATTTAATGTGCAACATTTAATTTGTAATACTAAATAATTGGACTGATTTAAGTTTCAAAAAACATTTTTGATAACCTGAATGTAATAAAAAAACAAAACTAAAGCACATCTTTCTGAAGAAAGATATTACATGTCTATGCGATTGTACAAAAATTATAGGAAAACTACATGTAAAATCTTGGTAGCTAAGTAACCTGCCATTTCTTTATATGGAATGCATTTTGGGTTGTTTAAAAAAATATTGCAACAGTTATAACGAAAAACTGTAAACTAAAGTGTGCCTTATAAACATAATTGTTTACAGAAACACCTTTACAATGGTGAAGGGAACTCTGAAGGACATTTTAGTAAAAGAACAGTATTACACAAGGCAATTCAGACTCCTGAAAGTAGTTAACAGCCATAAGAGCAATTAAGATCTTATTCTAACATCAAAAATGGTTCCATCAGAGGTCTTAAACGATTCTTTTCTTTTGGCATAAAATCTCCTTACTTGTAAAATGGACGGAGTATCTCCATGGAAGCACTGTAGCTCATTTATTTGCAGAGAGAATAGGACAGTAAAAGGGATTGTCTAAGGGCTTGTTTCACAAAAAAAGCTGAAAAAAGCACCATATTTTTACATAAGCATTTTGAAAAGTGAAGACTGACATCAAGTGAAAAGAGAAATAGGATTTAGGTCCTACTTTCCAAATGTCTTAAAAAAAAAATCTTGTAAATTCTTCACAAAATCTTTAGTTGACCACATACACAAAAGCGGCTCTGTTACTTCAAAGTAAAGCAAACATAATTTACCAGCATCCTTAATCAGTACAGCATTGGTATCTTCCATGTTGGTAGATCCTAAAAGATAAAGTTAAAATAAAGAAAAAAGCGTAACTAAAAATGCAAGCAACTTCGCACTTATACACTTCAAATAAATATGCTGTGAATCAAGACTGCTTAACTGTTCTTGTTTCATTCACAAATTCACCTATTTCAGTTTCAGTATTTTCTTCAGTGAATATACTAACATCAAATCTCTGCTTTCATACCCTACTTTTGATTGACTTCAGAACCGAACATTTTTAACAGCAACATGCAAGTAAGTCAGAGGCATTTAATTTAAATTAACAGACTCAAAACCTGCAAATTGCTGGACTGTCAATGACGTGGAACTATTTCCAACAGAGTCCTAGACATAGTCCCTATATACTTTACTTACGTGTGCATGTGTGCTTACAGCAAAGATTTCCCAAAATACTAAGAATTAATGAATTCTTAATATCATCTATTAATTCAACAGCAACTCTCACAAAAAAGGCTACTAGGGGCAAAAAGAAAAAAAAAAAGTATGTGTGTCTTTCAGCATGGAAGTATTAACTTCCATAATTCTTGGAAAAGAATGAAAAACTGTCATCCTGCTGTAAGGAACATTTTACCATTTCCTGTATCACAGCACAGCAAGCCATCTTGAAACTTATGTACATAAAATATTTTATGAAAAAATTCTGTGAAGTCAGAAGCCACCCTCAGAAAATTACTATTATTTCAATTTAATAGAACATACAGATCCATTCTGGTAAGTTCAAATACAAAATACTGAAGTCAGGTCAGATACAACCTGGGGAAGCAACCTAAACTGAAATGACAGGGAAAATTAAGTGGGAGCTACCATGCTCATTACCTTTCATGGCCACTATAAAACTTAGTTTGAGGGCAAACAATCATAGAAGAGAACAGAAAGAAAACTTGAATAATATCTCAGTCTATAAAAACTTCAATCTTCATGCAGGAAAACGTCAAAGTTTTAAAGCAAATTCTTCAGATTCAGAAAGTCCTCTAGACTCTCCAAAATGACAGGTTAACTTGAACTTTTTCTTTCTTTTAAGGGTTTTTGTTCCCCAGGATCTTTGCAGAGACATGGCAGAACTACCATTTACCGTCTTGCAACATTTGAACACGAAGTTTCCAGCAAAACAACCTACAGACCTTATTAAGCTTGTTGAACGTTCTCAAGAAGGCCTGAAACCTCATGACAGTAGAAATGCCCCAATCTTTGTCAGTCATCTACAATAGTTGTGACAAAAAGTAAAGAATCCTTAGGATTCCCTCCTCCTATATACACACTACATTTTCCTTGTGGTAGGTTTAGAACTGATTTTGAAATACTAACATGTTCTTCCAAAAATACACAGTGAATGTACTATGTAAAGCTAGATATCATAAAGTAGAATTGTTTAACAGTTGACAAAAGCAAATATAAAGAATTCTACGCTTTACAGTTCCTTTATTTTTTAAAATACTTACCTTGTAGACTCTGAACCATTTCTAAAAGCACAGGGGTAAGCGTCTGATTGTATTCATGGAAGATATCAATAAAAAGAACTTCGGTGCACGGCTGAAAAATTACAAGATCTCTTTTAGAATCTATCAGAATAAAGGCAATTAAAATACACTATGCTAAAATCAAGTGCTGAATATCTCACACAAAATGTCACCATTTAAAACGCAATACCCTGTAGCAAAATTAGTATTATATGAAATACCACCCGTATTATATGAAATACCACCCTTCCTAGTATACAGTATGCCTAACACTAGCAAGACTCTGATGACTGTATCTATATCAGCCAGCTCTGCCACAGAAGAAAAACAGCTTTGTGGAGAGAAATAGCTGGTGCTGAGAAGCCAGTGACTACGCTGTATGTCATAGTTTCTTTCTGGATTATGTAATAGCTGAGTCATATGGACTGAACACCCATTTGTACCTGGAACACACTAGATGCACAGGGTGGGTTTTTTTTTTTTAGTTTTAAAATGAAAGTAACCCAGAAAACAAACCTTGAGCTCTCCCTCCAAAGGAAACCACAGCAGTGATAGCTGGAAGATTCACTACAACAGCATACTTTTGATCTGAACTAAAACGTTAATAGAGAATCATAGAATCATTTAGTTTGGAAGAGACCTTTAAGATCATCAAGTCCAAACATTAATCCAGGACTGCCAAGTCCCAACAGTAAACCATGTCCCTAAGGACCGCATCTATGCTTTTTTTTGAACACTTCAGGGGTGGCGATTTCACATCCCTGGGAAGCCTGTTGCTGCATCTAAAACTTTCTTCATTCATCATGCCTACTAATGAAGTCCTAAGTGGTAGTAAGTTGCCAGTTTGAAGAAGAGACAACTTCTACTGGGCTTAATCACAGTCAGATACTACACAGTACAAACACCTGACAAAATTCCTTTTCTCTCCCTCCCAAAATTCCAATGTATTTCAGCATGTTTGAACATTATAAAGGAACAAAGTTAATTTACACTAATTCTAGTTAAATTTCTTTAACTAAGTATTTTTTGAACTAAGTATTTTTTTGAATAATATTTCTTTATTTTAAAATCTAAAAAATAAATATTCTATAATGAATTCTTTAACTAAGTATTTTTTTGAAAAGCATAAGCTTACCTTTCTACGAAATATCTTTTCTCTTGGTTACAAGGCTACCAAGACATGCATGCAGAAATGCTGAATGGTTTTCAAATTGAAACACTTACCCTGAGACTGTACTTCCAAGAATCTCCTCCTGTCTCTTCTACAGCTATTATTTCACAAAGAAAGAGAAAAAGTATTATTTCACTATGGTTCAAATCGTTTCATATTTAGATATGTGGCTATCACAGACCACTGAGAAATCTGTTGTTAACAAAAACAATCTCTAGAGGCAGTATCTGTACATGTAACAAGACTGCAGAAAATAAAACGGCCAATAAGGCAGTAACGAACTTGCAGAGCCAACCTGGATATGAAACTTTTACACCAGTATCTAAATAAACTGCAACCAACTATACAACGTTTCTTACTGAAGCCTTCTGGGTCTTCCTCCCACATGGTTAATTCTTCATTTGTCAGCAGAAAATAGTGAGTGACTAGTCTCCTACATATTTCCATTAGTGTGGGGTATGTGAAAAATGCTGTCTTTATCTTATGCGCTTCAAGAGTTTCAGGACTGCTATCTGAAATAAGACACAGAAAATTCCAAATTACAACTAAGCAGCTTAATGATCAAACAGTAATCTAATAAAATTAGAAAGAAATCAACAGAAGTTCTTATCCTCAGAGGAAAAGAGAAAGAAAATATATATTTTCATGGCAAACTTTCATAACAGACTTTCAAGTGGTACCTTTTCAAAGCAACTTAAAACCCAAAATTCATTTACTTTTAAGAGAGTTCTCTAACAGCACAATTAGACTGAAGGGTTGTGATGGCTTCACAAAGTATTTATAACATTCTTCAGCTAATATGTAGATGAAAAAACTTACCCTGCTGCTTTTGGTGTTTTGTTTTTTTTATTTAGCATTACTGAATTTAAAAACAGACAGAATGCAAAGGAAGATTTATTTATACTTATTCATAAAGTTTATCCAAATCCAATCTTAAAAATAAAATGGGTTTTTTTTAAGAGTTAATATTGGTTAAATAAAGCAGCAATATAACTAAGTACTGTATACTATAGAACCAACAGGAACACTGTATGTCAGGCAGAAATTAAGAAAAATTTTCTAATTTTTTTAATCAACTCATTCTCAATGAGTCAAGGGCTATAGCTTTTATCAGAATGTGCTATATTCTTCTCGTCTCAAGTGACCACATTTCTATTTCAAAAACTCAGACACAATTACAAACTTTTGCACATATAAATTTCTGTTAATAATCAGTGGATTTAGGACAATCTAATATATTATAAAATTAAGGAATAACACTGAAATATATCAGTACTTTGAAGAACTTTTAAATGCTGGGTTTGTGTCATCTTTCTGAAACATATCAGTATGTTCACAAAACTTCTATTCCCCCAAGTATAGAAAGAGAATGCTAATTGTAATCTAGTCATTGCCAAATGGTAAACCAATGTGGAAGGTCAGTTTGTTGTTTTGGGTTTTTAATATAGTTCACTTCCATTTTTCATTACACATCCATACATACAACAGTGTATGAATTATTCAGAATGAAACACAGTCCTACTAAGCAGAACATATAATTTCCTTTATATACGATTCCACATCAAATTTACTGTGTTTCTGTATTTCAGAGTACTAGTATTAGTTAATCACACCAAATAACCCATTTTATCAAACATTCCTCAATGGAAAGATGCATCAAACCAGCTGATGAAAATAAACCGAATTCCATACCTCAACACTTTTTAAAATCAAAGATCATCACTCTCCTTGTGTACTAAAAATTACTTTAGCAAGTCAACATATATATATATATAAATATTTTAAACATCAAAATAAGAATTATCTATATAGAGAAAAGCTTACATTGCTAACTATTCAAACATTCAATGCTTCAAAAGAATGTCTTAAAGGAGCTTTACTGTTGGGAACAACTAGCAAAATGTTTCTCAAAATATAAAAATGTTTTTAGTAAATAGCAGCAATACCTTCAATATTTTTGGATGGCTTGTATGCATAATTTTTTACAATCATCTTAATAAGATTCATGCACTGTACAATAAATTGCTCAAATACAATTCCTTCGCCAGCCTCTGTGAAAGCATAGCTTACAGCAAACTCCAGTGACCTCTGAATCAAAGGTGTGAATGAAAAAGGATGTTGATCCAGGAAGTCCAAAAGCTAAAAATTAAGGAAGTAGAACAGCAAGAGAAAGAAATCAAATCACTTTTCATACAACTCTTATTATAAACTAGTTATCAAAACTAAGTGATAATTTATACACGATTACAGAAAAGAAAATTGAACAGACAGGAATTTAGGAAGAGATCAGTATTAATGGTAATAAAGCATTATTTTGCCGTGCAACTCTTGATTCATGTTAAAAATTACCCTTTTTTAAGATTAAGGAACAATATGCATTTTCAACTAGATCAGCCTCCTAGCAACACAGTATATAAAACATACCAGCCACACTTAAAACCCTGAATATTTTAGCAGACAACTCATCCCTATTAGAATTATTTTAACTGAAAGAGGCATGAGGGAAATAACTTTTTTATTATTTTTTCTCCCCCTCCACTGCAGTACAAGCACTTGCTTCTTCAACTTCTTTCCCAGCTAGCTGTCTGGAACGCACTGGTCAGTTCCTTTTATCTCCTCTACTGCTGCAAAAATGCCTAAGCCTAAATGTTTGCCGCTGAATTTCTACAGGTGGTAGATTATGCACTTCCCTACACTTTTACGAAAAAAGATACACATGCCTCACATACTTTGCTTATTAGTTCACAGTAAGAAGTACTATGACAAAGACAAAAATGTTGGGCCAGAGCGCCTTCTGTTCGATTTTTGTGAAGCCAACAGATGCCTCCCACTTCTGATAATTATGCTGAATACTTAAATAAGATCCATGGCCCCAGAATAGAATCTGAAAACAATGGGAATTCTTTAAGTTTGACATCTTTTAAAAACAGAGCAAGTGACAATGCTAAAATTACCTTCTGATAATGTATGTAATTAATGGTTGCACAAAATTGGCTGACAACTCCAAATATATATTATGTAATACAAAAGTCACAAAGGTTAGGACAGTCTTCGTTAATTTTCTTTCGATAAACTGAAATTGGCCAGTTATTTAATAGAACTAACAGGGCCTTAGAAACAGCAATCTAACAAACTAACAACAAAAGATAAAATACCAACATTTTAGCCTAACTTCCAGAATTCTTTTTTGAGCAAAATCCTAGCTAAATAATTTACTTATGGAATGCATTTAATTTTGTTTGAGCTAAGGAAACATAACTTATGTCAGCACCAGTAAAGAGACACCCTTGAAATACTTTCAAAAATGTATTTTACAACAAAGATGTTTTAAGTTGCATTTCTTTAAAAGATCTGAAAACTATTGGCTTTAAGGCACATACGTATCTGAATAGGGGTGGCTCCTCCAGAACAATAAACTATTCAGTAACTGAACAGAGAATTTACTTACCACTTTAGTAAATAGAATTATAGTCTTTTCTAGACGATCTCTGCATACGTTGTCTGCTCTTATATTTCTACCTGGTAAATCAGATATTTAACAACTCTCATTTTTTCAGACTTTTCGTTCTGGATAGCTACGTTTTAAAAAATTAACAATGGAGAACAAGTTGTTTTATCTGTAGTTCAGGGATTACGGCAGCTAGAAAAAAGTTCTATGGCAGAATACATTCAAAGACAAATTCAAGGTAATAAGTACTGGGGAAAAACAAAAAGTAACCTTTAACAATTTTCTCGTTTTCAGTGAAATTCACTGTGACTGATCAGAATAAAACAATCAGGACATCATTACAGACAACTCAATGATAAAAGACAGTTAAACCAATGCAGGCAAATGCTAGCATAGACAAGCAAAAAAGCACTGAAAAAATAAAAATGCCCTTTTATTAGAACTATGGTATATCCTTACTACATAATACTACATGCTTTCCTAGAAACTCCATCGTAAAATAATGAAGGCAAAGAGGTAAAAACCATGTAATAATAAACGTAAACACTAAGCTTGTAATGTATTTATGACTGCTTTTGCAAACCAGTTTATTAATTAGGGAAGTGTAAACAGGCAGGTTCAGCTCAGTTTTTATCTTAGGACATTCAAACCCTGGAGTCCTCATGTTCTAGGAGACTATGATAACCACCAAGCTTCAGGATGGGATGGCCTCCAATTCAGCCTACTAAAGCTAGGCAGCTATCTTGCCAAAAATCAAAGGGCCAGAAAGAGCACGACTGTAGTATAGTAGAAGGGGCAAAGAGTTGCATGCAAAGAAGTCTGCAATTTAGAACAGCGATAGATTTTTGTTTAAATATTGTTTAAATTTTAGATATCTTTGTAAATAAACCATGTTGTTTATTCAAACATTGAACACAGTGGTAGTTTCTACCTTTACTAGAAATGCGGCTCAGAGCCCAGATCAGCCCCTCTCATCTAAGTACAGACTCCTGAGTCAGTAACCTTCACTAATATAAAAAATATTCTTTCTACTTAGTTTAGACACGTTCTCAGAAAAATTGTTGAATCCTTAAGGCTTTAGGATTGAACTGACAGGCTTGTTGAACCTGACAGACTTCAAATGAATGAACGGTTTGCACCAGGTCTACCACAAGTGTAAAAGCACAAAAAGAGTGAGTTCAGAAGCTACAGTGACAAACATCTGCTTTTTGCTTGCTTCAGGTAACTTCCCTGCAAAAGCACTAACACCTGCCAATTATGCTCACATTTCTGTTGACTGTGTAAACATGTGGTTGCCTGTCTCAGACTATTACTCTTCCAGTTATAAAGCACATACAGCTGAATGCGGCCTTTATTTCCCATTTGATACACGCCGAAACATACAGCAAACTCCAGAAAGAAGAAAAAACATAAAATTCCGAAAGAAGAAAGTTCAACATAACCCGGGTTTTAGTAGCATATACATATTTTCATAAGGATACTCTGTCAATCCATGGCTTATCTTTCATATTTTTTTTCACTGCCATTAACACACCAAGTATAATTTTGGTGGAATTCTAGTTTGTTCATATAAAAGATTTTTACTGAAGCCTTTTCTGACTGATTCAGCAGCATTTAAAGTAACAGCTGTGTGCATATAAAAAATACTTTGCACCTAAATGATTATCGATGATGCACTAAACTGCATTATGTTTTCACCCAGCTTCTAATATTTAACAACCAATACAAGGAAAAATATACAGATACTTACTACACTCCAGAAACTGTTTTAGGCGTTCAAACACTGCATGTAGAAAACCCTAAAAATACAAAAGTATATGTTCTTTTAAAAATGAAGCTTATTTAGCACTGTACTATGAGAAGAAAGCTGAGTTCAACTGAAGTCAGTTCAGATGCGTTACAAGCTCAATCACCTTATCACTTTTAACTGAACTAGTTGATTGTCTTGTACAAACAATTTCCTCATGAAACAATTAGCTACCTAGCACACTGCATAGGTGATCCAAACTGACCTTATTAGTACCACACAAACAGCACAGCATTTTTCTAGCATAACATAGCTTTCATCTCAAGATTTCACCTCAGATTAATTCTATCAATGCAATTTGATAGGAAAAACATGCCATTACATCTGTCTTTAAATTAAAACATCCTTTTCAAATGATGGGGGAGAGTACATATGACATCTCCCAGTAGGCAACAGGGGTGTCACTATCATGGACACATAAATCAGAAGGGGTACCTTTTCCTTTTTTAAACATCACATCTTTTGTGTCACAGTTTAGGATGTATCTAAGATCTGACAGTTCTTAAGTGATGGCAGGAAAACTTAAGACTGTGTTGCTTATCTTCCCTTTACATAACACAAATGTGTGCCTTTCAACAATTTTTCAACATACCTCTTACACCTGAAATCATCACAAAAGATTTCTAATCTAGAACTAGAAACAGATATATGTCACTTACCATCACTTCTACATTGCAATGAGGCTCTACAAACCCATGGACTGTCAGTTTACGAAGCACTAAAAAGAAAAAGCTATTTGTGTTAGTATTATATCAACCCTTGTTCCAATAGGTTTCATAACATGACTACAATTAGAGCTACTGTGTCTTTCTTACAATTCTCCATATTTAAAAATACATTTAATTTTTGGCTTTTCGATGCCTCAGCCATACCTACCATGAATCTGATCTTGTTGAAATTACTTTAAAGTTCAGTACTTTATGTATAAAATAATGAAGAGAACTCCAAGAATTACTGAATCAAGAATTCTGCAAAAGCTGTAAGTATTCAACCTCTGAAAGGTTCTGCAGCAGGAAAAGTGCCCAGTACAGTCAACTTGGGCCCATAAGCCATCTTATTAATTTTCTCAGGTTCGCCACTGCCAGTAGGCCACGTAAGGCGCATTCTGCACCTTCTGAAACAACTCAAGGCAGGTATCATCTACTTTGCAAGCACTGCAAACAAACATCTCGGTTATTCAAAGCCACAAAGTATAGTAAGGATATTTATTCATCCCATTGATAAGTACTTGAGCACCAACCTAAAAGCTAAAGCTACCTCTTCACCGAATGTAAGATGAACTGAACACATCAGAATTCATAGCTCAGCTTCTTCAGCTAAGTGCCTAAAAGACAGACAGATGCAAGCCTAAATTACCACATACATCAAACAGCATCCCGTTAGGTCCTCCACTTTCCCACCTCCTAGACTATGGCTTCTTACAACATCAGAATCGTGCATACCGAAAAACAAGAGCACCTTCTCCCTCTTCTGTGTAAACAATCCTCCTTCTGCCCTGTTAAAGGTACAGCTAAAATAAACCTAAATTACTGGTTTTCTCAATGGGCACAGCTCTATTAGGGAATCCATACTCTTTACTAAAGAAATCTTACTCATCCACTGGGAAAAAACTTGATTCATTGTATTTAACATCATTCTATATTATTACCTTTCAATGACAACAAGGTTCTTTCTAGTGAATTTCTGGCTCCAGCTTCATCACCTGCACAGATGTGCTGTAGGAACGTATCAGTATGATGATTCCACAAGGAACATGCAAAGCCATAAATACCTGATGCAAGCTGCAAAAGGAAGAAAGACCAACAATAAATAATATTTGATTTCCTGACTTTGGCTACGGCGTAATAAATTCCTTAATTTTAAAGGCTATTTTAGACTGTGAAATTATTTAATCCATCTTCTTCTATATCATGGGTCACCGTATTTCACTTGCTTCTTCGTTGGACTGTTGTTGTACTGATCCAAAGAGGTTTTCCAGAAAAATATCTTGTCTTAATTTGAAGTTGTTATGATAGATTCACCTCCTTCCTTGACTACTTGGTCTTTGACTCTACTACTTTAAAGTAACTATGTAGGTCTCCTTGATTTTCGTTAAATACAGCCACAGGTCTACAAAACAGCATGAGGCTTCAAAAAAAAAACCTGTCAGCCCTCCTCATCACCTCCTCTCCCACAAGACTTAAAACTGTCTTACAGCACAGTTAATACCTAATTCAGCTTACTTACCCTGGGACACAGCAGTTACATGACTATCTCTAATAAAAATGGTATGGCACAATGCCTACAGTGAAACTAACTTTACTTTGTTGATAGCTGCAAACTATCATTTAAAAATTAAATAATTTTGCTTCAACTTACTTAAAACACAGAATGACAAATAGTTTCTAATCAGCTAGCATTGAAAATCTCAAACTTAATTTACATTGCAGTTTCCAAACAGTGCTTACCTGATAAAGTTATCTGAAGTATAAACAGAAGATAAAAAATTTCTCATTCAGTTATGGTAGCACTTGACAGCTTCACAGTTAAGGAAGAACTGCACTTAGTCTGATACGCATTACATCAATGGAATCAAAACCACAGATGACCTGTTTATTCAGTTCCTTTGACTGAGTAAAGATGAGACAGTAGAAACTCTTGATAATTATTCAATGATGTGTTCATGGAGTTGCAAAAACACATCACAGAATAACTATCAACAGTTTCAACTTACTCATGTTTTGGGGGTTGGCTTTGGGTATTGGGGGTATGTCTCTTAAATAAAATACACTAATACTAGCCATAATAGTAAGCAGTAACAACTCAGATTAAAAAGAAAAACAAAACACAGTTCAAAGCAGCAATAATAGTCCTAACAGTAGAATATACTCTAGATTAACCCATTTGTTTGTCATCCATTCAGTGTACCTTAGTACTAAAAAAATTGAAAACAATTGCTTTATTAAAAACTGGGGGGACAGAATGACAAATACACAGTATCCACTAGGGAGGACCCACCACATTTTTACATTTGAAGTCATTCAACTAGCAATTATATATATATTTTATAATTATAATTTTAAATATATATATATACATATGTAATTTGTATTATACTGCAGGACCTAAAGACCTTGTCATGGCTACCTTGAATTCCTCTAGTCACTAAAACAGGCAAAGTGTGCTGGTGGGTGATACTGTAGGAACTCACTCTAGGATAGAATGAATTTTGTAGTTAAAATGTAATGAATATAAGATACATGACATCCCCAGCCAACATCTTGTGAGGCTGTTGACATCCTGTTATCTGTCGGCATCCTATGCTAAAACACACCCAAGGAGGAAAGACAGATAGAAGGAGCTGGTTGAAACTGGTAACTCACCCAACTCAGCATTTTCTGGCAAAAGGTGAAAAGTACACCTTGAGGAAGACCTACGGCCTTCCTCCCAAAGACCACTGCCCACATCCCGAGGACCGCTGCCCACAGCTCTTGGAAGAATTTGCACAAGCAGAAAAGACTGATAAGCTAATTAACATACGAAGTGAGAGTAGGCGGGTTTAGGTAATGACTATGTATAGGCATTAATTGAATAGTCATTGTTTTATGGTATAAATATAAAATAGTTAGTTACTTTAGACATGCACATTAGGCGGAAGGATCCCCCGTGCATCCAGCGCTGCCAATAAAGGATACTTAGTCACTAAGAAATTTTGACTTCGTTCTTTAAATCATGGGGGTAAAAAGATACTGAAGCTAAAGAATAAAATGAATTATCTTCATAAACGAAAACTGTTCATGATGAATAGTAACAGTAAAAGCAAAGATGGCAGACCTGTTCAATGCTGGATTTCATAATTTGCCAATGATCACAAGGATTCCTATTCAGGATTCCTATTTATGACCATATTTCAAAGATTCAGCAATCTCCAAAGCAGCAAAGAAATGTGAACAATCATAAAAACCCTCAACGAAGTTCAATGGGGAGACTAAACCGAATGTTGTATATCCAGTAGCAGAGGAGGTACCCAAAACCTTCTTGTACCTTATGGCAGGACTGTAAAGAAAAGCACTTCTAGTTTAAGATGAAAGTTGCGCAAAGCTTCACAGTTTCAGGAAAAAGAAAAGTTTCAGATAAACTGTAAAAATGTAACAGCATTCTTTCAAAACCAGAGCCAAGAAGCAACAGGAAGACTCCAAAGCTTAATATCAAATGAATGAGAGGAAAACACTGTAACTTATTTTTGCGGATTTGCAATAAATTCATGGGATCACTTCTCCAGTATGTGCTATTAAAAAAAAAAAGAACATATCCAAATACTGCAGGTTTTAAGACATAAAATCAATTTCTTCCTAAAAGCAGCAGAACATTTTTATTAGATAGAAAAATAAAACTCACTGGTTTTACTTCCAAAAGACATCATCCTCATTGAATAAACTAAGTCCAGAAAAGTAGGCTCAGAAGAAAATAGAAGTTTATAAGCAGTATCACCAATATAAGCAGGTATATTTTCCTATGTGTACTAAAGCAACCAATTCTACCTTGAGGATTTTTAACATAGTTATAACTGTACTATTCACAGGAAAGATGAAGTTATAAATAAGCTGCATTTAGAATTAGCGAATCACAATTGTTATGTCATCTAACATTTTTCTCCTTAAACATCAAGTAACAGAGTTCAGCAAGGGATGCCTCGTGTAAGCAGGACCTTGTAATCTTCAAGTACCATATTACCTGAAAAATTTAACATGTGTTTCCAAAGCTGTACTAAAAAAAAAAGCTGACACTGTAACTATTTATCTGAAGGTATCAAGAAAGTTTGAAGTATTACTTAAGTTTTTAGAACTTCGCTTTTAGAACTTCCATCTTCAAATGGCTTCTTCCATAAGAAAGTTTTTTTGACTCTCCAAAAGTCACATGCCACTCAACAGATGTGAATTCCCCTTACCAGGACACAGAAGCAGCAGACTTCAAAGTTGTCCAATTTTGCCGTCATTAAAAAAATACTAAATTTCAAAAATCCTGAAATGTGAACCCTATAGTGCTAGATACTCAGAAAGTTTCCTTTTCCCACCTGAAGTTCAAAAAACTGTGAACATATATTTTATTCCCAACACAGTGAAACTGGATGCACCAAAAATTTTCACTCGCATCAAATTAGATGATAGAGGAACTTTGGATACTGAACGTATCCACAAGTTTGAAACCAACATTTAAGTATAAAAAGGCTGCTTAAAAAGGGTATGCTTGTTAAAATGAAATTTCAGTGTTACTTTTGACAAATACTGCCTTGTAAATCCAAACAAAGAATGTTACATGCCTTTTCTTTGCATGTCTGAAGTTGTCTCACTCTACGAATAAAAAAAATATACACACTGGAAAAATGGTATTTTTCCTTTCCATAAGGAAAAAGGCTCATAAAAACATACCAAGTTTCTTGGAAATATAAATGTAACTGAGCTTTTTTTGAACCTGGTAAGCTGGTGGAAATGCAGCAAAGGTACTGCTGGACATGACAACTTTAGCAACAAATACTGGACCTTAGGACCTATAAATTCCTTTCTGTCCCTCCACTGAGACAGTATGTATTTAGCTGTTTTATGAAGGTGAGGCTTTGGGATTGCATTTTGATTTTTTTGCTGTATCCTTGAGCATCAATAGTATTTTCAGCTGCATAATCAAGCTGTATAAGCAACACCTTGATTTAGGAGAGTTTTACAAAAGAAGTCATTATCTCACCTGCTCTTCATTGCTTTGGAATTAGTATCTGTGATTTTACCAAACCCTTTATATTTTTCAATTATCCAGATCATATATAATGGCCTAATAAATTTCATAATATAAACTAGTATTTCCTATGCAGAGATTATATTCATCTGTACCTACACATGGCAGAGAGAAAACACTGTTCCTCTACATACACATCTCACAGCAACATAGCACTGTTTCAGATCCTGTCCTATTACAAGAGCCAGTCTTCAGTGCCTCAGACTCCTGACCATTAACATTTCACCTTAACTATTACACAGCCAGAATTTTTTTTCTACACAAATAGGTAAAACTTCAAAAATAGTCTTCATTATCTGCATTATGATCTCTTCTTTAAAATGGAGGAATAAAATAAAATTTTGTACATTCAAACGTAACATGTTTGGAAAAGATGTTTAACTCAATAGATTTAGTTAACTGTACTATCATTGCCTAGCTCCAAATGGGATCTGAGATGCAACAACCTACAGCCAAAAACCTGTGTTCTAATCAGTGGATTCTTAAAAGGGAGAATGCAGGCTGCACGAGACAAGATTTGGCATTTGCATTCACATCTTGCCTTTTAATTAACCTGGAGAATGAAGCTGATCTGGAAAAAAATCCAAACACATTTCCACTGACAATACAACCCAAAAATACTGTGCTATGGAAGCCTAAACCCCAGTATTTTTACAACCCAAAAATACTGTGCTATGGAAGCCTAAACCCCAGTATTTTTTAAAGACTATATTGAATTATGAATCCAGAGCACATTTACAAAAACACTACAAATTCATATACAATAAGATTGGCTATATGACATGATGACATAAGGCTGATACACGGATATTGTTCTGTAGATGAAGCTCTGCTTCTTAACACAGGTTATTATAACAAGACTCAAGCTGCAAGCATAATAACATTCTCAAAAAGATTTCACCTAGAAGCTGACCTCCAGTTATTTCTTACTGTACACCCAAGGTAAAAGCACTTTGTTTCAAATGCAGACATTAAAACCTGCCATTAATGCACTGCCAGCTAACTACAGGAAGCGGCAAGCATGCAGTCTGTGGTTTGCATGCTCTACAATACTGCACCACGTTACTTACATCATAGAAAAGTTTCCTATCTGTAGCAAGCCGTTTAGATGCCAGGGTCTTTGTAACATGATAAAAGGTAAGCAGTGCTCTGTGCTGTTGAAGATCGTCCTGAACCTTCACAGATTCTACAAGAGTGGGTATAAGTTCTGGCCATTGCCTTGGGCAGTCCACCCTGGCAACTTTAGCAATCAGTACAGATATCTGAGTTGCTATCTGCAAAAAAGAAAACAAAACACAGATACCACAAAGTCAAAGTTCATTTAGAAAAATACAATGCAGAAACTAACAGCCAAATAAAACCTGAAACAAAAATACCCTAGCACAGATTGCTAGATTTTTGTATGTTTTTTTCTCAAACTATTTTTAAATTAGCTGAATGCAAGTAAGTATGGAGAAAAAAATAGGTCTATTTCATGTTTATAGTAAATATCTACATAAAATGCTGTAAATATTTACATAAAATAGCCATAAGGTGGCTACTTTGTTTAAATTTTACATAAAGACCACTAAATGCATTTTTTTCTAGAAATCATGTAAATTAGACATTTGGAAACCACTTTCTACTTTGCAGTGTTTTCCATCACTTTCTACAAACAAACTAGATTGCTGAACACACATTACCCTTATTTCTGCTATATCTGAGTTTTAGCTTTTAGACAGACGTATATCACCCCCACCATCTGACTTTGGTTGCTGGCACCAAACCGCACTGATGCCAGTCTTGCCAGCAGCTGGCACCTAGTCCTTGCAGCACGCACACAGACTGAGCTTACACAGGAAGATACTTAAAAGGATTTATTCAGGAGACAGGACAGATGGTGGTGATTAGGCACCAGGTTTGTTCAGACATGGGTACTGACCAGCCACAGTTTACACATCGCTGGCCCTTTTCATACCCTCTCTCTGTCTGTTTCCCATTTTGCTGCTCCACAACTCCCTTCCCATAAACATTCCTCAACAAATTTTGTATAGTCCCTCATAACTTCACTTCAAACATTTTTTGAAGTTCAAATATTTTCATGTTCATATTTCCCCGTTCTTACCCTGTTCGCATTGAAAAGGTTCCCTGATTGGATTAATGAAGCAGACGCTCTCACCTTCAACATACCCTTACAATTACCACCACACTTCCAGCCTAGGGAAGAAGTTACCACCTTACGCCATCAAAAAGAATCCAAGCAACTTAAGGGCATAAGAGGGAATACCCATTTACTGCTTCCTTAGCTGTTTCATCTGAAGTCTGACCACCCCACAAAACTTCCTACAACATTCATTCCTACCTACTTGCTTACCAAGAAGAATTGCTTCAGACAACTGACACCAACATTTGCAAGGAACAGCTGGGAGTCTTATCTCTTTATCTTATATCCTATATCTTTCAGATCAAGTGCTATCGATTGGCAGGAGGGAACAAATAAACTCTTCTCTGTACGTGATACAAGAAGAAACCTCTCCAGGGATGCCAAGAGTACTTTCTCCTTGAGGACTGGCTTTTTAAGTGAAAAAAAAAAAAAAAAAAAAAAATCTGCTGTCACACATTTCAAGCAATATTTTGCTCCTCTCTTTCCTCCATATGGTAAATATCTTCAGAGGGCATGGAAATGATGCTCCCAACATATGGCATGTTCTGTTTTCTTCTCTCTCTCACCTAGAAGTCAGTTTGTATCTTCACATCTCAATACTGTCTAATTTCTTATATTTTGGGGTTGGGTTTTTTCTTTTTTTCTTTTTCTTTTTATACACACAAGGGTCATAATTTTTCTGCCTTTGATGATGCAGGAAGCACAAGCATGTAGCAACTGTGTTGTGAAGTATCTGCAACTAGAAAAGAGCACTCATTGGGAACACAAGATATCAGGCGTATCAGGCAGACTGGGGACTAAATGAAAGGTGCCTCTGAAAGGAAACCTCAATATATGTAATATACAGATTGGGGAACAAGGGACCAAGAAGAGGAGATGGATTCTGTAAACATCCTTCAGTATCACAACAATTGTTTGAACAATTATTTAGGAGCAGGCTGCTAGCATAAAAACAAATCAAAGTCCTCTATATCCTAAAAGACTACATCCCAAAAATATCATAAAGACACACAAACCAATACATGAATCTGCTAGTCTTTAAAATGAAAGTTAAAATGTTCCAATCTCAGCCGGTAACTATAATCTCAAAACTGCAGAACTGTTCATTAGCAGTAAAATTTATAACTATAAAACATGCCATACTATTGCCTTAGCAGGCAAACTGGTTAAAGACTAATGGAGATATGGAAAAATTATTGATAAAAAGTTTGAATTGTTTTACATACAATGCAGTTAACATTAGGTTTTCAGAAACATAAATACCATGCAACCACTTCAAAATTAAATATTTGATAAACTTTATACTACCTAGTAGTAGCATAAATGACACACATTTTATGGTGCAACATGACATACTTCATAGTTATTTTGAAAATAAAGACACAAGTTAATATTGGTCATACTTTTTTACGCTGAAACTATACGTGGACTACAAATTTAAAGATATTTCCTATGTATACCTGCAATAAAAAAACCTGCATTTAAAATAAAAACTTTAAATTCTAGTCAAAATTGTAATTGCACAAAGGTCTTCTACAAACATTAAATTGCCCTAATTTTGATACATTGCTCTAATCCTACAAATAACATTAAACCAACTGAGGAATCCTGAAAAGTTGAAACAGAACTGTCTGCAGAACAGAAGCTTGTTTGCTATACTTTTTCTTTTTAAGTTTTACGTCATGCAAATCATTACTGTATTTTCTTCAAAAAAAGTATTTAAGATCCTAGCTTAAAATATTAGCAAATACTTCCTTGCAGAACCTCATACTCACACGAGCAAGAAAAAGTTAGCAGAAGGAAGACTGACTCATCTAGCTTATGGATATTCTGAGGCCCTAACATTAGCTCTATACTCAATTTAACAATAAAACCTTACGCTAATCAAAATAGTAGCTTATAATTAGTCACTTTATGTAAGACAAGACACTATCACACTGAAGCTTTATTATGCCTATTTAAATTAATTAATGCTGTAATTAGACATGTGACAGCAACACTGCTTAGGTGGGTTTATGCAGCAGCATTCTCAACAGCTTATTCCTGCTACACCACCACCACACTTCCTTGTATGGCTATACTGGGAGTCAGATCAGATAACAGATACAGCTGAAAAAAGAAAAATCACTCAGGGAAAGGTTATTTTTGAGCTACATGAGTTCCCTGAACCATTTCACCAAATGTTTGCATAAACAGCAAGGGACAACATCAACTGCCACTGAAAAAAAACCCAAGAGACAAAACGTTATTTCCAACCTAAATGATTCTATGAATTATGACCTTTGGAAAAAGATCTCACTTCAACACAAAGATCTGTCTGAAAGGCAACACATAAATTGCAACTTGTCAGCTTTACTATTATTATTAAACATTTTGTAAAGAAGGAAACCCAATTATATACCAATACAAGTATTTGCTGGGAGAGTAATAATCGTTCAACACTAACCTGATTCACTGGCTCATTGAAGTTGCTGATAAGTCCAGCACGCAATGTAGTTTTTTCTTCTTCAGAAAGAGCGCTGTCAGGATATATTTATTAAAATATTATTTGACTCTCAATACAAAAAATATTAAGTAATATTTAGAATTATTTTCTCACTATTACTAGTCACAAAAGTTGAATGATCATTTCCATTAATGCATCTGCGTTTGACGGGATGAAAATTATTTTTATACACCATTTTCTTGAAACTCATGTATTTCAGTTTGATACACTATCGAAAGAATATCCTTTGTTTTTCCACTATCTCAAATACACTTAAAAAGAGAGGGAACAGTGAAACAGACAAACATTTGAGGCCTTTCAACCTCAGGTTTTCACGTGACCTTTGTAAACACAAATGGCCGAAGAGAAAGTTCAGAGAGTAAGGTACCCAGATACATTACAAAAATACGGGAAAAGCGTACAAACTGTAAACTGATTGTTATTATACAGTTATTACTGTGGGGACTGATGACTTGAGCATGACTTTGCCCATGCACACTAATGCATAATGACAAAAGTGTCCAGTATAAGGCAATAAGGTATCAGACTGTTGTCTCACAGAGTTCATTACCCAGGGAGCAGTGTCAATTCACACACTAATTTTTTTATTGCACGCCTGCACAGAGATGGGTGCTAGGTGGTAAATCCACAAAGCTAGCACACATCTTAACACACAGTAAAACACTTCATAGACTTTGAACAATTGCTTATAATGAAGTTTAGCCACACTTAATTCTCAATGGTTCTTGTAAGTCTTGATTCCATTTAAAGGTACAGCATACCTTTCCACTGACCAGTTCTGTGGGAAGCGGGCTTTGTTAGTAGGGGACTTCCTTTTTTGCTGGAAGGTGGATCTTTTAATATGGTAATGAGGATAGTTCACACATAGCTACAGTTATTTTCTGTTTGGTCTCATTAACCATTGGGTTTTTCCTAGGGTTTATCTTGTTATGCCCCAGGCTTGACATTTATTAAGGAGTCTATCCCTTCTCCCAAGCCATTCTACCTACAGTCTGTAACATCTTCTCTTTTCTCAAATTCATTCTTGTTTTTCACTGTAGACATTTACATATATTGTCTAAGTAACAGGCTACCCTTATGTTAATAACGTATGTGCCAGCCAGTCGACTGCAAGATGACAGCTCTTTTTGCAAAAGCAATAATCCTATTCTACAAGCAAGCCATACAGCTACACTTAAAAATATGGATCCTCTGAAAATTACAGATTTGAGTGAAAAATATGTTTATAAAGTCTTAACGAATGCAGGGAAAACCAATCTGAAGGATAAATTCTAAGCCTTAAAGATTAATTTTCATTCAAATGCAGCTTTACACTATCTTTATACTTCCCTTTAAGTGACCTAGTCTATCAGTTTAAGATTACAAGTTACAGTATCATATCATTCCTATACTATTTAAGACTGTATACGACCCACGTAATTTTAAGTTCCAAACAGGAAACAAAACTGCTTTTAAAAATGCTTTGTTGTATCTGAAGATTATGCAATCAGAAAAAAAATCCACTTTCATTTGCTGATAGCACCTAGAAAGGTGTTTCTTATAGAAAAAAGACTTAAGTTACCAAACAAGGTTGTTTAGATGAAACTGTTTCACCCAACATTGCAACAATTTAGAAGCATGCATGCAACCATGACATCTCCATGAGGTCTAGTGGCTGGAAATAAAAATGATTAAACACAGCAACACAACCACTTTCTGTTGCCTCACCTCAGGTGCAAATACTGACCTACTGGAGTTTTATACAGTGAGACTTAAAATGATGCGTAAAGCTCACTAAAACAGTTTTTACAATACTCTACACAAATACTAAATATTCACCTTAAAGTAACAGGAGAGGATTTACCCCAAGATCAAACATTTGCAACAGTATTAATAGTTTTCACTGTTTTCCCCTCTGTATGTAACACAAGTACTCACTATTTCCTAAATCAGAAACCTACCATTCCAAGTATAGTACTCAAGAAGAGCTATTTACTGTTTCACTGGTGACTCATAAATGCACACTAAGTCTTATCTTCAAAGGTAATTTATAGCACTCAGGAACAAGATTTAAAGGGCTTTTTATGAAGACTTAGGCCTTAAAATATTTTAACATAAAATCAAATTATGCCTACAAACATTCTGGGTAAAGTTTACAAAGATTTCTGCAACAGTAAAATTTTTTCTGCAGGGAACTATTTCAGTTGTTAATCTAAAGCCACTAGATGATATTTTAGGGAAATAAATTTCTGTGGTCTTTTTTTTTTTTTTTTAAGATTGCAGTATGTAATTTCTGCACACACAGGCATACTCTGAAAGGTTCATAAAACTTGAAAACTCTTACTAATACAATTAAGAAATCTAATGTCAATTAAATGTAGCTTGTACAATACCTCACCTTCAGGCATAACAGCATATAAAACCTGGTTTGTACAGGAAAAGGACTGTTCTGCTATATTTTTTACCTTGTTTGTGAGCTCATGAGACCTTTTGCCTTAATTACTTTTCCATAATTACCATTACATTAATCATATCATACACATATTCCAAGAGCAGTAACCATTCAATTTGTTACTATGAATAAAAATGCTGTAATTAAGCTCTTGCCATTACACGCAAAAGAAGGAAAAGAAATAGACTCATGAGGATGAGCACCTCAAATACAGAAGCTTACGACAAGCAAAGTTAGCAAAGAGTAATGAGAAAGAATAATTGAAGAAATCAATGCAGACGCAAGCAGCATACTGCATTATATGACAGGATTGCAAACAGCTCACCAGAGAGCGGAGGGAGGGATTTACCGTTTAGGTAATAGGACAGTGACATCTGCCGGGGACTGGATCCCCCTGCTAAATGCTCACCCCTGCAGCAGTCACAGACACAGCCACGGACAGCAACACCTTTATCCTCCTTTAATACACTGCAAGAAAGGCCCACAGCTCCATACAGAAGTTACAGGCACGCTAGAAATTAGGAAGAATGTGTATCACTCAAGCTATTTCCCTTCTGCACTGGATTACACCAAATCAAAAACCAAAATAAGGTCTTCTAGGGATGAAATTTATTTATGTTGTAGTCCTTTACAGTTTGCAATTTCAAGGTTTCTGATCTTTTCCTGTGATTGTGGTATGGGGAAACAAGTATCCAGATTTTTTAAAAAGCTCCAAAGTAACTTTTTAAAAAAGGTCTATTATTTCATAAACCAGAAATTCAAATCTGAACAGTTATAATTATCATTCAAACAAATCAGAACATGGATTTGAAATGCATTATTACAGTTTCCAGTAATCAAATCAAAGAACAAAGTCCACAAAAACCAGGATGTAACAGTAACTATCTGTAAAATCAAAAACGTTGAAAAAAAGGATCTCCAAGAAAAGCCATTTATAAGCACACATACAAAATCATAAAATGAGACCACCTTTGGAGGAGGATGACCACAAATACCAAAAAAAACAGGCCAAACTGCCCAAAAAGAGGCTATGACAACCCTAGGCTTTTCTCCACGGCAATGTGGAAAGCTGCCTGAGAAAGCAGGAGGAAAAAAGTTCACAGGCCCATCTCCAAAATCACGCTCACTGGAAAACATGGCTGTACAGCCAAGGCATAATAAGTAGCATGAATAAGACAGACAGCATTGGTGAACAGGTGCAAAGGGCGAAGTATTTCAGAAGGCTCACTTTTTCTTAAAAAAAAAAAAGTTGTTTGTATTCACTGTTTGTTGCTATGTATTTTAGTATAATGATTAAGTCAACTAATGCACTGTCCCGAGAATTCACGATCTCAACATTTTCCTGCTTTGTAGCAGCAGCAGCTGAGAAACCATAAATGCCCAGCAGAGAGGTAAAGCTAGTTCTGCTTGCTTCAACTAAAAAATAACTCCAGCACACCTGTACAACTGAGGCATTTAACTTACCATCAAAATTCTTGGAGAGTGAAAGTTCTTCACAAGTACATAAATATTTAAGACATATAGTTCCAAAAGAAACTGTATTTGGCTCCGATTTACTAAGTAATTAAGGTTATATGAAAACATTATCTATCTGTAGGAACCCTCCTTCAATTCTCATAATTCTTCAAACTACCTACCAAATTTCAATCAAATATATTTGGCAAAGAGCAGAAGTGTCAATGGTATGTTTTTCCTTAGATTTTGTGAAAACTGTAAACAGCCGAGTAAAGCAGACAGACCTAAGTTACCACCCCATGGAGAAAAACACAAGTATGGAATTAGTCTTTCCCTTCAAAGAGGCAGCAGAAACCAGTCACCTCCAACCCAAACATCTGCTCTTCTGAACAGGCTGGGTAGATCAGAACAAACCTTGAGGTACAACAATGGACAGACAAAGCAGAGCTGCTGATGTGACAGACAAGATGAAAGACAAGAATTTTGCAAGGACAACAATCCCTTCAAATACCATGAAATCCAAAACATGACTGGTTCACAAAACAATCAACTGAGAAATTACAGCTTAATTATGGCATTTCTCAAAATGCCCTCAACATATTCTGCTGCTAAAACAAAACTATTTGGGTAACTGCAAAATACTGACAAGATGTCACACAAGAAATCTAGGGAAAAAAAATCAGAACTGGAGAAACAACTGGATAGAGTGGAAACATACTTAATTTACCGCATGTAAACTTTAACAGCAGCCAATACTTTTTTTATGCTTTAATTGCATTAAATTCAGAGCAGAAAAATTAGAAATGGGGAAAAACTGTGGTTGTATTTGAAATTTAGTATAGATTTACCCTGTGGAATCTTTAATAAATGTGGGGGTTGAACTTGGCTGGATGCCAGGTGCCCACCAAGTTGGTCTATCGCTCCCCTCCTCAGCAGAACAGGGGGGAGAAATTAAGATTTAAAAAACCCCTTGTGAGTCAAGATAAAGGCAGTTTAATGAACCAATAGCAAAAGTCACACATTTGGAAGGGAAGGAAAACAAAATATTTTATTTTCTACTTCCCAGCAGCAGGCTACATTTGGCCACTTCCCAGAAAGCAGAAGACAAATGTAAATAATACATGCCCCCCACCTCCTCTTCCTTACTCTTAGCTTTTATATCTGAGCAGATGTCATATGGTATAGAAAATCCCACTCCCACTAGTCACTTTTGGTCAAGGTCCTGGCTATGTCCCCTCCCAAGATCTAGCCTAGTGGTAAGGGGTGGGGAGAAAGGCTGGAGAGACAGCCTTGATGCGGGGTGAGCCCTGCTCAGCAGCAGCCAGAACCCTGGTGTGTTATCACCACTGTTCCAGCTACCAAACCAAGCACAGCACTGTGAGGGCTGCTGTGGGGCTCAGCCAGATCCAATATAATCATGTTTTCTGGTGTTTTTTTTAAAAAAAATCACATTAAGTTTTCAACAGGAAAAGTACAATGAAAGACTGTTGCTCAATTTTTACCTTGGTTCAAACAATAAAATTGTAGTCACTACTTCTGCAGAAAACGAACCATGTTTTTTTTCCACTGGAAGCGCTACTAATATCTATCTAAAAGTATTAAGAAATTGGAACAGTATATTTTAATTGCTTCAAGTAATGCTTGCTAGGTACCTGTAATGTAAGCAGTACTACCCCATCACTTCAACCAAAATGTCAAAGATACATGCTATCTTCCATGCATTTTCCTTTCACATAAGGGAACCCAAACACTTGCAGATGTTTTGCAATTGTATACTAATCCACATATACAAAAACTCTAGTGCCTTATGTAATGATGAAGGAGCGCTACACTATTTAAAACGTCCTGCAGACATAGAATTTCATCACTTTTCCCTCTTTTGGTAGATCTTTGGAAAAGTTTACTATGTAAGGCAAAATACGTTAAACTATCTCAAACAAAGAACACAATGAAAATCATGCATACTTTGTGAACTAGCTGAGATTCATGATCCATAAAATCCATCTGACAGTGATATCCCACCCATTTATATAACTAGCACTACGAGAGAGACTGAATACTTCCAGGTAAGTCTTAGTTCCTGAAAACAGTGAAAGAAAATGGAAACTTTTTGAAATTACACTTTTTAAAGCAAAAAAAAAAGACTTCACAAAGAACACTGAAAAGTATATAATTCTGTAGGTGTTACAAATTACAATGGTACTGTTTCTACCTATTAAGTAAATGATGTGGTACTCAAGAATACAGATTAGATTTTTAGCTTCTTTGGAGAACTTTTTGACATGTATTATCAGCACCCACATACCAGAACAACAAAAAATGAAGACCAGAACTTGCTATCATGATAGCTACTGCCTCTCTCTCATGTATACATTCCATATTTTGAATGAATTAGGAATCAGCTTAAATGAAATGTCTCCCTAATAATCTCTCCCCAAGAGACTTCTAATGTTTCACATCTCTAACTATCAGGAAGTCCGGGTGTTAACACTATAATACTTACAATGTCACTTCAAAATCTGATACCTATGAAACAGCCTTCCAATCCAGTTTTCCAAAGTAAAACATGAACAACATGAGTTGTAAGAAGTAATATGAAAACAAAATGGCTCATTAGCGAGTCCTAACACTGAAACATTTTATCAGTTTCACCATTAATTCTAAAGTAACTTCTATCAGCCAAGGGTTTGCTGTTGTCCAGTTTGGCAAGTATAACAAAACCTGCTGTAGAAGGTTAAGTGGAAGAAAATCAGAACTTACTGTGGTGCAACCCGTCTCCAGTAGCGATCAATTCCATTTTTAAAGTACAGCACAGCTAACCATCTTACATTCACATCCAAGGTATGATTTGTAAAAATATTCTGTTTAAAAAAAAAAAAGATTTAAAAAAGTTTAAAACTGCTCACCACACCACAGACAGGATAGAAATCGTATCAACGTATGCACTGGTGTACATTTAAATACACACATCTCTGTATGTACAGGTGTATATAAACAAAATGCCTTAGCATTTGACAGACAAGTGAAACAATCTGTTAAACATTAATTTTTAAAGACCAAAGAAATCTTTATCATTCGCCCTAATACCTGATTTATTAATAAACCCCAACATACAGGACAAATGTATTTCTAATCTCAGCCAGCTGAACAAGCAATAAAGGGGTAACAAATACTAGCACTAGTTAGTTATTATACTCTTTAATGACATAGCTCTTAGAAGTCTGAGGCACACACAATACAGAGTACTTTTCTATTCTAGTCAGAATTCAGCTTTTAAGAGATTTCTTCATTATCTTGAAAAGTGCTGAGAACCATCCTGACTACCAAAGCTGATTGCAAAACCGTGACCTTGCAGGACAGCAACTCTCGAACGTGCCTATACTGATTCTAGGAAATTAGTTTCTACTACTAAAAAGCTATACACATACATGTATATCTCTATACACAGATGTATATCTGCATCTGTCTATATACACTTTTATGTACCTGTATGTACATACAGACAAACACAGAGGAATTACTTTATATAGTGACATTGTGACAATCAGGAAAAGCTATAATAAAGGTAGGCTACTGAATCTTATTACAGGTACTACTCTGGCTCTCTCCCTGTTTTCTACTGCATCACATGGATCCTTCTCGAGGGGGTGAGATATTACTCCCTCCTTTAGGGAGCAAATAGGTGTGGGCTCAGTGGTCATATTACACAGGAGAAAAAGAGTGCACCACTTGTATCAATTGCTTTTAGAAGGCCACTAAGAAAGAACATGAGAAATGCAGGAATTCAGGTCAAGAACATCTGCTACTCTTGGGTGCCACAGCTGAAGAACTATAAAGTCCTGAAATAACTCAGCATTATAAAAACCTGGGACCTCATCAAGCATTTTCACTATGAATTCAAAACTTAACCTTCTCTCAAACTCTGTTTCTATAATATAAACAGCTTTTTAGATATAATGGCCAACACTAGAAAAGCCCTCACAAACTCTAATCACAAGAAAGCAAAAAGACATCAAGAAGGTATTCATCTCAACCTTAAGAAAAACATGAAAAATGTTGTAGCCCACTGATGAACACCACACAACATGAAAAGGATGTATATAATAGATAATTCTTTCCCAAAGCTCATCTAGGAAGAAGGACTGAATCTCTGAAAGATTTTCCCTGAGGCAACTTAAGCATTTTACTGATATGGAGAAATAGTGTGAAATGGGGACAATGGACATCGATTGTGATTGTATATGTCTGCTCAAGGAATGTGGGTATGGTGACTGGTCATGGGTGCAGTGTCTGGTCACATAGGCACACAGCCTTGAGGAGACAACTACAGTTTTGAGGAGACGCCTGCCCCTCTTCCTCTAACAAAGGGGCTATTTAAAAAAGAATGAGAAAAGGATGAGAGATATTCCAATGCTATCTAGAGGGAGGGAGTGCTAAGTCTCCTTGCTGGAGAAGATCAGATGGTCACAAGGACGTGAACCACCTACAAACCTGCAAGACCACCACATTGCAGGCAAAGGACTGAAAAGCTAACTAACATACGGAAGTGGGGTTTAGGTAACGAATATGTATAAGCGTTGAATATTCATTTGTTTTATTGTATAAATGTGAGATGGTTCGTCCCTTCGGGCATGCACGCTTGTGGAGGAGCGATCCCCCGTGCATCTGCGCGCAATAAACATACCTACTTTATAACTTTCGAGTTATAGAGTCTAATTCCGCACGTCATTTTGGCGAGCCAGGCAGGAGGATTTCTGCTCGGCCGAGGGACCAGCTGCGGAGCGGACGCTCCCAGGCGCGCCCCGGGAGATTTCCTCGGAGGAGCCTCCTCTTCTCAGCTGTTCACCCGGGAGCAGAAGAGAACCCCTGGATCCGCGGATAAAACGGTATGTTTAGTAACGGGGCGGCTGGTGAGACGCACGGAGACGTCTGGCGCGCAGCGTAGTCCCCAGGAGGAAAGGTACCTTGGGAGGGGGTTTGCTGACCGAGGGGTGGCCGCTGGCGATCTTGAGGGCAGATCGAGCAAACCCGAGGTTACTGCCATTCCTAAAAGCCCGGAGGCCTCGTGACAGAAAGCGGGGGGCGGGACGGAATAAGGCGGGATCTCACAGGAACAAGAGGGACCTCACAGCAAAAGCAAAAGGGAAACTTTTGCGTAGGAAAAAAAAAAAAAAAAAAAAAAAAAAAGAGGAAAAAGGGGGAAGCTAAAAACTTCATTTAGGTTGTCTTAAGAATTGGGGAATTCCTAGAATGTAACAACTGAAATAGCGCTCTGTGTCTTGTTTGTTCTATGTGTTGTCTTGTTACATGTTCAAAACTTGGGAGTTATGAAATGTGTGTTGAAAAATAATATTCTGGTAATTCTAGGCAAATAGCGGAAAACTTAACAATCTGCTTAAGACCGGGAAAAATTTGGGTTTTGTTTGATTGTTTGTTTTTTGGCAATTGTTCATTGAAATGCATACTTTGTGAACTGTCAGTGTTCCTAAAAGTTGTACATAAGTGCACGGTACCGTATAGCATACTGCTTGTGTGACTGAGGGCTGCCCGGAGAGTGTGAATGGTGTGATTGAGATGCACATTTTGATTTTCCGTGTATAGCTTAATTATTTTGACTGAGTGTGAGTGCAAGAGTGCTTGAGACACCCTGTTCGAGTGCAAAACGAGTAAGGAGCTCTATCTGCGTTTCCGACCTTGGGTGGCTAAGGCGGCCGGATAAAAACAAAGTAATTAAAATTGAAAAATAGGAAACGGAAGGAGTAAGCCCTGTGAAAAATCGCCCTTAGGTTGTATATTAGAACATTGGAGGGATATCGTACGACAGGGTGGCACCAAAAATAGAAGGAAATTGATTAAATATTGTAATCAGTGGTGGCCTTTGTATAAATTGGAGAGTGATGCGAAATGGCCTCAGGAGGGAGGAACGTTAGATTATAACACTCTCCTGCAATTAATGTTGTGTCTGAGAAGAGAAGGAACATGGGACGAAGTATCATATGCAGACATGTTCTTCGTCCTCCGGGACAAACCCGAGTGGCAAAAGGACTGTGGATTAGTACCCCCTCGGGATCCTACGGTACTAGCACTAGAAAGAGTGTGGGATTAACATCACCTGATCTTTGATTATGGCTCTAGAAAAGGATAGAAAAAAAAACTGAGACCTAAACTAGAAAGATGTTCTTGTTGAAATTTTTGTGTTAAAAAGCTCAGGTTGTGGTTCCTTCTGTGGAGCGACCAGAATGAAACATGTTGCAAGATAAAAACTTGCACTAATGTATGTAAAACCTGAGGCGGGGGGGTGTGGTGGGGAGTTGAGAATCAAAGACCTTGTGAAAGTGTTAAAGTATTGGGGTGAGTTTGTACAAACCCCCGTACCCCCTCGAAGGTGCGGCTGAGTCACGCTGGATGCATGGCAGGGTGTTTGCTGTTTGCCTGCGAAGGCTGGTATGTAAGAACACAGACTTAAAGCAACAAGTAGCAGATTTGCATTCAGGGTAAGAAAGAGTCAAAACAGAAGTGCTGTTGCAGAGGCAGGCCTGTGTAACCTGCAGAGCAGGAACAGCATCTCCTGACCCGAACCCTTCTGCTGGTGAGGGGGAGGGGTTGCTATTGCTGACAATTGAGCAGAAGGACCTGACAATGTCACCCCAATTGCTGCAGCATTTGCAGTACAACAGGACCGGTAACGGCCCCTTTAGGGCAGGCAATGGGTATGAGGTGGAATTTTAGTGAATACAAAACCAACTTATTTGTTAAACCTCAGTGAAGAAAAAAAAATTTAAAAAAAAATTGTTACAGTTGTGGGAGCTGCTGGCCACCAGGAAAACATCCTGAAACCTTTAAAGTACAAACTAAGAAAACAAATAAGAATGCCAAATTCACCAAAATCTTTGTCGGGATTGTTACCGAAATCTCGGAATGAAGAACTTATCGACACCAATGTGATGTAGATAAGCAGACACTTCTTTATGGACCTGGCGTGCGTTGATCGTGAGAGGACTCACTCACGCACCCGGCCGTCAATAAAGAAGTGTCTGCTTATCTACATCACATTGGCGTCGATAAGTTCTTCATTCCGAGATTTCGGTAACAGGATGAGATTTATTAGAACATCTAGATGTTTAAAGGAGAAATGAAACTAAAAGTTAAAAATTATCAAGTAATTGAAATACTGAGCTTATCTTTAATTCAACAGAAAAGAGGAGAAGAGGACCTCCCTGGAGTAAAAGAAATTTTTAACCAAGTGTATCTGAAAATAAATTCCAGGAAAGGTGAAAAATGCTTTACCTGTTACAGTAAAAATGATAAGGGGGAGGCTTGCCCAGTTCAGATAAAAACAATATCCCTTGGTCAGCAAGGCTGTGGGGATATTGGCAGAAAAACTGAAACAAAATACACTCTGTAGTAGTTCTACTAATGTAAATCTGTGTGTTTTGCCATGGCAGTGACTTGTTATGGGATGTGCAGATGAAACTCTGCATTGACAACGAAGTACAAGGAATAAGGTTGGTCAGGTGCCTCCTACCATAGTCAAGGGCAAGACTGGTTTGGCCTCTGTGTTTGCCACCAAGAAGAATCTTGAGCTCCGCTGTTGGCTGCAACCCAGTAGGCGTTGAGTGGTGGGGACATATGCCATGCCAGACCTTGATGTGAGGAATGGCCCCCTCCGTTATAAGAAGGAATTCTTCCATCCAGGAAGGAAGAACATAAGATGGCCCATAGAGGCACTGATTTGGAAATTGGAAACCGCCTGGCCGACCATGAGGCCAGACAAGTAACAGAGGAGGTAGGAAAGGAGGAATTATCCTTAATACCAGATGATAAAATCCAAACTGTAAGTACAGATCAGGAGCCAAACTATTCTAAAGAAAACTTAAAGGTAATTCAGGACATGAATGATAAAATAAAAATAAATAAGTGGACTTATTTAAGGGATGGTCGTATAGTGGTACTGATATGGAGAAATAGAGTGAAATGGGGACAATGGACATCGATTGTGATTGTATATGTCTGCTCAAAGAATGTGGGTATGGTGACTGGTCATGGGTGCGGTGTCTGGTCACATAGGCACACAGCCTTGAGGAGAGGGAGATGCCTGCCCTTCTTCCTCTAACAAAGGGGCTATTTAAAAGAGAATGAGAAAAGGATGAGAGACATTCAATCCATCTAGAGGGAGGGAGTGCTAAGTCTCCTTGCTGGAGAAGATCAGATGGTCACAAGGACGTGAATCACCTACAAACCTGCAAGACCACCACATTGCAGGCAAAGGACTGATAAGCTAATTAACATACGAAGCGGGGTTTAGGTAACGAATATGTATAGATGTTAATTGAATATTCGTTTGTTTCATTGTATAAATGTGAGATGGTTCGTCTCTTCGGGCATGCCCGCTTGTGGAGGAGCGATCCCCCGTGCATCTGCGCGCAATAAACATACCTACTTTATAACTTTCGAGTTATAGAGTCTAATTCCGCACGTCAAACTGTCTTACTAACTCTACTCTCCACCTATGATCACCTGCTTCCCCCCACCCTTTTCTGCTCCACAAAAGCAGTGCTAACTATTTTCTCTCCCAGCATAATCGAGTTAAAGTTTAGAAATTTAGTTTAACTAAACTAAACTTAGTTTAGAAGATTACTATTCATATTTCACACTTGAAGAAAGGCTGATGTGTCCTTAAACAGGGTTACTTAACCACAATAATAGAATTAACAGCATTTGATCCTTTTAAACGCTGCGTTTTTAGCCCTTATATTTAAAACTAACACCAACTACAGCTACAGCTGTGCATGCTCAACTTCTCTACAACCTGAGCTGTAAGCTCTCACAGCAAACATCCAGAAAACGAAGAACACTGTCAGTGGCAATTTCTGCTCTTTTGTATCAAGACTGTTTATCACCACAGAAACACTACGGCAAAGGCAGTGGGTTTCAATGCCACTTCACAGCTCAGAAGTCAGATTTTCTTTTACCTACATCCCTTACCTTCAACCCTCTGAACAAATGAAACAGAGTTCACAGAAAACAGAATATGGCACTACACAACCCCAAATCATTCATCCTGCGCACCGAAGACAGATGTTTGTAGGAAGAGCAGTCTATCTGTGTTTTAATTTAAGACTATTATAAACATACACATAGGAATCACAGAAGAACACCACTTAACTTTGGAGTGTCTTCTCTGGAGCACCTGTGTCTCCTCCTCTGATGAAGTTTTCGTAAGTTTGCACCACATTGATGCACCTATTTCATCAATGGTCATAGTATCTTTGCAAGTATTCACCTTTCCCACTTCAGGAACCTTATTACCAACCTGGTCAGCTAATCTCCCTGCAAGTCTCTTCTCCATTGACAAGAAGGAAAGCAATCCCAGCTAAGTATCAAACTTAATGCAATGAAAAGCATGGGAGGACTTCTATGAAAACAGCCATAAGATCACCTCCACAATAAAGAAAAGGTGGTTACTGCCTTGGTATATACAAGCTTCCCTGCCTCATAGGGTAGTAAAGGTAATTCCTTTGACAAGAGTCCTCTTGGCCTTCTATCTAAAATTCACAACAGGCCAACAACAGGTTTAGCAGTAAAGCCCACCTGCTCATGCCACTGGAAATTGGATTTCCTCCTTCTCCTGAATGCCTGAGAACAGAGCTTGCTTTGAGACACAGTGATGACAATGCCTACCACAGAACAGTATAAGGATACTAGCAGCTGAACCATGATGACCCAAGGCTTCTCTCAGCCAGACGTCATGGTTCAACAGTATTTTAGACAGCCACATTAAAAATTACTCTAAGTTTACTTAATAGCACTTTTCCACTGTATCTTACCAACAAGACTGAATAAAAACCTGGCTGGGTCTCCCACTGCTTCAGTTGTTCCTCAGCCGGCTTCAATACTGCAGTATCTTGACTAGTAGCTTGGGTCAAGACTTGCAACACAATACTGCTAGCACTATTGAGATCCATGAAAATCTGAGAACATTTGAAAAGAATAAAAAACAGTTAAGAAAAAATCCCAGTAAATACAGACAGGTATTTTCCATTCATATTACATAAGCACCCCACGCTTTTCATTAAACTACAGTAAGATAGCAATACACCCACTCACAGGCAGTGTCAAGGTACAGTGATTAAACTATTCTGCTTTCAGAAATCTCTCAGCAGGAGAAGCAAGCAATAAGTCTATCATTGCAAGCACATCTACTAGATTTGATGAATTACAGGAAATATTTTGATTTAATATCTGTTACCTCTCCTGTGAAGCACAGCCAATTAAGAGCAAAACCGTAACTAGCAATGACTTCAGCTGTAGGCAGAGTAAACCATGGGGTTGTCTGAAAGAGGCAAAGATGCAGAGTATCAACAACTTTGTATTTTCTGCATAATTTTTCCCCTCAGAGAGGAACCGATCCATTTCAGATAGCTAAATTCCACAATACAAATTGACCTAGACATTTTGTCTCAATTAAAAGACGACGAAGTATGATTTCACAATTGAGTCCTAAATGAAACTGAATCTTCCTCAATATATTTGTATACCTGCATCTTTTAGCATACCAAATGCTAATCAGCTGAACTAAGAATGTTAATTGCCTGATTTCCAATATAAATGTGCTTGCACTCTGTAAAGACAAAACAAGAGGTTGCTCTCCAGATGACAGAGACTACATTTATATATATGCAATAACCACAGAAACAGCACAACAAAAAAACATATATAGAAGCAACTATGAAGTCTGACAACTGCTTTTCTGTCTTTAAAACCTTCTGTTTATAACCTATGTAAACTTTTTGTCATACAGATAGATGTTATTTATATACCTAATTTTCTAAATATGTACCTAATATTTTCTAAAAAACCAAGCAGTTTCTCTTCAACAAACAGGCCTGAGGGTTTGTTTTTGTTTAACACTAAAATAAGTTTATTTTTCCATCTTCATAAAAAAAAATGTGAAGTGTAAAATTACTATGGTGAGAAGCTAGAGAAATGAAACTTTTTTCTGACATTGGCTTAAAATTTCGTATTTTTGAGAAAACAACCACCTTAACAATAAAACTAGGAACAAGATTAAAGACCTGTTATACCAGTAATAGCCCTGCACAATTAAATAAATAAAAAAAAAAAAATCTAAGAACTCTCAATCCATAAGTCTCCAATCATGCTCAACAAAGACAGACTAAAAACATAAGGCTTCAAGCTTAAAGAAAGCATGCTTTAAAAACTATGAACCACAAAATCAGATCTCTCTTCAGAGCAATAATCAAAAAGAACACTTAACTCAATCTCTGCTTTACACTTCCCATGTGATACACATTTTTATCCCTCTGCTTTCGGCAGCCTGTGTATGGAGTTTGCATGGCAAGGTTTTGGTAGCCAGGGGGCTACAGGGGCGACTCCTGTGAGATGATAGAAGATTCCTCTGTCTGACAGAGCGAGTGCCAGCCACCTCCGAGAGGGACCCACCACTAGGCAAGGCTGAGCCCCCTCCGCAACAGTGGTAGTGCCTCTCAAATAACTTAAGAAGCGGGGTGGGGAAAAACCTGTGCAGCTGCAGCCAGAGAGAGGAGTGAGACTGTGTGAGAAACAACTCTGCAGACCCCAAGGCCAGTGAAGGAGGGCAGGAGGTGCTCCAGGCACCGGAGCAGAGGTTCCCCTGCAGCCCATGGTGAAGCCCGTGGTGAGGCAGGCTGTCCCCTGCAGCCCATGGAGGTCCATGGTGGAGCAGATATCCACCTGCGGCCCGTGGAGGACCACACACCAGAGCAGGTGGATGGGCCCTGACGGAGGCTGTGACCTTGTGGGAAGCCTGCACTGGAGCAGGCTCCTGGCAGGACCTGTGGCACTGTGGAGAGAGGAGCCCAAGCTGAAGCAGGTTTGCTGGCAGGACTGTGACCCCGTGGGGGACCCATGCTGGATCAGTTCATGAAGAACTGCAGCCCCAGGGAAGGACTCACATTGGAGAAGTTTGTGGAGAACTGTCTCCCACGGGAGACACCCCAAACCAGAGCAGGGGGAAGAGCGTGAGAAGGAAAGAGCAGCAAAGACAGCGTGTGTGAAGGACTGAGCGCAAACTCCACTCCCCATCCCCCTGTGCTTCTCTAGAGGAGGTAAAGATGACAGTAGGGATAGAGCAGCTCCATGGGAACCTGGCAGCCACCTCAGGTCAACCCAACTCACCCTGCAAAACCAATTTACCCATTTCTTCCTATCTACTTGTGTCAAGTTGTTTCAATTTTCATCAATTTGAAGATTTTCTAAAAATCTTCCTGCAATTATGAGGTCTTTGCATAAGAAACTTAAACATTCAAATTCAGAGCACAAAGAAATTTATAGAGTAAGCACACACAAGAAAAGCAGCAATAAAAGAGAGATTCAGATTTTTCTGGAATCAACGCTGTAGCACTGAGGCACCTGGTACAGCTAACAGAATTTCAGAGCACTAAAAATGGCAGTGAAGGAAAGGGCGAGTGGAAGAGAAAGATATGAGAAAAAAAGTTAACAGAAATTGGTGTAGAATTTGCACTAACGAGGAAATCACAACTCAGTTCTGGCAAGACCCAAACTACACTTCATATTATGAAGTGATTATGTTTATTTCCACTCAAAAGTCAAATTATATATTTTCGAAAGAAATAGTCTTCTCTTACACTATCAAACAAGACCTGATAAAAGTATAATTCTGAAGCGCTACTCAATTAGAAAAATAGCAGACCATCAGTTTGATTATCAGAGGAAAACCAAAAAGAGAGAACTTCTGAAAGTCAGCAAGCTGGCAGAGCATATGTGCATTAAAAAAATGGTAATTAACTTCAACTTTGGAGAAAGTGATTTTAGGCCTTTTGCTGAACAATGTTCTCCAAGTAATGAGTTGCAACAGGGAAACCGCATGTGTAGGAACAGTGAATCTGCAGCACGCACCCAGACATTTGCTAAAGAATCATTGCAAGGACATGTTTGAAAGGAAAAAAGGTGGAATATGGACCATTCATGTTAACAGTTGATTTTGCACTACAGATCTAAGATAAATGAATACTAAATGAAACTATCTCTCAGCTACATTCAAATCTAATGTACAAAAGGAGGGTTCCCCACCCCTAAGGGAACAGTGCTTCTACTATAAATTTATTTACTTCACCTACAACAGTTCTTATCAAAAGACTTACTTGTTATTGTTACTACGTTACAAACACAGAAACCTAGTGGGTCTTTTATCATTTTCTTATTTCAAAATAATTGTCTGGCAGTCTAGAAATAACAGCAACAACAAAACCTACAGAAAAATATTCACAAAGTTTCTTTCTTATTAATGCTTCTCATACTTGAAAAGGTTTGTGTTTTCATTTAAGAACTGGAGCAGCAATTGCTGTTCCAAAAAACCCAAGAAAAATGAAACCAACCTTAGCAGGTCAGGACAAAAAAAATCACTTAACCCAGTGTTCTGCCCAGGTCAGGACAACCTACTAATGATATTTCTAAACAATGCTCTCCAATTCTTCAGAAAACTGTGACTCAAGCACTTCCTAGTAAGAGGCACGGAATTTAAATTTAATAGCCTTCAAGAGATTTAGTCTTCCATTAATTTCCTCAGTTGCTTTTTGACCCCCCATGTAAACAGCAGTCCTCATACAGCACTGGATGAGACTGTCACAAGCAAAGTAACAACAATGAAAATAAAAACAATAATCTCCCTGAAGATGGTGCAACTTTTAGATAAAGACTATAAATGGTGTAAAATATTTAAGGAAGTAGTATATTCTATAGGATTTGGATGGCAAAAAATTAACTGGAAAAACATCTGATACATGTACAGCAAATACAAACAGCAAGAGGCACAAATGGCAATAATGCTCCATTACGGCTGCAATTCTGCAAAGTCCACTGCAAACTTATCATCAGAACCCACACAGAACAGAACAAGAAGCTGTTCACTACTTTTATGCTTAAGAAATTCCTCTGAATAATTTCTGCTTTCTTCTGGTAAGTCACTAGATTCTTACTTTCACAATTACTTTCCTTTTTTAAAAATATAAAAGTAAAAAAATACCCAAGTATTTCAAATCAGTCCTACACCAAACTCAGATTTGTAGTTTCAGTTAGCTACCAATGAGTTAAGCTGATACAAAGAGAGGTATGGTCATTAAAATAAATTGCATGACCTCTGCTTGTCCCTGCACCTCTTAAATATTGGCAGCTGAAGCGAGCAGGGAAAATGCATAGGGTTTTTGTTTGGATCAAGCTCCTCAATCATTTCCACACCACACTGCTAGACAGGTAATTGTGCTAGGCATTAAAAAACAAGCAAAACCGACATAAGCAGCTTCTTCACTGTGCAACAGGTGTGCTGCTTCTTCAGCAGCAGTGATGGCTTATGCATGCTTAGGGTGTTCACCAAACTGCAATTTTAATAAAGGCTATGACAACTACTGGGAAATCCATGACTTTATACTACGGTGCTTACCTAGGGTGCTGGAAGAATGAACGAGTACAATGCTGTGGTATTTGCCACGCCTTCTTCAAAAAAACCAGCCTTAACACTAGAGGGGAAAAAATGCAATAATCTTAAATCTTAAAAAATTAAGAACAATCAATTACCAGACTCAAATACAGAAAAACAAAACAACAGCATACATTCAAGATGGCTTCAAAACTCTTGTCAGCTAAAGAACATTCAAGTAAAATTAATTCGTAAAAGCAAAACCACAAGTTCCCGGGATCTAATCCTGTATATCGATCTTCTTTTGTTCCTCTGTCTTACCAAAATGTGAAGTGAACTTAGAGAAAATTTACATATTATGATAGAGCCAACTTAGTAACTGCCTCCAAACGGGCAAAAGGACAGGGGTGGGGGGTGTCATGACACAGACAGACAAAAAAACCAAGCCAAAAAGTCAAGCCATCTGAGCACAATATTCCACAGACACCAGAAGTGGCTAAGGGAAGAAGGAAGAATTCCAACAGCATCAAGCCACTACTGACTCAGGTCCTAAACAAACCATTTCAGCTCTGATAAAGTCTCTTCTTACATCACCTTCTCACCAACAGGATTTCTATTGGAAACTTATCTGCATGAATTCTGTAAAGATATTTAATTCTATGAGGGCATTAGCTTGTAACTCATGTTAATGGCAACGTCCCAAAGCACAATTTTAATTACTGCCATGTACAGATGCCTTTGTGAAACCACTTCCTGCAGATAGAACACATCTGTACTTTAGGCATTTAAACCCAGATCTCTCCAATCTGAATTTGTTGTGATCTCCACACACTACCCTCCTTTATTCTCTCCACCCATGACCTTCCCCCCCCCCTTTTTTTTTCTTCAAACCAATGTGTTAGGGCCTCTTCAGATTGTAATTTACACAGAGGACATAAAGATGCTCTAAGACCTCACAGAACAGCAAAAGCCCATTAATATTGGCTCTAATACTGTGGGACAGAGAATTTTCACCTCTTACAAATCAGACTGCTGTTGCAGAGGGAAGTCAGAAGGACGAAGGACGTGGGTTACACCATAGATGGGTTGCATCACAGGGACAAGGATTTTCTCCAGTCTGTTGGGCACTTCTAGAGCTTAACCCACTGTTGAACAAGTTCTACAAGACCGTCTTGGAGATGAAAAAGAGGAGGTGAGTATTAAGTAGCTCATGTTCTCTGGGTACCTTCACATACATGAGGAATGTATAGAGAAATACTGGTAGAGTTTGTTGACCTTATAAACAACATTTTCATAGAAGAAAGGCAGGGTTTGCACTTCAAGTCACAACAACTATAATTTCCAAGTTTGATCATTGGGTAAGATTAGTGTTTCCATCTTTATTTACTAATCTCAGACTGTCTTCCTAATAAAATGTGAAGAATTTCAGGAGTGTTGCTTGCTTCCTGCTGCTTTTTCTGTGGTTCATACCCATTGCTATTGTAACTAAGTAGCGCCCATCAGGTGGGGGAGGAAGGAAAAGAAATCTCTTCCATTAGAAAATGTTCAATACCATCAGCTGCAAATCCACGCATGGCTCTGTCATCATGTTGGGATTTTTTCTTGTCCAAGGGAAAAGAGTTTAACCACAAACAAGGAAAAGCTGCTCTCCAAGATCCCACTGAATATGCACAGAACACAGACAACAGCATAATCTCGAGTCCCAGTTGACAGGAAAAAAAAACAAACTCAGTCACACCTAGAAGATAAGCAACACATCAAATACAACCCCTCAGCACAATAACACGGTGTCTTCAGAAACCACAAGTACCAATACCAGTTCCTCATCATTACCATCCAATCTCCTGCACTTCCATTCTCACTCTCAAACTCCTTCATCTCCTTACACTGGCAAAAATCCAGGACTCAAGTTCTGTTCTACTCTTCATTCTTTGATTCCCTTTCTAAGGAAGTATCTGCATACAGTTTACTTCTGAGTCTTTTATTCAGAGAATACTCTGTCTTTTAAATGGTTTGCCATGCAGGTTTAATGTTTTCCCTGAATATTCAATCCTTCTGATACAGGCAAAAAAAAGTATCCAAGAACTCTTCCCATAACACTGAAATACATCCAAATTAACATCACATGTCAGTTATGAAAACAAAACAAGGATTGCTGTACACCTCCAAGGGAACAAAACAAAGGATTTTATCCATAAGCACTTCCATACGTCACTTTTTCTGGACTTCAGAGAACCCAGTGTAACAACTCATTCATATCTGAACAATTAATTGCGTACATTTCTTGTTATCTTTCGCCAAGACTTGAATAAATTCTTTCACACTGTAATGAGGTGCAAGAACGGATTCAGTTAAGATCCTATGAAAACAGAAGGACAAGAAGTGGCAAATATACCACCCAAAACACATAGTATGTTCCCACTGGCAATAATGCAAATACATACTGGGCTACTTTAAGAGGACCATAGCAAGTAGCTGGAGGGATATCACTACCCTTTACTCAGCAGTACCTGAGACTGCTTCTAGAATGCCATCTTCAACTTTGTAATCACAGTTCTCCCTTTCCCCAGTTCAAGAAAGAAGTGTAGAAACCAGAGAGAAACCAAAGCTACTAAGATGGTCTGGGATGTAGAACAAACTACTTATACAAGGAGAGGCTAAGGACTTGTTTAGTAAAGTGGAAGCTGAGGGAAGACTTCATAGATACAAAAAACTTCCTGAAGGACACTTACAATGAGGACAGAGCCAAACATTTCCTGTCAGCAGATTACACAACTAAAGCTACAAACTGCAGCTTGGGAGGTTTAAGTAGAAACTTAAGACTGTCTTTCTCAGCACATTTTTTTTAAGAAGAACAGTAAAAACAAAATATTAAAAAAAAAACCACCCACCCTGAAAAATTCCTAACAGAAAAAACAGGCCGTAAAAAAAAAAAAAAATGAATGGGACTATTCAGAATTTCCTTGGATAAAACTCCTAAGAAGCTCTGTCACAGCGTTCAGTACTGATGACACAGAAAAAGAAGAATCAATACAGACAACAGAAGAATACTTTTGATGTTTAATAGCAAGCTTATAGGGATAACCAATCTCATAAAACCACTATCATTCCTTTGGTTTCTTTGTAGTTCAGCTCATTTTAACAGATCTTCAAAAAGTTACGACACAACATCTGGTAACAACCCGTGTGCAACGGCTGAAACAGAAATGCAAGTTTCAGTCTGCCCTCATGCTCTGAAACAGCAAAAATCCTTTCAGTTTAACCCAGTTAAAGCCTGCTTCTGATAATACAGTTTTAAAATTTTATGTTTGTATAATATATACATTATAACATTATAATATAATAACATAATATATATATTTTTAAAGTACTAGTAACAACAACCATTTTTACATCATTTATACATATAGTAATAAATGCCCTTTCTGCAGAATAGTGCAATGAAAGAATGGGGGCAGAAAAGTAGAAAGTAATGAAAAAAACTGGTGTTGAAAGGAAGTTTCAAGAAACCAAAACCGATAGGGAACACGCTATTCGTAAAGACCGGCGTAGTTCTCACAAATTACAAACGCTAATTTGAAAGCCATGTCAAATACATTACAGATGTTACTTCACCTGTGAGACATCGGAAGCAAGGTACATAGAAGCAGAAGCCTGAAGCAGTATCAGCACCATATTTAAAGCCATGTTCGTACGTTGTTACACATGTTATCTTCTTAAGTTAACAAACTGAGAAATAACTCACCAGTGCTGTACTGACACTGCCTTGATTTTAGAGAGAATCAGCTCCACGGCAAAGTTCCACTACAGTTCTTCACCCTGTGCGAAGAAAACAATCACCTTTAATAAAGGCCAATACTTGCTATTTCCTGCAAACCCCCAAGTTCTGTCAACAAAACTTTGGAGCTTAATGCACCCTATTCTTCTGGTGCCTTCGCACCAGTTCTAACCGGACAGAAAGCTGTTCCAAGGAGAAATCAGGAAACAGCTCCCGGGAAACGGGTAACTTCTCCTCTTCTGACTATGAGGCAGCACTTTGCCACTGCCAAACAGCATAAAACGTAACGCTGCGCTGCCTCACCCTCGGCGGGCCGCAGGGGCCGGCACACAACACGACACACAACGTAAAAGCCCCGCTGCCGCACCGGCTCGGCACCGCTCCGGGCAGCGCCCGCGAACACCGCAGCGCAGCTCGGGGCTCCCTCCCCCGGGCGCCGCCTGGCCCCGGCCCAGAACCCCTTCCGCCCGCTCTCCCTCGCCCCGGCCTATCGGCCCGCCCGCCGGCGTGGTGCCGACCCCGGGCCGAGCACCAGCCGGCTCCGCATCGCGCCACCCGCCCGCCCGCCACGCCGAGGAGGCGGGAGGCCGCCCACCACGCCAGGGGCGCACCTCGCAGCCACCGCGCGCGTCCCAGCAGCGGTGCCCGCGGCGGCGGGAGGGCCCCGGGCGGCGGGAGGGCCCCGGGCGGCGGGAGGGCCCCGGGCGGCGGGGCGCAGAGCGCGGCTCACCGCTCGCGGAGGCGGGGCGGGCCTGGCACGAGAGATCCCAGCGTCCCTTACGAAGCTCGCGCCACAAGTCGCGAAGCGGCACTACCGCTGCGGCACCCCGCCTACCTCAGCGCGCCGCCGTGACGTCACTGCGCGGCGACACTGCCGGAGGGCGGGGCAGAGGGCGGGGCCGCGGCTCACGGCCCCCAAAGCCGGGCCGAGCTGGACGCAGTTCGCGTCCTCGCCCCGACGGTCCTGCGGGTTCCGCCTGCCGGGGGGCGGGCGCGGCTGGGGAGGAGGCGAACCCGCGGCAGCGGCCTGCGGGTGCCTCCCGCGATTACCCGAGGCTGGGGCGGAACTGCGCGGTACCAGCGCTGCACGCAGCTGGGCGCTGAGCCGCGCGTCTGACTCGCGTTTTGCTCGCTTGCTCGGGGCAGCGAACACAAACGCCGTGCCCGACCAAACCCACGCGGGGGCCCGGCGACAGCCAGCGCCCCCGGCCGCCGTGCCGCCGCCGTACGGCGTGCAGAGGGCGTGTGAGGGTCCTGCTGCCCCGTGGGCAGGAATCACCGAGAACAGCCTTTTAAATCGTGTTTTCAGGGTCGAGAAACGCGGCTGCGGGTGGGCGGCAGGGAGCGGAGCGGAGGGAGGCCCCGCCAGGGCGGCGGGAAGCAGCAGCGGCGCTGGGTGTGCACGCACGGCCGCGGTACAAGCAATCCTCCGGTTAAAAAAAGAAAAATAAAGAAATAAACCGCTTCTTTCGCCTTTCCCCTTCTTCCTCGGTTTCTCCTACCTTCCACTCACCCGCAGCTGACGGGGACTGGGAGCGCTCCGGGCCGCACCCCCTCTGCGCGGGACCGGGGCCCACGTGCTGCACCGGCGGCCGGGCTGGTGTAACTGAGCAAGCGCGGCTGCTGCTGCAGAGCACGCCCGCCGCGCTGCGGGGGCTCGCTCCGGGTGGGGTCGTTACGATTTTCCTGGGAAGATCGCGCTCCGCTCCCAAAACGCGCGGGGCTGCGGCGCGGCCTGACGGCGCGGCCCGATCACACCGCCGGGCCGCCTGGGGGCGCTGTCCCCGCCGCCGTGCTGCCCGGGAGCCGCGGGGCCGCGCGGCACGTGCGCGGGGAGCGGGGCCGGGCCGCGGCCGCCATGCTTAAGGTGCGGGCGGGGAAGCGGGCGCGGCAGGAGCGTCGGGAGGGATGCGCCGCCGGTGAGTGCGGGACGGGCTGGGCGGCGGCGCCCCTGGGAACGGCGGGCAGGACCAGGACCGGGCCCGCCGCCCGGCGCGGCCTGCTCTCGGCCCTGTCCGGGGGGCGCCGCGGTGCTGGGAGCGGCCTCGCCGGCGGCCCGGGAGCGGTGGGGGTGGGAGGCTCCCGGCCGGGAGCGCCGCTTGAGCGAGGAGACGCGTCCGTGTTGGCGGCGGAGGAGCCTCGGCCTCGGCCGTGGCGTTCCCGCGGCGCGGGCTGGCAGCGGGAGTAACGCCGCTCTCCGCCCTAGGCGTTCTCTTCAACACCGGCGCCGGCCAGCACATCCTCAAGAACCCCCTCGTCGTCAACAGCATCATCGAGAAGGTGCGCGGCGGGCAGGGCCCGGGGGGCGGCCGGGGCTGGGGGAGCTGGGCCGGAGGGGGGCGGGCTGGGCCGGTGGGCTGGCGCCGGGGGGAGCACGGGCCGGGGCACGGCCGCCTTCCCCGAGTGTGGCCGAGCGGGCGCTGCGGAGGGTCCTTCACCGCACGTACCGCACCGACACTGCCTTTTTTTGCATGGCTTGTTAGTGGGGCTGTTTGCATGGTTTTCTCCATTTCCAAAGGTCTCTCATAAACTGGCTTTAAGACATTCTTGTTCTCACCGTTTCCCTCTCGTCCCTTTCCAGATGATGCTCGTGCGCCTCTGCTAGCTGACTGCAGCTTTTTCCTGCACTGCATGTACCTCTCATTTTAAAATTAAATGGTTGCTTGAAACGGGTTCTAGAAAAATAACTGAGATGCCCTTGGTCCTTAGGCAGCCCTACGACGCACAGATGTCGTCCTGGAAGTCGGCCCAGGAACTGGTAACCTGACAGTGAAGATGTTGGAGAAAGTAAAAAAAGTGAGTGTGAATTTCCCCCCCACGCCTTCCCAAGCTCTAACCGCATTGTGGCTTAGACTATGGCAGATATAAGGATGTACATCTGCTTGATTCAAATAAAAGACTTACTTGATAGGTATTTTTCTTAACTTTTGCATAACTCATTTGAGTTCTTAAATGTTCGTGTAATTCTTGTATGGTTCTATCAAAGTATATTGCTGTTACCCGTTTATGTGGTAAGGCTCGCATGTTTCTGAGGAGCCAGGAGGGTGCATAGCCTAATAGGGATTTTTTAAGAGTTTTTCAAACCTTTAGCAAGAGATACAGGATTTTTTTACAACTGAAATTTTAGTTTCATTTAGGAGGATTTGTATGAAGTTGCAGACATATATACTTTGTTTTCAGGTTATCGCTTGTGAAATTGACCCTAGACTTGTTGGTGAACTTCAGAAGAGAGTCCAGGGCACGTAAGTATCAATGTGAAAATAGCAAGCATTTAATGCAGTAGGCTGCTTGGGCAAAACCTTTGGCGACAGGTGTCTCTGAGGATAACTACAGCTTATTTTCCACCAGGTGTCTGGCAAACAGACTTGAGATCAAGGTTGGAGATATCTTGAAAACAGACTTACCATTCTTTGATGCATGTGTGGCTAACCTGCCTTACCAGGTATGGGCTAAACAATATGGTTAAAACCTTTTTCTTTTTGAATGATAATTGCCCAGAAATTATACTAATGTTATTACTCTTTTCCTCAGATTTCTTCACCTTTTGTTTTCAAGTTGTTGCTTCATAGACCTTTTTTCAGGTATGTGGAAGAACAGAGCTCTGCATTACCTGATAGACAAAAAAAATAGTTGTAAAAATACTCCCCAAAATTTTTTTCGTTCTCTGAAATACCAGTTTGATGGATCAGAGCTGTGCCAAAATATTTCTGTAATGTGAAACCTGCTGGTGCCTGGAAATTAGTTTATGTCAATGTATTAAGCATGAGGAGAAGATTCAGCTTTGGCATCAGTGAGTGTCCAGCTGATGAAAACTGGAGTTGCACTTCTTTACACTAGTATTATAACTAATTGTCGTTCCAGGGATAAGTAGGGCATCATAGCAGTTCAAATGCTGTCCTACCTGAGAAAGGAAGAGTGGAAAGGGTAGCATCAAAACCGAGACAATTCCTTTTGTCTGGTCTGAAAATATAACTGCCCAGGTACTTCTGTCTGTTCAGTTCTTGATTTCTCTCACTGAAGCACTAACTATTATTAGTGACATTACTGGTCAGTTTTTAGAGCTAGAGAGTTTGGATTTGAAGGACTTACAGTAGAATTATTCAAAATGATTTGTTACAGTCAGGCACAAAACTCTGAGACTGCCCTCTGTCTCTTTGATCCTGATCTATTTAGCAGTATAAAGAATCAAAGTCTGTTGTAGCTTTAAGGAGATTTAGATGGTTTCACCAAGTTTTGCAGGTTTTTTTTAATGCACTTTGAGCTAATTAATGCAGAGTTCATTTATAACAAACTTGCATTGCTTCTAAGCACTGAGACAATCCTGTTGGCTTTTGACATAAAAGTTGATTACTTAGAATACTTTTTCTCATTTCTGTTCTTCTCAGGTGTGCAATACTTATGTTTCAAAGGGAATTTGCACTTCGCTTGGTTGCAAAACCAGGAACTAAACTGTACTGCAGACTGTCTATTAATACTCAGTTATTAGCTCGAGTGGACCATCTGATGAAGGTACATCATTCTGCGTTAGCTAACAGAGCTACTAAAGGTAGAATAATGTTTCTAGGAATGTGAGGATTTGCTGCTTATTCATACAGCTGCCTGACTTCTGACTAATAGGTTGGAAAAAACAACTTCAGGCCCCCTCCCAAAGTCGAATCCAGTGTTGTCAGAATAGAGCCAAAGAACCCGCCACCACCTATCAACTTCCAGGTAAAGGACTGTATGCTCTAATATCAGTATAACGTAGTAGCGGTAATACTTAATTTCATTTTACTTTCTACTTATTAATGTAATATAGTTCCATCTGCTGTTTTCACTACTAAGCTAAGTACCAGTTATTCACTGGCATTTACTTAACATCCAAAACACTTACTCCTCTACTGATCAGGCTTGCGTTAGGATGTTACCTGAATGTGCCACCATCAATTCAGGTACAGCTTTGTTTACAGTATTTCTGCCAAGACTGAGGTCCCATCCCCTTGTTGAAGAGTTGCTAGTAATAACATCCCTTTCATTGTGGTTTATATCTCCCAGAGACCCTTCTGGCTGATGGCTTCATTCGTTATGATCAAAGGAGTATTTGTGAGAAGCCTTATTCTCAGATGAGTGTGTATATTCTCAGAAGACAGATGTTACAGGATAGTAAAATTTACTTTTAAAACGCTTTGATCTTCAGTACCATTGACTAAGGTTAGCTGTATTTTCTTCCAGGTATCTCCATTCTTGGCACATCAGATCTGGCCAGTAGGGCCTAGGCACAAAAAAGAACAATTCAGAGGTTTTTGAGGGTGAAATACCTCCTCTGTATTGCTTTGTCCAAGACAGGACTGCTTTTGTATTGTTTAGAAAGATGTTTTCCTGAAAGATTTTTCTTTGTGTTCAGTATTACTGTGAAACGGTCAGTAGTAACTGTTCCTGTTTGTAGTAGCTGTGTGTTGCTTTCTGTAAATTCTGAAACTTTTGATTTCAGGAGTGGGATGGTCTGGTAAGGATAGCCTTTGTTAGGAAAAACAAGACACTCTCCGCAGCATTTAAGTAAGTAACTCCTGTTAAAAGTCTTTTCAAAGTTTGAGAACCTATCCAGTTAACCATTGCTTTTGTGCAGCTGAATAAATAGCTGCATTATATGCATGCCAGCACAATCAGAGGTAAACCATGATGGAGGATTTATGCTGCCATCACAAGCTTTTTCTTTCCGAAGACTAGGCATCTGTTTAAAAAGAACAGCTCTGTGTAGTTGTCAGATTTATAGTAAAGATTAACAACTAATCGAGTAAAAAAAACTAGCTGAAGCTCAGTTTTCCTTTTAAACTTCTATTTCTCTCAGGTCAAGTGCTGTAGAGCAGTTGCTGGATCATAATTACCGAATTCATTGTTCCTTACATAATATAGTAAGTTCCTTTCTAATATATCAGATTCTATTTCTGTGTACTGTGACCTATATACTGACTTTTTTAAGAGTAAAAAATTAACAATGAAAACCTTAACATGGTAAAACATTTTCTGACAGGGTTTGAGGGAGGGAGGAACTTACCTCTTAATGAAAAATCTAAAAGGGCACTAAATTTTCAGTGAAAAAGCTGAGTATGTTATTAATACATTGCTTATACATGTCTCAAGGACTTTTACTAATCTAGTAAGGAAACTTCCTGTGTCTGCTTAGCAATACTGTTCTCATTCATTTTTAGTGAATGAGCTGAAGTATAAGAATTGAGATACAGGAACAGAAGAATGCAATAGTCCATACAAGAAGAATACACGGCTTATTTCTGTGACTTGAAAGAAGAACTATTTTAAAAGCAGGGAAAGAATATATGACTTAAATGAACACTTTTCTGTGCTATGAATAGAAAATGAATTTGTATCCTATTTTCCATTGACAGGAAATACCCGAAAACTTCAAAATTGCAGAAAAAATACAGACAGTCCTAAAAAATACTGGTTACTCTGAAAAACGAGCCCGTTCAATGGATATAGATGATTTCATTAGGTATTTTTCTGTCTTTTTCTTTTTGTGCCTCCCTCTTAAGTTTCATCAAAATCTATCTGCATCTGTACCTGCGTAGCACAGGTTAGTATTAGGTTATGCAGGAGTACTAGTGTGTTCTTCTCAATACCAGACGCTCCTTCCTTCCAGTTCTGAACATGACTAAACACTTAAACTGTATTTTAGCTGCTGCTTAGAGAAACTACTAGATACAAAGATCCCTGTTCCTGGTATGTGTGTACTAGACCCTTCTGTGTCTCCTTCAGAAGTGGCTTTAAGATGATCAGAGGGCTGGAGCACCTCTCCCTTGAAGACAGGCTGAGAGAGCTGGGGTTGTTCAGCCTGGAGAGGGGAAGGCTCTGGGGAGGGAGACCTTATAAGCGGCCTTCCAGTACCTAAAGGGGGCCTACAGGAATTCTGGAGAGAGAGTTTTTAGTAGGGTGTGAAGTGATAGAACAAGGGGTAATGGTTTCAAATGGAAAGAGGGTAGATTTACATTAGATGTTAGGAAGAAATTCATTACTGTGAGGGTGGCGAGACAGTGGAACAAGTTGCCCAGAGAAGCTGTGGATGCCCCATCCCTGGAAGTGTTCGAGGCCAGGCTGGATGGGGCTTGAAGCAACCTGGTCTAGTGGAAGGTGTCCCTGTCCATGGCAGGGGGGCTGGAACTAGATGGTCTTTAAGGTCCCTTCCAATGCTAACCATCCTACAAATGTGTTATAATTTCACTGGAGAATTACACAGCCCGTCTCTGTCTTCAGGATTAGACTGTAGTCTATAGCATAATTTGGAAATTTGAGTAATTAATTGCTGTATTCTGCTTTGACTTCTAGTCAGTTGATTTAAGTGGCAACACAAATCCTTTCCAAATTTAAGATAAAAATTCCTTTGTTTCTCAGCATGACACTGCAGCTACTGCTCTTTAAAGAAAGGTAGTAAACTTGATAAGATACAATATAACTAACTGCACTGAACATAAACCTGCATCCCCAAGATGGAAAAATTGCCAATTTCCAGTTCTAAGATTTATAACAGTTCTTCATTGCAGTTGAACAGTGATGGCAGCTTTCATGCTAGTTTCGTATGTTCTTTGCCAGCCAGCATTTTTAGAAGTGCCTTAAGCTGAAGTATAAATTAGTAGAAATCTTAACCTAAATATTTCACTCTTTCAGATTGCTGCATGGCTTCAATTCAGAAGGCATCCATTTCTCATAGATTCTACTAGAAGATGAAGGATGCTCCGTATTTTTAGTCTTGCCTAAGGCAGAGTGACTGCAGGACAAGCTCTTCTTGCAGAAGCAACAGAATACAGTGTACATGCTCCAGTTCTAAAACATTACGTGGAATTTTATCACAGATAGTAGGCAAGAAGCTGCTGCTCTGTATTTTAAAAGCAATAAATTTTCATCACTGAAGTGAGGCGCTGGACGTCCACATGAGTGTATTTTTAAATATACCAAATAATGTGGATTGATGCTGCCATAATTCATGAGAATTAAAATTCATCATAATTATAAGAGAAACCTGTTCTCTCATCATAAACTTCACCTCAGTATATTCTTGCACAGTACTCAGCCTGAGTTGACCAGCAGTCTGGTCTGGTCAACAAAAACGGTTGTCATTCCATGTTTTCTGTTCCTTGTTCTTTGTTTTAAAGTGCATTTAAACACTTCCTTTTGATTGAAATGCTTGTCTCTTCCATTTGTCTTCTGGTAGCTAACCTGCATTACAAAGTCTGTTAGTAATCTGCTTCTCTTGGAGAAATCCCGGTAACTTTCTCATAAACGTGAGCATTTATCTTGTGGTCTTGGTATTATTTACAGAAATCTTTCTTAAGGTACATGAAACTACTAGTGTCATCTCCTTTACCCCTCCTTACTGTCATCAAACCATTGCAGGAACCAGCAGGAAACTACCCAAGGGCCACTGCTCATAAAAACATAGATAGAAGTGGCTTTTTTTGTCAACTGTAAATTTAAGCAGCTGGTTTTGCAAGACTGTCACCCTTCAAGGTAAGGAGGATTTTTAGCATAGACCAAAGCTTTCGGTGAGTTGTAAGAGCAATGCATGCCCATGTCCTGACAGACTTACTGAAGTGTCTTAATATAGTTTGAATTACATATATTTGTTAATAAGGCAGACTTTTTCCCAAGGAAGTCTGCATTACCTTTGCATAGCAGCTGTCAAAAACCCACTTTGTTTTGTCATACAAGTAAGTAACTGTTAACCCTGGGGTATCATGCAGGGGTGACTGTGTGACTCTGTATTAACTACTGTATATAATGTTATCTCTTTCCATAAGACAACAGTATGTGGGGAACAAGCAGATTAGCAAAAACTCCTCCAAGATAGAGGTGTATAAAATGAAGCTCTAACATCAGTTCCTTAAGTGCCATTGATTTAGAAAAGTGTGCAGAAATACACACTTGAATTTGCAGGCATCCCAAGAGGTTGTCTTGGAAGACTGAATTGCTTATTTAATAATTCAGTGATTCTAGTGCTGCTTCACTGTACATGGGTGATGTAGGTAGCCACGGCAACATCCTCAGTAGTATGGAAGGAACAAATGCTGAAGATTGGCATCACACTTCCTAAATGCTTTTCTAGGATGGGAGCCAAGGATAAAAAGCTTGTCTGAGTCCTGTTCCAGGTAATTCTAGTCCATTGTGGTAGTGGACCACATATACTCCAGTGCTGTATCAGTTTATCTCTAGTCTTGCTGCTTCAGTATCTGTAGATCAGACCTTTACAGTGGGCTCTGTCACAAAGACTGACTTAGACACAGCTTAAGGTGGCATCTGCTACCTGACAGGGCACTTCACTTACAAGGCTTGGTAAAAAGCTGAAATTGTAACTGCCTTTGTCCTTCCTGGCCTCTTTAGAAGCCACTGTAAACCACAGCCTGGTTGTGGCTTCCATGGAGGAATAGCAGGGAAGCCACTTTTTTCCTCTACATATAAGTCTCAATCTTCAGAGGCTTTTTACAAAGTACAACTTCTCCAGAGCAGCTTCAAAGAAACCCTCAGGTATTACACAATAACCTGCACCATCATCTGCTAACACAAGCAGACTTTATTTATTGGCTCCATTTTCATTGTGTTTTTTTTAAAGTAATTAGGCTCAGATATGTGACATTTCTTCTCAGACCTGCTGCAAAAACTAATGTCAGGGCAGTGTGCTGGGGAAAGTCTTTCTGTATGGCAAATCTGTACAGAAGAGTTGGCTCCAGAAGCAAATACTCATTCTGAGATCTGCCCCTTTCAAAAGCAATAACTGCAATGTGCTTACAAAGTAAAACCCTTCCCAAAGAATGACAGAACTTTCAGAGAAGTGAATTCTGATTTACTTTATTTAATAGTTTATTTTTTCAAACACATTATTTAAAATCAACATTGTTGTTTCAGTTTTCATGTTTACACATGGGAGTTTGTTTTTTCTTTTTAACCATGATGCAGTAAGAGCTTGATGGCCTGCCTTTGTATGGGAGATACAAACAAATGCTACAAGAATCACTGGCTCATGTAACTCTCTTTTTGGGCCAGGCCTTGATGGGAATAAAGGGAAGGAAAGGGAAAAACGGGCTCTTACTCCAAAAGTAACTTTTAAACAATTTCAGGGAAAGTGCCAATAAGAACTCCTAGAAAGAGGGAAAACTCCCAGAAAGGTCTACAGTTGTTCATCTGACAAGAAGTTCTTACATGAAAGGTCAATCTTTTTTGCATACTGCTTTGCAAAAATAAAAAGTACCACCACCCAAGAAGTGCTGATACACATGGCACCGATTCATGAGAATTCAGGTGCCTGTGAGATTTCTGTTGGTGCTAGGTAGAGGTATTGTACATAATCCCCATATGGCGCAATTTCACCTCACTTCAGCTGCCGGCATGGTACAAAGGGAAAAACAGGTATTGGCTACTTGTTTTTAAAGCAACAGTGCTACTCAAACTACAGTTAATGTACATGTAAGTTTGTCATGCATCAAAAGCCAGATTTTAACAGTATGTGAAAGGCCAATATGTATTTAGCTGGATCCCTGAACTTTGACAGTTATCCTATCCATATGCAGAAGTCAGATCGTACCTTTAATCTGCCAGCATTATCACACTATACCACATACTGTATATCTGCATTATCCTAAGATACAAGTCTCCTCAGTACTTAAACATTAGCCTTTTTTATACATCAACTAATTTGTATTTTTGTTTCTTTGTTCTGATTTTTTTTTTTTACAGATAAAATGTTAGAATTCTATAACCATTCTTTATGGTATTCAAATAAATCTAAATTCCAGATTTTTCGCAAGGAAGTTTGTCCAACAGCTCTTGCAGTTTCTGTTCAAATGATATGGCACATCCTTGTGAAATCAAACTAGCCACTAAAAAAGCCAAAAAGTATGAGAACACATTAAAAATGTGCACACGCTAAAGTAATTTATATTGACAAATAAGGAATGTTGTTTATTAAGGCTGTGCTTTAAAAAGAGGATGTTTAGGGTTAAGTAGCCTTCATCAAGGCACAGAACTAGCTAGAGGTAAGCACAGCTGTCTGTACCAGACAAGTTATGTACAGCCACTAGTGAGGTGTGCATGCATGCAAACACAATTTAAAACTGCACAGCTGGTCTTTGTAACAAAACTGACCATTGTTAAAAGGAAATTCTTTGACTTTTCAATGGCCAGTTTTACTTCATTATTAAAAACATGGCAAATATTCCCAAACATAAAGAAGTATTTTAAACAAAGTGCTGCACAGATCTAAACCCTGCATGGTTGTGCTGTCTGATCTAGAAGCATTTTGTAGACATCATAGGAGCATTTCACACAAAACTGAAAATGTCATTCAGATGACTAAAACAGGACATTTCCACAGACATTTCTAACGCTTTTACATTTTCAAGTAGTCGAGTTCTTACGGCCACTGGGTTTTTTAAATGTGTGCTACAGCAGTACAGGTTCATGGATTCCTTTAGCAGCAAAGGCCTACTTCAAGGGGCACGTGGTCTTTTCAGGTTGATCTGTTTACTGGCCTGTTCTTCCTCTTGTAGAGCTTCCCGGAAAGATTTCACTTTGTCTTTAATGAAAAAGAGAGAATGAGTAGTGAAGTGCCTGTGCCCAACACAGATCTTGAAACAAAGCCCTGATGCTCCACAGCCCAGCCCTAATGCACAACAAAGAACATTCCTCCACAAAAAACAGCTGACGCCACAAACAAGGGGATTAATATAAGCTTCAATTCAATACTCGCCATGCTAACAGGCTGCTTAGCAACTTAGTCCCTTTTTAGATGCTACCCCTGTTTCTAGGCAGGATAGGTCTGGAAATGGCACAATTTCATTCCCAGCATGTAACCTGTTGACACTGAAATTCTGCTTCTGACTTAAGAGTATAGGGAGATACACACCAGATGCATCCTTTTCCTTCCTAGCACCTTCCAAACCATCCTTAGAGGCACACACAACTGTATTTAGTGTACAATCAGGCACTTCTGTACATTCTAAAACTAGGTGGAGCAAATTCTACCCCCTCCTGTTTTTCTGTGAATGGGAAAGCATTTGTGATTAAATTCTGGAAGTTATTTAACAAAACCAGATGCATACATCATTCACTTATTTCACTGTAACCATAACAAGAATGGGAGAAACCTGAGAGAGGAAGTGTGGCATCCTTTTGTATATCTATTCCTGTCCCCCTCCATTCCCCAGTCATATTGCCAAGAATGGGAAGAAGGAAACTAAAATGACAGCATAAAGGTGTCAGTTCCAGAGTGACTGGAATAAAAGCTGAAATACTCTGTGATCATTATGTGCCATGAGCAGAACACACAAGATACTGGGAGAATGAATTTTTGACTTAACAGTTCTTCCTTCCTGTAAAGCTATATATGCATCATCCTGCTTGTAAAGATGCAATAATCTCTTGGACAGCCTTTACCTCCAGTACATTGTTTCAAAAGCAGTATCTAGTAAGTTCTCAAAGAACAAGAAGTCACCTAAACTGTGTTTATCACTGCTGGTGCTTCAAATGGTCTTCTTCTGAAGAAGAGGCCATCATCCATACATAAAAAGCAAAGGAATGTACCTCCAATTCTTTGCTAAAGTATGCTGGCACCAATGCATGCTTACAGGGCAAGCGGGCCACATCTTACTTGCTTGATGTGTTCTTCTAACTTAGAGAACATACTCAGACTAAGTAAAGAGTAAGATTATCTTATAAGGAGTTTTTTAACACAGATTAAAAAAACTGACCCCCACCCCTCAGCCCCCAACCTCACCCTTGAACTTTTACCAGTATAGCAAGTCTCCTGGAGTCCAAAGAGTTTCAGAAACCAAACCTAAAAATTCAACTCCATGAGGTACCAAGCTGACAAGCTGATTTTTGAAGACAAGTGCAAGAGTCAATTTTGGGCACTAAGAATTACCCCCAGTTTGGTTTTCACCAAAGAAGCTGGCAAAATTCAGGCAGAAAGACTACTGAAGCAAAAAGTAAGCGAACCACCAAGCTACTCAGCTTGATGCTACTCTTAAGCAAAATCTTTAAAGTGACGGCCAGCTCCCTGCCGCACTGCAGACTGCAACAGAGCAGGAACTGGAAATTCCTACTCCTTTTTCCTCATTGCATTACTTTATTTTTTCACAGAGTTCATTTGGATTTTCTTTTTCTCTCCTCTATTGTTTTGGAACAAAGGAAAAGAAAAGGAAAGTTGCAGGATCAAGTTTATACTTCCTAGAGGTAAAGCAGATAATTCTTCCTAAAAACTAGATGAACTGAGCACAGGGCAGGATAAGGGAGAAAAGACCCTAAAACATAACTACACTCTTTTCCCCCTCCTCATTATTACTGTGAGTCTCCATGCCATATGAAAACACATGCTAATAATACACAAAAAAAGTGATTAAAAAGTATTCTACCTCTAAGTTCAGTCAGAGTATCAATTTTTTGTTCTAGAATTGCTTCAAGTTGGGTAGCGTAAGAATCCACATCATAGTCTACTTCTTCTGTCATCGCAAGAAGAGCTTTTTCCTCTTCCAGCCATCTAATAGATTCCTAGATAAAAATTAAAAAAACTAAATACATTAGCAAAATTTCAAGACAAGCTTCAAGACAAAGAGCTCAATTAGACCTTTTCTCAACAAGACCACACTTTTTAGTTTCTAGTCACCTCAATGTAACAGATTTCAATCCTAATATTAAACTTTGTTGTTAATTCGGCAAAACTGAAACCTTATTCCTAATTCAGCAATACTGTATGTTTTCTACATTGTTTCTTAATGCCAGCAGTCACACCACTAACAGGTAACCAGTTCTCTTCAAATCTAGAACATACATGGTTGTAAACCTAAGAAACTCAACAGAACAGAACTTTATGTCACGACTATATCCCTTCTGACAGGTATTGAAATTAGAAGTCAGACTTCAGTCTTAAGTATGGGCTGGTTGCCACTGGCTATAACCATAGTGTTATTATACAGTCAAGGAGCCAAGACAATTCTGTTTGGAGAGTTTGGAAAGCAGCTGTATAAAAGAGCAGCTATTTTAAGCTCACTATTGCCTGAGCTAACTCCCCAGATACTTAAAAGTACAGTAAAGGTTGGTTAAAGCAGCTCTTAGACATCTTTGCACTGCAAGTATTACAAAAAATAAAAAAGAAGGGGGGTGGGGGAAGTCTTGCAGCAAAGAAGAATGCAACCAGCATCTTAAGGGTTACAGAACCATGCAAAACCGATCAGGAGAACTGTCCCCATTGGAAATGCTTTGATTAAAAAAAAAAAGCAAGCAGCTGACAGTTCTAGGCATGCTGTGCCTGAAATACTAAAATTAAGTCTTTCCCTCTGTGCACAGTAGCCCAATAATTGAAAGCATGGTCCAAGCTCCGTGTGTATTTTCTGGTTTTTAGGACAGATTTGGATTTACATCGGGATAGGATTAATCTCATCTAATGTAAACTTGTACATCCTAGACACAAGGGAAGACCAACACCTCCAGAGCATGATTCATTCTGTTGGCCTATTTTAGACCTTTTGGTTAGGAAAGATGTTTTGTATCAGGAGCTTCCAGGAGGAAGCTGACAAAAGACAACTTCTACCTGGTACAGGTGGTAGATTTTGTATTGGTGCAGCCCACCTCCACCCACAGCATAAATGAATAAGCTACGCTCCAAACAAAGGGAGCTGTAGCTCAAACACATTTCCTTCCAGCGGCTGCTGGGAGGAGCAGTAATCTCCAGCAGAAGGCCAGATGGACACACAGAGGCAGTAACATCTTCACTAATGCAGTTTGTCTCTCCAGAAGTTGCAAGCATTAGGAGACAGCTTAGGCATATGGCATTTGACTTCCACACTTCTGCATGTTTTACTTCAGGGCTAATGTTTCATAATAACTAAATCACTACATCTGTTGTAAAATGTGTTACTTAGCATCCTGCTGTATTATGAACGCACATCAATGTTCCACCAAGATAGATATCTAAATTGAGAAGAGTGTGTATTCCCTGTAGGTTTAATAGTCTGCTGTTTGCTTGCAGCAGATGTGCCAAACAGACAGTCTGCCTGAAGACTCTAAGGTTACAAACAGAAGCAACTAATATTTCCTTCTGAAAACTAGTAACTCATACTTATTGCTACAATTTATTTGTGAATATAACAGGCTCCATGGCGCTGACCAGCACTACACTGCATGGGCAGTATTCCTTCCAAAGACCCCAAAGGGCAAGTGAAAACCTTTATCTGTAAAAAGGAAGCAAACAGGCAATTAGAAACTATGTGTCTCTTCTGGATCTCGCAGGGGGTGACGTCACAAAAGGATACTCAGATCAGATACTGGGAGGGAGTACTGCAGTATCTTAAGAGGGAGACGACCAAACAGAAATGCTGGTGATAGAAACATTACTATTAATTTTCAGCTCTGACATAGGAATATTGGCAGTGAAATTGAAAATTTCAAAACCCATCTGAATAAACTCCCTGTAACTAAGGAAACACAGTCACTAATGCTGGGAAAAAAAGACTACAACAAAAAACACAGTTAACAGTAAAAATAGTAAAAAGAAAACAGCAACTTTTCTTACAATGAATGCAGTCTAGTTAGGAATATTTCTTAAGAAGAAAAGGAACATTTTACTAATTTTCTGGGATCATACAGACATATGCTTCTCTCTCATCATGGGGAAAAAGGTAAGTGGTTATGGGATCTATCCCTGTTTGTTTGCCACAACAGGCTTAGCATAATAAAACAGTTTAGAAATCTCTGACAGCAATGGAATGACCAGATGACATCCTACATCTCCCAAGAGTTGCACTTTCATTGGGAAAACCTGAATTCCTAGATTAGGATAAAAGAAAGTAAAGCTCCATCTTTTACCTGGAAGACAGTCCTGTGATCTTCTACCACTTGCTCTTCCATTTCTACCATTTGTGACACAGCTTCATGGAAAGTAAACAACTGTGGAGAAACTTCCTCTTCCTAAAAACAATAGTTAAGCTTGTTAGTCTAGAAAAAACTGGCTACAGGAAATACATTGAACATGATCCATCTCTTCACAGAAGATAAAATAAATATGCAGAAGGAAGAACTTGTCAAAAATAGAATTTAATACTTCTATCAAGAGAATCTCCAGAGATATGTGGAGAGGGCAATAAATTCAAAATACTCATATAGTTAATTTTAATTTATATTCAGTAAAAATTTCCAGCCGCTAATCCTAGTGAATACCAGAAAATAGAATATTCCACGTTACAAAAATAAGGTAAAATAGTAATAGAGGAAGTCACAAGAAGGCGGCTAACTTCTAATAGGTTTTAATGCCTACAGAACACTGGTTTTCTGTCAGGGCTTTTTTTGCGTGTATATTGCAACAGACAGAAAACAATTTTCAAAAAAAAGAGAACAGCAATTATATTCAATACATTTCAGGAAATCAAAATATAATTGATCCTTTGGAAAAAAATGGAATGAATGTAAAGTGGGAAGTCTAAAATGTACACAGTGACTAAGATTAGAAGATTGCATAACATGGATTTACAAACGGGCAAATAGGGCTTCTTTAGAAACAAAGAGTTAGCAATCAAAGGGGAAAGCATTACGTAGGCTGTAATTAAGGTTTCAGCAAGTCAGTATAGTTCCTTATATGATGCCTCTGAAATCTTTTTAAAAACATACTGTAAAAATTTATTTTTAATTCCACACGAACAATGAAAAAGTATGACATGGAAGAGTATCTGCCTGGAAGGACTGTCTAGTAGGAAGCTCTAGGAGTCACTAGCACATTCTTATAAAATAAAGAGTCCTGGAAGAAAAGCCAGTTACTAAAATGTGAAATACAGCAGACACCATGAAGTATCTGAGAAGACAGAAAGTAACTTAGGATAGTAAGAATTTTTGTTTTCTATCTTTCATCAGCATTTTCACAAATCAAATTTTAATCCCTGTTGAACATTTAAGGAACCAGGACTAGAGCCGATAATCGGCAATGAGGGGAAAATGCCTGTTAAAAGATGTCCCAGCAACCTACTCCTGCAGCCCGGACAGATGTGCTGGGAACATAATGTGTTCCCCCAAGCAATGCACTGGGGTTTCACCCCAGGAAAATCTGAACACCAGGAAGAGGAATGATGGGTAGCTAGATTTCTAAAGGCAAAGAAAGGCAAACGCGATTGAAATGGGTGTGGCATTCAGGGGAAACAACGCTCAAAAACACAAGGGTGTTAGAAGTATCCTGGGACACTCATCTGAATTTAACTGCCTAAAAATATCTGAAGCTATACAGGAAAAAATGCACACTAAAGAACACCAGAGACTAGAGCAGACCCTGCCTAGACATTAAAAACACCAGCCTGCAAGGGAGAAAAGTAACACATTCTCCTCTCACACTTCAAGAAACATTTTTGGTTTTGTTTCTTTTTCTGTTATGGGAATGAACAAAACCATAAAGCGAAAGAGTGAAGAGGCATGCTGTCTTTACTTAATGATCTTGCTAACAGACTACAAATACACATTACTCTGGATTTGTTCTGCCACTGTATTTATCATCATTGCTTTCCACCTAATGCTGTAAATAACTCACGTTTCGTTCACAAAGCAGTTTGAGATCATCTCTCTGAGGAGAGCTCCCCACACCCCACTGCACCTCCAAGTCGTCAACCTGATTGGAAGCATGGTGTGTAACGGGACGGCTCTCTCCTGAAACACCAGGCTCAACCATCAGCTCTTTCACCCTATGAGCAGAAAATGTTTCATTTGTGAATTAGTAACTTCACTTGTAAAAAAGTCACAACAAAAAATAAAGCTCTACGGGTTTATGCACAATTAATTCATTTAATAAGGAGGATGATGTCAGCTTCACAAATTTAATGTACCTTTAGTGACAAAAAGATGTTTGACCAACTGCTAAAAAGCATGGACCGTTGAATTTCAACTACTTACAGGTGCATTACAGTCCACCCTCTAGCAAGAGGCATTTTCCAACTAAAATCTAAATACTTTTAAGAGGGCAACCACCTCCAAACCCTCAATATTAACTCCTTAACAAGTGAGTTAATATTTGAAAGAAAAGTTTGTTCAGCACCCTAAGCCTGTCTTTCTTTTTCTATGCACACAAGCGTGCTTTAAAAAAACTGGTCAATCAGTACCCCACTAGCTGTCATAATGCTTGGTGGATTTGCTTATGAGGAAAAATAATCTGCAATCAAGTATCTCAGAGAATAAATCAATCCTTTAATTAAAATAATTTCAAAGATGAAAATATCTTAATAAAATGTTATGCTCTTTTAGCATGAAAATTGTTTAAAAGACTGATACTGACTGTCAAAAAAAAGGCCATTTAAAAGCAAGTTTATGAAACAGATACAAAGTCTGCAAGTATACCAAGTTTTACAACATAGGTTTTCTTAAAGGGAAAAAATATTTTTTCAAGTAGCACTTATTTACAACAATGTAAACAGGTTTTCATTCATCTTCAGAGTGATGAAAAGTTTTAATAATATGTATGTATGAAAATTGTTTTCTTAGAGATATTCAAATTACCCTTAACACAGACTTGTCAGATTTGGTCCACTAAATGTACAAAGGTGACATCATCATTTTTTTAAAAAATGTATGAAGGAAACTAGCAAGCCTGGATACAGAGTGTGGATGTTTAAGGAGGGTGAACAAAATACTGGGAAGATGACTGCAGATCATGCAGAACCATTACCTGCCAAACAAAATAAAAACAAGAGTATGTGTGACTTCAGGCAAGGGATCTAATGAAAGGTTGGGTCTGTAAAATTACATGGCCAAAAAGAAAACTTAAAAATAAAGATTCCATGTATAGAATGAAGTAGACCTGGTGACTGAAGGAGAAAAGTCGTCATACTCATAGGAAGGAGAGAGATCAGAGCGACTGCCACTACCCTGTGAGAAGGGAATGTCCGAAGGACTAATTCCAAATTCCTTTACTCTGCAGCAGCAAAATACACCAGCAAATTAAAAGAAAAATGTTCTCATAAACACAGTTAAAATGACAGTTCTTTTGTTTAGCATGCTTCTTTAGCTAGTTTAACTAATTTTTTTTTAATATGAAAACACAAGTGTGCCAACATATTCAAATCTTCTGTAAACAAAGTTACAGATGACTAACAAAACTGAACAAAACCAGTGCTGCTGATTTGCAGGGGACTATAATAGCAGTGTAATCAGAAGAGTAATTTCAGATTTCAGTTTGCACAGTTAAAATTTGTTCTACATTCAGTATTTCACCAAATGGCTCCTCTTAAAATGTCAAACAACCACAACTACAAAACTTTCATTTTATTCTGCCCCATCTTACGCTGCGCACACACTGGTGTTCAGCACCTAAAACCCAACTGTACTATGAAAATGATACATTGCTAGAAAAAACTAAAATACTACACAAAAGACATGAAGCTACTTTACAGTGACAGGCATTTACTCCACAACAGCATACAAATTTAACACCAATGAGGAGAAACAGTTTCAGCACTAGTATACTAAAAAGTAGGTGTTTAATTGCTTTTGCAGTGTCTTTTTCTGGAGTATGTATTCTTTAAGGGGTAAAAGACCCAACGAGTCTTGACAAATATATAAGATCCTTTATTATGTTACTGTAAGCAGAGGAGTAGATGCCTCATTCTCACCAGGAAAAAAATCACACAGCTGGTTTAAGCGAGGCAGATTTGCTACTAGATACCTTGATTCAGACACAGAGAGATTTGGATACAGAGAGAAGTGGGTGATAAGCATTTCTAGCAGCCCTTTGTGCCAAGTTAGTGGCTGGCCAGGGTGCCCAGCCAAAGAGGAGATGTGGTTCTGCTCTATCTTTCACTAGAGCAAGCAGGCCACTAGATGGTAGTGTCTCCTGGCAAAACCAGGGTTTCTGATGGCCCAGAGTCTTGTTTGCCTACTTTGTTCTTTGCAGCATAGGGGGTCTTTAGGTTGCAGGTCTGACTGCAGAGACTCGCAGGACCTGATCACCCCATCTCCAGAAACATTAAATGAAGAACTGCAGCAGGGGAAGGCTTCTTTACCACTCACTGAAGAGAGACAAACACTTCCAGAGAGAGCAGTACAGGTCTCAGAACTGCAGCATTAGCCTCTGGAGGTTCAAATTTGTCTACACTGATATAAAGTGACCATTGGATAATAAGACTTTTTACTCAGTGGTCTCAGATATTTGCCCGAGTTGGGAAGTATAAAATTTCATTTTATGTACGAAATACACTAGCAACTGCATGCAATTCCACCAAGGGGATTAAAAAAAAAAAAAAAAAACACATTGCAGAAAGGCATTTCAGCTAACAGCCCAGGGAATCATCATGAATACTGACTACCCTCATGCAAGAGATGGTGCCTCCAGAGCCAGGGCAAAACTAACTGTGGCACCTCCCACATTCCTTGCAACCCATCTCTAGATAATGGCTTAAATGCAGTTTCTACTGATTCTATTTTACATTGTAAAAAGCAACTATTTAAATCAAATGTGAGCCTAGATCAGTAATTGGGTTTAATCTTATTAAGAAATGCAAGTGTGATCAAATTATTCAAGTAGCTAAAATAATTATACATCATTGATTAACACTATTCCAATTATCTGTCATCAACAACTGATACAGCTAAAAGCAATAATATTTTCCATACCTATTTGCGTATCTTAATGTATTTAGAGTGTTTTCACATGATCCCATCCCCGGGGAAATAGTAGCAATCTGGAAAAAACAAGTCACACATTAATAAATCACTTTGCACAGATGAAAGGTAACTACATTTTTTTTTTTTTTTTTTGATTTCCAGTTTCACTTGAGATCTTCTACAAAAACTATCTACTATATACAGCTGTACTTATACAATGCCACCTCAAGGAGAGAGTCAAGTCAAAGCTTCAATTTAAGTATTTTAACCAGACCTGGAATATTAAGAATTCACAGAAATTCAGTAAACTTCCCCCCTTTCACTGTCTTGGTAACATAATCTGTAAATGCAAAACTAACTGAAAAAACTAAGACTCCTCAAAAAAGGAAGTATGTAACTCAGAAAGTCTAATACATCCTGAAAACAATTACCAGATTATTTTTTAATGTATCTTTGTAGGCTGCTCTCCATTCAAACAGACTGCACACTGATTTGAGATCTTTTTGGCCACAGTCCAAAGCTGTACTTAATACTAAAGATAAGTATGTGTTTAAGTAAAGATTTTTTTTTCTCTATTCGAAGTTCTCTGTAAACAATACTTGAGAGCTAACTTATCAGATGTATTTGGAATCTATAGGTCTTTCCTTTTCCACTTAAATAAAATACCCTGAAGATCTCACCTTCCTTCCAGCACTCAGCAAAAATAACTGATCAAGAAGCAGTGGCATCATAATTTGTTCTAGTTTCTCTCAGTAGTCCAATTTTTTCAACTGTGCTCCTTTCAGACATTACTCGGGACAAACACTTCTATGATCCTACACACTAATATTTTTTGTGGCAGCACAGCATCAGGAGACTGAAACTGATGAAGACTAGATAATCCTGGTCTCCTCTTTCCTCCTGCTGCTGACATAACTACAAAAGCACAGGTAGTCATCCTGAGAGGCATTTTTTCTACTGGGGAGAAAGGAAAAATATGTGGTGGGAGGGAGTCAGTCAGAAAGTCTGAAGAGCCTGCTACCATACAGACTTAAGTTTAAGCCTCTAATACTGGTACACATTGGTTACTAATGAGAACAACAAGTGTAGCCTTAAAAAGATTATCTGACTGCGAGTCTCTTTATAAAGTGTTCTGGGTGCTAACAAAACCCTCAAGTTCTTAAAATCCTTCCAAACTCATTTAACGTGAAAGTATGCACCTCTTCCATCAGTTCAAGTTTCAGAGCATACCCAACACAGCACCTGCCATTAACACCAGGGGACTAGTCGCTCCGTTTTGAAGCGTTCCAAGTACAGCTGCTGCAAGGAAGTGCCACTGTAGGTGCCATCAGCTGTGTGGATACCCCGTGCAGCGCACAAGACTCAGTCTGCTGAACACAAGTGTCCACTACATCACACATCGTTCTCCTCCAGCAAGCCCAGTCCAGGCAGGGACAGGAGAACCCCAACCTCTCTGCTGCTTGCTTCCTCCCTCCTAATTCCAAGTGAGGATGGGAAAAACTGCACTATTTATGGACAGGAATATCTTTAAGACTCACAATTACCATTATTCCGATTTCAAATGTGTCTGCATTGCTTACAAGCCATCACAGTGGGATCAATGGCCCTTTTGGGACACTGAAGTCTGCAGGTTCCCACTCCCATCCCAGCAGGCTGAGGGGTCTAGTACTTCAGCCTATGACTGCAGCATGTCAGGGATGCAACACAAAGATGCAGCACTGGTTGAAAAATGAGCCTATTCTATGTAGCTACCTTGCAAATTCCAGATGATGATACATTATCCTATTGTGGAACTCTTCAAAAACAAAACTCTTTCAAAAGAGTTTTTGAAACTACTGAAGGACAAGAACTTAATAAAACTGCAATGACTAATAACATCCAAAACAAGCTATTTATGCTGACTGTATGCCTCTGGATTCCTTTAGAATGAAGCAGATCCTAGTCATAACTGTTCACATTATGAAGCTATTTTCCAAATATTTTTATGAAATTAAAAAATATTTCCAAATCATGTTTAACCTTACATATAGAAGGGAATGCTTCATCCTCAAAGGTCTAACTTTCAAAATTGCAACAGGAAACCCGTAAATGATGAAAAGTCAAATAAAAATGAAGTGTAGAAATTACCAAATAAATTAAGAATAAATTTTGCTGATGAAATCCTTGATAAAAATTACATGTAAACAAAGACTAAAATCAGAATGTCACAAGTGGTCTAATACTGAGAAACTACATGAAGGAGTAACAGAAGAATGAGTTTGAAACATTTCATCATGAAAGGGTTTTCTTAATTCTTCAGAATTTTAAGACAAAATAAGAAAATGTAAGAAAACAAATATTTCAAGCACATTTCTACTCACTTTTAGAGGGGACATTTTTGCTTAATTTAGAACCATATTAAATATAAAAGAATGCAAGCTTTATCAGAAATTGAACATCCATATATCATGCATTATTCCCAATGGCATTCTTACACATCTAAATGGTAAAAAATGTTACAACCATCAGAAGAGTAATAATTAAATAAAAAAGCTTCACCAAAACAAAGGCAGCTTGTTAGCCCTTTAAGGAGGTAAGGGTGATGGTGAGAACGTCAAGAAATATTCACAAATGTTAATGATTCTACATACAGAGAATAACGTCCAGCAGGCTACCTTTCCAAACCTTCTTAAGCTGTCTGGATGCACTAGCTGAAGATGCACACCTTAGCTTTCTGATCCTGTACAGGATTTATGAAGTTATAGAATCATTGAATCGTTTGAGTTGGAAGGGACCTTTAAATGTCATCTAGTCCAACCCTGTTGCAGCAAACAGGGACATATTCAACTAGATCAGGTATATCTCAGTGGGAAAGAAAATAATCCTGTCTTTTCATCATCAGGAGACTTAAGGAGAAAAAAGATTTTTTAAAAAGCTATTTCACCTCCATTTTTGAATTAGAACCATACCTAACAGCTAATGGGAAGACTAGGCTGCCCCAACATAACGGTTTTCATGTGGTCTGAAGGCTTCTTTGGTTTCTAGACTAATCAGGAGTCTGCCAAAAGTAACCAACACAAACAAGCCTAGCAATGCGTGACCACTACAAAGAGCTTGCATTTCTTTAAGGAGAAATGTTAATGCATAAATAAAAACAACTGGACATCAGTGTTTTTATCTGTCCTTTCCACCATCTGATTAATTCTGTTTTACAGTCTGATGCAAATGCACATTTATACAATATACAAGCATTCATCCCATCTATCCAAACTATCTCCCCATCAACACCCAGAGCATATTCTGTTGTCTTTGATACCAACTTTAGTCTTTGTCACTTTAAGATCTTAACTCACCACCATACTTCCAGTCTACACCACCTTTTCCAAAATTCTGAGTCAAACAATACTCTCGTATAATTAAGACCTTATCAAAAATAAACAAAAAACCAAACCTCTTAAGGCAGAAGTCTTTCTAGCTAGGTGCCTAGCTAGGAAACTAGAAAGAGCAGTAAGAAAGAAAATAAGAAAATAGAAAATAAGAAAAAAGGCCAAGGAAAAGTGAGAAGGGAGCATGTTATCTGAAAAGTCTCCAATGAAAGTCTTGATCCACATAGTGTTAGTGGATAAACTTAAGTCCAACACATTGCCAGTAGCATGAGACCCATTTTAAACATAAAAGCCTAAATTCCCAGCATCTTTTCTCTTTGTAATTATTAGACCAAACAGTTAACCAAATCAACTTACCATACAGGTACGTGAGTTCTCCCCAATGAATGAATCTCTTAGTACCTGAGTAAGTTTACTTGCTCTGAAGGGCGTATGAGGTTTATTTCGGCCTAAGGCTCTAATGCACTCCTGAAAGAACAAATAGGTTTATGCATTTTTCTTTAACATGGGATGAATAAATATAATACAAATTCAATTCAAAATCAGAAACCACAAGCCTTAGTTATTTTGCTGTCCCCTAAAATATCATTAAAATTTACCATTAAAGCTTGCATTCAAGACAGGTTAGGCTTTTACCTCTCATTAAGTTCAGAAGGGGTAGGAACTTAAAAAGGAGTTAGGAATCTAAAAATTTTAATCTGTTTGTAAATGTAACGTAAATGTAAACATCCAAATTGATTACAACTACTGTAACCACCACCACCACAACAAAAAAAAAAAATCAGTGCGGATGTTCAATGTCCAGACTAACAATTACTTCTGGTTATCAGCTGCAAAAACCTGAATGAACAACAACTTCCACCAGCAGAAGCAGTGGTGACTGGGACATGTGTTGACTATCAACTAAAAGCAGTAGCTTTGACTTTGCCTCTGCCAATAACTTAATTTACAGCTCAGAAGAAAACAAACTTTCTGAAAGCATCCGCAGCTCACAAACCTAGTAAGCACAGTTCTCTATTGATATACTCAATATTGGAAGACGCTGAAGTATTAAGACAGTTAAGACACTTGCTTTAAAATATTCTTCCTGTGAAAAAAACAGGATAAGGTTTCCTCTTCTGCTCACAAGGCTGTGAGACTAAACTAGTATTTGCGATTGGTTGGAGAGTTCCTGTGAGAAATATTTAATAATATTTACATCTATAAAGTAACTATAGAAGTTAAAGCAGCAACTAAATACAACAGTGCAAAACCAGGACTCCACTAATCCAAAGATCACTTCTGCCCACTCAGAGCTCCAACATCAACTCATAAAACACTTCTTATACAAACAAACTTTAAATTTAAGTTTTTTTGTTGTTATCATATTTTCGTTATTAATTCCAGTTTCTGCCTTTGCATTAATACTTTGTGTACAGGCATCTCTTTAGAAGCATGGCTCCCTTCATACAGTTTTAATATGTCTGTACACACAACTTCAAACAACTGTAATTCAAAAGCTTTTAAAATTAGAGCTTTGGTTTTAGCAGCACTAAGGGACAGAATGGATGTTGTGTTACAGGAATAGTTCTACAGCAGTTCAGCTAATCCTCTGGCTGCAGCCATATCCTTGTGGCCTTTTGAAATTTCCTAGAAACAGCTTCCTCTAAAAGCCAGGGTAGAAACTGTGGGATGATAATCCAGGAATGCATTGCAACTGTGAAACAGCATAGACCAGAACTAAAAATGGGCTCAGAAGAAAACTGCCATGACACAGAGAACATAACACAGGCAAGTTGGCTTTAACTACAGTGAATATTGAAAAAACTCAGCAGTAATATGAATTTCATAGAATGGACACAGCTCAGACAAACAGACTGAAGCTTGCTGAATGTGCTTTTCATATGCAAATGCTCAAAAGGACTCAAAAACTTACAGGTGAGCAAGGCAGTGCACTCCTTGAATTTTTAAGATTTGTACATTATTATACTTACATAAGGAGAAAAGCAGATTAGACAGGAAAAGCGACAACAGATTTTCAACAAGTGTCATTACAAACTAAAAAAAGTATCAAGTGTGTGTTGAATTACTAATACGACAATCGGCAAGTTTAATTAAGATATTTTACTGTAATAAGTTTTACTTTGCTTACTCCTGAAGAATCTGAATTGGATTATCTCCTTATTAGTAAAAGGATTATAGGAGGACACTTCCAGCTTCTATATTAATGGAGTTTTTAACTACTTTTGCTTTTTATCACAGCTCAGACAACCAGGTAACAAAATGACAACACTACTTCCACGTAGAAACATTACAGAAATAACTTCCTGTAACAAAAATCTGAACAGGTTAAGACAGGACTGATATCCATATAGAAACAGCAAATCTTGGATTAGCACCAAAGACCACTCCTCAGAGCGCACTTATTTAATTTGAACATGACATTAACATTCAATATTGAATACAAATGGGAAAAGCTGTGTAATATTTTTTGGGACAGAAGAAAAATGGAAGACTAGCCTATCATTGTATCTTCTGGTACTGCTGTTTAGACCTCCGCAAGACCTCCACCAATTTTTATTTCCCCTTGCCTGTATAATTTAGACCACAATCACTAGTACAGCAGCAGCAGAACCTTCTACTGTAATTATGAAAATGAACTAAGGATGTTGTCTGGGTATTGCACTGAAGGCACTAGCCAGTACAAAATCAACAGGTAAACTGAAAAGAAAGAAAAAAAAGAAAGAAAAAAGCCAAACCAAATCAAGCAGCTTTATTCAATTATATTTGGAAACTAGTGATAACATCAACAATCACATTATTTACTTTGTTGCTAAATCAAACCAGGCCACAGTTTTGGAACTGTAGCTTCCAATTCTTCCATGTGCCACACAATTTTGTAATGGCACACTATAGGTTACAATGTTGTGGTGTTTTGTGAGATCTGCTTAGTCAGATATAAGCCTTCCCCTAAGTTTATACTGGGGATAAAAAAGTAAATACAGTGATTTGGGCGTTCAGATTCTTTTATCAAAGCCACAGTGGTGGTGCTGAGGGTAAACATACGCAAAACCAAACAACAACAGACATAAGTTCTGAGACATTGAAAACTGTTGTTTTCCCAGCTAGGATCAAAAAATTACATTCCCTATTTAGACTGAACCTCTTTCAAGCATTATAAAACAAAGAACAAAAAAACGCATATGAATATTTAAATAGTATTTCTTAGTTCTCTTGATGCGTCCTGGATTAATATATGAAAATGGGTAAAGTAGCCGTATCAGACAGTTTGCTACAAGGAAGAGCAGTCAAAAAAGGATTCCAACTTTCAGGGGTTATTTCAATCTATTTGTTATTTCTTTCTGGATAAGTTGCTGTTGTGCTGCTTTACTGAATAATTAACAGTGGTAAATAATTTAATATATTTTTTTATATATATAAAAAAAACAACTGAGTTCAGTAAGAATATTTCCAGTTAGCATTTCAAACCTTGAATACTCAAGTCAGTCACCTGTCCTCCCATTTTAGATATATATCAATAAAATCTTCAAATTCAGTCATTGGGGTCTTTTTGTTGAAGGGTTTGTTGTGTTTGGTTGGGTTTTTTTTTGAATTACATGCAAGTCGATAGCACAATGTTTCTGCAGTGTTTCTTCAGGCATTTAGAGGAAAAATCAATACATTATTTTACCTGTCACATCAGCAGACAATGTAGACAAGCAAAGTCTGCAAAAACACTCATTGCTATAATATGTAAGAGGTATCCACCTACTCAAAGGTGATGGAAACAGTTCAATTACCTTGAGTGCTAAAAGGCTCTTGTTAATTTCCGCACCTTCCAGTCGTGTCTGCCTATCTGCACTTGAAGTATCCGCGCCTCTTTCGTTGCCAGCCAGATCAATCAGAGAGAATTTACCATGTAATTTTCCTTTCTTTCTGAGAATGATCTGAAACACTGCATGGCTTCGAGAAGAGTGTGCATTTGCAGATGTCTGGCCAGATGTCCTTTGAACAGAAGAGAAGGGAAGGACATAGGAACAGGCAGAGGACCAAACACATTAAACATACTAACCTCATAACATTAGTTTTTTTCAGGGCAGAGTCCTGTATTTTCCCACATTTGTTGACCGCATGTCTAACGTTCTTGTGGACACTAGAGATGCAACCTTAGTAAATGCATGTACACACTACAATTATACCTCTTTTTCCATCTCTTCGAACAGAAATGGAAGATTAGTAACATTTTACCTCCCTTTTAAAAGCAAGAATAATCAAAGATTTCAAAGAATCAGAGAGTTTGCATGTAAAATGCTGATGGCATTTTTATTTGCACAGGCAGTAGTCTAAGCACAAGGCTAATTTTAAAAACAGTGAAGCTAGATTCTTAAAAAAAAAAGTTACGCTTAACCTCTGTCACTACGTATCAAGGCCTTTTAGAGCTGAAGAATCTGGCAGTATTCCAGATTATAAATGGTGTGAATTTAAGTCTGTAAGCTGCTTACGTAATGCATGTAGTTCACATCCTGTAGAAAAATCAGTTATTTCTCTCTACGAGAGAGAGGAAGTGTAAATATCTTTATTTAAAAGTTAGGCAGATTCCTTTCATGCAGACAACATCACCAAAAACCCACTGAATTTTAAAGAGCCATCACTATGAAAAGACCTGAAAAAAATCTTGTTTCTGATTCTTTAATGCAAATGAAGAACTGGCATGAACTATGGGAGATACCTGCAGCTGTTGCCCATTTCAATCAGCTTAAGAACATCTTCAACACTTCTGACTTCCCGTTCCTGTAATCCCACCACCTGGACTTGCTGTTTACCATCTTCTAACACTCTTAATTTTGTCTTCCTGTTCAACAAGTCGAAAACCTTGGGGGGGGCGGGAACAGAACAGTTAAAGGGGAGTTTTAAAAGACATCTGTATTTCAAATCCTGTATCAAAATATGCAAAGCATTCTATGGAAAAAACATGATTGGAAGAGAAGTGTAAAGAATTATTTGAAATAAAGATTTTAATACAAAGAGGAAAACCATCTTTTATGTGACAAGCTCAAAATCTTACTTGTGAAAAAGAAATTCCCCCCTTCCTCAGAGAAAGATCAGGTACTTACCTTACCACTGTAGATCTCAAAAAATGTTGCATATACTTCAAGTTCTAACTTCTTATAGCGTGGTTTCTTCAGCATCAAAAAGACATCTCGAGCTATGAACACATTTCCAGAATAAAAAGATACCTCATTATGTGTTTTTATTTAGTGAAGACCCCTCAACGCATAACAGCCTATGTAACAGCATCTCTCATACTTTTCAAGTATAACACATAGGGTCAGTCAACCAAGTTTAAGCTGCCACACTACAACAGATGATGCAGAAAACCTCAAAATTATACACTCGATTAATCATCCATTATACTTACTACATTTTTGGAAATAATCTATATATACATTTATTTTACTGTGTAAAGACACATCTAGGAACTACTTTTAATCTTACCAAAGCTCCACTGTAATGCAAAATATGTAGACCTTTATGTTTGTATGACAGAGTAGAAAATTTCTTGATCTCAACTAATTGCAAAATCCAATAGACCAATAGAGTCTCACCTGCGAGTGCATATATTCCTTTAGAACAATCTTGGTTCCTTCCTGAAAAGTCACCACCCATAGTCTAGATTTAAACAACAACAGATCAAAAATATGCTACAAAAATCACAGAACTATAACTTCAGTATTTTTTACTTATTAGAACTTCTTAAGTATATCATTGACTTGATTTTGGCTGGGATAGAGTTAATTTTCTTCTTAATAGCTGGTACAGCACTGTTTTGGAATTAGGATGAGAATAAAGTTGATAAACACACAGATGTTTTAGTTGTTAAGTACTGCGAACTCTAAATCAAGGACTTCAAGTTTCCCATGCGCTGCCCATGAGCAGGTGCACGAGCTGGGAGGGAGCACAGCACAAACAACTGGCCCAAACTAGCTGAAGGAATATTCCATATCATAGAACATCGTGCCCAGTATATTACTGGGGGTGAGCTGGCCAGCATCTGTCCATCACTGCTTAGGGACTGGCTGGGCATCAGTCAGCAGGAGTGGGTGGTGAGCCATTGTATTGCGCATCACATGTTTTCTCTGGGGTTTATTCCCCTCTCTTCCTGTCTTTTTTTTTTAATTATAATAATAATTATTATTAACAAATTTCATTATTAAAACTGTTCTTATCTCAACAAGTAAGTTTTACCTTTTTCCAATCTTCCTCCCCATCCCAGCCAGGGGACTGGGGGGAGAGTTGGGGGACTGCAGGGCATGAGCAAGTGACTGCATGATACTGAGTTGCCAGCTGGGGTTAAACCACAACCATTATATATAAAAAGTATATTGCTGACACGTATAAAAAATACTTACATGGGTCTTTCCACTGCCTGTTTGCCCATATGCAAAACAGGTGGCCATTCCCCCTTCAAATACCGTCTCCACTAATGGTAGAGCTGTAAACCTTAAATGCAAAAAACAGTACCTAAGAAACTGAGTTACTTTAAGGGGCCACTACCACAAGTTTGCAACCTTGATGCTTCAGAAATGTAAACTCTGGGCCTCCTTTAAAATGCAGAAGGCATACCCATTCATACTAGTGATTTTTTGAACTAGCATTCAAACTAGTGTGTTTTTTAATATTAACAAAAAGTTTCAACCCAGCATTGCAGCTCATGGATTAAAAAATATTTAAAATTACAACTTAACCAAAAAAACAATTACTAAAGTTACTTTCTCCCTTAAACTGAAGAATGTTTTCCAGTACAAAGTGAGCAATTTTAGTATGTTGGAGAAAACTGGAGTAACTTGCCACATTATCATTTTCTCCACTGTGATCCCACAGTTCTGGTGAGAGCAGATGACAATAACTGTCTTGCTCTTACTTGTGCTACTGCAGAAGGCCTTGAAGCAGATTACCCTTCAAGTAATAATCATTATTGTGCCATATAAGGGAGAAGGAGAAAGCCTGTACTGCTACACAGACCAGAGATTTACTTTTTCAGTATGAATACAATCATTTTTCAGTATTTTCCATTTTTGCTATGAATTTATTAATTAACTAATAAAAATTGTCTGGATAAAACTCAGTACAAAAATACAGCAACACTGTATGCCAAAAACAACCCTCATATTTAAACACTATGCTCAGAAAGACAAACAACAGGAAGGAGGAAGATTAGAAGAACTGATTGTCGAGCGGGAAAACTTGCAAGAGGCACATATCACCAGCTGCTTCACTCCCCTGCAGCTCTTCAGTGTTGAGAAAGGAAATATGTTATCAGTAGACAACCATTTGAAACAGAAATCTCCAAGGGCACAGCTTTGCTGTTTGTAAGTCTTCTTTTGTTGGTGTAAACTAACAACTATACAGATTTTCATTTTGCTACCCTTCTCCTGCTAATTGTATCAAGCATTAAGACACAAGTTTTAATTTTCAAGGGCTTTCAATAATTTTTACCATGAATTTTCTGTTATCCACCAACAGGATGTTAGCATCCAACATCAGGACATGATCCTAACTTTCACCTCCTAGTTGCTGTATTTAAGACAAAAATTAAGATATTTCTGTCACTACTCATTAAGGCTACGGGAAGCACCTTCCAAGCATAAAGAAAATGATCTTCATCAAATTAACTTTGAATACCAACATTCCTTGCAAAAAGTTCCAAAGTATTTAAACATACCAATATTACAAGCTGTAGTCATGTCTAACCTTGCCTGCTAACGTGGTCTACTCCACTGAGTGACTTGTACAAGGTAAACAGCTACTTCTGAACACATCTTTAAAGGCACTATGGGTATTATTCTGTGCCAGCTGTGGAAGTGACAGGAAGCATAAAGGAGAAAACAGGGGTCCAAATACATTGAGGCTGGAAACAGATGTGTCTGTTGCCTTTGTTTTTTAAATCAGAAAGATTTAGCATTTTGAGCAAGATAACCTAGCTCCATACACCTCCATGTTACATCAGCCACACTTCTTCCGGTATCCCAGTTAGCTCAAGTACCTCAGCAATACACCAATATAACCTGTCTTGCCTTCCTTGTCCTCTTTCCCTATGCTGTCCTGATTTGTGTCTATCTCTTAATTATCTTGCATACAAACTGCAAGCTCTTTGGAGCCTAGGCTGTCCATTTCTTCAAGTTTCCTGAAGACCAAAAGCCATGACTCAGGTTCCTCAGGTGCTGCACACACATAATAAGACAATAACCCTGAGGCAAATGGAGAGCCATGAAGCTGTCCAAATATTCCGTAGCTGAGGAGGCAGGCAATACACAAAAGAGCCTGGAAACCAGCAGGGCTTGGTGGCAGACAGAGCAGGACTGAGGTCAATGGAGGTGAAAATGACATTGCAGGTGAAGAATTCATGATAAAAGAGTTAAACCAAAAGTGAACAGGCAAAGAATGGAGGTAGCAATACACATATCTGGTAACATAGAGAACAGGAATAAAGACAATGAACAAAGTAAGCCCACAGTTATTGGAGATACAGGATAGAAAAAAGATTCACCAAAAAAAGCATATACACATACCTGTAAACCATTTCATTAGAAGCTGTGTCATCAAAGGCATAGTCAAAACGAAAAGTTTGGTTTTCTAGGTACCTTGTTAAATCCACCTTTTGTTTTGGTTCATGTACCATCACAACATCTTTACTAGGAATTGTTATTACGTCAAGGTCTTTCAACGAAGTTTCTATAAAATAAGTGAAATACACATCTAACTAGCAACACATTTTATTTTATTTTTTTTTTTTACATTTTTTTCCACTGTTTACACTCTTGTAACATCTCAGATAACACAGCTCCTCCAAGTAACAACACTGCAATGGATCTGGGCTTCTGATGCCTAGGTAGTATTCTGCCAAGTAAGAGATCTCATTTTGGAAGTCTAGTCATCCTATCCTACCAACTGTTAGAAATTAAAGAGTTTGTACAAAGCTGGTTAGAAAAACTGAGATCATTAATTGCAGCACTATCATTGTAGCTTGTTATGTATTCTATAATAACACTTTCCATGGATATCAGTCCTTTTTCCTGGGGACTTCTATACTGTTTTACAGATTACTGCCATAACCTTTGAGTTTACATAAATAACCTCTCTACCAGAGAAACACTGAAAGCCCTGTACTGCTTGGACTGACAAACCTGAAAATACAAAGAAAATAATATCCTTAAAATAATCTGCTTTATTTCAAAATTTTATCATTGTATTTTCCCCTAAAACCTGAATTTTAGTCATATGCTCACATCTTTCAAGAAGAAAAAAAATCCTTTCATTCTACACAGCCATTTTCATTTGTGTATTCCTCCCACAACCTGAAGTATACATCTTTTATATAAAATTTCTTCAAAGTAAAACCCTTTCTAAAAACTACCTTGTAAGCAGAAAAAGCTGAAAATGCTAATGATCTTGCCTATCACTGGGAATGACCAAAAGCAGTCTCAATGTGATTTGAACAATGAGATCCCTGGTTATAATTACCACACAGCACTACAATTTATTGCTAATTGTTGTATGAGATATGAATCAGCAAAACAGAATCCAGTGAACCATGATATGCACAAAAATAAAGATCTTTTGTATGTACAGTCAGGATCACTAACGTGTCCTACTTGCATTTCTATGTAAAATTTAAGGCATGCAGCTCAGGAATTTGATGTGAATCAGATAGACATCTTTTCATTGGTTAATATACTGATCAAACAGTACAATTGTTACCATTGCAAGACGTTACACACCAACAGAAATATGCACTCAAGTAACTATATAATCAATTTTTCAGCTGCACTGCAATGAAATAAAAAGCAATTATTCTGCAGTGACCACAGAGAAGAAATAAGGTACAGTGATGAAAAGAGATGTATGACAGTAAATTCTTTGCAGAAAAGCTTTTTAGTTTTAGTCAAAAACTGATTTTTCTTAAATAATTGTTTGGAATAAGACATTTACCTGCTCCCAGCTATCTGTTATGACAACCTGTATTCCTTGTTGATGAAAATTTGTAACAGTGTCTCTGAAACGCACTATACATTTCTCAATTATAAATATACATCACTGAAATAAAACCTTAAAGTGTCAATCAGAACACCTACTTCCTGCAAAGTCAATCCACAAAATGATTCGTGCTGAGAACACCTGAAGATTTTAGTGTTTGTGAGACTGACAAAAACTATTTTTCCTCTTCAGGGGGTTACACATTAGTATCATTGATTCTTTTATAATCTTATATTTTAAAACATGGCATGAGAAATACTGTTTCTTATGAAGTGTGTATTTTCAGAATATTCTATCACGTGGGTATTAGATTATCTCCATGGTTCATCCCCTGCATAGACTTCATCAATAGAATTCATTAATATAATTCATTCATCTAAATAAGCCATTAATCTAATGGCATATTCTTTAAAATGTAAAATAACTTTGCTGCCAATCTCATTTCTACTTAAGACACTCATCTTCCTACAAACTCCTCTGAACTATGTTTTTCAATAGCTCCAAACCATTAACACCCAAGACATGTAACTTTCACAAAATACTCATGCCCCATGATAACCTGCTCTCATTTACTGCAATTTCACTTTGTTCATCTTCAGCACAGGTAGAAGGTGACATTTCCCCCAAATGTATCAGGTTTCTAAGTCATAGTTTATTAAAGACAACCTTCAATGTTGAAACAGAGATTCAACTGCTACCGGACCTGCATGTTGAACATCTTTATTAATAGGTCATGCAAAACAGTTTCAATTAACCAATTTCTGAGATTGTGCATTGCTTGCAGATCACTAAAAGAAAAAAATCAGGGAATAAGAAATAGTAAAAGTCAAAAAGAAGAAAAAACTGAAGTAGTGGAAGCAGCAATGTGGAGGCAAAAAAATACACTATATACTAACTAACTATAAGCTAAAAACTAACTATATACTGGTATCAACATGTTTTTCCTTTCCCATACATACTCCCATTTTCCTCTGGACATGCTCCAGATAATCCTCAATGTGTAGTTCTGACAGTACAAAAATAATAAATGCATCCCATGTTGTTTCAGAGTCAGAGCGATGCTCTTTGAGTCCTTTAGCTAAACAAACCATAATAGAAAGAGAAGGAAAGAAACTTCCTTCAAAATGAAAGTCAGCTTACTTAAGTGCTGGATTCAGACAGACTGCAATCCAGAAGCATTTGCCTTCTTCCCACTGAAAGTAAAAAACTTAATGGGAAGATTGGGATCTAACTGGAGTTGAAAACCTGAACTTTTTTTTATTAATACAGACTCCAGGTTGATGAGCAGGAAGGAAGAATAAAAGTTGTGATATTAATCATGTATTTAAAAAGTCATTAGGGAGTCATTCCAGTGCCTAACAGTTTTTTAGTGGTATTTCACGCGCCCTAGAGTATCTTGCCCAGCGCTGAGCAGCAATACCAGGGGATAAAAGTCTCCAGTTTGTCTGTAATCCACTAGCTTTGAAAGCATGTCTTGGATGCCTCTGGGCACCTATCATGTCGTAAGACATTAGTATTTAAGCACCTGAATTGCTCCCTTAATGTCTGAACAAGACTACTTCAAAGTATAAAAATATTTGTACATAAAGTGTGTGTGAAAGTTTTTGACAGGTAGCGCTCTGCTCAGGAGATCACTTAAGGATAGTTTAAAAGAATGGTGATCCTAAACATAATATAAGAATACTGAAGAAATTAGAGTAGAATTAATTCCCAGATTAACTAAATGCATCCTAGATTACCATAGATGGAAAAAAAAATGCAGTCGCTGTGCCTGAGCTCCCAATCCATCAAATTGTGACAGTTAAACTACTTTTCTCCCCATCTTTATCCTGGTTATGATGAGTCTATGAATTCTATGGATCCATCACGTATTGTCTAGTGTAACTGTTTTGCCTTTGATCTAGATCTTTTTAACAGAAGCAATATTACTAACAGAAAATAGCTTTTCAGAGAAAAAAAATCAGCAAAATCTTCAATAGACATACCTTTTTTATTGAGTGGTCGTTTCCGTACACACACACATATCCTATGTTCATCAACCTGCAAAGGAAATGGTCTTTCAGTGAACTGCACCCCAATTCCAGTTATGTAATATTTTATTTTACTTCTGTTCTTGAATTAATTAACCAATCATTTAAACAAAGAATTTTCCAAGGCCGTGAGTCAAAAAGCCCCCTGTGTCTGCACAATAGCCAAGAACCTGACACTGAGAACCATACATTAACAAAACTCCCTGCAGACAGTGTAGAGTACAAGACTGAAATATTGGAATACTGCAAGCAAATCCAGCTCTAACAGGGTATACAACACAGAGAATTTGTCACAATCTCTGAGATCTGATAATCCTCATCATTTAAGGGTTCTGCTTCTCTGACTTCTCTGCAAACCAAAGGTCTTCATCAGCTTCAAAGATCAAACATTAATCTTTATACTCAGCAGGGTTTTCCAGAGAAGCTTAATGGTTTTGTGTGCACATCCCCTGGCGTCTCAGGAAAATTTACAATACAGAGTCTGAGTGACTACTTAGTATACATTGGTATTATTTTAAAGTAAAAAGATATTTAAATGGCATAACATAATTAACAGTAATTTAGTAACCTAGGGCTTACAACACCTACTAATGTTAATATAATCAAATTACTGAAAAAACCCCAAGTTATAAATAGATACTCATATATATTAAACTACTTATTTTTGTATTTACAGACAGAAGTATACATTGAAAAAACTGAAAACAGCAAAACCACAGAAAGATTAAAATTTTCGATGTTGCTGGGTTACTTACAGGATCTGCAGTTGTCAGTGGTCTATAATCCAAACTTCCCCTGAAATCTCTTATCATACACATAATTTCATAATTTGGGTTTGTAGCATCAACTTCCTACGGAAGTAAGCAACAGAACTTCTAATACACTGTTTTCCCTAAAATGTACTAATTTCAGTATCTTCTGTATTTATGTAAAAGAAAAATATACATTAACTGAAATATTTCTGAAATTTTGGAGAAAAAATAGTGTCTCAAATCCAAGTTGAACGCCTTTTTCCATTCTGTTGCAGCTAATTTACTGATGATACAGCAAACCAATTACATGCTTTCCATTTTATGGTTCTGGTTGGCATTTAACAGAAAATAATTTTTAATTGAGGCCTCATTAACGGCCTATTCAAGAAAGAAAAATTACTTCCACCTTCGCCAAAATCTTCACACTAAAGACACACCTCCATGCAACTGCACAGCACCAGACACCATACAGAGTCAACACTTAGGCTAATTAAAGTAAGGCAGTCCAACAGATGAGTGGGTAACACTCCATTACGCAGGTACAACACACCCCCCCCAGGGGACCAGTGCAGGCACCCCAGCTGCTGTAAACACAACCCTGAATTCAAGTCAGTTAAAGGAGCTTGATCCTACTACTGGTCCTGAGTTAACTGCTACAATGCACTGCAAACTCATTTAACAGTCCTAGAGCCCCCTAAAAAGCAGAAGCAATCCCAAGGATACACAGGACACTACATCCAGGGTTAGAAGACCTTTCACCCCTAAACCTGGAGCCATCAGTATCAGAGCAAATGGACACCTTAAGAGGCCATACGTGGAGCCCCTCCAAGTCCTGCTAGGCCTGAGCCTACTGTGAGCTGAGCTGGTGCTCTGCAGAATAAACCAAATGTCCTTCCTGTCACTTCTCCCTGCAGTTGACAGTTTTTACACCATTTCAGGACATGCTGCTGATGCCATATGTAGCCAGCTCTGGTGCTCAGACCTTAAGTTTTTCATGGCTCCCCTCAAATGATATAAAACTCTAAATCACAGCTGGTTGTGGAAACAGCATAGGCACTCTCAGAAAGCACTGCACTGGGGTTAACAAGCTGGAAGGGCACCAGCTCATGACTCCACACCTGTGACACAGCCAATCCTCACCACAGATAAAACTGTCCTGGTAATCAGAAGCTGAATGTACCGTGATGTTGTTCACCCCGATGACAGTGAACTAAAAACTGCTGACAGTAAGTCCACACAAAAAACCACTGCTGAAACATTTCCTTCTAACATTTAGAAGGAGCATTGCTTTATTTATGGAAAAAGTGTTTGAATATTCTTCAAACCATGTTTAAAGGTCTTGGCCACCTGAAGACAGTGCTTGGCCAATTATTGCTGCATTTCACAGCAGCAACAACAACAGAATACACAAAGCAACACAAAGCACAGGTACATATAGATCCCCAAGAAAAACAGAGCTTCCTGGAGCTAAGGCTCATATCCAAAGACAGTTTTCACAAAAGCAAGAAAAAGAACCTTTTAGGTGTAATACCACATCAAAGTATTTTAATAGATAAAGCCGAAAAAAAATGTTTGCTCCTCACACATAAAGACAAATGTTTTGCATTTGAGTAAATGGATGGAGATTAGAGAGTATGAATTCACAGGTGATTTTAGGTCAGCTTCAAAACATCAATAAACCATGAAGTAGATTGCCTGAATTATTGACACGGTGGTGGTACTTCTCATGTCAGTAGCGAGCTGGTACTATCTGTTCAGACACTAACACACATAGGGCCACCAACAAGATTACACTACTAGTTTTGCCAAACCTTTCACACCACTGTGACAGGAATTAATTTAATATGAAGAGATTTTTTCTCACAGGATTATCAACTTCGTTTCTTTTATACAAGTTTCTAACAACTTGCTGCCAAGCTCCTTGCATGATGCAAAGCTAAATTACAAATGTGTATACCGGGTTAAAGAAAAAAAGTTAAAAATCACTGTTCAAATTGATCTATAAAGCATCAAAGATCATAAAGAACAATTTATCATAATGTTGTAATACTTCTTGTAGAATAACAGAGCTATCTAAAAGCCAAAGGTCTGATTATCTTCAACAATATATTTTCCCTAAGAAATGGCTCTCATCAGCACTCAACCTTTAAAGACCACGTGGCAAGACAAGCCATTGTAAGCAATTATTTCTGTTGAAAGGAAAAAAGAGGGGGAAAACTGTCTAAAGTAATAGCTATGACAGCAATGCAACAAAGCACCAAAATTATTCATCAAACTTGTATACAAAAAATGAAAACATTTAATTTCAAGATTACTGAATTTCATAAAAATTACTAAGGACTGAAAAAAGCACAATGATTTTGCAAATTTCTCTTGCTGACATACGTTTTCCATTCTAACTAAAAATACTAACCTGAGCTTTTTTTTCTCTGAGTTCCTGCTGCTGTAACCTTCTTTTTTCACGTTTCTCTTGCAGCTTTTCAACCTCTTTTACACAATTTGATTTTCTGCGTGCTTAAAGAAAATGATATAATTTTAGAGTATTTTGTGTTGCATGTATTTAGTATTTACAATGTAACATTTCAATTATATATTGTCAATAATTAGAATGCATTTAAGTCAACTCAAGCAGATCAGTATAGTACTGAATAGTTATGGTAATTTCTAAAATTCATAAAATAAATCATTTAGAAAAAAGTCATGGGAATGGGACAATAATTACATGACCAAAAAAATACAAGTACAATGACCCTCAAAAAAATATTTGGAGAGATACATGTGATCTCTTGGTTCCAATTAAATGAAAGCCTAGGCAAATTAAAAAAAGAAAACAGCACTGCCGTAGTTTAAAAAAGATCAAGGAAAACTAAATTCCAAATACTAGCACAACTGTGACAAAAGTGAACACCTGTTTAGTGACAGCTCTCTGAAAAAGCTCCTTGAGGAGCCCACAGACAACTGCACATGTAGACAGACCTACTGTCATTTATGGACAACAACATAATCCAAGAGAATGTACATGTAATGCCCAGAACGAATGAATCCTTGATACGTGGTTTACATACAAAGGGGTCCAAATTCCTTTTTTGTAGCTTGAATTGGAGATAAATCTGGTAAACCAGGCAAACCACCATTCTGTTGAGAGGAGGAAGGCTGCTCAGGAAGCTGACTAGGTCGTGCACGTACAGAACCAACCACTGCAAAGGAAAAGAACAAAGCTCATCTGGACATAGAAGAGTTAACATTTCTACTCAATTCTGAACCACTTAGTTATGAGGACATAAAACAAGGCCCCTTTCCAGACACAACAATTTATTAGGGGTGAGGGGGAGCCATCCATGTAGAACATCTATTAATAAAGACATTTGGTATGCAGCCTTTTTCATACACCAACACAACATAATTGAGTACTAACACTGCACATGCATATTTTCAAACACTCTACTGCAGAATTAATACAATTCATCATGTGCACAGAATGAAGGGTGTACTGGGAGATAAGTAGTCCTGAAGCTTAAAGTGCTGAAATTTTACTTATATTGTGATTATACCCAAAAACTGAGTGACAAAAGAAGCCTCACTCTGTTCCACGTTCTCTAGATGTTACAAAATGGTACCACCCCATTGAGCCAACGATCTCTGAAGGAGCAAAGGCATAGAAATGAAAGGCAGCAAAGTGCAGCTCTACCTGTGAGTGGAAGTAACAAACTTCTTTGACACTATACTGGGATACAGATATAATCAATATGTCTAAACATATGCATCGATTCTACTTGTGCTAAGGATGCCAATTTCTGAAGATGTAGTAATGTCTGTTCCCAGTGAAAACAGTGGGAGTGGTGAGCATGCAAGCCTCTTTGGCAGAGCTGAATGCTTTAAATTGTTTCTCAAAGAGCTGCTTCAAGCACCTCTGCTTCAGTTGACCCATTTTCTACACACACTCCTAAGAGTCTGCCAGAACAGCAACAGAAGTGAAGGTATCAGTTTTGATTAGCAGCCAGAGATGACACTCCAAACAAAGGCCAGCTCACTCTACAACATGAAGACAACTATGGAAACAGGTATTCAATGGGACAGCCAAGATAAATGCCCAAATCCTTCCAAATATGGTAGGAGATCTAGTTTAGAGCACAAATTGACTACACAAGACAAGTGTGCTGAGAAAAACTTAATCACAAAGCCAACAAAGAACAAATACTTGGGTCAAATCTCAATAGTAAGAAGCATAGGACATACTAAAATAAAAGTTACAGGGTTATTCCACACCCAACAGACCATTTACTACAAATGACATCATGTATGGATGTGATGAAAGCCCATCAGTGAGGTGTCCCAAATTTAAATCATTAGTTTGAAAAAATTATCCCCTCCTCATAAGATTTTTGATTTGTTTAACATCCCCAGAGCCAAATGGCAGAAGGGCGCAAGTGGTCTCAATCATGCACCAAAAAACTCTGAACACTTGCAAAGATATGCAAGCCCACTTGTTTCTCAAGTTTCAACAGATGGACCGGAACCTATCCAGAACTAATGACAGTAGATTAATGTTTGGAAGAATAACCATCACTATCATCAGTACAAGTCAGTTAAGCCTAAAGCAGGAAAGCAAATTAAAGCAATAAGCGGTAACTATTCCTTCTCATGTTATAAACACATTACACCTGTATTCATCCCATACATACTTTTCACCTATGTTCCCCTGGTATTTCAGCAAAAAATCTACAAAAAATGCTGTTAATTGTAGAGTGAGAAATAACCTGTAGGGCTTAAGTACTCTTTGAATGAATGTTTACACACAGACTATCACAAAACTAAATTAAAAATGCTCATGTTTTCAATATTTAAGTACACTACTTAGTGTATATTGAACACTCAATTAAGCTGAAGCAAATTAAGGATGCTTTAACTTGGAAGAGTCCACACATGATTTAACATAGCACAGCACCTTCAGCTCATTCAGCTTAACCTTCCTAACACTATACTGCTTAAACTTGCATACAAATACTGTTCATACAGTATGAATTCCTAAATATACATAGGAGTTACTCTAGGAAAGATGTACCGTGTCTTTTACATGTCACACGCATACATATCAAATGAGACATGCAGAATTACTGAGGAACGTTAGATGAGCAGGAAGTTAAAAAGTTTCCACATTTTTTTACTTCTTTGAAATGGAAATAGGTAACATTTACCTTTGTTGTCTCTGGCAGTGTTCTCATTCTTAGTAACTCCTAAAGTTCGTCGAATCTACAGAGAAAGCAATCTCTGTTATTTAATCACCATATTACTGAAAACACAACCTGCACCCCCACCCACTGCTTTCCAGTGAATGCAAATAACATCAGCAGTACAGAGTTGATGGCTGCTAAATCCCCCGCTGAAGAGCCCAGGGTGAAGACTGCTTGAACTACACGTACTGTTTCAAAACCTCCAAAACCTTTTCTATATTTTTCCTTGACATACAATTAGTTATATAAATATTAGTTCCCGACACCCTCTCTGCCAAACCTGTTCTTAGAAAAAATTTTGGAACTCCTATTAACCACAGGAAAAAGAAAGGAACAGAGTTATTGAAAGCTCCACAGACACAAAAGTTAAAAATTGAGGCATAACTACATGTATACGAGTACTGTAAGTTTAACATGAACATGTTGTATAGAAATTACCAACCTTCATTCTGGCTACTCTGATTGATGTACTAGGAAGTGATTCAAAATCTTCATCAGGTGCAAGACCTGGGTTAAGTGAAAATATACTATCCAACTCGATCTGTATAAAAGAGTATAAAACACATTTGTTTGATTCCTAAAACAATATTCACCCAGTCCATCTCTCTTGTTATGTTTGGGACTAAACAGTAAATACATTTAGTGTTTTTACACCATCATTTGTTAATTCTAAAACCTGAATAATCTTGTTTTATATACAATAGAACCAATGCAAGCTTTGGTCTTTGTATTAGTTGCAAATACACCCTTCAAAAAAGGGATTAATTAAAAAATGACCAATAAATATTTGTAATTTTTTAAAGTAATTAAATGAAAACAGCAGCAAATTACCACAGTAATACTAGCTACTTCTAAATATGACATACTGTAACATAAAAAGCAATCTCAATTATTTGAAGTTTCCTTTACAGTGCAAAAGAAACAGAGGAATTACAACCACCCAAAAAATAAAAGCATAGTTGAAACCATGTTACATTTATCACGCCTTTTTTTTTTTCTTTTAAGTGATCCTTATTCAAAATCCTGTTAAGATTTAAGGGCAGAGGAACAGGATCTTAAAAATAACTGGCTTCAGATCTATTGAAACCTGGTTTCCTAAAAAACTTAAATAGCTTTGGTGTCCACAGACTATCATTTCCTCTGGCTGGACCTTTCAAAGACCGCACTACTGTATGGATTCTTCGTATCCAGAGGGATGAGCTCAGCTGATGAGATCACCAGGACTTTCTCACAACTTTTCTTTCACTTGTGTTTTCACAAAAACCAGTGAAATATTTCTGAGACGCTTCTCAAAATCTCAGCTGAAACTGGCTAACATGGTCCAAAATTTAAAGGAAGAGAGGATAGCAAAGTGTTACGAAGACACGGTTTCTCAGGAAAAGCAAGGCTAGAAAATTGCCAAAAATAAATAAGCAAACAAACTAGCAGTTCAAGTCCTCAATAATATAAACACAAAAAGATTTCTAATCTAGCTTTCTCACTAGTTTCCTGTCTGAACTGCAAGTCATTCTCCCCCTCAAAAATTTTATTTTTCTACTTGTAAAAAGGGCATAACAAGGTAAGCCTTTGTCATCTGCTTCAAAATCAGTAGATTAAAAAAACTATTTAAAAGCTATGACACAGAGATCAGGAAGTCTAATTTATTACAACAGAAACAAGCATTTGCCCAATAGATGCAAGACAAAACAGACTTTAACCAAACAATCAAGTAAATTAAGGCCTGTATCTTGTTTTTGTCTCCAGTCCAAACTCCAAACTAATATTCATGTATATTACACATCGCTTAAAAGAGAAAAGTTGTAAAATAATTAAGTTTACCTCTTTCCCTTTAGTATCTCCATTTTCAATCCATTCAACAGTTACGCTTTCACTATCTTCATTTAGAGATGTTACCATGGCTTGGTGAATTCGGCCTAGAAAGCAAACACAAATGATCATTTATTAACTGGTGGAAGAATTTTCCAGAAGTTATTTTCATCCCCCGACTGAGAGGTGCAGAGAGAGGCAGGAAGAAGAGGATCAAAAATAAGGTGATAAATAGAACGTGATTCCTGGCCACACAGTGTGAAGACCTGATTCACCAGTGATGGCTCTAAGGGACAATCAGCATACAAGTGAAAAGCTCAATGAACAGAAAACTGGGTGGTAATTTAACCAAAAACACCACATGAAAGCCACACCACTCAGACTGTCTTTTCTTGAGAGAAGAAAACTCAACACCATGAGCCTCCCACAGGCACTAAAATCTCCTGAGATGTGCTCCACAAAGGCTCGTCTGTCCCCCTTCTAGGCTGATACAACATCACATGTCCCAACATGGGAGTAAAGCCTGCTGAAACTCTATTCTGATATCTGTTTCTTATGGGCATCCAATCAGTCAGTAATTCAACTAAAATTAAACTGCCTGCAACACTAATACAAATCATCATTTCAAAACCAGCTGCTTACACAGATTGCTGAACTGGAGATAAGGTGCCACTGGTTTGATTTCCTCCACTGAAAGACTCAAAGTCAATGTCCTGGTTTCAGCTGCAATAGTTACTTTTCTTCTTAGTAGCTGGTACAGTGCTGTGGTTTTGGATTTCATATGAGAATAATGTTCCAGTTGGGTTTTACTCCTCTCTCTTTTTGTTACTTCCCTTTTCATTATTACTATTACTCCCACCATTGTTATTTATTATCGTATTTTACTTTATTTCAAGTTATTAAACTCTTATCTCAACCCACAGGTTTTACCTTTTTTCTGATACTTCTCCCCATCCCACCAGGTACAATAAAACAAGTAAACTTTCAGTATGAATATGGATTTTTCTTCTTAAGTATGTAGAGTACCACAACTTTTTTATGTCCTATTTCCTATGCACACGAGCAAGGAGCACTTGGAAGAGCACAACAGCCATGCACTGACACAAAAGGATCAAAGACCCAGGTGTCACATTGATTTCATATCTGTGCTGTGCCCTGAGTACCAAGAACAGGGGTTTCTAAAGAACAGCAGCCCAATGGAACTGCTCCTGCAACACCCTCCTTTAACAAGCTATAGCATGGACAAGCCACCTCTCACTCCACCCGCCCTGACCCACCTGCCAGGTGCCCAGGAGCCATGTGCAGCTCCCAAAGCACAAGCGACTGTCCTGGAGCAGGCTGTGTATATGTCGCCGCTGCGCAGTGCTTGCTAGGGGCAAGCCACAGCAAGGTTCCTTACACATCTGTCCTGGGCTGTCTCCCCCACCCTGCACCTGTCTTCTTCTGTAAAGCTCACAGCCTCCATAAATCCATTCCAGTTTTCTCCTCCACTGATTGTTTCAAACTTCTGTTTTAGCCATTTCAATCATAATTTCCAAAGTTCATGTTTTTATACAGTCTAAGCCTCTTAGGACCTGCTGAGGGACAGAAAGGAAAAAACCTTGACCGATATCCTGGATTACCTCACCTAACAGCACAAGTAACAAATGTATACTGTTAATATTTATTTTATTGAAAAGGCTGCTCAACATTCACATCTAGTTAAAATAAAGCAAGATGACAGACTATGGGGAAGTCATGAACAGTAACGGCAAATCTATGTACTCTAACATAACATGCAGGGGAAGAGACTAACTGAATTAGTTAACTGGAAAAGCCTAGCACTCTAGAGACTCGCAAGGCAGGCAGCAGCCCTGGGCACCACTACTTTCATATCTGCAGCGTTCACCTCCCCAGCAACATACATTACATATACATTTTACAACCTCTACACTTGTCCTTGCTCAAAGCGTAAGATTCACCCCATCACTAAAGAAGGTTAATCCTCCCCCTTTGCTTCACTTTGCTTCCTTCTTCTAGCATTTGCTGCCTTTTATTTCCCTCACCCATGTTTTGTCTGAACAAACTCTTCCATTTATGCTTCCTGAGCACAATTTTCACAGGCGCCCCAGCTGTATTTGCCACCCAGGTGCTGCCAGGAGATGAGCAGGCAGGGACCACACCTGTGCCCTCCCTTCCCTGCATGGATGCTTCTCCCTTTCCCCTCACCCCAAAGGACATTGTCCAGGCATGCATCCTGCCCTCAGGACCCTGCTGAATTCTGCTGGTTGCAGGGCTGAAGCAGACTCACCAAGCACAATGCTCTTGCACCGTATATCCTTGGACAAGCATTTTTGTCCAAGTTTTCTTTGTGCAAGATCCTAAGTACACCTCTCCATTGTTTTTTCCACTTTTAATAGCCTCTAGGGACTTAATTTCGTGCAAGAACACCCTGTTGTAGAACTGTTTCAATTAGCTATCTGGTCCATCAGCAAAATAGCAACAGAAGCCACTGTCCTTTCTGCAGAGTGCCGCTCCCACCACTTCCACAAACAGCATGCTGGAACCACAAGGACACAAAAACTGTGGGAACTGAAGACTCCTCAAGCTTACATTGGTATAATCTTCTGCTATTCTTTTAAGGCTTGGCCCAGCTATCTGCAGGATCAAGAGAATAATTATATATGAAAAAGTCTAACTTAAGCAAAACATTCTGAACAATATTATAATACTTTGTATGTTACTGCATTTTATAAATTTTGAAGAAAAGCACTATTCACAGCTGAAACTTGTGACACTGTATTAGTCACAGAGCCATCACGTAAGTCCTCTTACCTGCTTCTCTATTACTTTTGACAGAGTACAAATAATAATTTAAAAAGGTTTAACCTTTGCTATAACAAGTCCAAGAAGATCAAAGCAGGCTGATGGATCAATAGAAAACACTGAACACTCTCACAAACACAGTAAGCCAGCATGCTGTAACAAAAGAATCACAATAGACCTTCCATCTCTGTGCCAGATTTCATCTGTTTCCTGGCCAAGAAAGTCAGGACTGAATTTAAAAAAAAAAAAACACTACTAACAAAAATAAGTGTTATGCCCACCTTCCAAATATGCTCAACTTAGATAGAAAACGTGTACTATAATGTTTAAACTGGCAATGTACCCATACAACTTGTTTGTAAAATTTCTTTGTTACTAAAACTTTTACATGTTATTCAAGAGCCAGAAAGCACATTTACATCTTTACAATTGCCTCTTGCTCTCTGCAAACAGTATTCCATTATAGTTTTCTAGTACACAGCTGAATACAGCAGCTGGGAAATTCAGGAATGCCAGCAACCAATTAGGCTGGCATAAACCTCGTCTAGCATATAAAGCAAGACCAAGCTGCAAATCCTAAAGCATAAGAGCCAAATCAATCTGTAGAGTGGCTGAAGGCAACATCCTTGATTTGTGGTGCATTTTCTAAGGCTGGTATCAAAATGCGAAATGCAAATATGTATACGTAAACACAAATGTGCATTATGGCAAACTGAAAAATGAACAAGTGATTCAAGAAAGACTATTTTCACACACATCTCGAAAACAAAAGTAGACTCATAGTGCTCATACACTGACTCTTCACTCAGCATGTCTTTAATTTCTAGCGCCTCTCCTCACATGATTAGAATTCACATCAGAGGCAAAACTTTTTCTGAGAAGTTGTTCCATTGCTGTAGAGTTCAAAAGTAATGTAGAAGTTATTTCAGAAGGTTATTATTTGTATAAATATGTTCTGTCACACAGTGTGTGGCATCTGGCTTATCTCTACTGACTAGAGCATGCAGAAAATATTGCTCCAAATACAGTAATTCAACAGGAACGTATGTTAAGCCAACACTTTACAATTACCTTAAACACACACATAATGTTCTCATCCTAATCAATACAAGAACATAAATTTCTCCATTCCCGCTTCCTAGTCATCTGATGAACATTTGTCAAACAGAAGAAAGCAACTATAAACATCTGCAGAAATATCAAATAAATCTCCTCTATTGCAAGAGTCCTTTAGGGTAGCTATGGGTGCAGAAAAAGCTTCAAGCGGCAGCAGCAAAAGCAAATAATCAAGGCTAAATCAAACATTTTAACTAACTCTCAACCTAGGTTGATCACATATACCAAGTTGTATTTGGGTCCATACCTCTAAGCAAACTGAACTTTTTCTATCAGCAAAACTTCTCTAAACCACCGCAATTCTGAAGCAGTGATATATGACACTACTAAAGCCACGGCCTTTTCACCTTCCTAATACTTTTCAGAAACCTAAGTTAGCAATGTTAAATATGGGTGGTTGTTTTCTAAATTACAGTCTGGGCTACAGCACTGGCTGACATGTGACTCAAACCCCTTGGCGCTCTCCCAGGTGACTCAAGAAATAAGGCTAGAAGACAACCTCTGCCTTCCCCACCCTTTGACATGATTGAAGTGCACTGGCCCTAAAAGCCACTGTGCCCACACATCTCATGCAACAGTTCTGTGAAGTATCTTTTGAGCCATAATAATGAAAAATTTAAGCACAGGCTCTGATCAGGTTATGGAGAAGAAAGGCTCACAACTTCCACTATGACCTTCTCATTCCTCCCCCAAAACCAGTGTAGCGGGACTCTGCCCGGCAGCATCATGCTATGACCATCACACAGTTGTTTAAGCCTTGTCGGCCCAAACCCAGGCAATTATTTTTAGCAGGGCTAGGCTACTGCAATGTTAATGGGCCTGACATTCAGTATAGGAAACTTACTGCTTGTGTTACATTCTCTGAACTTACCACTTCTTTAGAAGCCCACATCTGTTATATTAGTTCAGGCAGTGGTCTGTCAGCTGAGCACTTCAGCTTTTCTGTATGCCTCAACAGTAGATGTTTCATAGTGCAAAAATACACTACAACTTAACATCTGCTACAGAGGCTTGCTGTGGATGACCACTGCAACAGAAGCTACCCATCCCTTCAATGATTGTAACAGCCATTTGTGAAATAGCCATAATTTTCCTAATCATGTTTATGAGGAACTAGCATGAACATTATCTCATGTAGAGACATCTGGATAGGATTGACCTTCACCCTCTGCCACTTGGTCTTCAAAAATTAAAACTGCAAAACTTCACTTTCTTTCAAAAATAATATAATGCCCTAGTTACATATACAAAAAAACATTTAGGAGAAACATGAGGCTGCAAATTCAGAAGCAGCATTTGCCAAAATTAGTATGGTCCAGAAAACTGCATCCTGTGCTATGGGGTCCAGACCTGGCAAGTCTGGTGGATGGGTCTTCCCACTCTTCACAGAGCCCAGGAAGGTGAAAAATAATCCTCTCCTCACCAAACAATGCCTACACCAAACTTGAGGGGAAAAATCCCATGGAAAAAGAGAATTCCAGGCTCAGTATCTCCAGTGATGTCGATTGTGATGACATCCCTATTCAGGCAATCAGGGCTTGTCATGGTCCTGCCTGCACTACACAGACAGCCCTGCTGCTGATCTCCCAAAGAAAAACCAACAGATGTTTCTTTCTCCACAATACTAAACATATTTAATTTTCTTTTGTTCCAAAGTGTAATTTATCCACAAACAAGCAGCCTTTTGTTCTCTTTTGTATCTACCACGGGTACATGTTATTTTTGTTTTACTTAATCATATAGATTTGTTCTGGTTTTGCCAGCTTCTCTTATTGTCTTACCTGTTACCTTATAGTGTTATCACACTGCCAAATGGGTCACTAAACATGCACAGCACCTGATACATTTCTAAAGAAAGCTCTTAATAAAATACATATTTAGTTAAAATTATATGGTGTTTTAATATTTATTTATTTTTGTGAATGATCCCTAGCTACCAACTCATTTTGTTTTATCCTCTAAATTACCACGGCAATACCCAAGTCCTTCAAGTTATTACCCAAATCAAGTTTCCCATGTCTGCCTGTATATTTCAGGTTTGAACTAAAATCCAACTTAATCTACTCTTCCCCCATCTAGAAAGGTAACAATTTCAGGAAAAAAACCCCACACATCTAATATATGTATCCAATTTCTGTGTAAAAAACAATCACAGACAGTGCTTTAGAAAAACAACGTTCACAGATCTTACTGGCAGGCCACTAACAAACGAGATGGGGGGGCGAGGTGGGGCGGAACAACACAGACAGCACTGTTGTCATGGGTTTTGCTTCTCTAATGGTTGTTCAATCTGCAATCTCTTCACATTGTGATTCATTTTTTTTTCTGCTGACCTTTCATTTTGCAAACCAATCTCTAAAATTTCCCTTTACATTCAAAACAAGTCTTCTGTAGTTTCCCCAGTTAGGGGAATACTGGATTTTTACTTCCCTTCAAGGCAGGTCCAGTTTCTTTTGGGAGTGGGGAGCTAGTACTCTTTTAAGCGTATTTCAAAGGGCATTATTTTACATTAGTGAGCTCCTCCTAAAACATCTTCCCTTTATTTGCTTTCAGAAGCTACAGTGACAGTGAAATCAATGGCAGTCATCCCACAGGCTTCAAAAAAGGTTGTCAAGAGCATCTCACCACCATAGCATTCAGAAGCTACAGCTACATATTGCCTCTGGAGGCATCAGTGTCAGAGCAAGATAGGGGACTTGTTTCTGAAGTGGCTCGATTCATAAATAAGTGTCACATCATGATGGCCAACAGATGCACTAACATACAGGTATTTAGCAGCAAGTTATCTCAGATGTACCATGCCAGTCATCCTACCATTTTTAAGAGTGGGTAAATTTTGCACATTACCTTGGTCACAGAAAAAGATACTTCAAAGGAAGCACCTGTCTACATCTAATACACAGCACCATTAAGTCCCCTAGTTCAATAAACTGAATACATTTCACCTTTATGTTACTTCAGGTGACACAGAAGTTATTAAGCACCAACTGAGAGGCTAGGTATAATATAGCCTCCGGCCAACACTGACCATTATTTGATTGCAGGACTGAACTGCAGTACAGGATACAAGAAAGACAAGCTGCATGAAGCTTGTTGGCTGCTTGTTTCCTGCCTCCTGACAAAACCATCCTAACTTCAATGCCTTTGACCTCCAGATCTTTCTTCCCTTAGAAAGATCTGCTTATTCTTTAGCAATCTCCGGAACCCTGGAAAGAGAAAATACGAACACTTTCCAGAAAATCCCAGCAGAACCCCACCCTGGTTTAGCAGGCTTCACAGACCTCACCAAGGCCAAGAACAGATGACATATTCCCACTCAAATTAAAGACCTGAGGTCATGACTGACCTGCCATTAATTCAGTGAACTTCTCATATCAGTTCTCTCCTACCAGACAAATCCGAAGAGCTAGCACCCTAAACCTGTCACACATGCCTCCTTTATTCATGTATATTTCTAGACAGCACCATGCATCCTCCCGCCAGGAGATACTTACCGAAATGAGAAACACTGGATCGCCCACAGAAATAACTCATGGGCATTATCAGCAAACATTCTTGTTACATTTTAATCATAAAGAGCATCTGATACAATAACATCAAGCTTTCTATCAAGTGATGGAAGACATGTTCAAAGACACTTCTGTCCGGGCACGCTGCCGTGCCGTTTATTCAGAGCCCAGCTTGTACACCAGAGCAAACAAGTTTTGCTTTACACTGTAGGCCTTTACTCCTTCCATCACCCAATCCTCCGGGCAAGGCCTTCCCATCTCTCGGCAAAGGGCTCCTCGGGCTCCCCTCCCCACCCACGCCCCTCTCCCCCCCGGATCCCCTCATGATGCCCATCCACGGCCACGCCGCCCGCACGTCTCGCCGCCCACCTCCCCCGCTACCCCCCCGGCCACGAGCCCCGCCCCCCCATCCCCGCTGCACCCTCCCGGCCTCCCGCCCCACCTCAGCCCCCGCCTTGCCGCCGCCCCCCCCATCCCTGCTGCACCCTCCCGGCCTCCCGCCCCACCTCAGCCCCCCGCCTTGCCGCCGGCGCCGCACCCCCCCACCCCGCCGCGCTACCGCAGCCTCTCTGTCCCCCGCGGCGGCGGCCGCCGCTCGCCCCGCGCAACCGCCCTGCGCCGCCAAGCGCCAGCGCTCCCCTGACAACGGCAGCGCGCGCCAGTCCCGGCCACTCCCCGGCCCCATGTACACAATGGGCCCCGCGCGCAACCCCTCCCCGCCCCCCGCAGGCCGCGCACCGGGGCGGCAGCGGCGCCCGGCCAGGGCCCGAAGACGACAGGCCGAGCCGGCCCCTACCGCCGCCATACTAACCATCGCTGCGCTTGATCTCCACGTTGACGCCTATACGGATCTTGCCGAAGTCGGCCGCTGCCATCGCTTTATGAGGCAGCCGAGGAAATGAGAAGCACTGCAGGCCGGATACACCGGGGACGAGAAAAGCGCGTACCGCTGTGGTAGCGCCGGCCGCGGTGGTTCTGTTGAGGGAGGGAGGGAGGGAGGGAAGGAGGGAAGGAGGGAGGCAGCGCTTTAACGGGGAAAAGGTGAGAGAGAGACGGCGCCGGCCGAATATAAAAGGTGCTGGGCGCTTCTGCGCTTGCGCGGTGTGGCGTCACGTGAAGGACCCACTGACAGCGGAGTCGGGGGTAGAGGTGCTGCCGCCGCGGCCTTCGGTAGCCGCTCGCTGTCCCCTCTTCCCCCTCCTCCCCCTCCTCCCCCTCCTCCTCCTCCTGCTGCCTCGGTGGAAGGGGGCGCGCGGCCCTGCCGGGGCCCCCCAAGCCGCGCCTGCCGTCATGGGGCGCCCGGCGTCCCCTCCCGGCAGTCTTGGGGCGCCCCACCTCGGCCTCGCCCCCCCGCTGCGCCGTGGCGCCTTGGCTCCTCCCTCGCCACCGCCCAGCGCGGCACCTCGGCGGGGCTGGCGCAAGATGGGTGCCCCCGCTGCCCTGAGGAGGGCGGCCCGCGGGAAGCCAGGCTGCGGGTCGCGCTGCCGCCCCTCCACGCTCGGCTGGGCCCGGGACGCGAGAGGCTTGTCACAGACGCGGGCCGCCTGTGCCAGCCTCAGCCTCTTGGACCTGTCCCCGGCTTGGGAACGCGCGCGTATTTGGCACCATGTGGTGACTGAGCTGCTCTGAAGTTGTAATGTAGTAACTTCAGCTATCTCCTGCCTGCTCGCAGGGCTCCCCTGTGCCAAGTAGGGCAGCTTAGAAGCGTCGTTCATGTTCCCCAACCTGCCGCGCTGTCAACAGCACCCATCCATACTCGCCTCATGGCTGCCCTGAGCCTCACACAGCTTTAAGTAAAAAAACACACTGTAATAAGTAACTAAGGGTGATTTGCTGATCAAATGGGCTTTTAACAAAAGAAATGATCTTGCTGCAGCAGATTTGAGAACATTCTGTCTGGTGAGAAAAGAGTTAACTATGAGGCTGTGAGATGTACCTTCTCAAGGCCAATGTTAAATGTCTTCATGCCCAGCAAAGCCAGTCTATTAAAAATAATCCCTCAATCCACATATGAACAGGTAATATGTAATGACAGCTGACACTGCACCCCCCCTTCCTGAGAGCTGTGCCTTCCCAGCCAGCTGTCACCCTCCCTGCCTCACATCTCCTCACCTCTGAGGGCCATGAAAATGATCAGGGAGATGGAACACCTCTCCCATGAGGACAGGCTGAGAGAGCTGGGGTTGTTCAGGCTGGAGAAGAGAAGGCTCCAGGGAGACCTTATTACAGCCTTTCAATATGTCAAGGGGGCTTATAGGAGGGATGGAGAGGGACTTTTTATCAGGGCCTGTAGTGAAAGGACAAGGGGCAATGGTTGCAGGCAGAAGTGTAGGTTTAGATTGGATATAAAGAAGAAATGTTCTGTGAGAAGAGTGGTGAAATACTGGAGGAACAGGTTGCCCAGAGAGGTAACAGATGCCCCATCCCTGCAAACCTCCAAAGTCAGATTGGACGGAGGTCTGAGCAGCCTGACCTAGTGAGGGACAATGCTGCCTGTGGCAGGGGTGGTTAGAACTAGGCGACCTTTGAAGTTCCCTTCCAACCAAAACCATTCTGTGATTCTATATCTACACACAAAAAAAAGCCAGAAGAGGAACTGACAAAAAGTTAAAACAAACAGCAGCAACCACATTGCACAGCAAGTTTAACACTTTCAGACACTGGGTGTCATTCTCTTTTTAAACTCTGTTTACTCTTCTTGCCCACCTTTGTTTTTACAAGAGAAATTTAGGTCTAAACCACATTATCATAGAAGGCATTTCTTACTGTGGTTATGGTGGAATTACAGTATTAAAGGTATCAAGATATGTCCAGCAAAACTACTTTGGATTTTTAATTTAGTCACTGTCCATTTAATTCAGACTACTGACAAATACTGAAAAGCACTCTGAAAAATCCCTCTGAAAAAGATCTGATGCAAGTAATACCATGAAGAGTCCAGTACTTTTAAAAAGGCCTCTTCTAATTATAACAAAATCAAGTACATGCTCCTTTTATCCTATAGATGGTTTTGAAATAAAATAAAAATGCAACAAATTTTTTAGACTTACATAAGAATTGGGCAGGGACTAACTCTGAATTAAAAAAAAAAGTTTCTTTTACCCACTGTAATTCCAAGGTATTTCAAGACTTGAACTGAACATTTTATAATGTTCTTTTTGTACAAATTCTACTGCATAGACATACCTTTCATAGTTCAGCTTTGTTTTGGAGAAGAACCTATGACAGACTTGGGTAGCCATTGCTTGGTCTCTGTTTAACTGTTATATTTATGATCCATTTGATTAAACATTTTCTGGCGGTTTTATGTAATGTAAAAATAAAAAAAAATCAGATTCTAAGATTAGAAGGAGACTAATTGAAAACCATCTCATTTGAAATAGTTAGATAACAAATGATAACTTGTTTTTTATGCTATTTGCTCTGTCTATTCCATAAACGTTAAACTGAAAAATTTGAGAGGTAAATTATGTATAATTCTATGGAAAATCATTTGTCACTGCAGAAATAGATGGTTACTTCTACACCCAAATCATCCCATTGAGGTAAAGTAGTTGTATCGTAGAAACATATAATCAAGTGCTACTCTAAAACAAAATAGAACATAAATATCAGTTTGGAGTTAATAATGAAATCTTTGAAGTACTTTGGCCTTAGTTCAATAAATTGTTTAAGAACATTCTAAAATTTAAATACAAATCTGAAGTTGACTCATGAAGATAAGACTCAAAGTTATTATTTTGTTGTACGCTCTGTGACAACTGAGTTTTTTGTTATTGTCAAAAAGCACACATGGCGGCTTTCATAGAGCAAGTCAGCAATGGCCAGAAAATCACTTGTGTGTGCCTAGAAAATGTACAGCAGTAATAGTAAATACATTCAAATGTTTTTAAAATATGGCAGAACGTTATAGGAAGTTTTCTTTTGCAAATAAAGATCTCTAATACTTTGTTGGTTCTTTTTAAGCAGGTGTTGCTTTTCTGTGTTTAAGAAAAAGCATCCAAAACTGTACTCCTGAGTAGCAGGTCTTTCTTACCTAGTTTTATAAATACATTTCTCTTTTCCCAGTTTCAGTTAACAATACATATTCAATCCAGCATTAATAGAAGAACAAAAGCTTTCAGGTCCAAAATTTGGTTGTACATTTTTAATTGAGGTGCAGGAAAATTTTATTATATGGAGTATGACATTTTATTGGTCCACTAACATAGACTTTCTCTGACCATTTTTTAGAAAACTATATTCATAGTTTCTAAAATAATTTTTGCAGAATTCCCAGAGCAGTATGCATCTACCTGTTACGCATCAGTACATGGTACATGTGTTTTTTGAAAATACAAATAATACAATTACTGAGACTTTGGCATTACATTGAAAACTTTGGGTGCTTTTGGATTAGTAAGATATCAAAAATAGTGGAAAATGATCATGCACCAATTATGTTTCAATTGTCAGCAGGAATTCTTGATTTTTCAACAAACACTAGCATCTGCTTGCATTTCACACAGACACAATCATATTAATTGCAATGTTAATTCACTGTATTTATATTTCAAAATCAAGTTATGAATATCACTCTACCTCCCTTATAACTTAAGTCATTGATTAAGTATATGAACTATTTCACAGCACTAGTGAACAAATATAATTAATCATATTACACTTTTGTAATCATAGTAGCTTGAATGCAACTGATATTAAATGTGTATGCAGGACAGTCAACAGTCAAGTTAAAGGAACATGAGGTCACTTGTAAGATTAAAAAAAGTCATCAACATATTTATTACATAGAAACAATTTTAAAAAGGAGGCACCATAATACTGTAGCTTCTCAGGTCATCATGAGAACCGATTGAAGTACAGAAAAAAACTGCAAAATTACTAACAGATAATGTCTTCCACTTAAGAATCAGTAAATATGCAATAAGAGCCTGAATTAGTTTGAGATGCTAGTTGCCCGCTTAAGACTGATAGGCTTTTCTTGTCCAGTTCAGTACTTCTGTGAAAACAGTAACATCTGAGCTGTCCCACAGATCACTTAGTGCTCTTTTTTCCTTTTAGGCATCTCTTCATCTGTATTGTATTGCTATTTAAAACTTGCTCCTGCTGGACACAACACTCCAATAGCATCAGAAAGTGATAAAAAGAGAAGAACCACCTTACTTACAGAGACAAATAATGTCTAAGCATAATAGCTTCTCTGTATTAGAGAATGGATGGAGGTGCTGAAACTATTGCTATAAAACTCAAACACACTTGTCCTGTGCCCACCTTAAAGCAGTCAGTGAGCTGCTGATTTTACTGCAATCATGAGAACTGGAAGAATTAAGTTGTTCTTCTGTGTTTTGTTAACACAGCAAATTTAGGCAAAAGTTTATAATTGCTCTGTGTCAGTCACCAATGTCATCCTGCAGCACTCTGATAACTCCTAACATGGCTTCTCTGGTCACTTCTCTGTATGCTCCCGAAGAAGGTCAGGTTTTCTAAAAGCCTCTCGTCTGCATGAACAGGACTAAATAGATCTCTTTGTATGTTTTTGCAATTCTAGCTACTTTTCTTTTATTACTTGATTTCTATGCAGCTTCTCAAGGTAATTCTTATAAGAATCCTTCTAGCAGCATGCATAGGGCTGGCATAAAGGTGCATGATCTGGCCAAAGATAGTAAGAAAATGTGAGGCTTGCTGACCTCTGCTATTGTGAAGGGGATCACTCCACATACAGCAGTTTTGATACACTTCTACTGGTTTCAATGGTCAGGCAAAAATCTGGAGAAAAGGAACTACTGAGAAAATTTGCTCCTAAATCAAATGCAAGTATATAAATAAAATTGTTTTTTCACTTATTGCTTTATTATTCTGGAATGCGTTCTGCTCTTAAAGAACTTTTGCATGCAGAAAAGTGGAGCATTGCTCGATACTAGACAAAGAATCAACAAGTGAAGAGTGTGAATGTATTGCAGTCTCTTCAAAGCAGAAGACATGAGAAAAGCACACCTCCTTCTCTTACTGTGCCCTTCATTTCAGCGCTACATTTGTAGCGACGGTGACATCTTTTGCTCTTCCCTGTATTCACAGGTACTTGTGCACATTGGTTGGATGTCATAACATCTAGCTAAGGTTAAAATGACAGTCCAGAAAAACTACACTAGTTCAAAAGTCACAAAATAATAGAAGCACTGAAGAATAAGCTGGATGTGCTTATTGCAGTAGACAGCAGTGTGGTCATTATGGCTCTCGCACATATGTTATGTATTCTCTTACTCATTCCATATGCTGCTGCTGAGCGTCTGGCCCACGGCAGCTATGTATCTGAGGTCATATTTCATTATGCATTCCTATTGATTGTATGAAACACAGGCAGAATTCCTGATAGGTAACAAACTGCTTCAGAAAAAACATGAGCAAAATAAGATGAACCTCTGTCCAAGCCTCTTGCTGCCTACAGGTAAGCCCAGAACAACTATACTGAGGATATTTATATTTAGTCTTAATCCTCCTCTTCCTTCTTTCATTTCTCCCTTTTCTCCCCTGCCCAGATCATCAAGGGAAGTCTCAGAGGGATTGTGGTAAGAAAGCGATCTGGTCAGATTATTTAACTGAGTGATAAATACACATTTCTAACAGCCTTCTACTATCCAATGTAACCTTTCTATCAGAAGGAATTACCCTGTTCATATTACTTGTGAAAATAATTTTAGCACAAATGCATCTACCTTGTAGCATAATCTAATAATTACGTCTCATCTTTGCACTACCAGTAAGGCTTCTGCAGCAATTCATGTGGACATATTCTGCCTTATAAAAATTGAATTGTTTCTTTACTTGTTCTTGGAAGTTTTTCTATAGCTGTCTATATGTTTCTGTGTCATTGGTACACAGTATTAGCAAATATTCATACCTGAGGTACTTTTGTCTTAACACACAGTGGTTTAGCACATTTTTATGTTGGCATTTGAATTCATGTAGCTTGTCAATGTGCTTGTTTATGATTTTATGTCTTTGTGGGATTTTTTTTATGCCTTTTCATAAATCCATTGTAAAGTCCATGTAACTAGGTAGAGCCACACTGCATAATGCCATGGCAACACCCAAGCAGGCACTGGACTTGGTAGCACACCCAGAGGATGTGGAACTCAGTCCTGAATATGCCTGTTCCTCAACATACAACAGGGAGGTGAAAAATATGCAAGAAGAGCTATTTGCAATTTCTCATCATGAGGCAGTCAGGACCTAAATTCAAGCTAAAAGGATATTCTAAAAGAAGATAAGTAGTGAATTTGATTCCACAAGTCCTGGAAGATAGAAAGCATATAAATAAGTATGATGACAGATCAATCCCAAGCTTCCTTCTAAACACTAGCACTACCCTTCTGCTAGTACCCTGACTCTGCAACTGGAGCACATTTCTGGCTGCAATGGTATGTACTTTTATGAAGTAAAAATAGTGAGGCAAGTTTTTTGATGGGTTTTTATCAAAGTCATCAGAACTGCATTTTTTATCCCTACCCTACTTCAGATAAAATTTGGTGCAGTCAGGTGCATTTTTGTTCCCTGTGGTTTTTCGCATATAACAAACTTGCATCAAATCTTCTAAAACAAAAAGGGATAGTAAAAGTTGCTTAATTAAAAAAAAAAACTACTAAATAAAATTATTTTCTTAAAATACAATTGTTGTCTAGTAATTTGATTAAAATAGATGTTTACTCTTTCTTGACAGATTACTTGGAAAAATAAGACATTTCCTTGCAAATGGATTCATGTATGTTTTTATTTTCATTAATGTCAGAGAATAGAAAAGATTTATCAGCTTTTATACTCTTGCAAATCTCACTGTATTTCCTATCCATTCACCTTGGAAACTAGATAGAAATTATATGTGCAGGCTGTTCTGATCAGTTATGCATTTGACAAATTAAGTTGCTAGCATTTGTCACAATAAAGATTTTAAAAAGTATTGTAACAAAGGCTATTTATGTTTAGGGAGCTCTTACGAGTTATGAGCACAACAAACTTGATGTTTTGTCCTTAATGTGAAAAAAAAAATCCCAGACATTGTAATTGCTTATTGTAATAACCAGAAAAGCTAAAAGTTATTAATGTCCTGTCTTCTGTTGTAAGCCAGCCCATATATTATTTTTCTATATAATTTCTATATAATTGATTAACCCTACTGTATTCCAATCCCTAGGCAAATGTCTTGTTGCTTCTTACTTTGCTAAAGCAATAAGAAAGAAATATTGTGATTGGAAGAAATTACTGCAGTAATTTCCCTGTTAAAACCTATGTTAATCTCAGTACAGTTTCAGCTGAACTGCTGCTTTAAGATTATTTGAAATCAAGACTTCCTTTACATTCAATGAGTAGAAGGGCAACTCATTGAAAGAACTCAGGCTTTTTATGGCAGGTGACATGGATAAACACTGAAATCCTACCCATTTCTAAGAAATAAACAGCATTGGGATGGATTCTGTAGCACAGATCTCCATCAGGGTCAAAATATATATGAGGTGAGATTGCAGTTCGTGTAGAAGGGCCCCAGCAGGCAGCAGTGCTTGGGCAAGTCCTTTTCTGCTCAGAGAGGATGGCAGGAGTTCTAGGTCTCTCTGAAGGTGGAGGCACAAGAGCTGTAATACTGAATTGTGGACCTTCAAAGAAGATGCAGTGTCTGGCTGAAAGGCATGCATGGCATGGCTACAGTCAAAGACAGCTTTTGGTGGAAAAGGAGAGGAGTTACTTGGAAATAGCAGCGCACCTTGATACGCTGTGAATCTAGTGTTAAAAGCTCTTTCATCTGCATGTTCATAATTGAATTCAAATGCTTCCAGGCTCACTAGATCAAGCGCATAAAGGAAGAAATGAGACTAGAGTATTTTGGATCCAGCTACTGGAATATATTTAAATGTACTTAAGCTTTTTACACTTGTACTAAGTAGTACACACATAGTGAAAGTATACTGGGAAGAAAACTGCTTTTTATGTTTAGCTCTGAGAGTGGGTAGGCAGTGTTTTGAGGTTGTTCTTTTAGCTTAAAGAAATATATTCATATTAATTTCTGGTTACTAAACCTCTGGATCTATACTTGTGGAGTGCTGTAGAGTATCATCTAAGTCCCGGAGCCTTCCCTAAGGAAGATCATTTCTTACTTTTCTTATTTCCTCTGGCAAAAGTATAACTTAATTTTTCTTAGTGTAACATTGATGAAATTCAAGCAAATGGTAGAAAGACTTGTGAAAGGTGAGCAAGTTTCATTTTATCCCCTTTGGACTTGCTCATAACAATACTCTGTAGAATGCCTTGAAGAGCCCATCCACAAAACTTCCCCCAGGTTTCTTTTTAAAAGTGATCTTTTTTTGTCTTCTTAACATGCAGTTAGAAGAGAGGGAGCAGCTCAGAGAGACACACAAGTGTTGGTAGTGTTGTGATTAGCTCAAAAATGCAACCTCAAAGAGCAGCTTTGTCCAAACTTGAGGAACTTTGTCATACACAGTTTCTTATAGGAGCTGGGAAGAGTGCACTTGGATGGCATCAGCAGGCCTAGCAGGCAGGCTGGTCTAGCACAAGCAGCCTCTTGACATATTGAGCATGTGGAAGAAAGTTACAATTCCCAAAAATTAGTACAGCTACAGGTTTAAATGTGATAATGACAGTGTTAGACTCACAAATGAGAAGTGACATATTCAAATGTACTGCCCTAGGATGCATTAATAATGCTTTGAAAGGTCCCCTGGTGTGTACCCTAACCACGCTGAACACAACCCGTTTAATGCTCTTGCAGAAGCAACAGCCAGTGCGGACTGGACATGTACATGAAGAGTACTGCAGGGTCCAGTATAGGAAAAATATTTCTGTTTAAGCATAGTTTAAGCCTAGTTAAGCCCTGGATCATATTATACAGGGCATTTGTCATAATTCTCAGGTGAAGGTGATTCAAGAAGAGATTAAGTATCTCTTAGACATGGTGTATACCCTGTCTCTGAGCAGGAGGATGGGCTCTTTTGGATCCTCACAACCTTACATTTCTATCGTATTTATGACAAATCCCTTTTTATGACCCAAACCCTCTCCCTCACCTGGATTAACAGATTTTGTTTGAACTTCATGGCTGTTCTAATCTTAGCAAGGAGTTTAATACATTGTGTTCAACCACCACCCATGTGATTTACCGGATGACTTGGGTGTGCCTGAACTAAGGCACCTGAAGAAAGAATCCTGCCTTTCAATATGTTGGCGGAAAAGGTGGAGGCTTTTTTCTGAATAATTGTATATAAGATTGCTGAAGTGCCCTTCAGGGGCATTAAAATTTGGTTACTTAGTAATTACTGAGGTTGTTAACAATTACTGTCACTTTTTGTTTGCAATGCTAAGGTTATAACCTCAAATAAGGAAACAAGAAACAACAGACAAACCCAGGCAAATTCAGGCAATGCGAGCATATGCAGTACATGTGCACTTACATCAGAAACCTTCCTGACAAGTTGTTTTCTGTTGCTTACAGGACAGCAGCCATCAATACAAAGCAAACAGGAAAAACCAACAAGACCCTGTTACAATGAGAATAAAATCCCTACCCTATCCTGTAACTTTCCTCCCTTCATAACTTATAAATTCTTTATATTAACTTCCCTCTTAAAGAGGATTACACAAAGAGGTGATTTTTTTCACAAATTATTCATTCTCAGAGAAGAAAGAATTAGTGAAAAAACACAACGTACTGGGAAATGATGAAATGGGGTCATACAGGCTTCCACTCCACAGGTTACAACCCATGAAGTTGCCACACATTTTATAAAACTGTGTTTAAATCCCAGGTGTTAGCTTACAGGAACTGTAACTATTTGTTCCTAGCTGTGATTACTTATTAAAAAAATCCTTCTTAAAAAAGAAAAATATCTTTGAATTATTTAATTCTTTTAGTTCTAATGAGGGCAACTGTGGGCACTAAGCACTGAGAGAATGAGAGGCTGTAGTTAGATATTTAATTTTCTTTTCCTCAGAGTTAACAAAATCATCTCATAACTTCATTTTGTTACTATCTTGTAGCTTGTCACATCTTTATTAAGCCATTTTTCCACACTGCCCTGTTGTTCACCAAACAAGAGGCAAACAGAATGACTCTGGATTATGGTAGCACTTATTAAATCCATGTTTAACAATGTACAGCTTTTTTTGCATAAAGTTTCAGTGTCTTCACAGAAATTATTTTATTTGTAATAATCCTCTAATGACCTGTCATTGCACACACAAACATGAAGCACTGGCATTGGAATAAATTGTAAAGAAAACTTGGGTCACTGCAAAGTACCTGCCACGCTGGAAGACTGTGATAACAGTGTAGGATGGGAAAAGCTTTTTTTGAATAAACCACAAAACGGCAGCTTGAAGCAAATTGTACCAAGTGGATGGCTCAGCATCACTAGATCCAGGAAGCTGCTGGTAGATAAGCCTAGTTAGATATTGTTTATGTGCAGAAAGAAAGTGCTCACTAGTCCTGAATAAAATACAAAATTAAGACACCTTCTACGAGCTGATTTTTACTCAGACCAGTGACACTTAAACTAGTGATCCTGACTGGTGTTAGGACATCAAGGCTGTGCAGAATTATACCCCCCACCTATAACATAAGCATTTAGCAGACCTCCACAGAGCCAGATAAAACAAGGCCATTAACACTAGTGTTACCTCTTCTGTCCTATTTCTGTTAGAAGAAACTTGCCTTTCTAATCTAGACTGGCATGTGGAGAATTGGTGCTAATTATTACACTTGTTTCTGTGGTCCAAATTTGTTTCTTGTATCCCAGGCAACCTGCAGCAGGAGGTGTCCTCCAATGTAATTACGCCAAATAAGAAGCTCTAAGTACATGCAGAAGGCCAGCATTTCACATATTCCTTACGTTACATGGGTTTGTCCTGACGACTAAGCAACCGTAGAATTTCATCTACCAGTTGGTAAGTCTTTCAGTGTGGAATTGTTGTTGCATAACAAGTTGTATGCTAAAGACTGTGGTTCTCCTAGCGATGATACAACCTAGTATTGTTGCAGTCAGTAACAGAAATAGTATAGTGCAACACTGCTCAGATAAATATGACATATCACATTGTGTTTTACTATGGAATCTCACTAGCCCTGTTTGATAAACATGGTAACTCTATTGGTTCAAGGATGGGATTATTATCTGAGAGCTTTTTCACATTTTCTGGCTCTTCCTTAGCAAGATATGCCATTTTCCAAGCTCAGCAGTTTGTACTGAGCATTGCCATATTGTATTACTTAGGTAAGATAGGATCCATCTTTTTAATTGAAATTCTATCAACTTTCAGAGATTTCTCTGAAAAACATTTTTCTGTCAGGCAAATGGCATTTTCTGATATTCTTTCTCAGTCTCTTAGTGGATATAAACCTTCACCTAAAACTCATCAGAGCTTTTTCTTTGTGGCTTTCATTTCTCTTACTGCTACTAGAGTGCATCAGCAGGAATGCATTTCCAAATGATGTCACTTTTCTGTAGAAGATGTAGATTTCAACCAGACAGGAAAAAAAAATAGTGACTCCTCCCTTGAAAGAAGCTCTGGGCTTGTTCTGTAAGCCTCTTCTTTACTCCATTGCTCAGTTAACTAACACAACAGGAGGTGTAGAGGACAGGAACTCCCTGCACAACTGGCTCAGGAACAGATTTGTAAAAATCATTGAGGAAATTGCACAGAAGTACATAAGAGCACCACAAGGCAGTTAACAGAAGGAGCTGTTGTCATCTGAAGAATAAAGAATCCCAAGCTTGACTCCCCCCCCCAAGTGAAAAAAAGGGACTTAACAGAATGGTATTATCTTTGCTACTACTCTGTCTTTATGTATGATGTATGCCTGGTTTACTCCTAAAATGGACTGTATTCTTTTCTAGGAAATGTTCTAAAATAATCTTGAAGGAACCCCATCTTTCTTCTCACATGTTTCTTTATGTTTTCTGTTGAAACAGTCTCACAAGTAAATAACTTCAAGGCTGTCAATGTTCTGTATTTCTTTTAATTGTGACTGCTATCATATATAGCCTTTTCCTTATAAACTCATTTCCTGGACTTAAGTATTTAAAGGAAAAATAATTTTACAATAACAGGTTGCTCCCTTGCTTTTATATTTGTACTAGTACTTAGTATTTGTGTAGAATCATAAATATCCAAAATACAGTACAAACATTCATCAACCCTTACAAAGCCACTGGTATTGGATAGGAGAACAGATGTTCTATTGAATACCAGTAATAAAACTGGGTCACCTTTATGAGAAGTGTTAAATATTTAAATTCAAACTTAATCCTGCAAGTGTGCTAATTCTGTCTTTTAAAGAATTTTATAGTACTTGCAAGGCAAAGTCTAAACACTATTAAAGCAAAAAAGTATCTGAATTAAAAAAAGCAAACATATCCCTTAATACAAAAATTACAGGAATTTTGGCAAGCAGAGTAGCATCTTTTACTCTAGTATAGAGTTAAATTCAAACCGTATGTATAGTTTCATGTTTAAAATCAGTGATTTACATACATAAGGGGAGATGAAAGATAAGTTCGTGCTGTTCTCTGTGTGCCCAATTTAAAACTATAACATATATGCAATCAGCATTCCCTAAGCATCATGTTTTTACACTGAAAAGAAGTGTTTAGATTTGACTTCTGAATACTATAAAATATTTAATCACAGTCATTAAGGACAACTTATCTCTGTGTTGCATAGCATTTTGGTGTCACGAACAGGCAAGAATCAGGAAAGGAACATGACAGTGACTGGAAGAGGAAGAAAATTATTTGTAGGAAGTACAGCAGAATTAGTGTCCTTGTTCTTATAATCTATGGCAGATCATTTTGTTTAGTAGAGAAGTAATATGGCAATGGCTTTAATATAAGTGGCATAAATGGGTGAGAGATGTAGAAGCGTTCAGAGAATGTATTTCTAAGTAATCTAAGGAAATAAATAAAAATTAATTCTCTTAAAAAAATTATTGATTTTTAATATTTTAAAAATTTAAATTGCAATATACTGGCTTGACCAAAGTGGTAAGATTTACCACTGCTGTGATAAAGTTTGATGAAATGCCACTAGTGGGTGTGAGTGCCAGTTGTCCTTTCATTTGGCAAACATATTTGGAACCAGTGTATCTTAGGAAGTCATGGCATCACCTGAGAGATGATTTAGAGAACCTTAAATCAGTCCATTTACTAGTTAATATTTTAGGGAATGATTTGAGAGTTATTCTTTTTTGAGAAGAAAAAGCTGTTGAATTTTAAAACTGAACAGTATGGTGTCATCTTGGATACATGAAAAGAAATCCTCTTTCACAGATGAAGAAACTGTCACTGCCTCATAGCTTAAACTTGTTCTGAATATTCTTGTGTCCTAGATTTTGCCTCAACAGTCAGTACATGTTTTGAGACTAAAGTTGTTCTTTTTGATAATCAGAAATAATGAATGTAACTGCAGTAGCCTCATACAATGTAATTGTACTAGTTTCAGTAGTACTTCAGAACTGCAAATGTCAAAAACTTTTAAAAGTACAGGAAAAAATACCATGAAGGGTTTAGAAGAAGGTGCCTTTTGTCCCTTTGCATTTTGCCTAATTATATACCTGATAATGGGCTGCACAGGCTTGATTATGTTTACTTCCCTACAAGCATAGTATGTGGATACAAGGCATAATTATTGGTGCCTGGAAATTAGTCACTGCTGTATCAGTCTGTGAGGGACTTGACAGAACAATGGCACCTAGAATTCTGTGCTAGCCACCCATTTTTCCTGCTTGCCTCAGAAAGTCATCACAAGGTTTCCAGCTCAGGACATTATGCTGAGCCAGGAGCCTCCTGGGCTAGGTGGCTACGCCAGCAGTGTTTCTGGTAGGTATGCCAGAGAGCACCCGTTACTCTGGGGTTTAGCAGGGAATCTGGCTGTTGTGGTTTAACCCAGCCAGCAATTCAGTGCCATGCAGCTGCTCACTCACTGCCCTCCCTGCTCCCTGTGGGGTGGGGAAGAGAATCAGAAAAAAAGGTAAAACCCATGGATTGAGATGAGAACAGTTTAATAACTGAAATAAAATATTATGATAATTATAGTAATGAACAAGGAGACAACAAAAAGAAAGCGAGCTAAAAACCCCACAAAGACAAGTGATGCACAAGAAAATTTCTCACTACCCAATGCCCAACACCCAGCCAGTTCCTAGGCAGTTATCAGCCCCTCCTGGCAAACTCCTTCCAGTTTATATACTGAGCATGATGTTCAATGATATGGAATATCTCTTCGGTTAGCTTGGGCCAGCTGTCCTGGCCTTGCTCCCTCCCAGCTCCTTGTGCGCCTGCTCACTGGCAAAGCATGGGAAACTGAAAAGTCCTGTATTTGGAGAAAGCACTACTTAGCAAAAATTTAAACATTTAGTGTGTTATCAACATTATTCTCATACCGAATCCAAAACATAGCAGCTACTAAGAAGGAAATAAGCTCTGTCCCAGCCAAAACAAGGACAACACCAAAATGAGCACTGACTAGCCTATCCACTTTACATGTGAATTCTATTTTAAAGACCTTTATGCTCTTTAGTACCTAAAATCTATGTAATTTGTTTTATTTATATGATCTTAATTTTTAAATGTTTTGTAAGAATACAAATTAACTTGACAAACTCACTGGGTGTGTAAAATGCACGCATATTTGTATGTCATTGTCACAACCCACCAAATACCAGCCAAATGCCAGTCACTACTTTTTCAACAGATTTGCACAAAAATGTGTAATATATAATATTTCAGTTGTTTTACACAGAACATGATTTTTTAATCCAGTTAGAATTACATCACAATAATAAAATGGTTACACATAAGTGTACATTAGAAACAACAGCATAATCCCTTCTTAAATTCCCTATTACTGGCCTTTCACAAATTTGGAGCAGAACTTTGGAGTACACATCCCATTTATCTTTTATAAAGCTTCTGATGTTCTGTGATGCTGACAGTGTTCCTGTTACTTTGAGAACAACCTAATGATACTAAGTTTTGTATTGTTCTAAAGGTTCTGCATATAGGTAATGGGCCTTAATGTCTTCATGGTGCCTGCAGAGAGGGCAAGTCACATCCCATCCTAGACAATTATTTGCAGATCATCCTTTCAACAGAGATACAGTTCTACTGTAGCTAAAGTAGGTTTATAATTGACTTCTCTGAGGGCTGAATCAAATGTTAACAGTGGGGACTGGGACTGTTGCCTAAATCAAGTATAGGAGTAAAATTATTCTTCACTAAAGAGATGTTCAAGGAAGCTGAGAGGCTTTCAGAAATTCTAAAAATGGTGTTTTGTTGTGGAAAGTATTCTGCTTTCATCAGCGCAAAACTTACTTCATAATGTTGGTGAAGTAGCACCATGAACATTACCAGTGTAACTGAATACAGAATTTGATCCAAAATCCTTAGCCATTGCATTGTTGGGGTCCATTGAAGATATGGTCTACTGTATGTAAAAACAAAGGTGGACTGATGCTGACGTGTCTAATATTAAACTTTTGAGATTTGGTACTCAAGCCACCATACAGATTTTAAGATAAATTTGTTGTGTAAAAGACTAAATGGTACAACTTTGGTGAGGGAAACAAGAGGAGCAAAGAAGGGTTGTTGGAACAGGGCAAGCAGAAACTGCAGAAACTGTTTGGATCTCTTCTAGCACTTCTGCAGGCAGCATTTCTGCAGTTTGTTGTCCCCAGAAGAAGACAACCAAAAAGAGCCCATGGTGGAGTCTGTCATTTATTTTTATGGTAAGCCACAAAAAGCATCTTTGATGTTTACAGCGGGAAGCAAGATCAGAGTTGAAGCTGCTGACAAGCTTCCCTGAAAGCACAACACAATGAGGTTGCTACAGTCAAGAGTCTATTTCTGTTTCTTTTAGAATGAAACTAATTGTTTTGTACAATATTAGGAGAAAAATCTTCAAAGTGAAGCCTGGAAAATTCCATTTCCTGCTTCTGCCTTTAGTTAGCTGTCTCATAATAATTAAGAAAACTTGTGGTTAAACAACCGGCTTCCCAATATATCATGAATTTACATTCCAGAATTTATGCTTTGTTTAAGTGTAATAAAGAATTTTTTGAGATGCTTGATTTTATGACTTTCTTCACTTAGGATGTATGAGGAAAACCGAATAAGGAGCCTATGAAAGTAGAGCAAGAACACTTTGAAAGCTTCAGGTCCCTTCTTTTCTAAAGCTTTGTAGATAACAACTCAGTGGCACAGCAATTTCATAGTAGGTGAATAAAACACCCAAACCAAGAATCAGTCTAATTAAAATGTTGCTATGGTTGAGTTAGTTTTCCTATGTTACAAGAGGTCTAATATTAGTCAAAACCCAATCTTTTTGTAGGATATGAAAAACATATGAACACTTACCCTTATCAGAGCTGATTAGCAGTTACACAATGTCAGTCCCTAGATTTTGAAACATCCAGGGATGATTGGAGAAAGATGGATGTGCTGCCATTATTTTGGAGCCTTTTATGGTGAGAGCATTCTCTTTAGACCATGCAGGGGTCCATGCAGTAAATGGTAGGCACCACTGAGTTATTCCAATATGTTTTGATGCAAGTAACTGCTTAGTGAAAGACACTACAGTGACAGATTAGTGTTGATGATCCATAACTTTTGATAATTAATTCATTTTTTTAAAAAAAGCTGCTACATAATTCTCAACTTTGGAAATTATATTTTATTATTTTAAAATATCAAATGTAAAACCTTCAAGCCATATGCACCAAAGAAGTAGGACCTCCCTGTAGCTGGTCAAATACTGTTGAGACAGAAAGAACTTGCAATTCACTGTCATTGTTTTCAATACATGTGATTTCTGCATCACATGGTATGTGGCGAGAAAGAGAGTACTGCAAGAAACGATAAATGTTAGTATTCTATATAATGAGAGGGCATTACATCCTAAGTACAGATTGCTCACATGCTTAGTTGTTAAGCACCTGCATAAAGAGGTAATTTAACCTCTGTGTGGATGGAGCATAGAATTGGCCCCAGTTGCCTGGATAGATTTTACAATGACCTTTCTGTTTCATGTGCATTCAGTTAGAATATTTTAACCTGGCAAACGTTTTAAGACAAAAAATTACAAAAATATGCCTGTGTGCTCATATCTCAGTGGATCTTTGGTGACCAAGTATCTTTTAAAAAAAAGGTCTTTATTTTCTACTGTGATTATGATTTTTGTTATGCTTTTCATTTTTTCACTCAGAAATCTGTAGTATTCTTGACTTTCTATAGAAATGAAGCTTGACAAAATCTGTTTAAATATACCCATATGAACACTGAAGTCAGCCTTAGTCATCATTGGTTGAAATGATGCTATTCATTTCAAATACTTGATAAAAATATTGTCGCAGAATAGAGCTATAGAAGGTGTCTTGGCAGCTGCAGCAGTAGTATTCAAAGCATCTTCATAATTATCTAAGGCTTATTTACTATTCAGATTCTCTGAAATTTGCTGCCAAATTAACAGTTTTCGCTCTCTTAGGACTTTTCAAATAATATGGTCCAGCACACAGTTTTATTTCCAGCTTGCCTCAGTTCTTTTTTTTTATTTTTTAATGATGCTGATTATTTGCTTATGTCTTTTATTCTCTTTCCTGATATGCTGTCATTTTTATGACAAAGGTCAAAGTAAAACATGTACAGATTTGGGATTAATATGGAAAAACTCCACAATCATAAATAAATATAAAGGAATGAAGAAGAAATTTGATGCTTAGTCTGTATGAGTACTACTGTTGCCTCTCCTGGCCTGAGCTGTTACCTGGTAGTTGAGGCAATCTGTTAGAAGGAGACATTAATGATGCAGGAAACCCTGTTTATTACCACAGGCATAATCAGAGTCTTTTTTGTTTGTAAACGAAGACTGAATTTCTGAAGAAGGGGTAGACTATAGCAATATCTTTTTGCCAAATGCTAAGAAAACAACTGTTGTTTTGCAACCAAAGGTAAAAGGATTCCAAAACTGTGGCTGACAGACAGGTTTTGTGGTAGAGAGGATTAAGCTATGAGTTTACCACTTGAATTTTTAATCTATGTGGAAAAATGATTTAACCCATTCCTTCCCCTGATTTAAAGAATCAGTCAGCAATATTCAGGCGAGCGGAGGTTATCTTTTCTTTGGCAGCGCTGGGTGCATGGGGGATCGCTCCACCAAAGTCATGCACACCGAGGGAACCCTTCAGCCCCCTCTTTATATAAAACACTCTTGTTTATTCGTTAACTTCCTAGGAACTTGCTAACATATCTCACACCCGCACACTCCATTCAAGGACCTAGTATATCTTCAAGTGAACAACATGAGCATATCTTGTGCCTGTCCTTGAGGAGTTGTCTCTGCACAGACTCTATTCCTTAGCGGCCGTGTTTAAAGTCTCCATCTTCGCCATGTTGCATGTACAACAGGGATCTAAGACAAAACATCCCTTCTAAAGATAACCAACCCAAGGGCTTAGCAGTCTGTGCATCCGTCATGTGGCAGTAAGGGTCCTTGGACATTTCCAGACTTTAACTAAACATAGGTGCATCATCCTTTAGATAAGTGGTACAGCATTCACTATTCACCCCCCCACCCCACCCCCCCACCCCCTTCATTACTGTATTCCCTCTGTTGGTAGTAACAGTATAAGGCTGCTGTGTTCTGTACATCAGCTGGGAGAGAACCAGTCATTAAGAAAGGCAGATGTTCAGTTTACTTTTCATAGATTCAGTCCTGGCCAGAAGAGGTGAATTCTAGTGCCAGAGCACACCTGCCTGTGATTCAGCACTCACCATAGTCAGTAGAAGGCTACTCCCTAACTGAAGCAGTCTTTGGGTTTGGGTGTCTGGGGCAGAAAGCTCTGCCTGTTGGGTTATGCCTTCTTGCAAGGGACCAAAACAGCTACACGAAACAACAGAACTGTTAGTTCTCCTGTCTCCTTCCTGATGAAAACAGATGCAAGAGCGGAGCTGTACTTGATCACTGCTGGTCACTGCTGGAGTTAAGCAGCTGTAGGATGGAACGCAGGCACCTTCCTTGAACCATCACTAGCAGCTGACAGAGAAGGCTGTTCCCCTACATCACTCCCCAGGGCTTGATAACCATGTGAAAAGCCACAGTGAGGTCCTCTGCTGTTTTGCAAGCAGTAAATAGTCATACTTGTAAGGCTTGAGGACCTAGTGACTGGAATCCATCTCATTTTACTCCTTTACTGATGTCAAACCCTGGGTTTTCTGGTGTGCTGCCTAACACTTCAGAGATGGTTCATTCCTTTCAGAAGGGTCTAGTCCCTTGATAAAACCTTAACAGGTATTCTGCAGAAGCATAAAAACAAAACATGCAGTGCAACTCCCAGTAGGTTGTCAGATTTTTTTAATGCCTAAAGTGGAATCTTTTTGAAGTTTTCTGAGGTTTTCTCATGGAGGTTTATTTCTGAGTTTTGAGGCTGTAAGTCTCCAAGATGCTTGCTTTTTCCTTCTTGTTGTGAAAGGACCTTGTTGTGTTGTGACCCAGAGGACCTACCACAACTCTTTATAGCTTTACTGAAAATAAATGGTGCCTTTCTAAAAAGTTACTTGCTCCAGAGACTGTCTGTGACTCCAGCAACTCCGTTAAAGGCCATCAGGCAGTGAACAAAGCACATTACCCATTAATAAATTAAGTCTATTCCAGTTCTCTCTATCTGTGTTTCCCCTCCCAAGCCTCTCAGGTGCACAGCTGCTGGTAAAAATCCATTCCTGTTCTCTCAAATGCTCTGAAGTCTCCCAACCTGCAGGTCTCTGAAGCAGAGAAATTATGCTTAAGGTTACAGAAATACAAAGACTGCTACTTTGAGAAACTGAAGCTGAGAAAGAGCAACATTTGCAAATCTACTATTGCCCAACAGGGAACAAGTATCCAGCAGTGCACAAGCACCTGACCCCATTGAAAGCCGTAACAAAAGCCCCATTGACTTGTAGGCAACTGAGATTTGAGCACTTACATTTAGCAACTCAACTTGCAGAGTTTGTGGCAAAAAGCAAGGTATTTGTATGCAGTGCTGACCACCCAAGAGATGGGACAACAGCCCTGGCAGTGAGCACAGAACAAAGGAGCTTTGAGCTGGATCCACATGTGCTACACAATACACTGGCTTCGTTTGTACAATTAGCCTATCACAATCTGAGTCACAGTTTATAAAGAGATGTCTGTAATCCCATGCAGCAGCAGCAGCAGGGCATGAATAGCTGTGTCCCTGGCTGTGCAGGCAGGATTCCTTAAAGAAGTGTAATCAGGTCAGTGACATATGTTTGATACTGTATGGCCAAGCAAACAACTCAGCCAAACACCTGGAAATATCACGGGATTGGTAAAAACAGATGCGTGACTAACAGGAAAACCCTGCAAGCCCAGCTTTCTCTTCATGGCTTTTAAAACTGCCCATCATTTTCCTCATGCACTCACTGGGACAACCAGAGGTCCATACCCATGTGTTTTTTTTTTAAACTAAACTCATTTTTAAAAACAAATAAAATGTTCTGGTACACTCATTGAGATGAGTCCCAGATGTGTGTGAAATAGGAAGAGCAAGAAGTTTTTCAGAAAATGTTATCTCAGCTTATCGGTGCTTCACTCCCAGCCAGCATACGTTAGCCTTTCATACATCTGTGAGAATGCCTTTTTATTGTTTAGCTTTATGCTTTGTTCATTTTTGAACCCTTATAGAGACAATTGGCTAGCCTGACAGAAAACAGAGTTCTCTCCTCTCTGGCACTTTTGTAATGGATACCAAGGGCTTAGAGGGTGGCTGTCAGGGTGGCAGACAGGACGCAGTGGAAAACAGACTACAGCTGAAGTTCAGTTCTCAGGTTCAGTAGCGCCCTGAGAATTGCCAAGTATTGGCAGTGCTCCATAGCTTGAGAAAGGCTGGAAATCACTGATCTGAAGGACTTTAAACTAGCAAAATCTGGAACAGAAGACTTTCTGCTCTTCTTGGATCCAGGTATAGATAGCTTGGTCAGCCCAACCTCATAGCTGCTGCTGTAAAACTAGCTTGTGAAGGTGACCATCACTCCAGCAGCAGTTCGTGTTTTGGTGATACATTCAGGCTAATGTTTTTTGGACAATCCTACTTCCAAGAAATAACTGACTCTATTACTAGGTTTGTATTTCTTCTCACAAGGACACATTAATAATTTCACTGAGCTGTCAGTACAGCTATCATCCCTGTTGTTCTCTGTTGCTTTCGAAGCTGTTTCTATAGGACCTGTAGTGGTGGCTGCTGCTGTCTAAAAATCCTGCATATATTTATCTTTTGGTTTAAGCAAAGAATTTTGAATAAACAAGGAAAGATCTTTCAAGCAGAAAAAAACATTTGCAAAGTATTAATCCAAAAGAGCTGTTGATTACAACCAAAAGGTTTGATTTGAGTGTCACTTGTATTAGACTTACTATTCCACTTGTCAACTGAACTACTTTAATGGAAAGTTGCTTAAATACAAGTACACAAAGGCAAGCTTATTTCTAGGGCTTGTTCTCTATCGGCATCAAGAAAATATCTGTAAAGCTGGATAGGGTGAAGTAGAATTTTTAGTGTTCATGTTCGTCAGAGAGAGATTAGGAAGTAATTTACTATTGTAAACTATTGTTCACGTTTAAGCGTTCCGTACGTAAGCCTCCCAGCTTGGTGCCGTGTCGGTGACTATCTACTGCCATCTTACGGTGAGCAGAGGCCACAGCAGTTCTGGGCCGGAGAACCTGAGCCTTGGATATCTGTACTTTGTGGATTGCAAACTGCAGACATATCCAATATAAATTCATCTTGTATGAGACAAAAAGTCAAATCAAATCACCTCCTAGAATAAGATTTCTCCAAGTCATACACTTTAAAGTAAAATGTACAGTTCTGTTTTGATTTAAATTTTTTAATAAAGTATATCATCACATCAACCAGATGTATCCCGGTGCTTTGAAGAGAAGCCCTAGTGCTTTAAATCCACTCTCTATTGCTGCTGGGGAAAAAATGATCTGTGAATTATAATGAATACTACAACTGAGGGAGAAAGAAAGTAGATCACTAATGGATACTTAAAAGAAACTCCAGCATTTATGAATTGCTTCTGCTTGGAGAACCTGTCCTTCCCACAGTGACATGTCTCTTCAGAGAATGACCAAGAAGGTCACTCCTTTCTTCCCTATCACACCTAAGGCTTAGTAATAATGTGGTAATGCCCCATTTACATTGGCAGATCTCCTTAAGAGAAATTGAAATTATTTCATAGATTCGTAGAATGGTTTGGATGGAAAGTGACATTAAAAATCATCTAGTTCCAACCCCGCCCTGCCCTGGGCAGGAACAACTTTCACTAGATCAGGTTGCTCAAAGTCCCATCCAACTGGCCTTGAACACTTCCAGGGATGGGACATCCACACCTTCTCTGGGCAGCCTGTTCCAGCATCTCACCACCCTCATAGTAACGAATGTCTCCCTACTATCTAATCTAAATCTACCCTCTTTCAGTTTAAAACCATTACCCCTTGCCCTATCACTACAGGCCCTACTAAAAAGTCTGTCCCCATACTTCTTATAAGCCCCCTTCAGGTATTGAAAGGACACTATAAGGTCTCCCTGGAGCCTTCTGTTCTCCAGCCTGAACAACCCCAGCTCCCTCAGCTTTTCCTCACAGGAAGGTGCTCCAGCCCTGTCATCATCTTCATGGCTCTCCTCTGGACTCACTCCAACAGGCCCATGTCCTTATGTTGGGGGCCCCAGAGCTGAACACAGTGCTCCAGGTGGGGTCTCACCAGAGCGGAGTAGAGGGGCAGAATCACCTCCCTCGACCTGCTGGCCACGCTTCTTTTGATGCAGCCCAGGATACATTTGGCTTTCTGGGCTGCTGGTGCACATTGCCTGCGGCGAATGAAGAGACGGGATGCAGATTTGTGCAAGCAAGATTTCGACTTAATTAGTGATTCTTTTACATTTATATATGTTTCTACCTTCTTCATGTTACACACTGATTGGTTAAATCTTAAGCGTGAACTCCACCGATTGGTTATCTTCTAAGAAACATCATTTAAACAATAGGTACCGATTAGTCTATCTTGTCTTAGCAACAATTTCTATTCTAAGATTAGGGGTTTTTTTTTCTACTTGACTTTGGTGAATAACAAAGTTCCTCATCAGCACTATCCATTCCCTTATCTTGCTGTATGTCCCTCTTTGTCATCCGGTTGTCATCTCAACTGCTATGGCTCAAGAGTCTGCTATTAACTTGTTCTTTGTTCCCAGGGCTTATGCCCTACAAGTTCTAACACGTCTCCATTCATCGGGCTAACAGTGCTTGGACTCTTGTCCTTGAGGCCTTGCCCTACGATTGCTGGGCCATGTTGAACTTTTTGTCCACGAGCACCCTCAAGTCCTTCTCTTTAGGGCTGCTCTCAGTCCATTCTCTGCCCATCCTGTACTGAAACTGGAGGTTGCCCTGTCCCAGGTGCAGGACGTTGCACTTGTCTGTGTTGAACTTCAAGAGGTTTGCACAGGCTTACCACTCAAGCCTGTCCAGGTCCCTCTGGATGGCATCCCTTCCCTCCAGCATGTTGACCACACCACACAGCTGGTTATCATCGACATACTTGCTAAGGGTGCACTTGATCCCACTGTCCATGTCCCTGACAAAGATTTATTTCCTTCTAATCAGGAGAATAAATGCTGGATGATTTTCTATCCATGACCCAGGGATCCACAGCTAGACACTCAGAGGGCATGACAAGACCTGCTGCAATGCTCGACAGTGAAACAACCCTCTTGGTGCTTGGGAAATGTACCTGTTGCTGTGTCTGGCAAACAGATCTGCACTTGGAGGACGTCACAGTTTTAGTACACATCTTCAATTAACACATCTTCACTTGCATCAAATTCCTAATCATTTAAATAATGATTGTTTTACGTGTCTGTTATTTTAGCTCATCCACCACAAGCCAACTGACTCCCTCACTGAAGAAACCTGGCTTTCTAACCTCCTCCACCCTCCCATATGCCCCTACATTTATCATTCTTCGGGGCTGAAATCCCTACCATTGCACAGAACAGTCTTCTCATAAGAGGGAAATTCTGTCACCCTGCCTGGTGTATGGGTGAGCTCTTCAAGCGGTGGGAGACCAACATGCTGGTTACGCCTGGGGGTTAGCCACTTGATCAGGCACTGTGATGTAGAAACTTAAGGGCTGTGGCTAGCAGCAGTGGCTGACTAGGGCAAGAAGACACTAAGAAAGCATGAGGGTATTCACTTTAAGGTGGAGAATTGTATCAGTGCTTGCTGGCTGTAGGCCTTTTTCTGATTGAGTGGGGTGATCTCTAGCATCCAACACTGAGGGAACTGGCTGACATCCAAGGAGGATGAGCCTTGCCTAACATCACATCAGCAGCGTTGGAGCAAGGCTCAGTGGGCTGATCCTCTGATTTCTGCAGTCTTGGACAAGGGTGACACCTGCCAGTGATGGGGGTCTGTGGTCCCTGGGTAACTTCAGTATGTCTTTGGTAGGTAGCTAAGAGAAGCAGTGCTATTGCTGGCATCTGATGTTATGCAGAGCCATGGGAAAATTGTAGAGGGATCTGCAAACTGAAGAAGGCTGGGAACCTGTTCGGTTTGATTCCTTTGGATTTAAACAAGGGCTATGAGCCCTCTGTCTTATTCGTTTGACCTTGGATAAAGGTGAGGAGTCTCTGTTTGTTTTTATCTGTCTTATTAAAGGCAAGTTGACACTGCTCACGTAAGTTCAGGTTATTGACTTGTTCTGCTTTCATGGACAATTTACATCCTCTCCTAGCTCTGAAAACATTTCATTTTATATGCTAGACTCCTCAGGGAAAGGTGGTGGGGTTTATTGACCTAGAAAACATTTATTTCCTAAATTCCAAAGAGGATGGCATTGGCTTCTTCTGACCTTATCTTCTTGCTGTTACTTAGCCATGATGACTTTCTTGTAACATGTCCGTTGCCTTAAGGTTTCTTGATTGCTTGTCTCTTAGTGTAGGCCAAAAATGGTCAGTTTTTTAATGTTCTTGAAGGAATTATTAGATTTGTCTTGTCAGAATTGTCTGTGACTTCTTGCCCCTCAAAGACCTGCTGGGGCCTTTTCCCTCACCACCAGTCTTACTGTCCTACGGAAGGACCCCAGAAGCCGGATGTACAGTAGGAAAGTACATAAGTAGTGTGAGGTATAGGAAAGAAGAGAAACTGCCTGTGGATTTGTGAGATTGCACAACTTTTGGAAGTAGGGAAAAGGACAGATAGTGGGAGAGAGAAGCATGTGGTGCTTGAGCAGACACATCCAGAGGAAGAACGCTTGTGCTGTGTAGGCTGAAAAGTCATGCACTTTGCCACTGGCCAGTGGAAACAGAGCTAGTCCCAAGCATGGTCTTCCCTCACAGAAGCCCTGACGTCTGTAGTGATGGTTTCAAGACAGATTCATGAGCACTCTGTCTGGTGACAGGATTTCTCACCAGCATCAGAGAAACTGTGCAGCGTGTGACAGATTGCGTTGATGCACGCAGTGCTAGGGATGCTGCCAGGCAGGCAGGCGGTCTCCAGCTCTGCGTGTGTGTGCGAGTGCCGCGCCACAGAGGCTAGGTTGGGTACCAAGCAAGGGCTGGCACCAGGAGACCGGGAGCACACGACCAGACTGGTACTGTGTTTGATGTGTCACCCACCATGTAGGCTCCTCTTTGTGAGAAGGAAGATGGCGTTCTCTGGCCCAGGCTAAAAATAGCCCCTATGTCAGAATTCACCTGTATCTCTTGTTGTTAACCCTATTAATAGTATTTTCTTATGAAAATTATTAGTCTTTATTAGTGTAACCCTAATTATGGTTAAAAAGACAAAATATCAAGACAGACATTTTTGATTTCTGTAGTTCTGTGTTACCTTCTGATTCGAACAAATCCTGCCAGTCCAAGCTTGGTAAGTTAAGTAGATTTGTGTTGCTTTAAATAAATTTCCCAAGAACTACTTGTTTAAACCCTTTCTGTCATTTTTCTCCCCACTCTAAACCAATGAGTTATAGGGCCATAGAGAGATTGAATGATACTAATTAAACTCAAGATCTGACAATTTTTTCATAAATAGAGCAAAAGATTTCATTCAAAAGGCACTTCAAGTTGTTTCCTCTTACAGGATGGTACTTGCAATTAAAATAGACGTTATGGGGCTAAGATCTATTTTTGGTTATGCTGGTACATAGCCATGGCAAACCAGTGAAAACTCCTGTGAGTGGAAATGGGTGTACTTCAGAGCCTTTTGAGTTGCTTTGTACAGACCTGATGTCAAAGCAGAGGTCAAAGCAGACCTCTCTTGCTTCAGCTTTTTTTTGGGGGACGGGGTGGCTGTCATTAAGCACTCAAGCAAGCATGTCCTTGCTTGTGATATTGTATACTGCGAGCTGAGAGAGGTACTCATTTTACCTCTCAGAAACTCTTCCACAGACCTTTCAGAAAAAGCTGTTCACAGCTAAATTCAGCATTAGGAAGGCTAGATTTATAGACGGCTGAAAGCATTGCTTTAGCTATATCTTAGAACAGTGACACAGGGGGAACTTAAGTATTTCAGGACTTAAAATTTGTTGTTTCAGAGGCTAATTAAGCAATTCAGCTTTCTTTTCTCGATATATGACCTAATTGTGTATGTCCTTATAAAACTAATTTCATTAAAGACAAAGACATTGTTTATGTGAATACATTAGTGTTAAATTAATTTCATTTTTAGAGGTTCATTTCTCAAATTCAGAGAGTTTTCTTCCTAAAATAAATTAAAGAAGATTTCAAAATGTCAGTAGCTTAAACACTTATGAGCAGTGCTGTAATAAACCAGTACTTTAGCATGCTGCAGACATTTGCAGCTTGGAGTGGAGGAATAGCAGTGAAGGAATAGACTTAAGCTTTGAGTCTCCAACAGATCGTATGTAAAAATAATGGGTCAAATTCAATGCTAATTTGGGGATTTATTCATGGTGTTCACCCCCGCGGTACCTAAGCACTGATTTATACCATATGGGACTTCACAGTAAAAAATTTTCTGCGACAAACCAAAGCCATACCACCAGCTGTAGTCAGAACCTGCAGTGGAAAGACTGCAGACTTCCCTGTGTGTGTGTGGAGGGGGGGGCAGCCAGTGCAGGGAGACTGTGGCATGCACGTAAAGGCAAATGCTTATTTAAACAGAGGCAGGCAAGCAACCCTGCCTGCAGCTGGTGCAGGAGCCCGGCTGCCTGGCGTTGGCTGTGCTGCCATAAATCTGTGCCTGTCAGTGCAAAGGGCAGCCAGTTCAAATTAAAGGACTTTAAGCAATGATTAAGCACAGGTGAAAGTCTAATTGTGTGGGTGACTCAGTGAGTGAGAGCTGCCCAGGATGGGGAGAAGAACATGAGGAGGCCTGGGCAGATGAAGAAACGTGCGGGTGCCACGACAGGGAGAGGGATTCCACTAGTCTAAGTTAGCGTCCTCTGAACAGGGGATACTGAACTCTTTATCCATGCCCAGCACAAAGCCATAGGGGGTGTTTTGGGAGGGAGGAAACAACACGGCAGGCATTGCTGTGGTGTCAAAGGAAGCATCTTTTTGAAGCAATCAGGATAACATACAAGGAGGGGGAAAATGTCAAAAATGTACAGTGCCATTTCATATATTATGTTTGAACTTTCTGAGGTAAAAGTCTCTGCTTTCCTCTATCCATCTTAAAAGACCCTGTTTTAACACAGACATGCACTGCAGTGAAGAAAGTAATATGATAGTTAGGAAGTATTAATGATTTCCATAGATGGGAGCATCTATTGCTGCATTAGAGAAGTTTCAAAATTGGATGAGATATAAATACTCATTCTCCAAAACATACACCAGCTGCTGAGTGCCAAAGTGGTGAGGAAAGGTCTATAAAAAGTGATTCCCTAACTGGCCAGTGCAGATTTTGTGATAATCCATCTCCCTGGTCTGGCCATGGGTAGGACTGTCTATGGTGATGTTCCTCTTTCACAGCTGCAAGAGCACAGCCACCATTCCTGCTGCTCCCCAGCATGGCTCATTCCACTAGGCTGTGGAAATTGGCTGTTAATTAGCCTCAGAAGATTAAAAGCTTAAAAATTAATAATACCAGTAAGGAAAAAACCCCACTCAACAGGTGAAAGCTAAGCAGAATTTTAAACATGAAAAAATGTTGTGTAATGCTAATAGACACTCATCTGATTCTAGAGGAAATATATTTCAATGCTTCTAATAAAAATATAGTTCTTCTTTTCTTTCCCTCAAAATGAAGAGGTCAAGATGAGCTCTTCCTCTGTGTCCTTTCTGAAGAACGTTATCATATCTTGTTGAAAATGTTCTTGTTGATTATAACAGGAAAGCTAAAGGTATATTGGCCACAGCATCTGCAGAAATAATATTTACCTTCAACATTTCCAGATTATTATTCCTTCTATTTATGTATTATTCCTCATTCTATATTGTCACTGAAGTAATTATAAATATATATTAGCATCCAGGTGCACTTTAAACACTGCCCATTTATTAAATTAATTATGATTAGTTCATTTTGGTATGTCTTTCGTCTGTCTTGAACATTTGGTGTTATGTTTCGCAATCTGAGCAATTTTTTTCACATACTGTGAGCCTGTATGTGTGACCTATTGAGAAGTCTAACAGCTTTTGTACTGTCCTGTAAAAAAAATAGGCAGAATCAGCTGTTATAGACTCCCCCACAGAGCCAAGGATGAGATTCACTCACATTAGTATGGTAGACATACCTTAATCAAGCAGGTCTCTTCTTCTGGAAAAAGTAGTGTAACTATTGCAGGTGATTAATATTTCTATTCCTACACACTGCAAAATGGCTCTTTTCCATCACGGTTAAATGATCACTTCAGTGACATCCTTATAAATTTGCAGTGATGGTGATGTTAGTTTTTTGGGGGTTTTCTAAACTTAAGACTCATTTTATAGTAAAGGGGAACAAGGGATTTTCAACCTCCCTGCTACAGATTAGTGTTCCCAGCAACTATCACTGAACTGCTGAAAGACAAAAAGAGGAAAATGTTCCACTTACTAACTAGTTCCCTACCCTAGAATTCAGCTTAATTATTTCTATACCATACTTTTACAAATGTCCACTATTTAACCATCTTGGCTCTCTACATAAACTGTGTTAAGTATGATATACTGTAATCCTCGTTCTACAGCTAAAGAAAGGCTATAAAACTCACATGATGAAGCTGCGTAGTGAAAAGGTTCACTGTTAAGAGCCTCTCCTGCATTTGTCTGTACTTCAATGGACTACCCAATTTGGGCTGTTCTCTTGTGATCTGCCCATGGTGGCAGGTTGGCTTGGCTGGTCCTAAAGGCCATGCCAGCCTGGATACCCCCACACTCTGGGTGGGAAGAGGTGTGGGACAGTGGTGCCTTAGCCCAGGGCTGGCTCACTGGGCTGGCTCAGGTGTGGGTGGGCAGGAGCAGTCAAGGGGCTCAATAGGATGGCTGCAGGAACTCCTGAATCTGCCCAGGAGACCTTTAGGAGGGTCCAGGCAGGTCCAGGCTAGAAGCACAACAAGGAGACTCTTGCAAGAGCTCATGACTGCAGATGACCAACCATGTTCCCCTTTAGGGGGTGTTTTGTGGCAGTTCTGAATTCAGATGTAACCATGTCACTCACCTCTCAGAGCCATCCCATCTATAGGCACCTGGACGCCAAAATGGTTCATGATATGGTGACTGGCATCCTCCAGATTATCCAAACAATTAAAACTATAGAAGTTTATTTTTTCTAGCAAGAAAAAGGGTAAAAAACCCCAGCAAAATGATTGTTGACAAATTGGGCTTTCCTGGAAGACAGAAAGTTTGTGTGTGTTGGTGGCACAGTATCCCAAAGGCAATCTTGGGATGACATGGTGGCTGCATTGCTGTCTGCCTGCCCGTGCATATATGCAGCTGTTGAATGCTGTGGCTTTGAATCTTCATAGATAATGGACATATACAAAGTAAGAGCATTTAGGGTTTAAGGAGACTCAGCTTAAAATTTTCTGAACAGATTGAAGACTATGCACACTTAATATTATGGTCCAAAAAATGAAAGAAATTAGCTTATTGTGGTTTACTATTATATACAAAAGGAATTAGTTTCCATTAGTGGATCAGTAGGAGAAATTAGTTGTTGCGATGGAGGGAAGACACAGTCACTCAATATGAGTGATCAGCAGACTTCATTTATTGTACCTTACAGTCACCTTTTATGCCTTGTTATAATTAGCTCATACATATTACAAAAGTTAAGCTCATTATTGGTTAGTTGCCTAAATACCAAGCCCGCCCCTAGTTTTTCTTCTGTAGCTACCTGTTCCCACCTGCAACACTCTTTCCCCACTGCGATCTTCCTGTTACTGTGTAACAAGAACAGCCAAGGATAGTGTATTTTTGCTTTACTTCAGATAACCTGAGAGCCATGTGCATTTTTGTCCAGTCCGCTGGACTACGTCTATGTGAACTTTTTCAGCTAGCCAGTTATCCACAATTAGTCATATATGTCATTGATGTGCCAGGTTTGAAATGTTTGCAAACTAGGAAATGGGACTCTCTAAACATCAAGTGTCCTTACAAGACACTAATGAAGTTATGTTATGATTTAAGCTAATCAGTGTTGGCAGACATTAATTCCCCCAGTATGTGGTGATCTTTTAAGACAAGTGTTGCAAGTGAAGTGATAAACAGGAGGGTTAGCTGTAGGCAGTGCAGAGCAGTTGTGGCTAATACATACACACGTAAATGCCACTACTGCAGGAAGGCAACATGTTTATGGATTTGGTTGGAGAACTGTTTTCCTGCAAAGTTTTATAGCTCATATTAATTTAGTTATGTTAAATAACATATAACCCAGACATTACTTCCACTAGGCTTATGTGAGTCCTTTTATGATGTTAGAAACAGTGTGACGTACCACACCCACGCATTTGGCCACCTACAAGTTGAAGTATCTACTGTGAGCTGGATGTTGAGGCTGTCACTAGGATTGGTGGGGACAGATGGGCTTTTCCAGAAGGTAAAACACCTTACAACAGGTTTAGGAAATTGTTGCAGAGGTAAGGACCCCAGGAGTGTCCCCCTGCCCACAGTGATCATGGAGGGAACTTACCTGAGTAGCTTAGAGTAAACGCCTACCTCCCAGACGGCCTAAGTTAGATATGAAACTATCAAGCTTTGGTCTTGTGCTTATTGCACAAGTATACACCGTTTCCCACAATAACTTCAGTGACTTACATATGACAGTGGAGGAGGAGGAAGCTAATTAACAACAGATATTTAACTGTCCTATCTTTATTTTACCTAACATTGTACTGTACATCCAACTTTAATAAGAGCAATTATAAATCATAAAATGCTGAAGAGAAGCCAGTCCTACATATACAAGTAGGTTTTAGCTGGAATTTTTGCAGTTTCCTAAATGCATAAGGTAACTTTTAGCTGCACTTTCATTTAAATGAAGAAAAGGAAGTAAAAAAAGTACAAACAATCTCAAATAGGTTTGGTAAAATCTGGCGGGCTATCCAAAGTAATGTGGTTGTGAACTTCTGTTGTACCTGGTACTTTCTCATTTCAGGACAGGTTATTACAGCCAAGTGAGTCAGAGCTGTGGGTCACAGCAACTGGCCAGACCTTACTTTCAGAACATCTCAGCCATGCGAGAAAGGAAAGCAAGAAAATACATTGACCTGCTACGCATATGATGGACATAGGATTTTTGGGGGTGAATATAACAATACAAGTGACCAATTTCTAAAACCTGTCTTCCCACCTTGGAGTTTCTCAAACATAATTTGAACTGATTTTCCACCCTTTTAATTGGAGTTTTGCCCAAGACTCAGCTGTAAATCTGTGAAGTCCCAGCAGCTCTCAGAAACTTGAAGTCTTCAAATAATATTGCTGTAGCTCTCCAGGCGGTGGCACCCCAGCCCTGTCTTTCTCTAAGGCAAAAAACGTGCCCTGAGAAGTCTAGGGGAAGCAAATGTTTCGTTTCACATCATTTGTTCCATTTGTAAATAAGCATTTTAAATTTCATTTTAAGAGTCACACTTGAAAGGAATCATTAGTAAAACAAAAGGATTTCTTATTATTGTTACCTATGGTATCTCATTTGTTTTCTTCAAGCTTTTTAAGCACTGTGTCATTCTGTGCATAGAGACTGTTTATTATTTCAGGCACTATTTAATCATGTTAAAAAATGAAGTGACAAAGAATAGACGCAAAGGTTTCCTGCTTGCAAGGAACAGTGGATAAATATATTTGTTTATACTACAGAGTTGCAGTTCCACTGGAAAGAACACTTGACATTTTGATGAGTGTCTCCAGGGAAAAAAGGTACTAACTTCAGAACTTAGTTTTAATTATAGTAAGGAGATTACATTATTCAAAAGCATCCCACTGGTAAGGTGCAGCATTTCCTGAAACAGTTTAGTGGAAAATGCCACATTAATCAGTTCAGTATTTTATGCAAATGGTTTAATGATGGGAAGAAGTTGAAAGCACTGTAGTATGACAAGACAACCAGAATGTTCATTTAAGGGAGTAGGATCACATTTTAATGATCTCTTTCAAGAGAAAGTTTTAGAGAAGGGAATGACAGCAGGGAGCATGCCATGCTGTTTTGTTCTTGTTGGTGTGGTGGTACCAACAGTGGCTCCGGTGCTGTGATCCTTTGGAAAAAGACACGAGGTGTGTCTGGGAAGCCCACAACCCTGCAGGTTGTGCCCATGGCCTTTCACTGACCAGTTGCAGTGTAAATGTAATCTGCCATTGACATGTTAGCATTTATGCTGTTGGGATCAGACCTCTGTTTAACAAAGAAGCCAGATCAAGCATCTCCTGGCCCACTTTGGTTTATCTGCCAGGTAGATACAGGTAGAACACAAGACCACAAGGGTTTGGAAGGAGTTTTTTCTCTTCTCTTCTCTTCTCTTCTCTTCTCTTCTCTTCTCTTCTCTTCTCTTCTCTTCTCTTCTCTTCTCTTCTCTTCTCTTCTCTTCTCTTCTCTTCTCTTCTCTTCTCTTCTCTTCTCTTCTCTTCTCTTCTCTTCTCTTCTCTTCTCTTCTCTTCTCTTCTCTTCTCTTCTCTTCTCTTCTCTTCTCTTCTCTTCTCTTCTCTTCTCTTCTCTTCTCTTCTCTTCTCTTCTCTTCTCTTCTCTTCTCTTCTCTTCTCTTCTCTTCTCTTCAGAAAGATAAAGGCCGTGCATTTGAGGCCAAGTCTTTTTAAATAGACAAAGAAATGAACATGAGTTATATGGGTATGCGTTATGGCTGTGTGCAGTCAATGCACTTCTAGATTTCACATACAGATCTGGCCATTTTTATCTTGTCATTTGCCCTGCATAGGCATTTGTAATCTCTCTGTTAATGATGCACTACATTACCCACATGTTTAGCTGTCACATTCATGTGCCTAAACATTTCATTACCCTATTCTTTCTCCTCACGTTCCGTTCCCTCATTCCCACATGTACCCCCAGGCCATCAGAAAAGAATTTGCACAGCTGGTTCAATCCCAACCTACATGAAGTCATCAGTCAAACTATTAACACTGTAAAGGATCAGAGTGTGGGCTGCCATTTTTCTAAAGCAGTGACACACAAAAGTCTCTCCATGCAGAACAGCGATGCCCTTAGTGGTACAAGTGCCCCTCATGTGGGTGAGCACATTCAGCTAAAAGAAGCAAGGAGTCACACTACGATTTTTGGCCACAGAACTTTGTCTGGGCCTCTTCAAACAGAGAGGAGGGATGCAGTAAAAGGGCCTTTTTGAGTGATGATATTGACAGAGAAGGTAAGTGCAGGAAAAACAGAAGGATGCTGGAAGTTGTCCCTTGACTCACTCCTGCTGAGATATAGCCAAACTGCACTATCTGCATTTTTCTAACATACAAACTCTAGGAAAGTGCCAAGAAGATCACAAAGTTGTAAGTAACTGCCAATTTGATTTATCAAGAAAGATCATGTCAAACCAGTCTAATTTCCTTCAGTGACAGTATAAGTGGCTTTGTGGTAAAAAGAGAAACCAGAGATGTGATGTATCTTGACTTTAGAGTGTCTTTTTGCACTGTCTCCCATGGCATGCTCATAAGCAGACTACTGGCAGTGTTGTCTGGGGAAACTGCTCAAAGCCAGGATTCAGGTCTTGCCATCCTTAGGGACAGTGATCGCTGGTTCACCATCAGCTCGGCCACACATATCATGTGGGATTTTATGGGCATCGGTCTTGTGTTGGCTACTATTGAATAGAGGCTTGGCTGATAAACAAGAGACGATGCCTGGTCCGTTTTCATGTAAGTCTAAGCTGGGAAGGATTGCAAATATTTTAGATGGCAGAGCTAGAACTCAAAAAGGATCTCAGTGAACAGAGATAAATGGACCGAAATAAATAGGTTGCCATTCATGAGGATAAGTGGAAGTCTCTGCCCATTGACTGAAGAAATGAACTGCAATGCTGTCAGCTGGGGGGAGGGGAGCAGGCAGTGAGACAGGCAGTGGTACCACAGGTAAGGATCGGCAGCTTTTAGCAGGTCACAAGCTAAACACAAATTTACAGTGCCATGATGCTGTAAAAAAGAGCAAACCTCACAGTGTGATATATAAAACCAGGACTATGTCAGATACTTAAAGCAATCCTTCTTTTCTAGCAAGGTCTCAACTGGACTATAGCCTCCACTTTTGCATGGCACACAAAATAAATATAAATATCTCTCAGTTTGCAGAAACCAATGCAAAACCAAAGACAGCACAGTGATTTTATATTACTAGGACTCCCACAGTCAGAAATGTGTTGTAGAATATTACTGTACGCTTTCAAATAGTTGAAATCATTAGGGCTGACCTGAGAAGTAAAGAAATGAAGGCAAAGGTGGTGGAGATTTTCAGGCAAGATTAGTAGAGCTTAACAAGTGTGGTTCGCTTTGGCAATCATTACAAATGAGAACCTGAGAAAAGCACAGTCATCGGGAACAGTGACAATAATTTAGCATGTTACACACACATAAACAGGGAGTGATGGTGAGAATCAGAACTAGAAGTGGGCTAATATTAGAAAGACCCCGCCCTTGTGAACATGTAGTATTATTAAGTAGTCTCCATCAGGATATGCTGGCAGCCCAGTGTAAACCAGTCTGTTTCTGTCACCCTTCAGTGCCTCAGTAAGAAAGTGCTAGTGAGAAAGATGACTGCACACAGGTATTATCTTTCTCTAACTGTTCAGATTCCACTAAAAACCCTGGGGTTTTTTTTTGCTGTCATGTTGTTTATGAATTCTGTACCTCCCAGTAGGTTTTCCACTCATTAATCCAAATTAATACATGTATTTCATACATGTATTTTTAAATAGAGATTGCTTCAAGTTGAGATCATCATATTTGATGTTCACTAAGCACACAAGAAAAAAAATGCTACATTTAGAGATTCACAAAGGACTCCTGTTTGCTGTCTTACTACTTGGGTTGCTACATGAATTCCTGCGGTTTGGTCCCCCCTCCTTTCTCATCATTTCTGGGATTTCTAGTTCATCATTGCTGAATAAGAATCCAGGGATCCTTTGTGAAGGGAGGAGAACTGCAGCTCACTGTCAGACCTCACACACAAACAGCACCAGTCAGAAGTTGAACTATGTTTATGGCATATATAAGTTGATGGAACATATTATTGTTACCGGTATTAGGCAATTCCTGTCACACACTAGAACGAGTGCCACGCTTGCTGAGCTGTCAGTATGTCATCCTGAACATCACACCACCCACGTCCTTGGAGGTGAAGAGACTATCACTTGTATCAAAAACAGATAGTCTTTTGATGTCTCTGGAGACTAATAACTAGTGAGTCAAATAACTGAGATGGGCCAGGAGGGTCTTGGAGTGCATGCTCAGAAATACACAGCAGCTGCTACCTTTCTAGCTGCCTTTCTCCTCTTTCTTCCTGATTTTGCTCTTGTGTTCTACAACTGGGAGTGTTGGAAGCTCTTCCTTACTTTGCCATTTGCTAATCCCACATGCACACAGCATGCTTGGTAGTGATTTGCTGTTGAGATTTAGCCCTTTTATACCTGTCAGCTGTCTGATTTTCTAGGGTTTAACATTTTTGGGGTAAAAGCTAATTTGGTCAGGTCTGTGCTTTCCTTACCACTCCAATTACTGTTTGCATTAGTGCTGTAGCTACTTCTCCATAGGTAGAGAATGTGAGATGCTGTGACAGGAGATTCCAGAATGGGAGAAGCCAACATTTTGCTCTCTGCTTCCTCTTCTCTTTTTTAACATTGCCCTTCAAAACCTCTTGCTCAAACATCCTCCCACTGGCTAGAAAAGAAAAGAAGCCCTCACTTTTATTCTTAAAAAAAATAAAGAATAAGAAATCACTTTCCTATCAGCTGTGAGCTGTTACAGGTGCCTCCGGTGCAGAGTGTTGCATGGGGTGAGCCACGCCGCCTGGTGCTGCGAGTCCCTGGGGTGGCTCCTCTGCAGGGCCATGGCTCCAACCCTGAGCAGGGCAGCTGCTTCTTAATGCAGCTCTTCAGCCTGAAGACTTGGTGCATCTCAAGGACTGTATATCTTATCCTTCACCTTATATTCTTGCGCTTTAAAACATAAGCTTTATTTATTTTTTAATTTCAGCTGCTTCAAATGGGCATTATGGTTGTGAAGCCTTCAGGGCATTAAAAATCTATCTCATGGCAGCAAGCATATTTTTATCCTTAGGATTTCCAACTAAAATTCTGTACACCTCTCTCCACTCCTGATGTTTACCATTCCAGCTTAATCTAATTATTCCCGTGAGTACAAATAGGCAGGTATGCAGTTGCCACCAATGGACATTTGGCTGCCACTACTTTCTCTTGATTGTGAAATCAAGAGAAAGTATTTTTTTAAGAGAAAGAAAGTTTTTTAAAAACTCACACGGGAAAAAGTAGTCATACTTTCTTTACGAAGTCTGGACAGTCTGAAGTTTAGCCACTATAGCTACTTTGTAATGACTAAGTCTACCTTCTGTAATTTCAAATAATGTTCAAAACTCTGTTGTCAGTTATCTTTGAAAAACTCCCCAGAATTTACCAGGCTTATATCTCTTTAGGAGAAAGACAACAGGCTTTCCCCCTTGTCCTCCGGCATGACTGCCAGCTGGATAAAATCTGTAAGGATACGGAGACAGAATATTGACAGAAGTGATGGGAAATGGAAGCAGGATAAAATCTAACAGAGGACGCTTGATGCAGATCAGTCTCTCACTTTTCTGCATTTTCGTAACACAACACTGTAAGTTTACTGGTGTTTGAGCTAGTCCAGAGTCACACTGTGAAGCCTGAGGATTTCAGCAGCCTCTGCAAGCAGAATCACCAGCACAGGACAGAAACTGGAAGATAGGGGTTTTATGCAGGGTCTGAAGATACAGTTACAGCTGCTTTGATTTAGCTGCTATCAAGGACTGCAGGAAAGACAATAGACAAGAGATAGAGAGAAGGAGAGAAAACCTAATTTAGAACCAAAGGAGTTGCAAGAAGATTTGGCTGAGCTGTGCCTGGTGCTCTCACTGCAGGAATTCAGAGGGCAGGACCTGCAACTTATTACAGATAACTATGTTATGTAGAAGTGGAGAGCATCTCCTTAACAAAATATGTAAGAAGGAAGACAGTTTAAAGTGAAAAGATTTTATTTGTGGAAGCAATGCAATTAAGTGGAAAATATAAAGTGAGGAAAATGAGAAATCAGAGAAGTATTTAATCTGAAAAGAAATCTCTGGGGTTAGACCAGGAGACAAAGGCTTTGGGTATCTGAGGTCCTTCCCAAACTTTCTGAAGCCAGGTGAGCTGTACATCAAGTCATTTTGGCAATGGGTCTTCAGGTCTCATGGGTCCCTTAGCCTGAGTTTGCCAGTGAACTGGGCAAAATACAAAACCACACAAAACCCTATGAACGAACCAACCCAGCACCCTCTCCTACCAACAGTGTACCTCTTCTGTGGTGCTACAGGCCAGCCTGTATGGTCCTCAGGGTAGAAACTTCCCTCTGGTTTGTTCGTTGTGCAGTTCTGGGAGCTGGAGGTGATATTTCAAGGTAAGTAATAATAAAAATCTCCCACATATCAAGGAGAAAGCCTTCAAGGGCAAGGGTGTTCTGGAAGGAAGTGAAGGGAGTATCCAGCTTAATAAGCAGCTACTGCATATGAGCTTTTAATTAAAAGGAGAATAAAGAAAAAGAGCAGAAGAAAGCTGATCAATGGAGAAAAAAAAAAGCAGAGAGGCCTGCTTCATTTTTTTTTTTTTTTGAATGCTGCTTTTTATTGTTTATAAAGCAAATGCTTAAACAAGCACTACTGGTGTTGTCAGTAATACTGTAACATTTGCCTTCAGCCCCTTTGTTGCTCAGGGAACATGTCAGATTTTCAGCACATTTAGCCTTGCCATTTACTTCACAAATCACAGCTGCGGACTGGTACAACCAAGCCAATTTTACTAGAAATGAAATGCTGAGGAAATGAAATTTCTTCAGTGATGTTTCCAGATATTTGGAGTTTAGGGTAATCTTTTCATTAATTTGGTCTGGCAAAGAGATAAGCTGTAAAAACATGGTATTCCTGTAGGATTACATAATAAAGATTCAAGTGACAGTTCGGTGACAGTTCAAGAATGCAACATTTGTACCTTTGTGGGTCCTAGTGCAAATTTGTTTCAACAGAATATTTTTCAGGATATAAGCACCTGATATTAAAAAGGCGGGTAACAGGAGATGGATGTAAAAGACTAAAAGCTCTGAAGCCCTCAATGTAAGCTCACAAGCTAGTGTTTGGACAAAGATGAAATGCCCTCTTCTAAACTAAATGCCTTTAGTCAAGGTATTTCTTGCTATAAATATTATACCTTGGATAGTAATGATAAGCTTTATTTTTAAGGCATTTGCAGTGACCTTCAGGACAGACAGAAAGCAGCTGGTTGCACTGAATGAGATGTTGCTGCTGAATTCCAGATGTGGGATGCAGGCAGCTCATCTAGCTGTCTCTGGTTAATCCAGCAGCCAGAAAACAATGCTATGGGAATGCATCATTTTTTACCTAATGAGAATTTAATTCCACTTGTATCTTTTACACTGTTTAAAGAGCTCAAGGAATAAGAAAATGAGAAAGGAACCTTATTTTTTTCCTCATGTGTGAGAACTTCAAGTAATTCTAATCAACCTTAGCAGTGGTCAAATTCACACTGTCTCACAACAGAGTAACAGCCATGGACAAAAATATTCCTAAACAACAGTAAGTCAGTAAACTTTAATAAGATCAAGATATTCAGAAACAGACATTTGACTTAACTGTTGTCTTACTGAAGCCAAGGTTTCCAAAGTTTCCTTTAGGAATTTCACCATTGTTTAAAATTTGATTTGGAAGGCACTGGGAAACAAAGGTGGTGGGTGACAGTGTAAAGCCTCCAGGTAGCTAAACGCATGCATACCAAGGGGAGGAGCTGAGAGAGGGTCCAGTGCAAATCCACCTGAATGCTTCCACTGCCTTCTACAGAATAAGCATGCCTCCCTCACTCACAGTATGACATAATAACTTGGTAGCAGAAAAATCAATGTTACTTGTGAGCATGGTGTGATTTTGACGTTGCATGAAAGCTAGCATAATGTTAGGCATTGGCTTTATTTTAAAATACCTCATGTTTTGAAATGAAGTGCAGATTGCTATATAAAAGAATCACAGTGATAATTTGTCATAGCCTTCAAGTCTGTAAAACACAAAGCTTGGATTCAGACAATTTCACAATGAAAGTTGGGTCAAACATAAATGCAACTAATTAAGTCAGAGATTTTCCCACTGGTCATTATTCTGATAATTCACATACAGTAATGGTTTTTATGTAATAGAGGAAGTGATTTTGCAATTTGTTTTGCAGTAGTAAATCTGCCATAAGTCTTCTGAATACTCAGGTGTAGGCTCAATCCATATCTCACATATTCTTTTGATATTTTGGATCCTGTGTTTCTACAGGAGCATTATGAACATTAAAAAAAATAATTCTAGAAGTACATATTAGTAAATTACTTTGTTTCTTTACAAAATATTTATATGATAGTATTTCTTATTACAGAGAACAACATCTCTTGGCAAAATTCAGGTTTCAAAATGCTTGGCTTTTGTGACTTTTTTCCTATTTCTTAAGTGTTATTCCTCTGTGAGGCTCGTTTTCATTGATACTATCCCATAATTCCTTCTTCAGCTTAATTTGTATTTGAAATACATTATTATTGTTTTGAAATTTATTTGTTGAGTGAACAGAAGGAGAAATTGCAGGAAGGAAGCAGTGAAAGAAGGCAGACTCTGCTATATCCTAATTTTTCCTGCTAGTTACTTTTTAGGTCACCACCACTTCTCTTTCATACATAGATACACAAGTGCTCCCTTCCACAGGATAGCAGATTAGTGGAACGCTGTTCCCAGGTTATATTCGTTTTCTCCCTTATGCCCCTGCTGATGTCAGCAATACATGTGTTTGGAAAGGCAGCTCCTCTTCTCTGTAACTGAACAGGTGTTTTGCTGTCAGTTTCAGCAAGTTCCATTGTTTAGTTCTGCATTTGCTCTGTCCCATGTTCTGAATTATTGTTCTGAGCAGAGGACAACCCAGAGAGCAGAGCCATATGTACATAGCTGAGGAATCTTCTGCTTTAACAAAATGTGTTCTGGAGTGTTAAATTTCAAGCCTCTCAGTGTCAGGGGTTTCTGAGCATGTCAGAAACACCACTTGTTCCAAGTTTAGTCTTTGTCCTTTCCATAGCATGGCTGGATCTCTTCAGCACCAGCTTTAGCTGTTCACTCACTGTTTCTGTAGCCACAGATGGACACGTGTTTTTGTGTGTTAGATGTCCTGCACTTCGCATGAGTAAGCTTCTTACAAAGTTGTTCAATTTGGAAGTAACACATCTGATTCACTTGACATTCCCTTTTGCAGAAGGGCAAAACTGGGGGGAATGTGAGGCAGAGACTAGCTGATGACAGAGGCAATAATGGAAAGAAAGGGTACTATGACACAACAGAGTTTAAAAGCAAATTAACCCTGTTTGCAATTAACGGCTCATGAGCAAACCTGTGGAACAAAAATTTTCAAATGGACAATGTGATGACACCTTCATAGGCTGAATGTCTTCTGTAGAAACACTCCTTAGTGTATAAATACGGTTACCCCAATTATTTCATACAATGGAAATTATAATACAGAGGTTAAAAGAATAAGGACACTTCCCACCAAACAGTAAATTCAAATAATGTAGGTTACAATATTTCTTATCCAATGTGCCAAATTGTGTATAATTAATTAAATGTTCTGATTGAGTGAGCATCCCAGGATGTTTCAAAATACGATCAAGAAACCAGCGAAACACAACATTGGTCTTTGAGTGACTTTTAGAGTAAGTCAGTAGCAAGAAATGGTTAAGATACTGCCACAAGACCATGTTGGGCAGAGGAGGACCTGTCAGGCCATGAGGGCTCTGGACCAGGTGGGTCCAGTCCATGGTTCTGCCAGCAGGAAGAAGAACACAGAGAGTACAGTCAGAAAATACATCTGGAAATGCATTTATAAAGACACTTTGAAGGCATGAGTACAGAACCTGTGTGCAATACTTCATGCTTTAAAAATGGAGAAGCGTGAAGAGTAGGATGTCAGCAGAAGGCTAGCTCTAGAAGCTGCTTGCTCAGTACTTTGCAGTCTCCTGGCCACTGCCTGCCACCTTGCTGAGCACATGCTTCCTGCCTGGGGCTGTGAAGTGTTCTCCTCTCCAGATGCCCTAGATTCAACTCAAGCCCTTCCTGCCTCTGACCAGGATCTCTAACAACCACCTCACCGAGATAAATGCCTTGTCCCCTACCTGTATGTCTCTGTTCCTTCTGATGCTGCTGAATATGCTCCACGTCTGAAGCTCTTGCTGACTCTTCTTTCGCTGGTGCTGTCTTCTCTTGTGTCTATTCCTCCTTCCAAGCACCGCCTTCAGATTTCTTTTAGGTATACCCCCTTTTCCCCTCTGGGGAACGATCCTTGGTCCCTGAGTACTCTCACTCTGTGACCTTTCTTTGAATGATATAATCTGCCTAATATGCTTCAACTACCGTATTTAACCTTAAACAAACCTGCAGTTCTTTCAAACTATTCCGTTACCCACGAGTAGTCTTCTTTGATCACACATAGTATTTATTTCTTCTTTTCTTCAGATATCTGATCAGCAGCTTAAACTTAACTTGGCCAAAACTGAGCTCCTTTCAATCTCTTGCCAATTTGCATGCTATTCTCAATCACTGATCACACAAGTACTTCATTTTCTTTCACTGGTTCACAGTCTGACTGCAAGTTTTAACGCTTCTTTCTCCCTTGCCCTGTATACCCCCCCTTTGCCATGTTTATCTTCCCAGTATTTTCTAGACTGTAGTCCTTCCTGCCTGCTCTTCTTATTTAACAATTCCAGCCAGATCATCACCTGGATGCATCTTGGATACATTACCCTCCTTCTGGCCTTTCCCAAACTTATGGAGTCGTCCTTCAGCATTCAAAGAACAGATGCACTCGTTTTCTTCACCTACTGTGAATCTTTTCCTTACTCTCTTATTCACCATTACATGAGTGAAGTGGTGGCGGCTGAGGATGAAGTGTTACTGCTTTAGTTAGCTTTTATTTTGTATCCCTCCTGTTCACATACAGTTAAAAGTATGTCAAGGACATTATAGCTCAATTACTATTTTCTGAATAAACACATTGAAGTAAATAAGCACCCTCATTTGCATTAATGCAGTCACTTCAAGTTTCTAGTAGACTGAAGCAACACAGAGACATGAAAGGAAAGATGAAACCTTCTCCAAACTGTTTATAACCTTAATATTGGACAACCATCTGAACAGAGCAGTATCCTTCATGAGCTATTTGCAAGCTATTTAAGTGGAAACAATGGATATATCTTTCCCAATACATGACCTCACCAAGGCAATATATTGCTGGGCAATATAGCTGCATACCTCATTAAATAATTCTTGAAGACAGAAAATGTAAAAAGATTTTAAATATTAAGAAAACAACATAGCTGGACGTTACTAGTAAACAACTATCACATCAGTATGAGACTATGTTGTTTTCTTTTTACATTAGTAATCTGGAGGAAAGAACATGTAGTTCTGTAGAGAGGGAGGGAAGAGTCTGTAGTTCAGATGGTAATTGATTCTGAGTGTTTTGGAGGGAGTAATCCAAATACTGACCCACCTTCTGTAAATTAGTGCTGTCATTAAATAAAGGGGAAAATTTACAGCTAACTATACTTACAGTGAAAGTATGCAATAAACACTGGAATGTAGCTAAATCTATAGCACTTACTAGATGGACCGAGTTGCTAACTGAGAGGGGTGCCTCTCTTCTTCTTCCACTGTCTGACTGTTTTTGAAATTTCTTTTTCTGTATTGTACTGCTCTTGTGCTTATAGAAATGCAGCCTTCTTTGTAGCTTGCCCTTATCAAACTAGCTTTTTTATGGAAGTCTGTTTAATGGCAGGCAGACATAATTTCAGTCCTTTAAGGTCATGCTGCTCTCTTCAAAGGTTAGGATGTATGCTGGAGTTAGGCTGGCTTTTTGAGGTAGCGACATTATGGCTTTTAAAGAAAGACTTCTTCCTATGGAAATACTCTACATTATTCAAAAATAGTCCTCAAGGAATTTACTCCCATAGATAATCTATGAACTATAATCTATCCCTATTTACAGATACTTAAGTAAAAATTTGTTCTTTCTCACATTTATAACAACTGATATGCAGTAAACACAGTAATACTAACCAGCCTGCAATTAACATCTTCACAGAATACACTTGGCTTTTCTGAAAATCCCAAAACCATGAACTGGTGGGCAATATGACGTTACAGCTTTCAGCTAGAATAAACGCAAGCCCAGACACCACTGAAGCAAAAGTCTGAGTGGCTGGAGAGGGCTGCTACAGAGTGAGCAGTGCTAGCACCTGCCATCCTCGGGGAAGTGGCTTCCTGAGTCATGGTGCTTGCCAAGAATATGAAGTTTAGCAGCATGTCCCGTTGCTTTGTTTTGTTTTGTTTTGTTTTAAATTATAGCTCGCTACCATTTGGGCTTATTCCTCTCCATGTAAGTCCTCATGCTTATTCCCAGGGCTCAAATGGGGAATACAAATTCCAGGTCAAATATTAAGAGATTTAAGTAATTTCTAGTATTTCATAATGACTTATGAAACCTTTTACATCCCACACTTGAGAAAGACCTAATGCAATCATATCTAAAATGTCTGTAAGGTATCACAGTCTGCTGTGGCTGGATGTGGATAGAAAACCGGTCTTCTGGTTTTTTGGGTTTTTTTTGTTTGTTTTAATTGTTCTGGAAGACTTGATGTAATCCATATTAGTAGTTCCAGTAAATGTATAAGCTAAAAGGTATTGGTGGAGAAGAAAATGTTTCTCTGGATTTAAACTCTAGAACAGGCCAAACGGGATTTCTCTATTTTGTCTTAGGTTATATTTCTAAGCAATATTCTCCTGAAGCCCAAAGTTGAGTACATGACTTTCATCCAGACTGGAGGTCACAAATTTACAGATCTTTCCTAAGATCTTTATCAAAATCCATTAGTTTAACACCAGCTTTGAAAAACATTAGTTCTTCTCTTAAGGACACAGTTATTTAAGAAAGATACTCTACAAGTTTCTGGATACTTCATGGAAGTTTCTGGGGTAATTGTGCAGGAATGAGAGTCATACCTGATGTATTGGAAGTTTTCCTCAGTGAACTGAGGGTAAGTGTAGCATTACAATGATCTAGAATTTGTGGAAGGAAAGATGATTAGTAATAAATAAAACTGTGGCCAGGACAGTCACAAAAAGAGACGTCTTACTCTGAGCTGTTCCTTATATGCAAGCATAGGAGTATCAGATTGGAACAAGAGGATAAACCTAACTGGAAGTGTGGCACTGGGGCTGCGTGGTGGTCTGGCTGCATCCATTTGAGAAGAGCATTGGCAAACAGAATCAGGAATAGGTCCAGAAGATGCTTAGAGCAAATGTTGTACCTCAAGAACTTGAGCTATCTGGTAAGCTTTGAGCTTACCAAAATTAATAACTGAAAAATTACTTGGGTTTAATGTATAGATGCCTACAGGGGAGAAACTATAGAATATTATAGGCCCCTTGAGTTTCCCAGAGAAAGACCTTATAAAAAGATACAGTTATGCTGAAGTCAATTGAATTAAAATTACCCTGATTTTAATAGCGAGGTTGGTTAACAACAGAGGGAATGACTACAAATTCTTGCTTCTCAGTTGTTTAGAGGAGGGGAGGGATTTGGCCCGGCGCTGCCCACGTGCCCCTGGAGTTTGGTCAAAGCCGATCCAGAGCCCCAGGGAAAGTGAACGGGACAGGCTTAGGAGCTGTGAATCAGGTGAATCTGAGCAGACTCTCTCCAGCCCCGAAAAAGGCCATTGCTTATCTATGAATTGCAATTTGACAGCTGCATGAAGGATAGAAAAATTTCTTATTTAAAGAACTCTGTGCAAAATTGCTTCATAATTGGTAAAATAGTTCAATATTCCAGGAAGAATTTTCTCAAACTGGGCTCAACTTGCTGCATCATGGCTCACAAATCTTAGTTTACTCCAATGCAAGCTGGTATGATTCTTGTTCTTGAAAAAAATTGAAACTGATTGTTGTAGACATCATTATAATCTTTTCTTTTTTTCATCGCAATTATTATTGCTGTTGTTATTGTGGTATCTGAATGTTTTTACTATCCTTCGTTAAATGCTCACAATCTGCTCAGCATCGTAGAAGATGCAGTAGACAACACCTGCCCCCAAGTGCATATAATTTCAGCCTCTGATCTAGCAATTTAAAATGCATGGCTGGAATCCACATTAAAGTTAATGGTGTTCCACTTGAGCACAGCAGTCTGCCTGAGCATTATAAATTGTAGGATCGGGGCCGTAAGTATTTGCATGTGGATACAAGATTCCCCTTGGTCTCTTACTTACGGCTAGAGCAGACAGTGCGATTTCCATACTTTGTGAGTATAGAAGAACTGCTGTGAAACCAGGTGTGCAGCTTTGTGGATTTGCAGTAGTTTTCCTTACTTTGGTGGAAATCTTTCTCTGATGCAAATTTTGTGTGAACCAGAGGCCCCTTCAACCCAGCAGCCCTCCATTGGAATGAGCGTTGGTGCCAGCTTCACTGTGGACAGGAGCTCTGGAGATCTCTGGCTCTGGGTCAGAGTTGGGAGGTACCGTAGAGAGGTGCACGGCACCTCCAGCACTCCTTGCCAGCAATGGACAGGCCAGCAGCATCTGCTGCAGGGCTGGTTGCCTGGCTCCTGGGCCAGCCCTGTGCCTCATGGGGACACCTGCACCACTCCAGGCCTCCCGACAGGAGCTACTGGGAATACTGAATCTGGCTCCGGGGTCAGCAAAAGTGCCAACCCAAGATGTTTTGAAGACAGCTGTTTAGGTTCAGGAAACTGGTGTTTCTGGAGGAAATTGTGTTCATAAGAAAAAAATTCTCCTCAGATCTTCGGTCGCTTTAATTACTCATCTATTTATTTATGATTTCTTTTTTTTTTGTGATAAATCAAAATATTTTTTTTAATTTGTGATAAAATTGAAAATGCATGAATAGAAAAGAAGAACACAGCCAGTGGAAATGAATTCTCTCTTGCATTTTTGTTTCACTGACTAAAGAAGAAGAAATTGATGCAGCTGAGGACAAGGAAGGCTGTGGAAGTGATTTGCATGCAAGGTGTCTGGGAAGGGCATCGTTCCCACTCAGCGCTGTGAATCTGAACATAGCATGCAGAACCCACTACCAAGCACATGTTTCTATATTTAGAGAAGCCTAGCAAAACCGACTGAGTATCGGATGTTAAACAGAAACAGTAATTTTCATCAGTGTATTATCTTACCCCTTTTTACACTATTCTTCAGGGAGAAGAAACAGCCAGCTAAACTCTACCTGCTGTTATCAAAAATAGCAGCAACCAACTGGAAGTAGTTTCACTGTTGACTGCATCACATTGTATACAGCTAATGTCATTCCAGATTCGGAAGAAAGTAACAGTACCATGGCTGTGTTGTCCTTGACCTCTGCCAGGTACAGCTAGTCTCCTGGCCCAGTCAGCATGATGCAGGGGGAATATTTCTCACTCTGAAATGGCAAGTGCATTTTTTTCCCTTTCTTCTTTCAGGTTACCTATGAATTTTCAAGCCAGCTCCAGAAGCTTAGTGGAACCGAGCTGCCTCTTACTAAACATGTTGTCAATGGCCTCTCTTACCTCCAGTGCAAGCCTGCCTCCCTCCTCTGGGTTTCAATTTCCAGTTTGCTTTTCTTGTGTGCTCCCCTCTTGGACCAGAAAATATCCTCCAGTGTTGTTGGGCCACTTATGTTAGAATTAAAGATCACAAAAGTTACAGCTGGAGAAGAGCATGCTGCCCTCTTAAAATGTGAGGTGAGTGTAGCACAGGGTCAGGTGTTGCCCTCAGTTATACCGGTACAGATCTGGAGGATTTTTTTCTTCAATGACATTAATCCTGCTAACTGAAAGTCAAGAGTGCTGCCCGAGCATTTCCCTTTGTGCCACTTTACCTTCTCCACTTCAGTTTATAAAGGATTCCTATCATAAAGGATTTGCGGATATTCTGTACAGCAGTGTGTTTGTAAATATTGATGGCATCGCACCCTGCACAACGTGAGACACAAGCCACGTAGCCTCTTTAGAAAGAGCTCATTTACCCTCTGTGGGCACTGCAAACATGGACAACCTGAGACAGCCTGAATTTATGAGGTACAGAGATTTCAGGGGAAGGGAACACCAGGTACTTGCTTCTTCCTGCAAATCTAAAACTGTCCTGATGCAACACAGTGTATGACCTCCCAGGTTAGGCTCATACTCTCTTCAAGGAAGTATCTTCTCCAGAATTTTTACAGTTGAAGGAAGATGTGCCTTACTTCTTGCTTCTTTTCACCTCTTTCCTCTTTGGGTCCTTCCTGCTCTCCTGTGTTTTCCCCTTCTGGTCTCTGCCTCCCCTCTCCATACCACTCCTCTCCCTGTTCTCCTAATTTATTCAGGAGCTTTCTTCGCTTCACCCTCTTTCATTTCTTTGCCCACTGGAGAAGGCCCATGTCCTATATTCCTATATGTGTTTTCAGGTTTGAAGAGGGTGAATTTAGCTTAGATGCCTGTGTAATTACTTAACCTTTTTAGGAAGCACAGCTTAGAAAAATTGCTTTAATTTGTGTAATTTTTCTGGAATCACGCTGGCACAAAATTTAAATAATTTGAATATGCTTTTAAACTAAAAAGCTACCACACTGGATGCTTCTTTAACAGTTCCTGTTCATAGCTGGATAATTTCCATTATTTTTGCACTCTCCTCAGTTCTGCCATAGAGGTTTTTTTTGAGTAAAATTTCTGTGGAAGTTTTGTTTCAATGTAAAAGTAACTGAAGGGCTCTACCTGGATGCTCTGTGCCTATGCGGGACTGCCAGCGGGGTTCTCACAAGCTAAATTGCCTCCCCATGGGAGCTTCCTCCAGTGCCGTCATGACCTGCAACAAAAACTCAGCTGTCTGTTACTGCCATAAAGAGCACTGAGCGTGCATCTATAATTAATGCCTGTAGTCGTCAGCAGAGCTGGTCCTGAAAGGGAGGAGTGGGAAGTTACCCGTGTCCTGTAACTCAAACACACCGAAACCTCGTTCCACAGCTTCGGAGACGGTCTGCGCCCCATAAATGCACAACAATAAAGATATTTGTTTCTAAGGCTTTTTAAAGCTTTTTTCCCCTCAAAATAACAGCTCTGCCCTCAATCTATACATAATTTTTTCCATATTTTGTCTTTTCCTGCATTAGTATTACACAAAAGCAATTTCTGTTTGGATAAATACCAAAACCCTGTGCACTAGAGCAGGAGACAAAGCTTAGCATTCCGCAGGGGAACGAGGTCTCCCCCACCCCAGCTCAGTACAAGTTCACCTCTCTGCAGGCACTAAAGCATCCAGATAAAGAGCAGAAGTTCTCTGTCTTTAGATTTCCCACTGGTTCTCTGTGTTTTCCCTGAAGTTAACGCTGACATGCTTTAATAGCCCTGTTTATTTCCAGTATATAAAATATACTTTTTATATTATTATTTCCAGTATATAAAATATATCTATTTATTTATTTATTTACATATCTAAACTAGGGGAACCTTAAGCATTCAGTTCTGTGCTAAAACCCCTCCTGAAGCCACGTTAAACCTCCCTTCCTGACTTTTTGCTGGCTGATGCACTTTCCTGGTGCATCAGGATTCCAGGCACTGGCTAGCCATGAGACTGATGGGGCTCTTCGCAGTGGCCAGGCAGTAGGCACAGCAAAAATCTGTGTAACACATCCGGAGAGAAAATAAATTTGATTTAATGATCTTGTTGTTTTTAAAAAGCAAAGATATTCTGGAAGTACTTTAGAACTAACATCTTAAACTTGTCAGAGTTCCCATTACATTCAGAAAGACAAATCATGAAATAGTGGGCACTAAATAAGTTTGTAGAGTACTTTAGTAATTAAAGAAAATATCTATCCATTTGAAAAGTACTCTGAAGATACTGAAAAATTTAATACACCAGAACAACAGTTCTCTACTCATTTTCTTCATCTCCCTTGCATAAAACATAACTGCTTTCTTGGCTCTGTACATATTTAAGTGTAACATGTTGCATTTTAAACATAAACTAATGTGAAAGGGTTTTTTTCCCCCCCTTCTTGTTTGCTTTGGACTAATAGAACATATGCTAGCTTGTTATTGAAAATCAGAGGGACTTTTAGAGAAAATTGTTCTGTGAATAAGCAAATGACTTAATAATAAGTAGGGGTCAAAGCCGCCTACAGCTTTGGTCTCATTCACACCACAGATTAACTGTTCAATAGTTGTCATCACTGAATCCATTTGTGCAGCAGTGTATTTTTCAGTTTATTTATGTGAAAGATAGGTATAAAAAGAGTTATTTACCAAATAGGTGCTTTTTGCTTCCCCATAAGCTAAATAATCATCTAGAGTGTCGTCCCTGGACCAAAAAAAAAAGAAAAGAAGTGTATGTATTCTCATGTTCAGGCAATTACCACAGCTATGCCACAAAGCAACTCAGGCAGAATATTTTAGACTTACCAGCCTGGGGAGAAGTGTGAAGATAGCATTTAAGTAATGAAAATTTACTGTAATTCCCAACTGTTTGACATAAAAAACCCAGAATGTTTTAAAATAAACATTGCAAGATATCTCCACTGATCTAGTTCTGCTCAGAAACCAGTCAAAATCCAACAAACTACCAGAAGAAAATCACTGCAATGTGGGGGGCAGTTTTCCCCTGTACACATCCAGAAAAGGGTCATCTGGACAATGCAAGGTAAAGGGATAAACAAACAAAGTACATGCCAATTTAATTATCAGTGGTCTGGAGATTTACCAGATAGGTTCTGCCTTAGTATTTCTCACAGGTTTTTGTATCCCTGCTCAAATATTTTTCACTCTCATCATCTGAGCTTCTTAATTGTTTCTTTGCAAAAGCCAAGGATATATTTGATTGCTGCCTCTGAAAGTCCTTGGAAGTATCTGAGAGAAAAGTATGCCGCCTTTGGCTCTCCAGCATTGCAGTTAAATCCCAGGGCTGCTCCTCAGGTCGATAATTGTGTCTGAGGAAACTTCAGGGGCTCAGTATCTTTGGACTGATGGTCCATAGCAAGGCTAAAACCCCAAGGGAGTTTTCAGATTTCTGTGGGCAGATGAGATAGGTCAGACTCTGTAAGAGTGATCAGCATTGGCAGGGCTCCCCTTTAGGGAAGCCAGCAGTGATGTTGCTTTTCATCACCACCAGCAGACATATCACTCTTCATATTCACTCAGGAGACCTAAAAAGAAGTGAAAACAGTGTTCCAGGAGGAGCCTCTGAGAGAGTGAAAAAATGAGATATAATTCTCTGCAAGCGCTACAGGGAGATGAGACTCTCGGTATCGCTCGCATGGGAAATTTGGAGAAAAGGAAGCTCCTCTTTTCTTCTTGCTTCTTCCTAGGGCTGTAGAGGATCCTTGTTTTAGCAAAGGGAACTACCATGTCATCACCTCCTGTTGTGGCTGCAGAGCAGGAGGCCAGCAGGAGTAATGATGCCGTAACTACACAGTGACGCCAGCAGGAGTATTGGGAGGAGATGCAGCCTGGGCAGCAGGGTCAAGCATCTCCACAGTGCTTTGTAAGGGGCTGTCACATCATTAGACTTGCCTTGACTCTGCATCTGCTACTTGAAACAGACTCTGTACCTATTTCCATAATATATAAATACAGAGTAGCTCTGTGGGTTCGAATGGATTTATTCCTCACTTACCCTGCTCCCATCAAAAACAGAGTTTGACCCAGATAAACCAGTGAAAAAGCCACAGGCTTGGTGATGGATTGTAAAATTTCACCATTCCACATGGGATGTGACCTTCTTATTAATTACAAAATGCTCTGGCTGATTAACTCTAACTTGATTCCATACTTTAAATATCTTGTGTGCAAAACAGAATTTGGATAGGAAAAAATGAGAGTAAAGAAGTAGATTTTGTTCTTGCAGCAGTCCCATCTGTTCTTGGTGTTTTGTGCTTTATTTCTAATTGCATAAGGACAAGCCCACCCGGGAAGTGACATTTGAAGAGTTAGCCCACCCCAGGATGTTAAATTTTTTAAAAAGCAGAATAAAAAATATAAAAACATTAACAAGGAAGATGTAATGGACTGTCGCGACGGAGGGAAGACACAGTCACTCAATATGAGTGATCAGCAGACTTCCTTTATTGTGCCTTACAGTCACCTTTTATGCCTTGTTATAATTAGCTCATACATATTACAAAAGTTAAGCTCATTATTGGTTAGTTGCCTAAATACCAAGCCCGCCCCTGGTTTCTCTTCTGTAGCTACCTGTTCCCACCTGCAACACTCTTTCCCCACCACGATCTTCCTGTTACTGTGTAACAAGAACAGCCAAGGACAGTGTATTTTTGCTTTACTTCAGATAACCTGAGAGCCATGTGCATTTTTGTCCAGCCAGCTGGACTATGTCTATGTGAACTTTTTCAGCTAGCCAGTTATCCACAATGGACCCCAAAGAATTTTTTTCTATTTTAAACTATGTGAAATAGTTCATCTTTTCCCTAGACAATCTACATTTTTTACTGTGCTCAGATCAGCAAGGAATGACATTCATAGTTTTGCCATCTTATTATCATCAGGCTGAAACAATCTGCACAATCCTCAACAATATGCCAGTGAAGAAGATACTATTCTCTCTTGCGTCACACTGGTTTCATGCCAGGTAACTCTGCTGATGTAAAAATCGAGACGCATTGCTGGATGACTGACATAACTCAAGACTTCATATATTTATTACAAAAACAACTTAATAAGTACCATATGGTCTAGGGTGTGGGAGCACAGTGAACATTTCAAGAGAAATGAAAGACTATGAAAAAAGCATCTGAACACTGATTCTTGGCTAGGAAGTGGGTACTGGGAAAATGCTGAAAAAGCCCAACCTGGCACTGGATCTGAAGGAGCCCACCACTAGCCAGGCCCTTCCTATGCTCCCAAGCCTTGTTTTCCCTTCCCAGGGTCTAGTCAGAGTCACCCTGACCCCTCAGGATAAGGGAGAACATCCCAAGCTGTTCAAATTATGAAAAACTCCTGCTGAATTTTCTCATGCATCCCCTTGTGCAGCTGCCAGTGCTTTTGTCAGTATCTACCCTTCTGGGCTGTGAGTAGGAGGAATTAACAACAAAACCAAGCCTGCTTGTTTGGGTCACATTTGCACAGATCCTCACACACACACCCCCTTCCGTCCCTACGCACATAGGGTAGCCTCAATGCCATCAACGGGATGGCGCACATAAGGCCTGGGAAGTATATGTGTGTATAGGACTGCAGGAAGAGGGAGAGAGGAGTTTCTTCAGCCAAGAATCTTCCAAAGTTAAAAAAGACCCCTCAGCTCAAACCATTGGGATCTGTCTGCATGTAGATACATTTGCAGACAGCTCTCATAGTTAAAATAATTACGTTACAGCCCTAAAACTTGGTGCTAGCTGTTTTGCTCTATGTCACTAATTGTTAACTTCCTAACAGCCTTCTCCTTTCCATGCAAATTTTGAACTTCACATTTACATTGACTGCTAAGGAAAGGTGCATTGGAAAATTAATGAAAACTTAGAGCAGGGGTCCTCAAACTTTTTAACCAGGTGGCCGGCACGTGGATGAAGTGGCAGGCAGTCATCTGCGGCTGCTTGGTTTCCCCCCCCAACCCCCGGTGGGGGGGGTGGGGGGTGGGGGGGGTCTGTAAATACCGGGGGCCAGATTGAGGACCCTGGGGGGCCGTATCCAGCCCATGGGCCGTAGTTTGAGGATCCCTGAATTAGAGCCATACTGTTAACTTAGCAGCATTAGCTCTTCTGGATAAAGGCTGGTGAAGTATTAACACTACGTCTCATCCTAGAAATGGCAGGCCAAGTTACAAAGACAGGCGTTTGGAATACAAAATCTTCTTACACTGGTGGCCCACAGACTTGCAAATACTGGAAACTATTTGGGCCTAACACAGTCACGGGATTGTAATTATATGTAATGACCCTTCCCAGGAGAAGAAGGGACGTCTCACCTCTTTTTAAACTTCATTGTAACCTGAAGCTTTCCTAGGGCCTTCCTAGCATCCTCAAGGAGAGTGCAGCTCTCTTTTCATCAAATAGATTTGCATTTTTTACATCTGTTATCCTCTGGATAAAAATATACATTTTACTAAAAGCACAGTTCTATTTTCATGCAGCAACATCAATCCACAATAACCCAGCAGAGTGATGTAATTAAATATCAAAGGCTGGCTTAACTGGAGTTATTGCAGTTTGATACTGGCGACAGAGAACAAAATTTGGCCTGTAAGATATGCGTATGCCTGTGTGTCTGTGTGTCTTGCTCCTAAGAGATAGAGATGCCTGGAATAACCTAGCTAGACTAGAGTTATCCCGCTGGCTTTCCCACAGCATGACTGGGCTCTGACTGACGCCTCGTCACACTGGGAGCATCATCCCTGTTCTGCATCCTTACCCATCGCCGTAAGTGTCAGGAGACCCTTTTGCTTCAGTTAGCTGCAGGCTGAGTAGTGAACATGAAAAAGGAGAGTGGCAGAAGACACTTTGGATGGATCCCTTTGGACAACAGAACATACTGAGTTACATAACTGCTTCTGCAAATGTAACCTCAGAAGTATTTTGCAAACAAAGGATGGATTGTTTTCAGGAAATTTCTCCTCAGCCTAAGAAATCAAAAAAGAAAAGTTGCTGATTTGCCTGCTTAAGGCTCATTTGGTAGCTGGGAAACAATTGCTGCTTTCTCTGTATGATGTTACGTTATTCTTACGAGAGGTTGCTTACTACTTGAACTGCTCAGCAAAAGCCTTTAGTCAAAGGTGCTTGATCTGTGATCGGAGCAACTGTTTGCATAGGGCAATACTGAAGTGGCAGCCGACTCGGTAGGTCAGAGGTGAAAATACTGACCCATCCCAGGACATGCAAGGTTTGCATGGCTGAATGCAAATGGAGAATGCATGTGAACACATGTTAAGTGAAATTCCAGCCTCTTTCCTATGTATTAAGGGGGTAATAAGTCTAAGCAGTCACTTGCATGTTGGCTTTGCTGTTCCCAGCCCTTCAGGGAAAGCCTCCTTGGGGTGCAGCCTAGAAAGAAACACATTGGCTGCTCAGCTGCACAACCCTTTGCGTGTTAAGGAAGATAGAGTTCATAGTTTCCTCTCTTTGGCCTCCAGTGTTGCTCTTCAGCCAAAAGCAACCTTCTCAGCCAGAGCACCATTACGGGAGGAGAAGGCTCCCCACTGACATGTTCCGTGCTCCCCTCCGGCATGTTGCATGTCCTCCCTCGCTATCTATGAAGATGGCAGCTTTGTGCTAATTAAAGAGCTGTGCCAATTAGCTGCATCTAGTCTGTGAGTCAGAGCACCAGATTAGAGACTCTTTCAGAGTCTAGCTCCAGTGTAGGTCATTTACTGTCGGAAGCGGCATTGGTTTTGGTTCCTTCTATTTTGCCTTAACTTGCCTCAGAGACACAAGCCTTTCAGAGGAATGCACAGTGAAGCAGCTTATTTCTCCACTGCTACTGATACATACCTGGCTTCTTAAGACACTTGTGTTCCCTTCTCCCTCAGGTAAGCACTGAGCTCTCCAAGGCACTCACAGTGGTTAAGCAATATTTATGTCAGGTAGTAGCTAAATCGAGAAGGGATATCTTTTGGGGAATGGAATAATGAAATTCTAATGTCGGCTAGTGTCATCTCATCAGGTTGAATCACTAGGATAGATGATATGCTGGGATGAAATTATGCTAATGATGCTGAGACTGCCTGAAATGGTGGATAAAGGGCATTCAGATCTTGGTCTCTGTGGCAGGAGAGAATGGACATTAAATGTAAATGTGCATTCAGATAACACTATGAACTGATATGTTTGTTACCTATTTCCAAATGTTTCAGACAAAAACTTACAGTAAAAATTCCTGGGGTGTGATCTGAAACTAGTTTAGACAAATCCTTAGGCATTCAGGTTTTTAATGTTTGTATGGAACTGGTGTGAGCACTGGGAGTTGTGGGGACCTCACATCAGTAAGGATTTGTCAGAAGAACTATTGGCTTTCCTAGGAAACCTAGCAGAGCTCCTTCTGCTGGAACTAGTGGGAAAGTCTTGTCATTCAGAGTTTAGAAACATACACAGAGGATGCAGCTGATACATGGGTCAAACACTCTTTATCTGCTATTATAAATACAGACTTTCCTTTCAGAAAACTTGATATCCTCTTGTGCCTATTTTCTGGCTGGAGTTAGACCAAGCAGCAGAGAGCACAGCTGCATCTCTCTTCCAGAAACTTACTCCAGGCAGTTTGCGCTGAGCCTGACTCCCACAGGCAGGTTTGTTCCCCATCGCAGAGGGTTGCAGAAGGCTCTGGGTGAGAAAACCCTTTCAGGCAGGGCTGAGACATTGGCAGCTGATGGCCCTGTGGTGGCTAAACCACTGAGAAGGCAACCAGGCACTGGCTTTTTGTGAAATGCAGCTGGCTTGGCATCAACACTGGGAGGACACGCTGGCAGGGTGGTGGTGAGGTTAGGAGGTGAAGCTGTTTGAGAAACTGTTGGGATCCCAACTTTAGCATCAGTGGAGGGCACAGAATGCCAGCTGTAAAAGACAATGGTCCTCCTCAGGTTTAACAATTCTGGAATATATAATTTGCTATAACTGCAGCAAATCCCTTCCTCTGTTGCCAGCCAAGTTAGTGCGATCTTTGCTCTCAAATAAGGACCTATGAGCCTCCTCAAGATGGTTGCAGTTCACTACAGGTGGCATTCATTTTAATCACCACAGAGAAGAGGCAGCAAGTGTGGCTCACACTGGGGTGTATTTGAAGAGGGAGGACACGTAATGGGGTGACAGCCCCTTCAGTATTATTTAAGAAGAGATATGAATAGTTACCTAGATTTCATTTGCACTGCTAAATCATGCACCCAGTATTTATCTGATAGACTGGCAGGCCATGGACTAGACAGGAAAATATTTTTTCTAGCCCTGAGATGCCTTCTGCAAGCTACAGGTGAAGCAGTGCAGCAAGGTTATTGCAGCTGTAGCTGACACTGCTTCTCTCTGGGATGGAAGAGTCTCACCTTCAGTGCTGTCAGTCAGGAGTCTTTAAATCTACAAAGTGAGGTTTTTTTGGGAAAAAAAATATTAAGAAAGTATAATCCCTCCCAAAACCGATTTCCCTGCTGTGAATTGATTTTTTTTCCTTTTTAATATATTAAGCTATTAAAAAAAATTAAGCTTCTTTTTTTAACACCAAAGTAAAGCAACTGCACTTTATTTGGAGAATGCAATGCCTCAAGCTGCTGTTTCTTTCACCAGTTCTCAGCAAGTGGCCATTTAGTCTTAATTGCTCCTCACAGTGTAGTCCAATTAAGAATGGCATTAGCAGGGCAAGAACTATTTGTTAACTTGTAAAAGGTATGAGAGACAGTTCTCATGTTGCCTGAGGTTTCGATTCATATGTTTGGGTGAAAATCTAACCAGCTGGAACACTCTTCAAGCAGTACACGAGTATTAGTGAGCCATCAGCTACTAGCAAAATAAACGTACATATGTAATTGAGTAGAGAAAAACTTTACAAAATATTTATTTATATTTGGAAAGACACATATTGCCGAACAGACAGAGCCAAATTATGAAGTGACAGTGTTGACATTTGACCCGAGAGATATTTCTGAGCTTGCATGGACTGGAGGTGACTAGAAGAAAGATGACAGTTAATGGTCTGTATACCTCAAGGTGCTTGTCCAGACAAAATGGAGAGTCCCTTGCTGCTGGAAGAACATTTTTCCTAAGACAGGAATATGGGGTAAGTTGTGGGGTCCCTGTGACCTTTCTTCTATACTTGGAGTGAGTGGTTCAGAAGTTACACCTATCAATCTGAGTATTTCCCGTCATTACTGACAGTTGCAGTACAGCTCCACTGTACTGCAAGTACATTCATGCAGTCCTTCTTCTAAAAACCCTCCACACGCTGTAGTGTACTCAAATGTACTGCACTCTGGCTGTTTTGTGCTCAAAATCTATTGTTTCAAATTCATAAATATGTTAGTTGTGCCCATTTATGTAAGTGGGATATTTGGGGGTGTCTTTTTGTCTAAGACATGTTAAGGTCTTGTATGCCATCTGGTTTATATCCTTAATAGCAGAAAAAGGGGACAACAAAATGGGCAGGCAGAAAAGGGCAGAGAGTTGCATGCATTTTGTTGCAGGTGTGGAGGGATGTACGTGTGCCATGGAAGCCCGCAATGGGATCACTTTGATCGTCCTGGATGAGTTTCAACCATGGCTTTTACCACAGCAAACTCAATCCACTCTCCCTTGACTGGAGGAAAACAGTACACGCATCAGGGCTGAGCAAGAAGAGGTTGTGCTTATAAAGCAGAAATCTTTATATAGTGACCAAACTTAGGAAAATCCTGAACAAAATCAATGCAGAAATGTCTCCCATCGTCTGGTTGGAAGGCAGCCTTACCCACTGAATTTTACGAAACTTACCATATTTCAGTCATTCTGAGGCTCAGACAAGAGTCATGCTTTGTTGTTACCTGGCTAATGAGGATAGATTCTTTATTTCTACAAGAAAAGTGTTTAATCCACTCATTATTCTTAAGAAATGAGAATTAGTTTGGGTTTTTTTTCAGCAGTGTATACCCTCCCAACTAGGAGTTTTACTCATGTTTCTTCTGTGTGCCCTTGGTTTTTCACCCTGCTTTCTTTTTGTCTGAGAGCTTCATTTGTGAAAAGGCATGTGGGGATCCGCGGGGGAGGCTGCAGGTTCTGGTGGGAGAGCTGATCTGATGGCTGGACTTCTCTCACCCCCTCCACTGGGTGAAGCATTCAGAGAAGCTTAGTTTTCAAAGAGCTTGTATTTACCAACAGTGAGGCACATCTGAAATTCAGTGTTACAGAAGAAAGTACATTGTATTCTTGTTCTGCACAGTTTGTACATCACTAATGGAGCTGCTTCTCTGAAGAAGATCATTAAATGACAAACCACTTTCAGACAGGCTCTCAGTAGAGAGCTTCACTCTTGTTAATCTAAGGTGAAACCTATGGGTCTTTCCTACACCTGGACTTAAACTTCTTACCTCTCTACTCTCTTTCATGCAAGATCTTCTGTGCCCTGACTCCCTGTTCCAGGGTGCTACGTTGCCAGCTATAGCTGTTCACTGGCCTTTCCACCACCCGAGACAGACTGCTGTTACTGCTGCTAGCCCTCCCCATGGAAGAGGGATGTTGCCAAATTCTATATTTTCTTTCTTTACTCTTCTCCCTTTCTTCATTTTCCAGGGTATTTCCAATCTATCAATGTGTAGGCCTGTAAAAAGTGAGTAGGTATAGTATTAGTTGACTGCTTCATGAATTAAAATTATTAGGAGCTTTCCAAAGCTGAAGTTAATGCAATATTCACATGATAATCAACAGTAGGTGAAACAACAATGATGAAAAAGGTATGAAATAATCCCCAGACAGTGCACACATCAGTGCCTTTGAGCACCCTCTTTTTGCAATCTGCTTTGTGAGATTGATAAACATATTGATCCAGAACCCTGTTCTGGAGTGGCGTAAATCACTGGAGGCACCAGGTGGAATAGGTAAGTGCAGTTAATAAAGATTCTGGTATTGACTTCACAATGGTCAGGACTTCACTCCTAGTCTTAAGGAGGAACTGTTTGCTGATTTATCTGAGCTGAGAAACTGGTGTTGAGCAGTGCTATGGGATCCCCACTGCCTGGTCTGCCTGCAGGTTTCTCATCCTGGCTAGGGACAACTGCTGTGCTCCTGCCCATTTCCAAACCCAAATGACAGCTTGTTGCTGTCACTTTGTCTGTGAGCCCTTTGCTGGTTAGTTGATGCTGCTGCAAGCATGCCAAAGTATGGGCATAGGGCTACCTGCTCAGAATAAAGTGACTGACTGGTTGTGACTGTTAAGCATCATTTTTATGTCTTTTATAATTGAAAAGTTTATTGTACTGCTTATAAAAATTAATGTTGAACAATTTTCAAGTGGAACATTTTTCAATTAAAATGCCTGCAATATGATGGCACTAGTTTTCTCTTGAGTTATGATCTCACTGTGCCTTTACTTGGCTAATTAATAACTTGCCATGTCTTGAGACATTTTCATGCAGGGGCTTTTTCCTATGTGTACTTTCCACTTGAGAGTCCCTTTGCATTTTATTGCAAAGACTCCCAAAGGACATGGCATTCACCCTTCAGTTCAAAGTACAGCAGCAAAATCAACCAGGTAAAGGGTTGCCATGTAGAAAACAAGGTTTATTTTATTATTTTATTTTATTTTATTTGTTTCTCTGATCCAGATGAAAAACATAGTTGTAGTTTCTCCCTTATTTTCATACCATTGCATCTAAGCTGCTGGGCATCCAGAACTGTGTCTCTGGTGAATCACCGGTATGCAATGGCATTGACCTTGAAACCACTGGTCTTGTACATGCCTCATTTCTTCACCTTGTGGGTGCATGTCCCTTTCTGATTGTGCCACATTTGCTCTCTGATTTGCTTCCCCACTGTAAAAGCCTTTGGTCAGCATTGTACTTAGAGTCTCCAGAACCATCAGAATGTTTTTTGAAACTCTTCCCAACTTGAATGTGGGTTTTAGGCATGCAACTTGAAACAGGTGGATGGATTTAAACACAAAGTCCAGAGAAATGTAAAATATTTGGGCACCTGTTTAACAGGATCTTCTTTCCAGAATGTGCATATTATTTCCATCAAAAATAACACATGGAAATCCCAGACCTTTGCCACTAGATGGTACCCACATAAAATACTATGTTTCTCACTTAATTATATATGCTCTTTTTTGCAGATAAGGTTTGGTCTGAATGCACTTATGATAGTTTATGTGAATGCTGAAGTCTCCAGGTTTTCCCTGTTAAAGAATCTTAATATGCTTTGGATACTTAGTTATCAGATAACCACTCCAATGGTTTAACAAACTAGTTTTTCCTTGTTGATTTGGCTCTGCTATGGTTATAGGGTTCTTCCAACCTGGCACACGTCTGTGCTGCTGCCAGATGAGGTGGTACCACCTACCACCTCTATCTCCACTCCCAGCAGCTTGTTTCTGTCTGCTGCCTACCTAGTGCTGTGCAAGGAATTAGTCCAAACTGGCAATGATTGACAGGTACACCACACAGCCATGTGGTTGCAGGTCCCAGCACCAGGGACACAGTGAGAACCAGCTCCTGGGAAAGAAGGAGCTGACTTCTCCTTCTGATGACAACAAGGACATCTGCAATTCAAGTGACTGGAATGAAGTGTGAGATTTGAAGATGTTCCAAATCTCAGAGGATCACACCTTCATTAACAATAGTCATTAAGGCCTCAATTCATCAAAATACTTAAGAATATTACTCTTTTAAGTATCTGAACTATACCATTGACTTCAATCGAGGTGCTAATGTGCTTAAAATGAGGTGAGTACTAAAGCGACTGATGGATGAAACTATATGCCCTGTTGCAGCTACCCCAGAAATCGATAGCAAAATGTTCATTGATCTAACCAGGCAGAGCTGTGCTGACAGGCAGCATGGAAACCGTGGTATCTTGCAGTGTTTCTCAGGCCATGTCTCCCTGATCATGAGTGCATGTTTGGATCAGACTGAGGCCACATACCCCTCTCCCTCCTCTGCACTCCATGTCAGCTGGGTGCCTGGCAGATGATGCCATGGGGTGTCCTGGTGGGCTTCCCCCAGACATCTCAGGGACTCAGGAAGCAACCTCCGTGTCTGGTCCCAATCCTTCATACCAGCAAAACCTTCTCTGAATTAATCGTGAGTCTTTGGCTGTGAAAACATTTAGGGTCCAGCCCAGAGCAGTGCTCAGGGTTTAGAGTTTTTCACTCCCCAGTAGTATTCCTAGAGGAGACAATTTAATCTGTTCTCTGAGTAAGCATGAAATCTGATCCGTAAGATGTCAGAAATAATTATGAAAACAGAAGAAAACAAATTTGGGTATGTTCCAGCAGAATACATATAGCTACTGAAAGTTGTAGTAGTCCTGAATATCTAGCAGGACAGCTGCGTAGTGCGATGCTTCGTTAGAATGTGCACTGTGAGACTGAATCCTCCAGCTGCACTCACACTTGGTTCACGTCGGTGTGTGAGCTGTCATTGCAAGCGCAGCAATGGCAGTTGCTCCTTGAGTGAAGAGAGTTGCTGCAAAATATATTTTATACTGTAGTGCTGCAAGATTTAAGTTTTGATGATATCCCTGCCATTAGCTTCAATTGGTTCAATATAGAAAAGAACTCAAGCCATGGTTAAGGGACTGTAAAATTTAGGCCAGTATTAAATATTGGAGATTATCATATTCAGGTATCTTTTCAGGAGGCAAAAATACTTGTATCCTGAAGTTCAGAAGTTAGCCAGGCAGTTCTCTTGCCTGTAGCCAGGCAGCTCTCTTGCCTGGCCTGCTACCTGGTACGTACAAACCTCCTTTCTCCCTGGGCCTCTCGGTACATGGGAAAGGACCTCAAGGCATCCAGGGTGTTCTCTCCTTGGGAAAATTATGATTAAAAATGGGTGAGGCAGAGATTCAAGGTCATTGTTTGGATCTATATTTTTGTTCACCTGATGGCCAAATATAACTGGTAGCTTGTATTTTTTGGAAGTCTTTTGTTAATTTCCTGCTCCTGCAGAACTTGCTTCTGCTTGATTCAACTCTGCCCACATTAGGCAATGGGCAAATATTTGTGTTGGCTGGCAAGGCTACGTACATGGATCTGGCAATCTGTGCTTACCTTCATGAGGACACTGTGATTAAAACACTGCATCAGTCACCTACGTGGTGAATTACCTTTTTTTCAGTTCTTATCTCTGTGAGTTGGGCTTTCTCTTCTACTCCTGAAACAGAGAAGTGACCAGCACACTGAGGAGCAGACTGGAGCAAAGGAAAGGTTTTGCTTTTCACATCTCCTACTGGGCTGCTACAGTTTGCAAGTTCTACGTATACATTCAATAGGAAAGGGAGAGGTGACTCCAGAATGTAGTGTTTAGCCCATGCACCTGTGAGGGGGGCAGAAGAGCAAGTGTCCCACTGGATAGATGCAGGAACTTCAGTTCTCTCCCCTGTGGAATATCCAGAGAGGAACTGAAAGAAAGGGTTAATGCCTCCCCTCCTTCTCTTCTGGCTTTCTGATAGATAAATGATTTTCACTTCCTTGGACTTCAGAAGAAAGATTTAAGGTACTTAACTCCTGGTCAGGTTGAGGCTCCAAATCCTAAATGAGAGGAATCACTCCATGCAAGGCAGAGAATGTGACAGTCCTAGAGAGGTACAGGATTCAATATCCATCTCTATCTCCAGCATTTCTTTCTGGCTGTGTACAGCAGGGGCTGACCTACATGAATCTGGTAATTATCTTTTTTTCTGAAGTGGGAGCCCATGCACCCCACCTGGGTTTTACAAACAAGCAAAGGAGCACCCAAGAGCTTAACAGTTGAGTGGCTGGTCCACATGCACCTGGCTGTGAGCTGCTGTGCACTGTTCAGGGAAGTCTAGCAAGGAGCTGAACTTGGGTTTTCAAATCCTTTAGATAATATGTTGACCCCTTCCTTTTGTAGCTGTAACAAAGGTGTTGGGAGCAAGACTGTATTCTCGCCTCTCACTCATCCAGATTTGTTACTACTTGTTTTGTGCCAAAGGGAATGAATGAGAGAACGGTGTTATTTATAAATCTTCCATTTTTGTTGATGTAAAATGGGATGCTAATGAAATACAGGCGTGTGTTATATCTGAGTGTAGTATTAGAGCTATACATACTAAACTTGCAAAATTCATAGGTATTATATAATGCAGTGTTCTGTATGATCTCTTCCATTGCTAATAGTTTCTTAAGTATTATAGTTAAAAGTTGTCAGTTGTGTGCTGAAATATGATTTATATATAGAAATACAATATGGTGCTGCTTAATTCAATGTCATTCAATAATATATTTCATACCAAAGCATCACAATCTATTAAGCCAAAGACATTTACTGGGAATTGACTTCAATCCTTGGGAGGCTGAAAGTAGCTTCAGTGGGATTAATGGCTTAAAGCTAATTGTTTTTGCTAATGTTTTATTTGAAATGTCCTGCTCAGCAAAGGTAGTGTGACATTTTGCTCACTAGGGATGATGAGCCAAATTCACTGCTGACATAGGCAGGTGTAACCCCATTGACTTAATGAGAGCTACTTACATCAGCAGTGAATTTGGTATCTTGCCCTTTTGAAGAAAAAGGAAAAATGCAAAGACTGGTGCTTAGAAACCTGGAGCTGGATCACAGAGGATGAAAGACAGAGGAAGTACCTGTATCTGAAATGAGTTGGCTAGAGTTTCTCTAGAAAAGTAGCTAGCAAAAGCAGCCAAATCTCACTTTACCCTCTTCAGGAAGGGCTGTGTGTTAAATCTTGCTAAATAAATGGTGTGAAATAATCTGAGGCTTTAATAACTACTTGAAAGAAGCAAATATATAACTGTTACTGGAACGAGGAATAGTTATTGCTCTTTTGTGAAGAGGAAACTTGCTCTTTAGAAAGAGAACAGAGATAGTGCAGAGGTACTGGTGACCTGGAGCAGGAAGCAAGCATTCACATTTAGAAGTGCTTATTAGTCCTGAAAGGCTGGAAGAGATAATGGGGAGGTGGAAGAGAAGTAAAGAGAGGCCTGGCCGCTTGTCTTCTCCAAGACAAAGATGGTGACCCCAGGAGCTACCAGGTAATCCCTTCTCAACCACCGCAGTGGGAGTCCTCACTGTCACCTTGCGCAGAGCAGAAGAACTACATGCCTGATTGCCCCCAGCAGAAAATGTGCTTGTATTGGGTCTGTGGGAGTGGGATCTTTGAGGATGGACTTGATTCGTATTTTTTTACATTGCATTTTATTTTCTTCAGGGAAACATTACATATCCTCTCATTACAACATCATATCTTCATTCAGAACAGAAACTCTGAAGCATAGATCCATTGCCACTCTTTTTCTCTATATATGTACAGAGAAAAAGAAGGATAGAGATAATCTTTTCAAGAGAAATACATGGATCGTTTAAATTGCAGTTGATGGTGGAGATCACGTCTTCCCAAGGCAAAATCTATAGACCTAATCAAGGCTATAGGCTTGATTTTCTTAAGCTAGTTGACTTTGGACAGCCAGTAGATATCGGCAAGCCTCCCAGGTCTCCAGCAAGGTCAGGACAAATAGCAGGGAGACCTGAGAACAATGTGCTGTGTGCAGTCTGCGGCTATGTGGCATGTTCTCCCAATCCAGCTCCTGGCCCAGGGACAGACGGGCAAAGCTAGTCTTGGAAATAGTGCTGGTGATAGCTGCAGTGTCAACCGGTCTGAAATTTATCCTTTATCACGGTATGTCTAAAATGTTTCCTAAAACTCTGCCTCTTAAAAGCGGGTGAAAATCTCAGTGTTCATTTAAAAAAAAACTTTAATAAAGAAGAAAATTTTATACTTAACCTTCAATACTTGACACAGAGATGTAAGTGATCCTAAAAATGCAGATACTTAAATGAGCCTGATGGAGTCTTTTCTTTTTTTTTAAAGGCTTCTGGGTATTTTTGAGGGGCTAGTTGAAAGATAACCACCCCTGATCCTTGAAAGGACATTCACAAGGTTGTGGAAATATGTGTGCCCTCACCCTGTCTCCCCCTGCAGAGGAAGAGGCAACTCTCTCCCCCCCTTCCCCGTGATTTCCTCCCTGGCCCTGTGGGAAGAAAAGGAGAGGGAGGAGAGGCACTGTGCCACAGAGGTGAGGCTCTCCCTGCCGTGTTCAGAGTGTGTTCCTGGATAATGCAATATCCTAAGCTTTTTGTGCCGTGTTTGACTTCCTGAGGGATGTGGCACCACACATAATTCAGGAGCTAGATACTGACATCGGATCAGGAATGCTAATGCCAATGCAATTGGCTATGAATGTAATTACAAGACTCACTAACTGGCTTTGTTTTCAGTCCACAAGCATTCCTGCTGTTAATTAAGGGGCTGTGCTCAAAAGTTATGCATGAAAACATGTTTTCTTGAAAAGATTAGGCAATTCATTAAGATAAAATCCACATGAGCAGAGAATCCTCTTCCAGTATTTGATGTAGCCTGGAGGAAGAGGAGAAGATGCATATTACATAAAATAATTAGATTTTGAAGGATTTTCTGAGTGGGAAGTAATTTTTTTTTATGCAATACAAAACAATGCTAATGGAATATCTTGCCCTTTAGTCTTGACCGTGCTGCCATTCATATATCATCATGATAACCCCTTTAAATGCCTTACTGTGTAACGTGCAACCAAGAGCTATGTATTAGTTTAGAGTGCACATATAATTTTTATGGAGTGATCCCTGTGTTTACATTTTCAAAATGCTCTGAGCTCTGCTCCAGCACAAATGCCCTTCAATCAAGCAGGCAATATGATACAATAATCTGATATGGCTTTCTCCAGTCAGAGATGCTATTTTCTGGTTTACAAATACTTAGATATTTTATAGATTGGCAGAGTATTGAAACTTTTATGAACCTGGGAGATCTGCAAATGAATTATTCCTCTGAACTATCCAGGGAGTGTACATTACTGGTCAGATATTGATCTGAGATACAATGCACAAGAACAATTGAATTTAGGTTTTAACTTCAAATATCTACTAATACTGAACACGGAGGAAACTCTGAGCACAAAACCAGCAAGTTACTTTAGCCACATAATAATGTTTGTCCCCTGGGTTTCATTCTAGTGAACTGCAGGTGAAGGTGAAGTGGCAAATGTGGTATACACTGGTTTGTAATACGTATCAACATATTATGTTATGAATATGATGTTTATATTACAGGAATTACCAGAGTAGAGGAAAAAGCTGTTACAATTGTGTAACATTATACTGATATAAAGCTGTGCAAGAGATTGAGTAATGTTCTCCTATCAACTTGCCTAAAAGCCCAATATAAAGGCTTTGCTATTTGCTCAAGCAGTAGGGGGTTTCCTTTATTTGTAGTTTACCAGGGTTTTCTTAATGCTTCCAGATGTATTTTGGTGAAAGTCAAGGTAAGTTCAGCCATCCAAAAAGATAGTTTATAAACTAAACATCAGAGATGAAGAAAGAGCTGGCAAGTGGGAATGAGGATATTTCTTGTGCAACAGAAAATTCCTGTTAATTTATCTTACAGCTACATCACAAAAGTGTGGGTTTTTTTAGGAACTCACTTTATGATTTTAAAGGCAGGCTTAAGTATCCTATTGTCCTGGTTTTGGCCGAGATAGAATTACTTTTGTTCTCCGTAGCTGGTACAATGCTGTGTTTTGGATTTAGTATGAGAATAATGTTGATAACGCACTGATGTTTTAGTTGTTGCTGAGCAGTGCTTATTCCAAATCAAGGGCTTTTTGAGTTTCCTGCACCCTGCCAGCGAGGAGGGGCACAAGAAGCTGGGAGGGGACACAGCCAGGACAGGTGACCCAAACGAGTCAAAGGGGTATTCCATACCATAGAACATCATGCTCAGTATATAAAAAGTTGAGGGAACAAGAAGGAAGGGAAGGACATTGAAAGCGATGGCATTTGTCTACCCCGGTAACCATTATGTGTGATGGAGCCCGGCCGTCCTGGGGATGGTGAGCCCCTGCCTGCCCATGGGAAGTGGTGAATGAATTCCTTGCTTTGCTTTGCTTGCACGCACAGCTTTTGCTTTCCCTATTAAACTGTCTTTGTCTCAATCCACGAGTTTTCTCACTTCTACTCTTCCAATTATCTCCCCCGTCCCACTGTAGGGGAAGTGACCGGTCAGCTGTGTGGGGCTTAGCTGCCAGGCGGGGTTAAAACACCACAGCTGTTCATGGAAGAAGTCTCTAAAAAGGTGTTTAGCGTCTCCTGTACCACCTCTCACTGTTGTAAGCCTTGACAAGGGAAAGGGGAAACAGATGAAAAGTGATGGATTACTTTTCAGCTTAGACTAGTAATTTATGTAGAAAGATCTTTCTGTCCCTTTTATCCTCAAATATCCCCCCATCCTATTTCTTTTTTAATTCATTCCAGCTTCTCTGTTGGGTAAGCAGATACAACTGGATCTCTAACTGACTGCATAGAGTGCCTCTGATATTCCCAACACTGTTTACAATTTGCCAAGGCCCCTGACATCCCGTCACGTCAGCTGTGCAGCTCTCCTCCTCAGCTGCAGGACTTGGGTCAGTTGATTCCTCTCCATCAGCAACCACTGACGGGGCTTAGAGCCTGTGGGAGCCTGCTCTCAGTGGCCCACCACCGCAAAAGGTACGTCACTGTTTGGTCTTTCTGTATATGGCCCAAATACCTTTAAAGTCTGTATTTTTGGAGAAGTTCCTTCAGGAGTGTTAACTAAACGGAAGCTCTAATAACCACATCCATTGTGTTGTGAGAAGGACTGTCACAATGGCATTTATCTGTTAGATGTCATTTAAGAAGACAGAAGCACTGCCTTGCAAGATGGGATTTGCAGGAGTGCATTATTTAAAAAATTATTTGTGGTATGTTATTTACTGGAATTTGATTCTGTCCTACTTTGCTTACAATCTTTAATTTAGTTTATGGGTCCTGATCTATTTATTTCACAGCCTTACTGAAGTTCTGAGTTGTTAAATTTGGAAATTAATGTGTTAGAAATGGTGACCCCTGTGCAGAGCAGAGAACTGGGATGCACAACCACACTGCCTCAAATCAGAGAGAACAGAAATCTGTAATATCCCATAGTAAGTTACAGAGGACAGGATCACGGTCAGTGAAGGCAATAGACTGGATCCTAGAAGTAGTATGGAGGCATCAATATGCTCATTTACTAATTAGCTTTGGCCTGCCATAGTGATGGTTTTAAGTTGCTTCCGGAGGTAGCTCAGAGAGCTCAAACTTTGCTGGCTTAAGGTTTTCACCTGCATTCCCTTGTGCAGGACATGTCCTGTGCCCCTTGACAAGGCACAGCACGGCCTGAGGGTCTGGAGTAACTGTGAAAATGTTCTTTACACGATAATCAGACTTAACCAAATCACTATGCGAAACGTGTGTGTGTGTGTGCGCGCATACCAGAACAAACATTTCTCTAGGCCCTCAGTACCTTGTCCTCTCAGCCCCAGAGGTACATTTAAAGGACGTCCATATTCAACGGTCTTTGAAAAAGGGCTGACTTTGAAATGTTTTGCTGAAAGCAAGCTGAAGTTCTGCTTCCCAGGATCCAAGAGCTGCCTCTGGAAACAAGGGTTTGCCCTGCAGACCTCTCAGTGCAAAGTCACTGTTAGTGTGGCTGTTACCCCAGCTGTGAGCCAACCTGTGCAGGCAGGGTCCACATCCAGATCCTTCTTTGGCTGATGCTGTTTAGATTCAAGGACACAGCAGGACAGGGACTAAGGAAGGGTGAAAGACTGGACTGGAATTGCCCTAAATGGTTTGTCTCTGGTGTTCCAGATAATTTTAATTATTAGTATATAGTCAGATCCCTTCAATGCTGCAATCTCATTTTTGGTGATCCCTTGGTATTCACATGGTCTTCAAGGTATGGGATTCCAAAGAAGGACAAATGTGTGCTTCACTTTTGCTAACTACCAGACATCTGTGGGGTGATTAATCCCTGGAGCATTGTAATTTACATGTATTTTAAATGTTTTGAGGCTTAGATGTAAATTGTTTCTCTCTTTTTTTTTAGTATTCTAAATCCAAGTGGTAGACAACAGTGGTGATGGGGTTTTAGGAGTATCAATCCTTTAAATAATGTTCATCAGTTTATAAAAGCGATAAAATGCCTAAAACTGCATCTGCAGCAACCCTCAACATGTAAGTAGTAACATTTGTTGTTCTCTAGTGTTTAATATCTGTTTTTTTCCAAATAATTCATTGGGTTTACTAACTAGATTACTTAATATTAATTATAAATTGTTTATTTTTGAGAGCTTTGCTGGTATTCCATATAATTATGTTATTTTTTCAAAGCATAATGATCCAAAAAAACAGTAGATATTAAAAAAAAACCAAACAACAAACCATCAGTTTAATCTCAGATAGCTGCTGTCATTCATGAAGTACCCACACTGTTATTGTGAGCTGTAACAACATGCAAACTGTTTGTTGGAAATGTATCCTGTGATTCAGCATGGAAAAGCATGTTCTTCTGTATTTAATGACAGAAAATAGCAGGTTCAAAAGGATCTAACAAACACTGAGATGGAAACTCTGCATGGACTTTTTGTATTAATACAAAATCTTTGAGTCAGCATAGGCCAGGGGAACCAAGATCTTAGTTTTTATGCCAGTCATTTGGATTTTGACTTAATGACTTAGGCTGCAGTTTGTCAGGTGGTGTTAGCTGTGCTGCTAGAGTTTTATGTACGTTGGGCAGAAAATCTCAGGTTTTCTTCTCATGCATGAGTGGGGAGAAACAGGTTACAAGAAAGTCTCCCAGTTGGGTCTGGATTATGCAAACTGAAGAATGGGTAATCGGTCTAATTTTGTATGCACCAGGTTGGGCAGGATCTGTATAGTGCTTTCTGATTTTAGCTCATCTGTAACTGTGAAGAAGTGGCTCTTGTTTAAAGTAGATAGCTTTTCAGGGTTTGGGTTTTTTTTTGTTTCTAGATGATCATTCGAACCTCAAATAGGAACTCCATGCATTTTCAAAATTACATTTTTTGTGCCAGTCTTTCTTCAGTGCTTCTATAATATTGAACACACACACACACACACCCCCCAAATAGAATAGAACAGAATAGACTATCTCAGTTGTAAGGGGCCTACAACGATCACCTGTCCCAGCTGCCTGACCACTTCAGGGCTGACCAACAGCTGAAGCACGTTGTTACGGACATTCTCCAAATGCCTCTCAAACCCCGACAGGCGCGGGGCATCGGTCGCCTCTAGGAAGCCTCTTCCCGTGTGTGACCACCCTCCGGGTAAAGAAACGCTCCCTAATGCCCAGCCTAAACCTCCCCAGCGCAGCTTTGCCCCATGCCCCGCGCCCGGCCCGGGGGCAGCAGGAGGAAGAGCTCAGCACCCCCCGCCCCACGTCCCCCCTCAGGAAGCTGCAGGAGCCATGAGGTCACCCCTTGGCCTCCCCTCTGCCACCAGACCGACCCAGAGCCCCCAGCCGCCCCTCGCAGGACGCACCTTCCCGCCCCCCCAGCAGCCTTATTGCCCTCCTCTGAACACGTTCACATAATTACAGTGTCCCTGAACTGCAGGTGGCCACAGGGCTGTCCATACACCAGAGTACCACCAATGTAGTGCGAAGGAAAGCAGGGAGGTAAAAGGAGGAATGTGCCTTGCAGGGGTCAGTCCCTCTTTTTCGTCTCTTGGGAATGCAGATTGATGAAGTGAGAAAGTGAGGCCCGTGTTGATCGCCATCCCCATGCCATGGTAAGCGTGAAGGGTTGATTTCTGCCAACAGCTGTCAATGTCTGTAGGCTTTGCTCTTTTTCTTCCTCCTCTCATTTTTCCTCTAGGTGTGGGAAGAGCGGCTGCCAAAGCACGGCCTTAAAGCCTCTGAACACCACCACATGCACAGGAAACACTGTACAGGTGATACGTGCCTCAAGCAGGTGCAGATGGACAGAAGTAAGTTCCGGTGCTTAATGTCATGTGTAAGCTCCAGCAGCTATGGGGTGTGGAGCAAGCTAGGGCATTGTGGCAGTAAGGGCAAGGTGCACAGCCCCTGGCTGAAAGGAGCTAGCAAGAACCTAATTCTGTCACATGTTTAAGGAAAATCTGGGGCACTTTTTCTGTGCCTCTGATGGATTTCCTCGTATGATATAATATGGAGCCTGCTGGAGGTGGCTTACTCCTGCTTTTGCATCAGAAGATATTGTTTGAAGTAGTAAGGTATCTGTATAAAGGAAAACAACATTACAGATGAGTGGCAAGGTCTTTTTACCCCAAACCCCATATTAAGAATCGAACTGAGACCAAGCTGTTTCTGTAGCATCAGTTTGCCCAGCCTTTTATCCAAGGACAACATTGAGTATTTTTGGTGTTTCCTGCATTTACAAGGTCTGTGATCTACCAGTGTGGCTCTAGGAAAATACTTGTACTTAGAAAGGAAAGCATGTGAGTTTGTACCTTGACTTCTTCCACTTCCGTGACCTGAAGACCATCCCTGTCATCTTATTTTTGTGTCTGGAGAGCCACTCCAGATCCAGATGTTCTCCACAGAGTGCTGGCTCACCATCCATTCACTGCAGAGTATGCTGGCTTAAACAAGGCACTTTATATGACAAAGGATGCTGCTAGAAAAGGCAGTGAAGAGACATCTGGATAGGAAACTCATACTTCTAGTCACTGCATGGAGCAGATGCAGTTTATCCAGCAGATTGTCAATGCAACTTCAGGGAACTGATTGTTGTCCATTCACCAAACAGACTGAAGCAATAGAGGTAGGCAGGGGTGTTTCCTTTGGATATTCCTCATCTGAAATGAACATATAGCAGAACACGGGGTACCAGCTTAAGTGATCTGTGGCCCAGGGTGTGGAATACCAGGCCACCAATTTATGGGGCAGCCCAGCAAATCTTCAGCTAAAAGATGGCTCTCAAGTGGAACAGGAGGATGATCTTGTGATGTGGAGCCAGAGCAGAGTGTCCCGCATCATGTCCCCACACCCATCTCCCTAGTGGTTTGACAAGAAGATATTTTTATACCCTTCCCAGGCACAGAAGGAAGCACAGAATGTTTCCTGTGTGTGGCACATGCTGATCTCAGTGTTAGGAAGGCAACTTACACCCCAGAGAGTCCTGTCTTGCCACATCTGCTTATGACTGAGCAATAGTGCCATGTTTCCCCCATCCAGCCCAGCCCTGGGGTGCTGCAGCCCATCCCAGAGGGTACCCCAGCTCTCAGCAACCCTAGATGGATGCTGATGTTGGTTATGGGAGATGTTTCCTGCTCAAGCCAGATATGGTCCATCATATTTGAGAAGTTGTGGCAATCCAGTGAAGTACCCATGGACCGGGAAAGGAGAAACATAACCCTCATTTTTAAAAAAGGAAATAAGGAAGACCCAGGAAACTATGGGCCAGTGAGTCTCACCTCTGAGTCTGAGAAGATCATGGAACAGATCCTTCTGGATACTATGCTAAGGCATATGGAAAATAAGGAGGTGACTGGTGACAGCCATGACCTCATGAAGTGCAAGTTATACCTGACAAATTCAGTGGCCTTCTACAATGGGGTTACAGCACTGAAGGATGAGGGAAGAGCAACTGACATGATCTACCTGGACTTGTGCAAAGCTTTTGACAGTCCTGCACAGCACCCTTGTCTCTGAACTCAAGAGACATGGATTTGACAGGTGGACCACACAGTCGATAAGGAATTAGCTGGATGATTGCACTTAGAGAGTTGTGGTCAATGGTTTGATGTCCAAGTGGAGACTGGTGATGAGTGACATGCCTCAGGGGTCTGTACTGCTACCAGTGCTGTTCATCTTTGTCAGGGACATGGACAGTGGGATCAAGTGCACCTTCAGCAAGTATTCAATGATACCAAGCTGTGTGGTGTGGTCAACACGCTGGAGAGAAGGGATGTCATCCAGAGGGACCTGGACAGGCTCGAGAGGTAGGTCTGTGCAAACTTCTTGAACTTCAACGTGGCCAAGTGCAAGGTCCTGCACCTGTGACAGAGCAACCCCCAGTATCAGTACAGGGTGGAGAATGGATTGAGAGTAGTCCTGACAGAAGGACTGGGGAGTGTTTGTGGATGAAAAGCTCAACATGGCCCAAAACCATGCACTAGCAGCCCAGAAAGCCAAATGTATCTGGGGCTGCATCAAAAGAAGCGTGGCCAGCAGGTCGAGGGAGGTGATTCTGCCCCTCTACTCCGCTCTGGTGAGACCCCACCTGGAGCACTGTGTGCAGCTCTGGGGCCCCCAACATAAGGACATGGACCTGTTGGAGTGAGTCCAGAGGAGAGTCATGAAGATGATGACAAGGCTGGAGCACCTTCCTGTGAGGAAAAGCTGAGGGAGGTGGGGTTGTTCAGGCTGGAGAACAGAAGGCTCCAGGGAGACCTTATAGTGTCCTTTCAATACCTGAAGGGGGCTTATAAGAAGTATGGGGGCAGACTTTTTAGTAGGGCCTGTAGTGATAGGGCAAGGGGTAATGTTTTAAACTGAAAGAGGGTAGATTTAGATTAGATAGTAGGGAGACATTCGTTACTATGAGGGTGGTGAGATGCTGGAACAGGCTGCCCAGAGAAGGTGTGGATGTCCCATCCCTGGAAGTGTTCAAGGCCAGGCTGGATGGGGCTTTGAGCAACCTGGTCTAGTAGAAGATGTCCCTGCCCATGGCAGGGGGTTTTGAACCAGATGATCTTTAAGGAACCAAACCACTCTATGATTCTACGATTCTGCAGTGCCTGGCAGGAAACTGCACTTGGGGATAATTGAGTGGTTGGGAAGAAAGAGGGGTTGTGGCAGTAAGTGCCAAGCCTGAGCAATGATTGCAAGATCAGCCCCTCAATTAGGGAAGTTAGGCCATGATGAGACTGGGAAAAACAGGTCTAGCGCAGCAATTATACTTAATAATTAAACTTGGCTGTGCAAGAACTACAATCATTAATTCCTTCTTTTGCTTTAGGGGCTGTGTTTCTTCACTGGTCTAACCTTTGCTGTCCATCCACCACAGCAACTTCGACATCCACCTCTTTCCAGATTCCCCTTGAGAGCTGTCATTCTGCAGTGAGCAGTGGGGGAAGCCATTTCTCATAGCCCCTTGCTCTAGTCCACATCCTATTGAGGTCCTCTAGGTGTTTTTTTTTAAGACCTGCTGACATTGCATTTTACCTGCTGTCAGCCTACAGCAAGGTAGTAACTGTGAACTTCCTCAGCAAGGTCAGGAACCTGGAGCCCTTCCTTCCCTTCAGTGGAGGCAGCATGTGCTATATGAAAATACTGTTTTATTTCCTATTCTTACACTAAGATGGCCTCTCTGTTTATATAATTTCCCTGCGGAATAATGTGCTTGTTCTGCTCACTCCTCTGAGAAAGGTTTGCACAGACAGGAGGAGGTAGGAGCTCTGCTTAATGTGACTTCCATGAAGGTAGTCCTAATGACAGCCTTTCAGCTGTGCAAGAGCAGAGAAGAGACTAACTTGTAGGAGAAACAACCTTCTTCAAAGCTCTGAACTCTTTGAAGAAGTTTTCTTTAATGGTCTAATTTTAATATCTCTGTTTACTGAATCTTGGTTCCAGTTAGGGAATAAAGAGATATTTCCTGATGACTTCTCTAGCTTTGAAAACAAAATTTCCGGGATAGTTATGCAATTACCTGTGACTTAACACATGTTTGTATAGCAGCAGCAAAACCTTCTGTGGAAGAAATGAAATTTCTCCTCGAAGGAGAGTGATTGTGTAGATAACTTATTCAAATGTGTAGATAAAATTTCTTTGACATGTTTCATAGGAAGAAACAGAGGCACGTCAGTGTTGAAATTGGTCTGGATACCACAAATCTATTCACAGGTAATTGGATTACCTCCTCTGGTACCAAAAAAGAGGCTGAAAAAATGATCCCCAGATGATGAAACAAATTCACACATTTGGTAGCACAGTGCTGAGCAAAAGAAACTCCCAGGCTCTGTGGGAAGTGGTGTGAGAGCAATGACTGTCGACGGGAGCTGCCTTTCCAGCCATGCCACCGCTTTCCTGCTCTGTCCAGGCCATCCCACAGAGCAGGAGCTAAGGGGACCATTCCCACTTAGGCCAAACAGAGTATAAACTTCCTAAATGCTGCCTTGCTTTGCGGCAAAGTGGATCCAGTTGCCTAAGTTTTGTACAGTTGTCAAAGTTTTATACAGTTGACAGCTCCCATTCAACACCACGGCAGCTGTGGGGACCTTCAGTGTGTTGGAGGGGTGTCATGGTTTAACCGTGGCTGGCAACCAAGCCCCACGCAGCCGCTTGCTCACTCCTTCCACAGTGGGATGGGGGTGAAAATCAGAAGAGTAGAAGTGAGAAAACTCATGGGTTGAGACAAAGACAGTTTAATAGGGAAAGCAAAAGCCGCCTGTGCAAGCAAAAGCAAAGCAAGGAATTCGTTCACCACTTCCCATGGGCAGGCAGGTGTTCAGCCATCTCTAGAAAAGCAGGGCTGCATCATGCATAACAGTTACTCACGAAGACAAATGCCATCACTTTCAATGTCTCTCCCTTCCTTCTTCTTCCCCCAGCTTATATACTGAGCATGGTATGGAATATCCCTTTGGCCAGTTCAGGTCATCTGTCCTGGCTGTGTCCCCTCCCAGTGTCCTGTGCCCCTCCAGCCCTCTCACTGGCAGGGTCTGAGAAACGAAAAGTCCTTGACTTAGTGTAAATATCACCCAGCAACAATTAAAACCATCAGTGTCCTATCAGCATTATTCTCACACCAAATCCAAAACACAGCACCACACCAGCTACTAAGAGGAAATCGGCTCTATCCCAGCTGAAGCCAGAGCAAGGTGTTATTCCCTATGGTGCAGGCACTTGATGGGTGCCTGGAGGCTGGAAACCATCAGCTGCTGGTGGTGTGTGTTCTCACTGCCATCAGGACACCTCTGGCTACCATTTCTAGTCAACGGTGTCTGTCCCCACCTTACTGCCTAAAGGCTACTCTGATATTTCCACCCATGTTTTTTCTGTTTCGTCTGCTCTACCTTCACAGACCTGGGAGATCTGGTGTGGCCAGATGACCAGTTGCCATGTTCAATCAGACTCAAGGACCATCTAGGTTCAGACTTTGTCTTTAATTATGGCTGATACCAGGTTTTCAGGAGAGGCAGTCTATGGGATCTGTATATGGGATAAGAGATCCTGCTTGCTAGCAGTCAGGCCTGGAAAGCATGGTTTAGCATTCTTTAAGCCATGTTTGTCATCAGTGATTGTGGCCATCCTGGACAGTCTAATATCCATATGCTACTAAATCTCACCTTGAAATGTACATATTTCGTCACGGACAGAGAAGTGTGCAAATATTTGCCTTACTGTTTTCATCCTGTGCATTTTCTAGGACTGATACAAGCTGATAATGTGCTGGGTGTTTCAGGACAAAGCCAGAGCCAGCAAGCTTACCTGTGTGGTTGTACAAAATTCAGCTCCAGTTTTTAAAAATAATGAGTGCCATTCACATCAGCAGGGACTGTTGATGGCACACTACACTGCTCTATACGAAAAAAATATGGAAGAGCAGCCCTTGTTCTCTTCTGCTGCCAACCCCATACCTTCACCCACGGGGAGCAGCCTGGTTAGCTACTGACACCAGCTCTTAGGTGCAGCAAACCACTGCAAACCCCTCATTAAAGGTGTGGAAAAACTCATACAGACACACTGTTGTTTGCTCTTATTTGTGCAAATGGGAGGAGGCTTGTGCTCCCCACCTTCCCATCCTTGTTTCAGAGCTTGGAGAAGAAGAGAGAGAGGAGGAGGATGAAGATGGAGGGAGGAGTGAGCATGGGAAGTCAATACAGCTAAATCATAGCATTTACTCATTCAGTTGCCTTCCACTTTGGTACTACAGTACTGTTTGCGCTGTTTCCTCCCTGTGGGAAAATTACTTGGCAGGGGCGGGGGGTGAGTGAGGGTGGGTGCACGGAGTTAAAGAAAACCGGGACCCAATAGAAGCATGGTATTGCAGAAAGGTTTTTAGTGTAAAATGCAGCTATGGCTTTCAGGATGGCTGGCACGGATGGAATCTCCCTGGCCACGGCTCCCTAACCACACACCCTGCCGTCTGAGCACCTGCTGGTGGGAGTAACGGAGGCTGGAGCGGAGCGGAGACCCCGCGGCCAGGCCCTGCTGTGCTCCCTGCGGGAACGGGAACTCGATGGCACCACACAGCTGATACGTGCATAGCGGTTGTCACACCAAGAACACATGAGAAGATGTCCACTGCTGAGCCGACCCTTGTGGTGAAATTAATTTTCTGGGATGAAACACTCTCATTGCAACACCAACGCACACCTCCATCCCAAAGTCACCCGCCTCTGGGGCACTGCCACACCTCACTGGGCAGGCGACACCAGCCCGTAACAGAAGTGTGTGTGACTGGAGTCAGTCAAGCTCCACCTAAATGTAAGGAAAATGGACTGGTCCTGGACTGGTCTAAGTGCAATGGGGGAGGCAGGAGCATGTGGAATTGTTGTCTAAACTCCCAAGACAGCACACACCGATTCAGTGTTTCTCTAAACTTGTTACAAATGAAGGGACTTCTAATGAAAGGAGACTGCCTTGGGAAGAACAGGGAATAAACAATGGATGGTGAAAAGAACACTGTTATCTTCAGTTATGCAGAAAGAAGCCTCCAAGTGAGCAAGTTCTGGCCACAAGAGGAGACAAGCCAGTAAGGTGTTGCAATCCACAGAAAGCTGGTTCCAAGTAGGATAAAGATAATTGTGGCAGTGGGAGATCATGACCTCAGACTCAAATAGCCCCCCGAGAGAGGGCAAAACCCCATCTGGGGAGCACGCGTCGTTAGCAGAAAGCTTCCGTAGTGCTGTATGAGGGTGCGCGCTGATCTGCATTAGACGCGAGACACTTGTAGCCAGTCCTGTGTATGGTCAATGAATGTGCAACGTACTGTGAAGTACAAAAAGTGGATAAATGAGGGGAGAAGTTAGGGAAGACGCCATCGTAACTCCTGGGATCAGTCGATGGGCTGAACCTGTCTTGTCCCGCATAGGGACACCTATTGGGTAAGAACTTGATTCTATGAATAACCCATAACTGTTATTGTGTTGTTTTAAGCTTCTTTTGCAGCCAGTGTATTGTCACCAACAATCCTCGAACCTTACTCTGTCACAGGCTTGCATATAAATGTCTGGAGATTTGAGTAGTTGTTATAAGAGTTTGACTCAGTGATGCTGTCAGCAGGGGTCCCTGAATAGGTCCCCCTTTTCATTAATTGAGTGCTAAAGCCAGAGCTACTTTTTCTGTGACAAAATCACTGGCTTGCCTCACACATGACAAATGCCTGCCTTTTATTGCTGCTATTTTTCTTTGCCAGTGCTCCTGCTGCAGCAGATATCCCTTGCAGGGAGGGAGAGAGCTTTGCTGGTGCTGCACCTGCTCGAGTGCCTGGGGAGGGATGCCACCACACCTATTATTAAATAACTTACAGTGGAAGTTGTGATTTACCCTTCTGGAAGTGCATGACAGGCCACACAGAAAATCGAACTGCTGAATGAGTGCTTGCTGCAGGTGGCACTGCGAGCCTTGCCCACCTAGGTACTCCCACTGAAGCAGAAGAAGAATGGGAAGGAAACATGCTATCCTTTGCAGCCATGGCTTGGGCCAAGGCTAGCCAGTTTGTCTTGGTCTGTATGTCTCAAGGCACTCTGAGCCCCAGGTTTGGCTTGCAAAGTGAATGAACTGCCTCTTAACTGACCTACTAGCCTCAGCAATGGCAGAAATTTTGGTTAAGGCTCCCACTGCAAGGTCCTTCTCACTTCTGCTCCTTCCCTCTTGTACAAAGCCAAAACAGTTGCAACTTTGCTTGTCATGGTCAAAAAAAAATAACTGCAAACCTCGTGTGGTTCAGAGCTGAAGGCAACCATTGTGCAAGCTCTCCCATGGCTGTACCTTCATCCTCACCATGCCACTCTCAGCTGACCCACAACTCCCTCTTGAAAGCAGGATGGGCACCTTAGTGCACCATCAACTTAGTGTCAGGGTGCATTTTGATAGTATGGTAAATGTCATAAGGCTGGAAAGATGCAGTATTTTGGTACAGAGAGAGAGAGCAAGTGTGAGACATTGTTTCATGGGCTGCCAAGTGCTGAGCCGTGGCTGTGGATGTATCTGTTAAAAGTGACTGGAGAGCTCCCACAGCCAGTGAGTGCCCCTCTGTCCTGGTTTTGGCTGTGGTGGAGTTACTTTTCTTCTTAGTAGCTGGTACGATGCTGTGTTTTGGATTTAGTATGAGAATAATGTTGGTAGCACACTGATGTTTTAGTTGTTGCTTAGTGCTTACTCCAAATCAAGGACTTTTCAAGTTTCCCACACCCTGCCAGTGAGGAGGGGCACAAGAAACCTGGAGGGAGCCAGGATATTCCATACCATAGAATGTCATGCTCAGTATATAACTGGGGGGAGTTGGCTTGAGTCTCTTGGTGACTGCTCAGGGGCTGGCTGGGCATTGGTCAGAAGGTGGGGAGCACTTGTGCTATGCATCACTTGTGTTTTTTTTCCTTTGGCGTTTTATTCCTCTATCCCTCTCTCTCCTTTCCATCACAATTTTTGTTCCTCTTCTTCTTATATCTTATTTCCAGAATTAAATTGTTCTTCTGTCAACCCATGAGTTTTACCTTTTTCCAATTCTCCTTCCCATCCAGCTGAGGGTAGAGAGGGGAGTGATGGAGCAGCTGTGTGGTACTGAGTACCACAACAACACCACGTGTGCACGCACACACATGCACATACACACACACACTCATATGCACATGGACACTTGTTTGTTTGCTGTGCCTTTAGGGTCACCAACAGTAGAGCTAACAGCATGGGAAGAGAGCGAAAACCGGCAGATGGAATAGCTGTGCCTTTATACCAAAGTCCTGAAAATAGTGTTTCTCTCTAAGAGCATTCCAGAACACCATGTCTCAAAGCAAGGAAGCTCAATGTTGCACATGTGATAGTATCTTTGGCCAGAAACTTTCCCGCGTTCTGCAATCTTTCCAGTGTACATACTAGATTTTTTTCTTAGGGGAAGTGGTCCCTGTGTCCTTGTCCAAATGTAATTTCTCCCCTAGTCATGTAGCATGTGGTGTGGTGTCAACCATTCTTCAACCCCAAGGAAGTGGCATTTCAGCACTCTTTCACTGGCTTGTTTTGGTTTGACAGGTGCCATGGAAAGGTAAGCTGTTAATGATGATGGTAATGATAGTAGACATTAGCTTTGCATGGCAGGTATTTTAAAGTCATCCTCACTCCCAGGCAGTCAGCAGCTGTCTATTAGAAATGAAGACAAAAGAAGGCATCAGGCTGAGAAACTGCTAGACGGCTCAGGTGTTGGTGGCCCAAAGGTGCGGAGATGCTTCTCCCCTTGGCACAAGAGAAGAAAACAAACAGGATGGATGTTGGTTGAGTTGCTTTATGTGTGACAAGAAGGTGCTCAGCAACTTTGCTGATGGCTGAGGCAGAAGAGTCTGTGCAGACCAGAGTCCTGCTTGGTGCAGTCACTGGACTTTTCTTTATGAGAGACTTTACTGTATTTAAAATAATCATCCAGATAAGTGAAAAGTCAATGAGTGAGCTCGGGCTGCACTCCACTTTGCAATAGCTGAGCTGCAGATAATTACATTATCCTGGGGGGCTGCTCCTTTACTGAAACGGGTTTGAAAAGCCAAAGCTTCGTGACGTGGTGTGATGACTTTTTCAGACGACAGAAGGTTTGGATCAGCCCTGCCTTGCTGTTACCCCTGCAGCCTGGTCATATGAGGGTCTGTATGTTAGTGGGAGGAAGGGAGGGCAGCAAAGACACTGTAAAGTGTTACTGGCTGCAACGAGGCTTGGAGCTGTTACGTTTCTGCTAGTTCAGGTTTTGAAGTATCTTTTCTAAAAATGGCTATAAATAAAATAATAATTTATTCATGCCGAAAAGAGTGCATGGCAAGATAATTAACATCTCCAAAGAGAGAGCCCAAGATCGTGATAAAAGGGGCGGGGCGGGGGGGGTGAGTAATCAGGAAAAATCCAGGAATGAGGTCTCGAACAGCAGATGAAAGAGAATTCCATCAGTCATCATCAGCTGTTACTAGCAGTAAAACACCTCCCCCTTCTTCTGCGCTCCAGGAAGTTCATTCCTTCCCAGACGCTTTCTGCTGAGACGGAACATTTCCCTCGCCGCGACCCCCGGAGCTGCCCCCCCCCGCTGCGGCGCCCTGGGGCCCGCGGCCGCGCAGGGGGTCGCGCCCCGCTCGCCGCTCGCCGCCGGGGCTCCCCGGGCCGCACCGCGGGGCACCGCCCGGGCCGCCAGCCGCGCCCCCCGCCGCCCGGCAGCACCAGCGCTCTCCGGGGCCGCTGTGTGCAGCTGGAGCCGCGGGTGACACCCAGGCCGGGCCCGGTGCCAGGCTCTGCCCGCTGCGAGGCCGGCGGCGGCGCTCCGGGGCCCCGCGCCCGCCCGGCCGCCCGCCGTGCCGCCCGGCGGGGCTCGGTGCCCGCGGCCCGGGGGAGGGGACCCGCCGGGGCCCCGCCGCAGCCCGGCTCCACGGGGGGGCACTCTCGTCCCGCACACCCCGAGCGCGGGAGCGTTTGTCTCTCCTTTTGAAAGGCGGTTTAGCCGTGACAGGTAATTTGGCACATTCCTAGCTGCGATGTGCCAAATGGTTTGGCAGATATTTCGCGTACATCTGAAAATAGGAGCACCTGCTGCTGGCCCACGGGGAGACTGGGGGGGGAGGGGGGGTATGAGTTGCTAATTACAGGCCTTGTAACAAAACTCTCACACTGGATGCGCAAGCCGGCCCTGCGAGGGGTGGCCCATCTTCCCAAAGACAGGCAAAGCCGCTCTAAAATATTATTCTCCCAGGCACCAGCATCTTTTCAGCCAGCTTGGGCGACCCCATCACGGAGTGATGATGAGAAGCGTGATGGATCTGGTTTGTTAATCACACTGCATGGCTGCGTTTGCACGGCTGAGCTACCATGCGGCACATACAAGTGGGTCTGATGCACCAGGGACAGAGGAGCTTTGTGGAAACTTCACCTCGAGCTGCAGGAACATCTCTTTCCTTATTGTGGATGCCCAAAGTCTGCTGAAGTTTAAGGTGAAGACAGAAAAGAATCCTGTCATTAACAAAAACTTCATTAAATTATGTATAGAGAGAATATAAAGGAACTGATGAGAGGACTTAACTGTGAGCATACCAGCCTTCTGTAATTAAAGCAGTTGATTGCCCAGAATTCACCTTAGACAAGACTTTCAGACTAGGGAAAGAACTAGGGAAGTTTTGGTGAGGTTGAAATAAGTAATAGTTACATTAAAAATATTTCAAATACAAATAAAAATTATGTATTGAGATATTTTTTTCCGTGTCCATTTTCCTGATCAAATAATATTTTTGTTTTGAAAAATCAATTAAAAGTGGGATTTAAAGCAGACAACTGTCTAGCCTACAGTGAATAAGCGCTTCGGCAACCATAATTACACATATTGACACAAGAAGTTACCAATGTCAGGCCAAACCCCGTACAGAATATGAATGAATAACAGTTGATGGAGCAAGGTGGGGTTTGCTCATTTCTTTCTTTCTACAAATCTACAGAACAGGCAGATGGCCAAAGCTGTATTATGTTTTTAAACCAACTAACTGAACATTTCTTGCTTTGAATGATAGCTTTAACTCTGTCTTAGGATCCTATTAGCTTCATTAATGGTTTGGAGGTACATTTGATTTTCTCATAGCTCCTATCAATGCCACCTTCAATGAAGTCTAAAGTTTGTTTTTAATTGTAAATATTTATTAAAAACCAAACCAAACCTGAAGAGTCAGCTGAACAGAACACAGGGGAAAAGGTAAGCAGCAAGACCAAGTTGTGAGGATGTGACTGTTTGTGACAAACTTCTTATGCTCATGCATGGAGTGACAGGATGGAGAGTCCCTGGGTGCAGCAGTCCGTGCGGAGTCCAGACCCTGCAATACCCTGCAATACCAAGCTGGGCTGTTACGTATGCTCGAAGATCACACGAGATCATTTCCAGTAGCATCCCTCATATTTTCATGCCACATCTGTTCTCTATAAATTACATGCTGACCTAAAATTCCTTCCGTGAATATCTACAGAAGAAATCTAAGAAAAATTAAGATTTCCATCAAAGCAAGCAAGCATGCAAAATCAAATGGAGCGTGTCTGCTCATTTAAAACATTTTTCCAATCCATTGGCAACAACAAAGTCCTGTTCTGGTGAAGCCTTAGCTACACATTCAGCTCTCGGCCCCAAACAGAAAATTGAATCCTTGGGGCAAAAGGGCTGCACTGGACATCTCTGGCTGTTCTGGGTGTCTCTAGGGGTGACAGAGCTAGCCCTGGGGGTGCCTTGCAAGCCCCAGTTGTCAGGCAACTCTTTTGGGATGGGGCAGCACCAGGGACGGGATGGGCCAGCATGGTAAGGGGCTGGCAGTGCGCTGCTGGCCCTGACAATGTCTGTTTATTTTTCTCTGGTTTTTCTCCCTCTCTGCTCTCCCTTTTATCCAGAGACCACTGAAAATCTGGACCTGTAAATCTTTCAAATCGTATAGCAGGAAACCAGGTGCAATTTCAGGCTGTAATAATTCAAAATGGTAAATGCCACTCATTAGAAACCTTGTAACTCTTTTTAATAGTTTGGAAGGTAAAAAAAAAGGGATTTGATGCTATCTTCATGGAAGGAGAAATTTCTTTTGTTATTTTTAGAAGTGGATATAGAGTTTATTGAGCATCAGGCCAGCCAACAGAGGAGATTAAGAACAGACCTGGCCAGAGGACGTGCATCTGCAGTCTGTCCAAATGAACTACTTTTGGTGTAAAAGGGTTACATGGAGGAATACTTGAAAAGAAGTTCATTTTTAGTTCAATAACAGGCTGCTAAAACATTCTAACTGTGTATATCCAGTCAGAGTTAGGATCACAGGCTTATTTAATACAGCAGGTCAAAAGAAACAGGCTGCAAGCAGCAAAAAATACCCCTTGCTCTTGAGGGCATCCATATCTGAGTTTGCGTTTTGAGGAGAAAGAACTCGTTTTCAAAACCCAAAACACCAAAACTTGGATTTCTTGTCTAGTTTCACCTTGGGATCAACCTGCAACTACTCTTCACGCTCTTCTTCTCCCATAGGTAAGGTAGAAACTAACCTGCACTTGTAGTAGATAGCACGTGGCAAGAAAAGACAGAGATGGAGGTTGTGTTGTAACATGCAGTAACATTCACTTTGGATAGCTATGTGCTGTGACAATCTCAAAAAAGATTGAGAGAGGGATGTAAAGAATAGCTCCACAGACAGAAGAGGACCATCAGATACCCACTGCCAACACTGATGTACAATTCAATGTAATTAATCTTTCTCTCCTTATGTTGTATTATAGGGGAAGAAATTACTGATTTTGCAGCTGTGGATCTCGAATAAACATGAGATGAATTATTGTTGATCTACACTATTAGGAAAGGAACTTCAAGCCCCATTTTACAGTATTTTCAGCCTATTCACCAAATGAATTTTTCTTAATTCCATCTCCCACCTAGCATTGAGGAGCTGATGTAACTGATCACTACTGAGAAAGGACAGGATGGCAGGGGAGCAACGTACTCCCTCAGCTTTTAAATGGTGATAATGCGAGTTTTCTCTGAAGTCTCCCAACCCATTAGGGTACCCAGAGCCCGTGCTTCATACATTAGGAAGCCTTTGAACTCTGTTCTCCTGTTAAACTTCAGCCATACTAATACATCGATTCAAAAAAGATCAAAACTCCATCAGGGCCTGAGGCTGTGCTGCTTTGCGGGTCTGAATGAAAGTGGTACTCCGGGAAGAGGTGGCCATGGTCAGTGCCTGGCAGAGGTACCTTATCCAGTGCAGGAAAATCCTCTGAGTCGCTTTGAACTTGTCTTCCACCTGATAAATGCAGGTTTGATCCAATATCCATTAAAATCCATAGGAGTTTTGTTTTAATTGATTTAATGGGAATATGATCAAATCCTAGGACAACTGCACTGGGTTTGTCTTCCTGGTAATTTACGATAGAGGCTGTATGCATCAGTTACTAATACAATCTACTGCTCTTTGAATATATTCTATTTATTTTGGTTTATTTTGATTTCAGGTTTTCACAGTGAACAGTAAATGATAAATGTTTGTGGGGAACCTGAATGGCAAAATTCTAAATAACCCTGCTGTTAATTTTTAAACCATTGTTTTCACTCTACTCAAGAAACAGTGAATTAATGAAAATTCTATCTTTATAATTATAGCATCTGAACGGGACTCGAGATTATGACCTTGAGACAGTTACAAAGACTGGGTCATCTGCCCAATTTTATTAATTCCCTCCACATTGTCTCTCAAGCAGAATTATACATTTTATTATTATTTTTCTTCTTGATAAGATCTCTAGACTGATAACAAAATAGCTGGAGAATAGTGCCTGCTGGAGTTTCATAACTATTTTAATTTTCCTTCTCAGGATAAAGAGTGAAAAGTGGCATTGAATTAATCCATTCTTGAGAACATCTTAAAATTATAACGAGGACAAAGTGGTACAAAATGTATTCGTTCTCACGACTTCTTCATGATTGCAACCAGAATAGCAAATGGCAAAATGTATTAATTCTTATAATAAAAATGTAATGAGGACAGAGGAAGGTGCAAGATGAATTAATTGTAGTGGCAAACTTCTAACTGTGAGACATGGTCTTATTTGAATAACGCGCTGCATTTCTGTAGAAAACAAGTATGATACAAAACCTGCTATAGAGGTACTAGAAAAGTACTGATCTGGTCATGTTATTGTAGTATACAATACATGTATTGTATTGTTCCCTTTTACAAAGACGTTCCCTTTTAAGAAACAGGGTGGATTAACAGATGTTAAAGAATTATGAATCCTAATACTTTACAAACTTGTTAAAGCTGAAACAAGAAGTCGTCTAAAGGTGAAAGAAATGTATCTGTATCCATCTGTAATGATGGATGCCAGTAAAGAAAACATCAGACCTGGGGAAAAGGCAGTGAGTGGGATGGAAACAATGTCCAGGCTGACCTTGTGGGTACTGCTGGCACCAGGAGCTACTCCAGCCTAAGGCAAAAATTCACCATGGCTTGTGGCAGACTGGATAAGGATTTCCATAACTTTCTTTTACCTGGGGTAGGCTGCTTGGTGGCTTTAGACCCTGCTGAATGGTAGGATTGGCCCAGAGGAAACTAGCAGTTTGTCCACAGGTTCAGCAACTATTTTCCTAGTTCTCCAGCAGAAAAATGGTCACCAGCACCTTCCTTCCACTCTCATAGCATGCCCAGTCAGAGCAGTTCCAGGTAACAGTCCTCAAGCTATTTCGCAGCAAACACCCACCTCTGCTTCAGCACAGCGTGGCTCGAGGGACAGCTTTGCTGTACATTGCAACACCATCTCAGATAGCTCTGGCTTGTCCCTATGTACAGTAGGGTGCCTGTGCAGTAAATGCAGCATCACACAGGAATGCTGCTGCTGCAGCCCTGGGGAGCTGCCTGGCTCCTGCACAGGACAGTGTGGGGCTGTAAAGCCACTGGTGAAACCTCTTGCCCTGCAGGATTACTTAACCCATGACCAGTGTCACCCTGACACATGTACACATGCACACTCTTTCCAGCCTCTGAGCTTACTTGCAATGGTGATGATTATCCAGCTGTATGTCTTCGGAACCCCTGCCTGGGACGGTAATGCACAGCTCTTAATTTCTGGTGTCAATTGTATTTCACCATGGGAGTGAGGGAAACACCGCCATGGTGAGGAAGGCAATGTGGAGACTACAGAAACGGACATTTGCCTGTTGGGGTTGGGAGGGAGATCCTAGAATCATAACGAGTGCAGTGATGAAACCCGAAAGGATCTATTTCCATGACAATTTATGAATCCAGCACAATCTTAAACCCCCTACTGCACATACACAGCTGTTATTCCATGAAGAGAAGGGGGTTAATGTGGTTGTCATTGGCGTCTCATTCTAAGATTTTGGAAGACAAGAAGTACTTTTCACCCTAAACAGGACAAGTGGAGTGTGTGTGTGTATCCATGCGGTTTGTAACTGCAATCGGATGGTGATAACCATCTCATGGCAAGAGTAAAGTTGTTCTTATCATCACTAATTGGAAGGTCAATCGAGCTGACTGTGAAAGTCAAGTTCTTCCTGCTTTTAGGGCTGTATCCTTAATATTCAGCCACTTAAAATGAAGCAGATAGTTCCGCTTTTAAAGATGGTTTAATGATAAAAGAGAGCTGGGAACTGGCTTACTGTTCCCCCTGCCGGGCTCCCACAGTGCCAGTGCTGGAATGATCACTTTTCTGAGAGCTGGCCACCTCTAGCATTTGGCTATGCTGCAGGAATGCCACTTGTAATTAAACATGTTAAAAACACTTTTCACAGCTTATTCAGGGTGACAAATACTTTCTGTTCTGCAAACCTGTGAAAATTAAGGCAGCTCTTCTCCCAGATAGGTTTTTTTCCAAAGTATTGGTTTCATTTCAATGAGTTAGAAGAATTTTGCAGAATTTTCTTCAACCCTTTCCCATGCATTTCCACCTAAAAGCAGGCCCTTGTTGTCCCAGTTCCGTAGTGGGGATGCTGACTCACTGCAGCCTGCTGACAGAGCCTGCTCCTGCTTTCTTTCAGCTTGGCAACCGAGCTGCTTGATCCACAAGAACAACTTTTCCTAATTAGCCATGACCCTTTCTATTGACAGGTAAAGGACACCTCTATTGTGAAGATAACGCTAGGCAAAGAAGGGTCAAGTAATGGAATAAAATAATGAAGTATTGGTCAAAAGAGAGAAAACTCACCTAGCATAAGCCAGGCTGTGAACAAAGGTCAATTTCCTTATTGTGCAGTTAGTCAGATGAAGTACAAGCAGCCCGACCATGCAATGCTTAGCAATAGGGTGGGCACACGTGCAGTGAGGGAAACCCTCACTCTGCCTTCAGCCGCAAAGGGGAAGCACATGTGGGTCCTGTGTAGCTGAGATGTGCTATGGGCCACATCACCAGCCAGCAAGGTGGTCCCCCAGACGTTAACCTGATCTGCTCTGCCAGGATGGCTGGGCTGAATGGATTGGTTTCACACTGCTTCACGTGAGGATTGACTTTATGATTCTCAAAACAACTTTTTTAGCACAGTTTTTATTGTCTACCTCTGAAATACACTTTTGTGATGGAGACGTATAGACAGTTGGGAGACTGGCATATCATTCCTGCTAGGCCTGTTGCACTCAAGCAGTGTATGAAAAACCCATGACCATAAAGGCTGCTCTGTTTCTGTTCCACTATATGTATATGAATTATGATTTTGGCCTCATTACCTGTTCATGCACCACTCTACGGTAAATTTTCCCAGTCAATTAAGTTCTTGTGTTTTCCGTACTGTGAGTTAATGAAATGGATTCAAAGATGTTGCTGTCTGTGATAGCATTAGGCTGTCCGTGATGGCTGGCACTGGCCTCTTCCATCCAGTGTTCTGAGTTTAGGGAAAAAATATCTTGCTCTATTACAGCCCATTAGAGAAATTTAATTCTGGAATCACTTAGGACAAAACTTATAATTTGTTTTGCAATTTTTTATTTTTACTTTTTTTTTTGGTCAAAGAATGTCAGAATTGATATGAAGGCTGTCAGATGGAGACATGGGTCACAAATTCAGAAATGAGGTCTCACACCTCCTAACTTGAGAAGTTCCTCCTCACCATTGCCCTTAGAAGCAATACGGAACATTAAGTGCTGCCATGCAACATCACATTTTAGGAGGCTTTTAAAAGCCAACAGGAAGTCACCAGTGATTTATAAAGGTGAATACTGATGCAATCTACTCACACTGTGGTTCTAGGATCTCTTGTTGATGCTTCCAGTGATTGCAGATTAAACCATGAATCAAGGTCCTAGGCTTTGCACACCCAGGGTGAAGTTCTGTGCTTGTCAGCATGTTTACAAAGGTCCCACACTTTTATGAAATGGTTTGGCTCACTGCAATTGGTTTTTAATTACCTGTGATACTTCATTTACAGTACCAGTGTAGCTATGAAAGAATTAATTTTCTTTCCATGATAGTTGTTAGTGTAATTCATGCCTTGCTTTTAATTGCTGGATCAGATTACTTAGTATATATTTTGTGTGTCATCCCACAACATGGGAATCATGGGAAGCCCAGAAAGGTACCTGTATGCCTGGCTTCTCCTGAAAAAAAAAAAAAGGGTAAGTCAAAGGTAATTTGCTAAACAAAATTTTCTTCTGTCCTCAAAGTGCATTTTTAAGACACAGAGAACCAAATAAGTATAGTGTGAGTGAACGTAAATGAGGTAAAATGAAAATGGTTGTACCTATTTACCTCCAGAATGACTGGACATCTCAGCTCAGATAAACAGAGTGGCACTCTTTCTTTAATTGGCACTGGTGTTAACATTAAAAGGGAAAATGCTGAAACATAATTGAGAGTTGGCATTTAGCCATCTTGCAGGACAGAGAACAAAGGACAGGATGTTACCTTCTCTCACTGGTTTCTCAGCTTCACGCCAGTCTGGGCTCTCCTCTGAAGCCAGCAGGACCAGGCAAGCACAAAGGTGAGCTTCAAGCTGTCCCCAAGCAAATTTACATCCTACAAATGTCCGTGCTGCTACTGTCATCTCAAATCCAGGCTAAAAAGATCTGTCCTGCCACTTACATCAGGGCGTCCGCCAGCCTCACCACTAGCTTCAGAGTGGCCATGGGAGAGGGAAGTCAGAGGGTGATACAGGGAGGTGAGCCTGCAAAAAGAGAAGGAGTGTGGCAGAGGCAAAGAGCTGGGTGCTGGTTTTGCTATGGGAGACTCCTTAGCTCTCTGTGTTGCACATACCTTGAGCTGGAGAACGGGTCTCCAGGGATTTGCAAGCAGAAGGCAAGAAGCTTCCAGAGAGCTGCCCTGGGAACAGCAGAGAAGGTGGGCAGAGGCAGGAGGAAAGAGGTGCCTGAAGACCAGTTCTGCCTTCAGACTGCAAACTAGGATGCAGGACTCAAACAGCAGAAAGACCAAGAGTTGTAAAGCTGCTTTTGGCTAGTCTAGCCATGAGCTTGAAACTGAATGCTGCTTAAAAATGGATGTGGGTCTACATAGCCTTTTGCAACAGTAGCTCCACCGGTTACAGGAGCCAGTGCAAAAAGGCAGGGTCCTGTCTTTCCTGCCACCTGCACCTCTTGCCCCAGAGAGCTGTGGCTGATGCAGCTGCATCAGCCCCCTTTCTGAGCTCCTCTCTTCCAGCCCCATGCACATGCAACCATGACAGTGATGAAGTAGTGTCATTCACAGTTTACATCCTGGGATGGAGATGACTCGCATGGACCAGAAGTCAGGATGTGAACAGGTTTGTCCCACTTTACATCTCTGCACCCTCACTGTGGTCCTGACCTGGCCTCCCCTCGCTGGCCGGACCCGTCAGCCTGGGACCACAGCAGGGACTGGGAGAAGACATGAGTCCTTCTCTTCACCAGTCAAGGCCCTTTCTCCCTGCTGCATCACGATGGTGTGAGTGGGTGGCATTTATGGCATCTACATATCCCCCGTGCCCCAGGATGATGCTCCCTGGAGAGGTTAATCCAGGTAGCTCACAGCATGCTGCTGACAAGGCCCCAAAGCTCATGTGGCCAAAAGCTGGTAGGACACGCTGGCATGGGATGGCTCCTGCAATGACAACCTATGCCCTTGGCTGTTGAGGGCTGCAGGCTCCCATCATGTGGGCAATTGTCCCCTACTTTTACGTTGTTGAGATGAAGCGGACACACTGCCCTAAGAGAGTCTGGTCTTTCTGACAGCCCCTTAAATAAATGTCTTATACCTAAGCAGTTAATTAATTTTAGAATCACTTATTAAAGAATATATAATCTATTCCCATCACAGCTAAATGTCATCTCCTGTAAAAACAAAGGTACTTCAAATAAAAATTCTGTAAAAATTGCACTTGGGAAAGTTATTTTTAAACTTCCACTGATGTTTATTTTTGCAGCCTTGAAATTTAAGTCATATGTTGAATAAATACCTTTCAGATACCTTCTCTAGTTAATATTCACATCACAGAGGGTAATACGTTCTCTTCTGTTCTTTTGCAACATCAGAAATAACTACGGCCATCCCTTCAGAGGCTGATGGCTGAACGTTTCCCTGTAGGACAATGGGATGGTGAGAACAGGAGAGGGGAAATGCATATCACATCACAGCTCCTGAGAAGCATGTGTCATGCGATCATTTTCAGCATTGCAACACATTGAGTTCAAAGGAAAATGGATTCATAACAAAGGGACATTTGTGATGATTTGTTGTCATAATGCGTTACCATAAGGTTTGCCAGGATTGGGGTCCTGTCAGTGGCAATCATCTTATAAAATACACACCAATTCTAGAGAGTGTAGGAAATGTCTGTGAGTTGTTAAACGGTAGCTCTATTCATATATAAAGATGCTGTTGCTGATGTAGAGCATTTGGGTAGCAGTAAATAAGGCAGCCCCTTTAATCTTTCTGCTTCCTAGGTAAATAATACAAAATCCCAGTATGCATAAGCAACATTAAAAATGCCTGTGGCACCAGGAAGAAATACAGCTTCACTATGGGGATAAAAAAGGAACTGCAAAAAGGAAAGAATGGGAAGGAGCAGTGCAGACCAGCTACATCTGCATCTTCAGTGAGTCCAGTGAGGTCAGTAGCGGTGGATGATCATAACCCCCACAGCCCAAGTTGCTGCCTCATGGCCATCTCTACAAAGCATATGCTCCCAGGCAAAAATGGAAACTGAATTGCATTGGAGAGACACAATATCTTTGCCTTTTAGAAGCAGGAGGCACCTCCATGCCATGCAGCCACAGAGCCACCAGCCAGCTTTGCTCAAGGCACTGCTGGTGGTGTTGCTGGGGCAGTGGAGGACTCGGCATGACTTGTGAGACCCATGCAGGAGATGAGGAATATCTGTGGGACTGATCTGCGTCAAGCTGCATCTGCCCGCAACTGCAATGTTCGCCGTAGCCAAGCTGGCTATTCTAAAGCTAGCTCAGGCCTGTCTGTCTGAACGGCAGAACAGAAAGAGCCTGCAGGCAGCTCTACTTTAATGTATTTATCTGTCAGTGTTTTCCAGCTCATGATCATATAGCAGAGTGAATAGGTTTGCTGGGTTGGCTAAATGGTCCTCCACATCACCAGCCCCCACTTCAGTTACGTGCATTGCAACTTGTCACTACTTCATTTGTGAACTAAAGACACCAACTTTAACATGAAGACCAAACAGAGGTACAAGTCAGTAACAGTTTTATGTAAGTCAGGTAATTTTTTGTCTTTTGAATGGATGGGCAAAGCAGCTCCGTAACCCTTGCTGTCCAGGGGCAGATAGTGTCCGTCTTTGTCTTCAGACACTAGTCCCTTTCACAAAAGACCACCCTCACAGCCACACTGCACTCCATCCACAGCAGTCTCAGCAGAAAATTCAGTAAGGCTGGATGCAGAACCCAGCCTTGACTCACAATGAGAAAGTCTGTGCAGACGGTGAGAGCTGAGCAGGAGCATGAGAGCGAAAGGATATTTCCCTCTGTTTAGTAAAACTGGGTACTGCCCTAGAGGGGATGGTGGGGCTGTGCTGCTGTTCTGCACCTTCTGATGTGGGTAACAGGGTAAAATATGGCCTCTTCAAGCCCAGGCATGAGAAGGGCCAAGTTTCTGTGATGTTGGGCTGAAGCTGTTCAGTAAGTTCATCAGTGGCCCAGATGGTGACATAGAAAGCCTCCCTCCCAGCAAATTTGCAGACGACACTGAATGAGGAAGAGTGACCTACACAAGAGACAGCAGCACTTCAATCCAGAAGAACCCTGAGGTTCAGAGACCTGAGACTCTCCATCCAGAAGACACCAGAAGTTCAAGCCACCAGTCACCCCATGAGGCTTAGTCAGGAGAAGCACAGGGTTTGACCACTGGGCAGGACAACTGGAAGCATGGCAAGCTGGGGAGTGACAGGCTGGGTCACCACCCTACTGAAAAGAACTCAGGGACGTGCAGTGGGCTGCAGGCCAAAGCAGCTGGGCACACTCACTTGAAAAAAGCCAGGTGCCCACTGAGCTGCATTAGAAAGAGTAAAGCTTTTGATTAAAGGACCCTCTACTGAGAGCACTGGTGAGGTCTCACCCAGGATAAAGCCTTGCTAGGGTGGGATTTGGAAATGTCATTCAGGGGAAGACTAGCAGAGTAGATGTGACCACCAAAGAGAGGCTTGAGGAGCTGATGTTCCATCACCAGAAAAGAGGGCGAAGAGGTGGTCACCTACAACTACTCAAAGGGGACTTATAAAGATGACAGAGCCAAACTCTTCCAGAAGGGGAAGATAATACAGAAAAAACCAATGGCTGCAAACTGCACCTTGGGAAGGTCAGAGGTCATCAGGAAAAGTTATTTGCTAGGTAAAAAGTTCAGCACAGGGGCAGACTATCCAGGGAGGCTGGAAATCCTCCTTGGAGGTTTTCAGGGCTGAAGGAATCAGAGATAATGGGCATGTAAAATGCCATAAAAATAGGTCCACTGACAGAAAAGCATAGAAGTAAAGTATTAGTGTTACTTCTTAAACTTCACCTGTGGAAAGCAGCTGTACTTAAAATGATTTTGCATGACTCTGCAAGTGCACAGCAGGGATGCTGTACTCCAGGAAAAGCATGTACCTGGTGAGGAGTGCCATGCTGAGCAAGGTGGGGACCTGTCACACGTCCTTGCGCTGCACAGAAGTGAATTGCCAGGTCTTTGCATGCCTCTTCTCCTCCTGCTCATAGGAAAGGTTAAAAAGGTGCCTAAAGCAAGGAGACATGGACATCTTTAATGACATTAGGGCTTGACTGAAACTGCAAGTCTTTTAATGAGGCACTGAGCGTATGGTACCCTCCTTCCATTGAGGAACAAGAAAGACCTGTTGGCTATTCAGAGTGCTCCATCTTCCCACCGCTTTGCTGCATCCCAGCCAGAGGTTTGATCACTGTGGGGTCAGGGACCCACACCAAGTTCATAATGCATTATGTCCCAGGCAGGCCAGCATCCTGTCTGAGGAACTTCTCCCAAGGTTTGAGAAGCATTAGTAAGAGGTGTCTCAGCAACCAGGAAGGGCATCACCTCCTCCTCATTTCCAAAACTTCTTCCTGAATTGTGCTGTGCAGGTTAAGACATAAAGAGGAAGCTCTGGGTGCCAGCTCATGTCTTTTTGAGGTCTTCACTGTGCAAGTGCAGCATCCTACTGAAGCAAAGGGATGAAGCAAACATTGCATCCTACCTGAGCTGTGTACAGGGGAGCTCAGTTCCTGTTTGATGAATACATCCATTCACTGTTGGTTTTTTTTTTTTTTTATTTTTCTAATCATGGGAGCAAATCACCTGTTACAGTGTATCTTCCATGTCCCTGGGCCCACATATATTTTCCAGCAGCTCTCCTCAGCATTCCACATTATAAAATCAATCTCTATTTAAGCAAGAGAAGATATTTATTTCTTAATTTTTTAATAATGTATTTGTGATTTGTTACAGCTCTCAGTGTTGTATTATTTATTTATTGTGCCTATAGGGTGCCCTGCCACACAGTAATAGAGAAGCAACAGGAATTAGAGAACTAAGCAAAACCAAGTTCAATAATTTTGCTACACTGTAAGACTGGGTCCAAAATTAACAAAGAAGCAAAACTGCAATGCAAGGACAATACCATAATGTTTTTCCTCCCAAATTTTCACAAACCCGGTGGATGAGGGCTAAAAAGCCCAGAAAGATCGATCACCATTGAAAGCAAAACCTAGAACTGGATCTTAATATATCTCCCAAGGTGTTTCACAACTGGGTTATTTGTTATGGAGGTCTTAAAAGTTAATTTTAAATTTTGTGCAGAGACCTGAATGAAACAAGTATCAAGGGGTTTTTTTTCCTTCCTTTCCTGCCTTCTCCCTGTAAAGATGATTCCCTTTCAAAATACACTCAGAAGTCTTCAGCTTAGAAAAAGAGAGGATCTATTTACCTCGCAAAACATCTACATTCATTATGTGATATCTCAGCCCAGTTCAGGCAGTGGCAAAGCTCTTGCTGACCTCACTAGGCTAGGGTTTACCCTAAAGAGCTGAGCTAATTTATTGCTGAAATCTGAAAGCCTGAAAAGCAGGAGTCCTGGGCCTTGCTTGTGCTGTGTGCTAACCCTTGGGAAGTCATGGTTATAGCTGTCTAGGCAAGACAGCTGCAGCATGCCTGCGTCCACTGTGTTTCGCTGCAATAAACCCCCACCGATAACCCAGGGCCACAGCCCTGCTTTTCATGGGGACAGTGTCAGTGATCGTGCTCTTGGGCAGTGAAAAAAAGAAAGCCAAATGTAGCGTATGTTTACTCACAACAATTGTTACAAACCCCCATCTGACCTCCTTCATAGTGCCTGGGATCTGATATAGAGAAGAGCCGGAGATGCCACAAATCAGCAGCTTGCTGAATGTTGCCCTTAGGATATATATTACCAAACTTGATAAAGCTGATTCAGGTGGAGCTGGTTCACATTTCTCAAGGTTTGACCACTCAGTTTACAAACTTAAATTCTTCTGGCATCCCTCTGCAAAACTCCGTGCCTCATTCCCTCCTTTCAAGATCATGCTGGAGAGATTTTTGACTGAAGGATCTTCTCTCCCTTTTGATTCTTCCCCAGCCCACACGCACGCCCAGCCTCCAGAGGTACACCCTTTTTCAGGCTATTTGCCTGTTGCTCTGACTCCTATCGCTGCCTCTGAATGGTGTCCGAGCTGCCAGGCGAGCCTTCGGTGGATGTCATACCGTGACACTTAGCCCTTCACCCCACCACCAGGTTTCTGCCTGTTAGAATTTTGTAAAGGAGTTTTCCCAGGAGACAATTTGTCTCCTGACTGTCAGTATTTGGGGATGCGGTGAGAAGGTAGGTGCCTGCTGAGACAGCAGCAGAGGTGATCATGCTGAGCCTTCCCCTGCTTGCTGCAGCCTTCTGAGATGCTGTGCTGCTTCAGACACTAGGATGAGAGGACAACAAGTCATTTAGTTTTGCTTTTGCTTTCTGAAGCTAATGAAGTGGTGAGTGACTAGGCAGGAATTACAAAATCCAGCAGTGAGAGACTCAGCAATCTTAAATCCTACTTGGAACAGTTACAGAGGCAAAAACGTTGGTTTATTGCTCTGCAGGAATGGCTGCCCAAACATGACCTAAGAGGAGCTTCCAGGAAAGTGGTCTGTGGAAAACAGGTTTCTTCAGATGGGACATCCTTGACACACTATGTAATTATCACTGAACCTTAGCATTAGGGGCCTTGTTTTGCCTCATATGGAATAAAAACTCACTGGTTTTGAGTGTGGTCTATAGGCAAAGCAAGGAAATCTGAGTAATGCTCTTCATTTATCAACTCACTGATGGACGTCAGGCAGCCAAGACTGATCAAAACCGACTGCAGCTGGCTCTGTTCTAGCCAACCAAAATTTTTCCAGCTCATGAAAGTCAGAGCCGAGTCTTCATTCGGGACAGTTTCAGCCTGTGCGTGGACTAGCCAAGCTGCTCATGGGTAAGGTGACATGCATCCTCTGCCAGGGCAGAGCAGCACCGCCCTTTCTGCTCGGATGCAGGAATCTGGGCTGGGAGCAGCCAGCCTGCTTTGCAGTGGGGGTTACCTGGCAGACCTGCCGGGTGACTTGCCCCTCTGGCAGCTGGTGCTGGTACAGGGGCTGGCCCTGTCCCTGGTAAGGCTCGTGCTCCCTCCCCAGCCAGCCAGGCTTGCCTTCTGACACTGCAGTCCTCTCCAGTACCACTACATTCCTCACCTGGATTTCAGCATCTAACGCTGCCAGTCCAACTGAATGCGGGGCTGTATCACCTGTACCCAGCCACAGCTGCTTCCTCACCTGACCTCCCTTGCAGCACGACACAAGGACATAAGAAATGATCTCCTGGGTACAAGGGACAGTTCGTCCCACCCTGTATTCTGTCTTTTGCAGTGCAAACACAGATGTTACACTGGGAGAGCTTGTGAGCCTGCCCATGGCCTGCCTGGTCAACACCTGTGTCTGCCTACATGTTTCCACACATTACTCCAGCAGCCAGGGCTGTGGGTGTAGGGGCGCCTGAGGGTACCTCCCTGCACAGCTCTTCTAGCAGCTCTTTAAGGTCCACTAATTTGCCCAGCCCCACACAGGGCCCTCTGACACTGTCCACCTCTGTCACCTCTTGTAGCAACAAATCCCACCGCTGGCTGTGCAGAGAAATATTTTCTTTCATCTGTTTTCAACTGATCTCTGTCTCGTGCTCCCTGGCTGTAGCATTGCAGGATTTATCTGAAGTCACCTTATTACTGCCTGCACGATTTTGTAAAGGACATTGCTTCTTTCCATGGCTCCAAAACAAACCGCTGAAAGCAGTATTGAAGGTTTCCGTTCCCTTTGTTGCTCAGGACAGCTGGAAGCTGCAGACTCCCCTGCTCTTTTCAGAGTAGTAGCACATGGTTTAGACCTGGCTTTTGATGACAAGTGGTATTTTCAGAAGGTTAGCTGCTGAGCTTCTCACAGGTACTTTCCACAATTAACAGCTGTGCCTGAGGGATAGGAATTAGCTACTTCCCTAGCTCACACGCTTGTCAAAATACTGACAGGTACACACCTGCCATTTTTAGAGCCCAAATGCCTTTGGAAATTCATAGCTCAGTTTTGAAAACTACTCATGGTCACTTTAAGCTGTGTAAATACTTTACTTCTAGTTACCGGTGTCTCACTGTGGTTTTGAATGAATCATTCAGACACTGTTCTCATTAGTGCTGTCCTGTCATTTAGCCCTGAAATACGTGGCACAACTTGCAGAAAAGTACAAAACTTTTTGATGCCAATCTTCAGAAAGTCTGGCCACAGATAGGATGGCATCACTAACTGGTCTGTACTCACATATTCTAAAGCAGAGTGGAAGTCTTCAGCAACCTGCCCCCGAACTCTGCATACCTGTTTCTCCCGCTGGAAAACCAGAGCCACTAAAGCAGGCTGACCCCAAAGGGATTGTATGCATATTTAATTGGCCCAAGTTTGTAAGGTGCTTGGAGATAAAAAGTGTTATAAGGACTCTGGGAACAAAGCCAAAACATGATTCCCTGCTGGAGCCTGGAGTATTTCTGTGTGTCTCTACCACAGGAATGATCTCTATATTCTCTTAAATCAGCCGGCAGCCTGTGTTGCTTTTTTTCATCTTAGTTGTTGGAAAACAACTTGCTCAAGGTCTTGAGTCAGCAATAAATTAACTTTTTTTAAACAAAGAAACATGGCACACCCAGTAGATCAACTGACCTTTAGCCCTGAACATAAAATTGAGAAGTGCATTACTATTTGCTTTGTTAGGCAACAGGCAGCTCTGCTGCTTTGCATCCTCATGTGGTACTGCTGGTGTTACCCTCTGCTAGGCTATTACAGTGCCGCAGTGGATTCAGACTCTAAATAACTTGTAGGCTTCTTCTCCTGAAGCATGTTAATAGGTTAAGTTCACTTCACAATTGCTAATTTTATATTATTTCAAAGGATGATTATATATTTATGTATTATTTATTACACAAATCTCTCATGATAAATTATTTACAGCAGTATTAACAGTATTTATTATTTATTATGCTACTGTATTAATATATATTATTTCAAGCAAGACTTCTTCCAATGTTGTTTGTTGATTCCAGTTATTTGACTTAATATTCTGCAGAGTAGACAGTACTGTCCTGTGGGCTGAGGCTGCTGGAATCTAATTACATTGGCCACGAAATGCCATTCACTTTTGCCTTAGTAATATTTTATGACTTGGGGACAGATTGCGGTTAGCTCTGCCTGGGTGTAAATGAACACAAGGAGGGATGTGAGATGTCTGCTTTCCCCATCTATACGGTGTACTTGTGCAGAGTCCCACAGTCCCAGCTTTCTTTTTCTCTACCTGAAAGCCTGGACAGACACACAGACTGCCACAACATCAGGGAGATGAGGACACAGCCATCCCCTTCGTTGTGCTCCCTCTGAGGGAAGTAAGGATCACGGTAAACATATTGCACAAGCTTCAGTTGCTCCTAGACACTGGTTGGTATCAACAGGTGGGTTAGGGACGTGGTTTCTTGAAACATTGCCATGGCAGCAAAAGCTCTAACTAGAGGTGGTAAGACCTTCACAAAAAGGCCTTGCTGGAGTAGATTTTTTTGCTGGGGAATGGAGCTACACAACAAAGGTACTTCCAGTCCTCTGTGGCTTAACATCACCAACAGACCTTTTCTCTTGGTGGAACAGTATGAGCAGTCTGTCTCTGAGAATGTCTGCTCTTGGGTAGATCAGAAATGAACCCTGAGAGTGAAGGGCTGGAAGGCACCCTGTAGCAGAAATAAAAACACAGCTTGACCATAAGTTTCAAAACTGTAGTGGTTTTAACCACAGTTCCATGCCCTCTCAGGAGTGCTGGCTAGCTTCCCTCTTAAAGCATGGGGTGGAGGTTTCTTCTGAACAGTGTCCAGCTTTGAGCTGTCTTCAAGGCCCATCTTCCCTTCCCATCCTGTCAAACGCACTGCCAGTCTGCCTCTCCATATCTAAGAGCATGCACAGGGATCTGATTTTCTTAAATGTAGGTGGGCTTATGCAAGAAGTATCTGACCTGGATGCCTCTCTCCTTCCAGCTCCTCCACCCTGGTCACCATTTCTCCAGGCTGGCATGCTTAGCTTGCACCTTCTCCCATGACCCATCTTTGCAAGAGGCTCTGGATTTCACTCTTAGACCTTCATTCGGTGCTCACTATTTACCATGCATTTCTCACTACTGGTAAGTGCTGAGGACATGTAAATCTTAAAGACAGCAGGTTAGGGGCTCCTTACCCTAAGTAATCTTTAATGGAAGCACTGTCCCAGGTGGGTTTCAGATATCATCTAAGAATCCAAAGACTTTAGTGGTCTAAGCTGGTTTCCTCATCACTGTATAAAAACCTTTCTGGGCTGCCCAGCTCCCTTTACGTCTGTGGGTTGTATCACTTGTTCCCTGTTTCCTCCAGCTCTTCTGTCTTTTTGTCTTTGGTCCATATTCTCCGCAGCTGACTCTCTCTACCCAGACCTATTCAGCATGCCAGCTTGTCTCCCCTCTTCTGGTCTTCCCAGCTTGCCTGACTGTTCACTCTCTTTTGGTTTTGCTGTCTGTATCTGATAGGCTAACAGTCCCACTTTACCTCTGTCAGAAAAGCTGTTGTGCATGCTGGTTGATCTTTGTACTTTTCCTGACTCATTCCTAGTAACCGTGGTGGAAAAACATCTGTTTATCTCAATTAAATTTTGATTGGTAATTAGCATCTACCTGTCACTATTATTCAGTTTCCTCCAGTGTCCCCTTCAGCTATTTTCTATGCTATTTTTTCACCTGGTTTCCATGAGAACCATCTCGCTATACCTCTATCCAGCCAGCCCTGCCATATATCTGGTTCCTGTCAAGAAAGAGCAAATAGAGAGCTGTTTACTCTCGGGTAACTTTTTAATTTGGGGCTTCAGCTGTTCAAGCAACACTCAGAATATGGTGAGAGTCACGTCCTCAAAATATATCTGGGATCCTCAGATGTCCATGTCTTTCTATAACATAATAATTGGAAGTCTATCGCATAGCACACTGTCGGGTCTACACCCAGACTCTCTAGCTGAACAAAAGCTTTACAGATGTACCTGAAATCTGCAACTGTAGCAGGGACCAAGGACAAAGAGCATGCTCTGGTGTCCTTTTCCTTGGGAAACAGCTAGCTTCCCTGCAAATCCCACCAAACAGACTGTGTAGTGGGCAGCTGGACTTCAGACATGACTCCTTCCCTCTGTTTTGCAGACTGGGCTTGCAGTTCATTGGGAAGTTCACTGAGCCATTCACTCGCAGTTTCCCTGAGACAGTGAGATAGGAGAGAGGGGTCTGCTCTTCTCCGAGTGGGTCGCTAGCTCTCTGGCACAGAGAAGCCGTGGGCCAGGCTTTTCAGAGATCCCAGCTGGTGCTGCCAGTCACCTGGCAGCCCCTTAGGAGCCAGGGCAGGACATGATCCCTCAAGGTTTTTGAGTGGCAATAAAACACAACACAGAGATCTCACAATAACCTCAGGGCAAAGAAGAAGGTGTAACAAATTAAAGATGATGATATTTGTATGAAAGGCATTACAGAATAGCACCATACTATGTACAGCCTCTGAGAAAAATAATACTATATTACTAAAGGACTAGGCAATTTACAAAGGTGTTCCTCACCACTGAGAAAAAATACATCTAAATACTGTTAACTGGGCTTGGCATACTTGGTTCAGATTTTGCTGATGCATGCATCAAGTATTGTCCACCTACAACCTTAGAACATCAGCAATAATGTCTTTAAAACACAGTGGTTCAGCTGGTGGAGTATCCCTGTGTATGGAGGTGCTTGTTTCAGTCAGCACCTACTTCAGCTTAGGGGTGTAGTCTTTACACTGCAGGGAAGTAAAAGCATCTGGAGGACAGTACTTCCAACTGTTCTGTGCAGGTTTTGGAGAGCATATCCTAATTTCATCTTATACCTAGCCTAAATGGGAGCACGTGATATGAGGTGCACTGCTGTGGAGAGGTTTGCACCATCTAAGTCAGTTCAGTGTAACCTCAGTGTATGTCATTTAAGAAAAGTCAAGGATACAGCCGTCAAGTCTTTGACATGCTTAGTCAAAGGCTTATGGAGCGCTGCTTGTTATTAGTTACTACACATATGAAAACAGTGTAAAAAAGGAAGAGGCAGACTCCAGTTCTTCAGTCAGACAGCGGATGCAGCAGTTTCAGCTGTGCTACAATAATTACCATGAATGCTAGAGAAGATGAAGTACTTGATCAGAAAATACCTCAAACATTGCCTTTTTTTAGCAAGGTTTCCTAAGGACTGCTTTGCGTGGGCAGGGGGCCTGCTGTGGGTATGTCTGTCTCCTCCTTCTCAGTAACTTCCCAACTCATTGACCAATTTCCAGCTCACCTGGAAAAGGCCTCACAGGTGAAGTCTCTAGAGTCTTTGTAAAAATAAGTGACAGGATGGTAAGTGCTGTCTTCTTCCACCCTTCTTTCACCCAGGAAGCGTTTGTATGTGATCCTGCTGTACGGGAGCAGAGGTAGAAAAATGGATAAAATAGGAGAAGGTCCTGAGAGCAGAGGAGAGGAGAGGAGAAGTTGGCTGTTAGCCAGGGCAGATAGGCATGGCAGCTCCCAAGAGCAGAGGGTGAGATACATTTTTTTGCATCTGTAGAGCAGAGGAGGTTTAGGAGAGGGTGGGAAATGACGATGATTTAATGAACCTTAGACCAGTGCCTCTTTCAGACTGAATCACTGCAACTTTGCCGCTTACCTGTTTTGGCTTAGAGTTTGTTACTATTTAGTCAGACCAGGTGAAGGAATGGCAAACCTTAAAACTTACCCACTTCATCTAACTCTATCAGCTTGCCTAAGATACTACTTTTCCCTTCAAAAGTCTTTGTATTCCATCTTTAGACCAACCACAGCACTGCTGTTAAATTGTTGGCATCTTCTGTTTCGCATGCCATATGCTACCTTATGCTCTCAGTGTGTTTTCAGAAACTGTCAGCTAGTTGTCCTGGGTTGAATTCAGTCTGTAATCTGGAGATAAGATCTGTCTTCCACATGTAGCCCATTCAACTATCTAGAAAGGATTCAGATACACGTATTTAGTGGAGAAGGCTTCTTAAATAACTTGGTGCTGTGCACAAGGGATCATGACTCATAACTCAAACAGAGGGTATGACGCTTGTGCAGCCTTTGGGTTTTTTATTTCTGGATTATCACACTGCTGGATTTTCTTGAAAACTTTGTCTCTTCTCAGCTCAGTAACTTCTTATCTTTCTTCATGAGGTATATTTGTCCCAGACACACCTGGAGAGGTGCAAATGCCCATGCAGAGAAGGCGCAGTTCTGAGATGGACAAACTAGGGCTGTGGAGAAGTCACTGCCACCCCAGGGAGCTCTTGGCTGACATTAGCGAGATCGTCAAATGTATTCTGCTCCCAAACAAAGCTTGTAGAAGTTTATTCTTGCTCTTGTGTTTATAAGGTTTGTGATTCTGAAGTTAACTTAGATGTATACATTGACATCCACCACTGACTTTTATTGGTGGTCACGTTTGGTCCAGATAGTTAGCAGATTAGGGGCAAATTCAAGCCCTGGGAGGACGTTGCCATCACCTTCAGTGGAACTTCACCACAGATGAGGGACCATCAAAAATACACTGAAAGCCCCAAGAACCTTGTTAAAAATCATGACATACCATTATGTTTGTCAAGTACAGTTGGGTCTGGTTAATCACACCCTGTTTGAAAACATCCAATTGTATCAGTTTAACAACAACAACAACAAAAAAGTCAAATCTTGTTCACATGTCCTATCAAACTAGTTTCTGCTTTAATCTGTGGGATGCTGAGACAATGCCAATAGACCAAGCATGATTTAATCAGCTCTGAATGTTCTGATGTGACAAACACCTTTATCTGGAGGCTGATTACTTGGCTATCCACAGAATTTTCATGGATCCTGCAAGATATTCAGCTTTCCATCTATACTTGGCAGAAATTTCTGCTGGAATTATAGGAATTATTGTCTGACATGTATAGAAGAATAATATTAGACTTTCCAAATGCTTTTAGAAGTAAGAAAGCAGAATCAACTTATGATCTATATTGAAACAAGCTTTTCAAAACTTATAGAGACTGTGTGCTATTTCTTCAAGTGTGGGGGAGATCCCCTCTTTCCAAGGAATGGCTGCTAAGGAGCTGTATGTGGGGGACAGCTCTAAATATTCTTTGTGTAGGACACTCACCAGACAATGAAAGGCATTCATGGTTAACAATCTTAAATTTTGCACCTGTCTCTAATTTAAAGCTGAAGAGCTATTTGAATGCAAGTAGCATCAATCAGTATTTTTCTGCTATTGCTGTTGCTTGCACATGTATTTTATGACCATACCTTCCTCAGGTTTACCTGGCTTGTGTATGTTATTCAAATCTCCTTTGAGTCTGCTTATGTAAGAAATGCTAATTGAGGGGGAAAAATAGTCACTCCAGTTTACAGAGGTGTTTGTGAATATAGGTCACCAGTTTTGCCTGGATTTTGCAACTCAGTTGCAAAATCTGATAATTTCATGTTTTTTTGATATAGTGTAATTATAATCTTGTTTATTTTGATTTTTCCTGATTCTTTCTAGTCATTAAGAGTTTCACTATCAGCCGCTGCAATGTCTGTGGTAGCACTAATGTTTGTTAAATGTAACTGGGTCAACTTCCGCTGTTGACAGGTTTTAACTATAGGATCAAAGCTAGTAGCCTCTCTCTAACTTGCTTGGATTAAAACCCCAGCATGAGGTGTGTGTGGATGGTGCTTCTGCAAAGACCCACAGCCCTGGGCTGGGAGAGGAGAGGCTGCACTGGGTGGTCCTCATCACAACCAAGCCTCTGCAGCATCTCTAGGCAGAAGAAGCAGTGACACAGCCACATCCAGCTGAGCTTCAAGTGTAAGAGTGATCCCACCTAAGCTGGTGTCAACTTAACTGGAGTCAACAACTGTCCCAACCTAACTGGGACAACTTGTATATTTAAAGATTGTGGCAGAAGAGTTTTCCAGGGGTTGGGACTTCAGTGTTTTAGTCTGATATGTCCTGCAAAGGCCAGAGTCAACCAAAATATCCCTGCTGTGTCCCACTTTGCAAATATATTCAGACGTGTGCTTTTCAGCATTTTTGATAAAAAATGGAAAAGTAACTGTCATGGTTTAACCCCAGCCAGCAGCCAAGCATCACACAGCCACTTTCTCACTGCTCCACACCCGGAAGGATGGGGAGGAGAATCAGAAAGGAATGTAAAACTTGAGGGTTGAGATAAGAACAATTTAATAATTTAAACAGAATAAAGAGATAAGAACAACAGTAATAACAATAACAACAATAATAATAACAATTAGAATGGAAAGGTGGGAAAAAAAAAAGGTAAAAAAGGAAAAGGGAAAAGGAAACAAAAAACCAAGTGATGCACAGTACAACTGCTCACCACCCACTGACTGATGCCCAGTCAGTCCCTGAGCAGCGATCCACCCTGCAGCTAACCCTCCAAGTTTATATACAAAGCATGACACCCCATGGTATGGAACACCTCTGTAGCTGGTTCAGGTCACCTGTCCTGCTGTGTCCCCTCTCAATTTCCCATCCCCTTCCAGCCCTCTCGCTGGCAGGGCCCAAGAAACCGAAAAGTCCTTGATTTAGTATAAACATCACCCAGCAACAACTAAAACCATCAGTGTGCCATCAACGTGTTCTCACATCAGAGCCAAAACACAGCGCTGCACCAGCTACTAAAAAGAAAGTTAACTCCATCCCAGCTGAAACCAGGACAGAAACTTGCTTTTTATTTTTTTTATTTTTTTTCTGTTGAGAACTAGGCCCTTAAGGGTTTAGCATTAGTAGATCAAGCTATTTGAGTGCAAATAAACAAAACATTTACGTACAAAGTCTTTCTTATTAGTAAAACACTGTTTTTTCCCACGCATAGCACTCGAGAGAGCTTGAATTCAGCAAGTTTAGGTTTTGCCCAGAACTTATTTCAATTCTCTTTTGACCAGGCTATACCATTACAGACAGAAGGGGAAATGATCAGAAGATTACTATCTAAAGTTTTGAAATACTCTTTCTAAATGAAAGAAAATTTGTTACACGTATACAGACATCTAAGCAAGCATCCTCCCATCTGCAAACCGTGTGTCATGCTGGATTTTCTCAACATTTACAGAAGGTAAAATTGCTAGGTTTGCGTTTCAGTGTTTTTCTTCCATTGAAGACAATGGAACAAACTTCCATTAATTTTGTGGAAGCATGATTTGACCCCTACTGACTATATTTCTCTCTTTTCTCACCTCTTTCTTTTGCACAGCAGGCAACATTATAGCTTCCATACAAAGGACACAGCCTGAAAAATAACACCTTGACTAAGGAAGGAGAAAGATTTAAAAATTAATGGAGAGAACTATTACTTTTTTGTACATACTGTACTGTACACAGATCTGAAAACTATAGTTCCTATTGTTTTAACACAGCAAAGCATTTTTTTTTTAAGGTGCTAGTTTCCAATCTCTGTTCTTGTTAATAATTTAACAGTTTAAGAAGATGCTCTAAAAGTAATTTACTTCACTGTGTCTGCTTCTCCACAGTGAAACAGTTTCCAGGTTTGTTTGGTTTGGTTTTGTGGTGGTTTTTTTTCCCTAACTTTGAAGAACGGAAAAGGAAATGTGTCTATGCAGATTTCCCATAGAATCTGTCTTAAGAATTTAGAACTGCAAATACTGAAACATGTCAGTTAGGGATTATATAACAGAGAAAAATGAAGAAACCTGTTCCCTGGACTCTTTTCCTGTTCCTGTGTGTCAGCCTGGAGAGGCTGTAAGATGAAAGAAAGACATCCTGGTTAGCCAATGCTGTGTTAAATTGCCTCTGCATTTGCTGCTGAAGGTCATTGCAAATGAGGTTATTTGACCTGAAGAGGTATCTGATGGTAAAAAGACCTTTTCTTGCACAGTGCAGACATATGTCCAAGTAGGTAACTGTGGTTGATACTGCACCCTCCCTCAGGGCTGACTTTGACAAGCTCCAGCACTCACCAGATACCTGCTTGGTCTCCGTAGGGTTTTACATAGCAGTTTCTGAGTAAAATTATACTGTTTCTGGGAAAACAACATGATCTATGTCCCTTTCAGCCACCACCTCATGTTTTTGAGGAATAGGGTCCTTTTTCCTGCTGCTGAGGCTTTCTGTTGCTCTCTCCTCTCTCCTCTCTCCTTTTTTTTATTCCTAGCTTTCTCCTCCATCCACCCTGCACCCCATGAACTTCTGTCTGCTCCCAGGGGTGCCACCCACCACTTTAATTCAGAAGTTAATAGCTTTCCAGCTGCCTGCAGGGTCATAGCCTAATTCTGCCTTAAGTCCTCCCAAAAAGCTGGTCACAGGGTGCTGGAGTATTACTTCTCCCTGTGCTGCCAGTCCTACACACAAAACTCAGGATTTAGGCTCCTCTGGAATTATGTCATTGAACTTGCTGCAGTATTAACTGCATCACTCAGCACGAGGCTGCAAGATTCCTTGTGACGTGCCACCACTGCTAATGCATTGACTGAAAATGTGAAAACCAGTGTTTTCAACCTGGACAGCCTGACACTGTATTGCACTGACCCAGGAAAAGCCTTGTCCCAACAGCCAGGCTAGCTTGAGGCTGAAGCTGAAATCAGGTCTCTTTCTTCTGCTCATTTTCTTCGCGTCGTCTTTCACTGTTCCATCTGAAAATACCTTTCTGCCTGTCCTTATACTTCTAACCTTTCTCTCCCCTTGTGGCTTGATTGCTGACTCCTCTAAGCATCATACAACCATGCAGGCTGTCTAGTAAGGACACAGCCCCCTCCAGCAGCATCGCTGCCCAACAGTCCACCACAAAACTGCTGTGCAGTTTTGGAGGAGCAGCTCTGCAGTAACAACCTTCACTGGTGGGTTTTTCAGCTCTGCTGCAGTTGCAGTCATGCCCATGGCTATGGGAAAGCGATGCCAAGTTTTAGCGCTGTGGGTGATACTACCCTGCCTGTGCAGCCCTGTGGCATGTTAACACCTGTCCCTCATTGCCACCACATGGTTGCCTCCTAAGAAGTCCTGTCAGTGAGGGCAAAGCCAAAATGCAGCAGCAATGAACTATATGTGCAGTACTGCCCTCCAATCAAAGTCAGCATTAACTGACTGGTAATTGGGGCAGGCTTTCACTGGATGGTAGAGGAAGGAATGTGTCTAACTATTCTGCTACATTTTGGAAAGCAAAATAAAAGCAGTTTCTGACAAGGAAACTCATTGAACTCATTGAATTGAAACTCAGTTTCTGAGTTATTTTATGTTCTGGCTGGTAAAATAAAACATTAAAAATGCGCAGAAAGAAATGAGGATACTGCTCCAAAAGACTGACTTTCACACAGAAAATGTGGATGTCTTCATCCACTAACAACTATTATGCAGAACAACATTTTTCATGCCATACCAGATAGATAGAAAAATTTATTTTGAAAGGTTGAGTCAATAAAGTCCTAAAGAATGTAAAGGCCATTCTAGTATGTATTGTGCTTCAGCCAAGGGACCACATAAAATCTTTTGGGGTAAGTACCGCAAAAATTTTAAGATTTCTAATAAAACTCTGAAAACCATTTGAATATTAGGTTAATGGGTCCCATTTTCCTTTCAGCTGTGAACATTCGCATCAATGGCATTGCCCTGCTATGGCAGAGAAATAATTTGAGTGCAGTTTTTTTAATTATCATACAATGGAATGGAAGCAGAATTAGTTAAACCACAGAATCATAGCAAAACAAAACATATTGTAAGGCAGCTGGGTCAGTGCCAAATTAAAGCTAATGGGGTTTTTTTTTATCCATCTACGAGGTGTCTCATCTAAATGATTGCTGTCTTTCTCCACATCAGAAGACTTTGACTCATACCCTTTTCCATTCTTAACCTCATACATACTTTTTAATCCTTGGCTTCGTAGTTCATAAATAGTTGCTAATATGAACCTATTTGATACAACCTTTTAAAAATGTTTCAACTTGTACAAACTTTATACAAATCCCTCTGTAGGCTGCACAGAGTAAATAGTAGCTCAATGACTGTAATACCCTAAGGAAATCTGTGACTATAAAAAGTTCCTAAATTTATTCTTGGTTGGGATACTCCAAAACATCCAAGTTGTCAGGGAACACATATTGCATCAATCTTGAAATAATAAGCCTGAGTTAGAAAATTCCATTTCTTGCCAAGGAAACTTTAAAATGGCTGTCTAAAAGCTATCTACCTGCCCAAAGAAATACAACCCCAAATTTCTCTATATTTGTATCTGTAATGTAGCAGTCAAATCACAGAAATTTATTTCTTGCAATAATGTATTTTGAGTAAATAGAGAAAATAAGCATATTTGTCATAGAATGAATCCAATAATTTGAAAAAAAAAAAAAAAAGTTAAGTTACTTGGGCTACAGGAAAAGTCCAGTTTATTAACAAACATTTCCATTCCAACAAAATGTTGATTTCTCCTTTGTTTTTAATATATTTCTTTCTATGTTTACAATGGGGTGGGAGGTGGGGTGGTGGTGGTGTGTGTTTGTTGTTGGTCTTGCCAGCACATACCTAGCAAAACAAAATCTCAGAAAATTCAAATTAATGTATCTTATATAGCATTCCTTAGAATTAAATATAAATTCAAATATAAATAGATTTTACAAGTATAAATGAGTAATATATATACACATACACATATACAGCCAGGACATACATATAGAAACTGGCTGAACCCATGTGGGCCAGTATCAGAGATAAAAGTCACAATGTTGATGAAGAACAGCAATGAGGTGATTCCAAGAAGCACAGAAGAAATATGGAAGAAATGAGGGCAAAATCATGTCTTGCTCACCTTTTCGCCTGCTGCAATTTCTGTGGCAACTGGGAAGTCATGAGAACCTACAGGGACCAATACAATTCCCTGAAAAGTATTTGCAATAACACAGTTGACAGAGGAACAGGTTTTGATTAACATCTGTATGAAATGCTGATTTCAGTAGCAAGCACTGAAACCCATCAATGAGGAAAGAATTGCATCAAGGTTTAATTTTCTTTCCACCTTTTCCCACTGTCAGAGAATGTTAGCAATGAGTGTACACCAGTTTCTGCATCACGATGATGCGTTTTCAAAGGGTGTTGGCTGTAGAACTCCTTGTTCAGCTGTGCAGGGCCACATCAAATCAAGCAAATGCTAGAGAGCTATACTGAGCACATAGGAACATCTGGGACCTGGAGCAAAGTGGGCCAGGGCTCTTTTTCTTTTCCTTCCCATCTTCACCTCTGTTGCATAGGACCTTTCCTCTTCTCTGCATCTTGTCCCAGCAACGACCATGAAAGACTCGGGAAGGATCCCACTGAAATTAACTTCTAAATCATAGACTTTGGTGAGAGTCAAGTTAGACCTCAATGCAGAAAGGTGGAACAGCACACATCCATAAGTCCTTATGTTTCTATGAAGTGTTGGACACAGAGCTTGGGGAACTCAATACTTTGATCTAGGCTGAGCACTCTCAATTCCCTCTGCCAGTTTGGGGCTGGGAGGGTTCACTCTGGAGCAGGCTGGCTCTGGCTGGATGATTACAGCCTGATGGAAACTTCAGTGTAGGGCCTGAAAAAAGGAGATGTTCAGGGTCTGTTACAACAATTGTCATGTATAGAAATGCAAAATGGAAGTTATATTAGTCTGGGTGGAAGCAGCCACTGGTGAACTATACCAAAAATGTGCTGCTGGTTCCTGTAACCAAACCTAACAGAGAAAGCCCAGGTCTGTTAGTGGAGATGTCCCTTTCTACATGGACCTTGTATCCCTGTTACAGGAGTGGTACTGATTCACTTCTAGGACTTTGTTTTTTTGTTCTTGGAACTTCTTTGCATCTTTTGAATTCATGCATCAAACATTGGTAAAAAATGTGCACTGCAGTCTGTTGAGTGCATCTTATGAGTTTTAAGAATTGTCTTCTGTATTTACACAGTAGACCTGTGTGAATATGAAAACATGTCTCTGGCTATGGTCTGCTGGATTAATAAATGTCAATGTCTGTATGTTTTAGAAAGAGATTTATTCTGGCCCCTTGCTATAATTTTGTACTAGTTAAGAGGAGGAATGTTACACTACAAGAAAAAACTTCCATATATTTCAAGTATGAGAAGAAATGATCTTTAAAAGACTATTCCTGTCATTAAATTACAAAACTTAAAAATTATGTTATAGCTCAGTGGTCTAAGCAAAGTTCTGGGAGTTGGGCAGTTCTGAAGCTTTTGCTTTTGGATCTGGCCAGGATGCTTTCATGGTCCTTGGTTTTAGCTACCCTAAAAATCCTTAGGCCCCTAGTCCAACTGTGCTGCACCTCTGTAAGAATGACCACTTTTTACCCCAGACAGCACATTCAGAGGAAAACTCATGTGTTTTTATTTTGGTAACTGGCTCTACTGTCAGCAGGCTGGTCTGACATACTTCTCAACAATTTGATTGTGAAAGCTGATACAAGAGAGCCAGCAGGAACACATGTCGGAGGCACGGAAGATAAGAGGGACTTCACTTCCCACATGCATTTAGAACACTAGAGCACTTTTATAGCATCCTAATCTCCTGGCTTTAGATTTGCCACATTTGTTGGCAGGAGCAAGAGCTTGATTTTAACCAGCTGTGTAAAAGGCATGCCAACTCAAGTTTATCCATGTAAAATTCAAATAAAAGCTTTTATTTCCAATTTCCAAAACAGCATGTGTTTAAAAAAGGTGATGCTGGAGAAATGAAATAAAACTACCACTAGTCTGCATACCCCCAAGATCAATGCTCAGATGTCTGGGAGACAGTTGATGCTCCTCCTGACAGTCCATAGAGCACTTTAGAAAAGGGGCCAAATATCCTCTCAACACTGGTGATTCCCCATATGTGTTTCACTGTAAACTGTCTTTATCCTTCCATTGAAACTTTAATTCAATATCAGTTTGTACATTAGAAGCCTGACACCAGCAGCTAGACAAGAGCGTGCTCATTCCTCTCATTACGGGCTTTTGGCTGAAGCCAGATGTGATGGTGGTCCATGGTTCTGTGCAATAATAAATTTGGGGTGACTGCAATATGGAAGAAGGGAAATGGCAGATCTGGGGCTGACAGAGAAACAGCCTGGGGTCAGTCAGACTGTGTGGGTAATACAGAGACTCAAGCGAGTCTGCTTTAATGAGGCAGACTTGCGCTCTCCAGCTCACCTGCACACTGACATTGGGGTGCAGGATGAAACTGAGAGGTGCTGGGGTTTGGCCACCTAGCTTCGTGGCCCTGTACTGCTTGGGCGCCAGATTGTGCATGTCTATCCATCTAGATGCTGTCAATTAAGTAATGCTGCTGCAAAAGGTCTTTGCGTGAGGTTTGCAAGAGCTCTTTCCCTGGGACCGCTTCCTACCAGTATTCTTATTTGGATTGCTGCTGTTGCCAGCAGCTTTCACTTCACCTCTCTGCAAGAACAGAAGAGCTGATGCTCAGTGACAAGTATCTGACAAGAAATATGAGACATCACAGCGATCTTCCTGGCCCTGTTTTGTAGAAAATGCTGAGGAGGCAAGCTCTAAAGAGGGGCCGTCAGGCCCTCTAAAACCTTACAGGCCTGAGTGTGGGCTTTGCTGCTTCACAACAAGCACTGCACCACACAGCATATTGGCCCGAGTGATGTGAATGCTGTAAGGGGATCTAAGATCCACAAAATGACAATCACGGCTCAAGACAGTGGGCTACATTTTGCATTTCAGCTTCTACAGTGCGAGTCCTTAACTTCATGGATAGCCAAATGTCATACCTCCTCCTGTGCCTGTTGCAGACAAGATGAAAATTAAGAGGAAAACTTCCTTGTTTAAGACACTAACTAAAGGAAAGTAGTATTAGACTGAAAGCCAGAATTTCTAAGAATAGTTGTTCCAAAGACTGTTGCTAATATTTCCACAAGGCACCACTGTCATTACTGAGCGTGCTTCACATTCTTCTGCCAGAAAAGAGAACCCAGGTCTCTAAAATGACAGATCTTAGTCAAATCCCTCTGCATGCCAAATTGCAATTCCTGATTACATGATCTGCAACCCCAAATCTAATCTCTAGGCAGAGAATATAACCAAGGTATCCTGACACCCAACATTACACACAGCTCCCCCAACAGCCGATTTTCCTCTAGGATGCAGCATATGTTCTGTGAGTCTCTCAGGACTGTTCTGTGTGCTGCATAACCACCTAGGTGCTCCTCCATGTGGCATCTATCCACATATCTCCAAGTCCATTACTCCCATTGAATGAAGCAGAACTGCATGGGCCTTGGAAATCAAGCTGTTCATTTTTTTCCACAGAGGAATAGTCCCTAACTTGAAGTAAAACTTCTTCATGTCTGGATTTAGACTGAGAACTTCATTCAGCAGTGCTGTTATATCATCTTTTACCCAAATCTCCTTATCCTGGTGCGTCTACATGGCCAGTCTGCACTCAGTGGATGCTCACAGATTTCCTCAGCAGCTCTTCAGGATGAGGGTGCTAAGCTGTGCTCTCTGCCAAGTCTTTCTACAGTCACTGGGGACACAGAGGTTCCTGTCTTTCACTGTCCTTTAGCTAGCACCATTTCTTAAAATTGAAGGTAGAAAAAAAATACAGTAGGTGTAACTGTGGTGCAAAGTTACTGCAAATACACAAGTTAGCTTCTGGAGTCATTTGCACCAGACACCACACATGAAGCTGCAGCAAGGCTGGCAGACCTCTGTTCAGATCAATGAAAGTAGCACACAGCTGCTTGTTTGGGCCTGAGTACCGTGAGGCACTGAGAGAGGGGTCCAAAGATACATATCCTCAAATCCTCAGTGACGGAGTGCTCTGGTGTGAGTTAAATAGTTTCAGCTGAAAGACAGCTTTGACAATAAATTTCATTGCTTTCATGGATCTAAAATAAATCAGGCTTTCTACTGTACCCTTTAATGTAATTTTAATGCACTTTTTGTGCATTAATTCCCTTTAGGTCCAGCCCTTGTCATTAATATTGTCTACTGGCAAACAAAGAAGTATTCCTTAGAAGAGAACGTTGACAGCTGATGAAAATGTTTGACTTGCCTTTGTGTTGCCAAGCAGTTTTATTTGTATTTTTCAAGGACATTTGAACAAACAAAAGTATATTTCTGCAAATTGAATTTTATAGCCAGTATCCCTGCTTGCAGTCTTGCACTGTAACCATTAGCTTCAATGTCTATAATTAAAAATTGCAGGAAGTATGTCAGGATTAATAGCTGCTAATTTTCTTTAATAAGTTCTGAACACGGATCAATGAAAGCTTCAGAGAACTGTCTTTCCCTATGTTTTGTTTTGCTTAGTGCCAGGTTTTGTCTGAGAACCTTGTTCAGCTTATCACACACATTGGTGTTTATAGTAACTGTATTGGCACTGACTAGATACAGGCAGCATTTCAGAGTCTTGTGTCTGTGCTGGTTCAGTGTACAATACTTGTACCTTTCTTGTACCTTTCACAAATTTTGAGGCTGGGCTTCTGGGAGCTGATTACAGCAGAATGTTAAAAAGGCTGTCTTCCACACACATGTTCAGAAGCAATAGATGGCACCTGCAAGACCGAACCAGCACACATCTGCTCAGAAAGGAGAAAAACATCCCCCAATTAGAAAGGAGCTGCCATTGGTTACAAGTGGAACATTTTCCAAATGCTATGTATGGCAAACAGGCACACATACATGCACACACACACATATTTAAATAGATGAAGTTGTATGTTTAAGAAAGACTGTTGACACAGAAAAGTGAGCCATCTTCTTCTTTTTAGGCATCCAGCAGCTGGAAGAGGCACCCAACCTGTCTGCATCAGGTCATGGGGAGAAGCAAGCAGCCCTGGTGAGGCTCAGCATGCCCAGCAGGACAAGGAGAGCAAACAGTCATTAACGTCTAAAGGCAGAATGGGTGACACGGTTAGGAGTCGGGGAGGGACGGGAAAGGCTAATGCCTAGTCCTCCTCTAAATATTGTTTATGCATTTCATGCACTGGTTACATTAAATAAACAAATAGTGATAGAAGACTAATAGGAATGCAAGGTGTTCTTATTAGAGACCATGCCCTCCCTGTAAGTGTTGACTATGGTAACCCCCTCTCCTCAGCCTTTGGCCAAAAGGAGCCTAGGCTGTAGTAAGGCTTACTTCTCAAAAGGAATGGATCCTCTAAGGCAGAAGTGGAAATTAAAATTGGGTCTTGGGGAAAGAACTAATCATTCTTCTAGGACAGAGAAGATAAAGGAACAACTCCCTCCTCCAGCTGTTTTATGAAATAGAAGCTGCCTTTATGTGTATGTGGAAACCACCTGTATAGGCTTGGGTCAGAAGTTTGGAGAAAATCTGATGGATATTTATCCCTGGAGGTCCCAGGGACTGTGCAACTGCAAGGACTCTCTGGAAACCACCGTGGCCTTAATCAGAGCAGGGTCATCTTCAGAGTTAGATCCAACTAATTAAACCCTGTCACAATAGAAATGAAATGGTCTTCTGCATATCTAGAACTTCTAGGAGGATTTTAAAGTTAAAAATATTAAAAAATAGGTTGAGACAACAATCATTGTGGTGAATCAGAAAGCACCTCCTGTTACCAGGAGAAAAGATCTCTTTGTATTATAAAAGCTTTGTCATCCTTACATTTGATCTGTGTCAGAAGCACCAGTCCAAGCACTGCTTGTCTTGCTCAGGCATGTGAACTCCTCTCACAGACACTTCAAGCTCTTCATGAGTTAAATGAGAATATGGCCGATAAAATAGTCCCCACAGAGCTGCTGCTCTCTACCGGAGGGTTCAGTTTTGCTTCAGGGTTAACTTTGTTCTGTCCAGCAAGGACAGGCTGGCGAGCAGAGCTCAGAGGGGGCAGGTGTGAAAGAGACAGAGCTGAGTGCTTCGAGCTGGGGACATGGAAGTTGAAGGTGGGTGGTGATAGAGGCAGACAAGACAGCAAGGCCGGTGCTGCCAGTAGAGGCTCCTCAGTGCTCGCTGGCTACTTAGTAGTTAACAGACACATGCTGGCTTATGCCACGTTTGTCTTTTGGTTCAAATGACTTCTGTCATTCCCTGGCCAACAACTTCTGTAACTGTCCTGACAGAGAGGCGTCCCAGATGGATGAGATGACAGATGTGGGTGTGATGGAGGTTTAACTGCTATGGCCAGATGTTAACAGGCCCTGGCACAAGGCACAGGAGTAGCTGCACAGGACCACATCTAGTTCTCATCTCCTTGGATAATCCAACTTTCATGGTCCTGGGAAGGGTTCCTGTTGCCACAGGTTGTGCCTGGGACCCCCAAGTCCTCAGGTGTACCCAGGTGACTGGAGGAGTGGTGAAAGGAACAACCAAGGGCCTGACTCTCAAAGAACTGCATGTGTGCCCTGATGGTGAGCAGGCTGAGCACCTCTGATGGACAGGAAACAAACTGAAGGTGACAAGATGCTGCACCTGTGAGAAGAGAGCTTGGTTTGCATGTGTAATCAAGTTATTTCCCTGGGTCACTTCACTGGCAGCAAGAGGAATCCTGTCAGGGTCATCAGATTGACTGCTGAGGCAAGGAGCTCACATCTGAAAAGTTTCAGCAGCTGAAACAGGTAAACTGCACAGAGGACAGGAGGGTTGGCTGGTCCTGGAGTGAAGTATGCACTGCCTTGTTGGGGATTCTGCACGTGGCTACAGACCCAGCATCTGCATCCACCCACATGGATATGCATATCAAACACAGTTAATGTTAGATAACAGCAAAGCTTAATGAGTTTTCCACACTTCTCTTGAAAGCATTTGCATTTTTTAAGTCAATTTCCCATTTCTTCATGAAAAATTTTCAGAACCTGTGTTCTTGTGTTAAGCTGCAGGTTTCTATGTAAGTTCAAGGTAATGACTGAACTTGCTATGTCTGCCAGCTGTGTTGTTGCGGTATCTACAGAGAAACATCGAAGTCTGTTAGTTTGGGACTCACAAAAAGTAATTCATTATGCATAATGGTGGTGTTGGCAGCGCATGCCAAATGGTTAAATCTAATGTAGCATACAGTTTCATTAAGGCACAACAAAATTAATCTATCCTTTCCCACCAGGAGGTTTAAACAAAAGCAATGGGGAAGGAGATGCATGTAAAAAGCAGCAATTCATTAATGAAATAAAGACATGTAAAATAATTAAGCTTATAACAATAGATTAGAGGACTAAATTAACCCTTTCGTTTTCCTGTGCCATATGCACAAGTCAGAACTCTAGTGTTGGGTGTTATTATGTAAATGAAATCTTAAGCATCTTCTGTTTTTCTTCCAGGGAAGAGATGCATAAGCAGATCAAAACAAAGCCACTAATTCCTTTTAATAACTTGATTTGGGTTTGCAGAAACTGCTCATGGTGACTATTTGCATTCAAAGTCAGTGACTTGACTTCGGATCTCCAGTAGAAAATTGAAAATGGAAGAGTTAACTTAAAGAATCAGGGAGAAAGAGCTGACACTAAAGTGGTGTACGATAACCTGTGTAATTAATAATACCAAAACTAAGGGACCAATCTAAATCAATGGAGGGATGAGGCTTTCTATTGCCTGACAAGTAATGATAGTTAAAAAAGACAATTGTCTTTCCTTAATACTCCTGTGTCCCCAGCAACAGGGAAGAATTTTTTAAAGAACAGTGTGTCTAAACAGTGTAAATGCTGCTTGCTTAAAGGTGTAAATGAAAGAGAAATGTTTAAAAATACACTACATTTATTCAGGATAAGAAAATCCCCAAATGCACAGACCTTTGAATTAACCAAGTAATCAAGAAATTCCTTGGCCTTCTCTACTTTAATTTTCTAATTTAGCTGAGCACAGCAGGAGCTTTCCCTATGCTTTCTGTTTACTTCTCTCAGCTCTGTTCCCAAGGGAAGTAAGCCTCCTAAGCGCCCAGCAGTGCTTAGGGGACAAGGCGCATTCAGGGCACAGGGAAGCTTTTGGGGGAGCTCTGCAATGACTTCAAGCCTGGGGAGCATGGGACTCCCACCCCCAGGGCTCTCTGATGGATTGCACCAGTCTGTGGAGCTGGAGTCTGATCTGCATGTAGCATTGCCTGGGTGTGAGTAATGAAGCGTAGATGTCACGTGCTAATATTTTGTCCGACTGAGCACCTGAAGCTGGAATGCCAGCACTTTGAAATGCATGTGAAAGTCCACAGGAGCTAGCAAGTGTATAAGGCAACATGTATAAGCCTTATAATAAGCCTCAATATGTATGTCAGAAACCCAGTATTTCTCTCCACTAGACTCTGCCAGCATCTAGAGTGAGGAAAAGAATTTGCAGGCAGCAAATACAGTAGTATGCCAAGAGGTACCCTTGTAAGTAACGTGAATTTATGGCCCCAAGGGAAGTATATCACGCCAAACTTAGCAGCAAATCCGTACCCCAAAAGCGAAGGGGGATTCAGTAGGCTTTGGGCAAGCACTCACAACAGCAGAGCAAGTGACTGCATCCAGCACCTTGCCATTGCAGACCGGAGCAGCAATGCAGGGCACACCGTAGGTCAGGTAGGTATGGGTGGTAAGTATCTGAAATGAGGCATTGCGTGTAAGGTTTTCTATTAATGCTGGTTAATTACTGCTAGTCATGACCGAAAAAAGAAAATGTAGGCAGCTACACTTTTAAAAGGCTTTGGTCTGACCCAGCTGGAGCTAATTATCCTCTTCAGGAGCCTCTGTGCTGATCACTTCTAACTCAGCCTGTGGCTCTGAGAGATTCCTGGGCAGAGGAGTGGCACAAAGACAGGGAAAACTGATAGACTTGATCCAGACTGGGCTAAGCTGACATCTCCTTTTTGAATTGCTCTTTTCACACCAGGATTTCCCTTACGTTTCCTACAACCACAACCGTTTTAGGGGGCTGATTCTCCTTAATCCAGTGCCCTTCTACCCTCACTGATTTCAAGGGAGATATATAACTTCAAGTGCCTAGATACTGATGCCTAATGTAGGAGACAAGGGCACATTGATTTTATTGGGGCAGTGTTATCTTGGGAGACAGTAACATAGCTCCACTGACATCTCTAAGAGAAGAAGGGCAGTATGGCAGGTATCCTCATTCTTAAATGGGTCTTGTTTAGTGAAATTGGTGCACCTCTTTCTGTTCTGGCCATTCTCTTATCAAGTTGTCTAAGTGAGATATATCCATATACTTGATGAATTGGCTTTGGTGATACTGTTTCAGAGTTAGCTGACACGCATTAAAATGAATGGACTCCAGTGTAATTCCTTAGGTACTCACTATGTTCATTGTTACTGATTAAACAGGTATTTTAAAGATGAATGTGAAGAAAATATTTTTATTTTATTTTTTTTTAAATTTTATTTATAAAGTGGTGGTGACATGTCACTGAACTGGCTCTATGCCCTCTGTATAAGTCATTAAACTAAGTGGGCACTCCATAGCTGGTGACTGGAAGACTCCTGAATCTAGAGGTAAGTATTTCTAGTTCATGGCTGGCAGCCAGAAGTCCTCTTTGTCTGGAAAGCTTTATAGATCTAAGCCATTCTTAATTTTTAAGGATACCACTCATCTTAACCTCCTATTTGCAAAGATTTGCCAAGATATTTCTGCTATATCATAGATAATGGTGACACTCAGGTGAAGATGCCCTATTTTAGAATAAAATAGTCTTATGGAGATAAGCCAGGGGCTTCTGAAGTAATAGAAGCCAACAGGGGAACACCAGTGAAATATCTCAAAGGCATTAAGGTGTGTTCCTCTTACAAGGTGACACAACTGACAGCCCAGATGAAGTGAATTGCCTTTACACCAATGTATGCAGCATGGGCAACAAACAGGAGGAGCTGGAAGCTACTATGCCACTAGAAAGCTATGACCTGGTTGCCATTACAGAAATTTGGTGGGATGAATCCCGTGACTGGACCACAGCTACTGAAAGATCCAGGCTGTTCAGAAAGGACAGGCAAGGAAGGAAGGGCAGAGGGATCATGCTTTACATTAAGAAATGGATAGAGAGTGAAGAGTTGTTTCTGAGGAATAGCTATGAGCAGGTTGGAAGCTTATGGGTAAGTATTAGAGGCTGAGACAACAAAGGGAACCTTGTGGTTGGTGTCTGCTACAGACCATCTGATCAAGGTGAGCTTATTGATGAAGCCTTCTCTTCAGCAACAGGAGGCATTGTGCTTACAGGCTCTCATCTTGCTGAGGGACTTCAACCACCCCAGCATCTGCTGGAAAAGTAGCACAGCAAGCTGTAGGCAATCCAGGAGACTCCTGGAATGCCTGGAAAATATCTTTTTAAGCCAGGTAAAAGAAGCCCTACCAGAAGGGATGTGATACTGGGCCTAATGGTCACCAAGTGAGCCAATGGGTGACGACAAGATTGGAGGCAGCCTGGGCTGCAAAGGTCATGCACTGGTGGAGTCTGCAGTCAGGTGAAGAGTAAAGTCAGAACCCTGAATTTTAGGAAAGCAAAATTCTAGCTGTTGAAGGAGTTAGTCGACAGGATTTCCTGGTAAACTGACCTCAGAGACAAGGGCTGGCAGATCAAAGCTGACAGGTCTTCAAGGACAGTTTCCAAAAAGTGCTAAAGCTCTCAATCTGCAGGTGTAAGAAATCCAGAAAGGAAGATAAGAGACCGGGCATGGATGAGTCAAGACCTGCTGGTCAAATTGAAGGGCAAGAATGCACAGGCAGTGGAAGCAGGGACAGATAGGTATCCTGGGAAGAGTATAAGGATGTTGCTTGGTTGTGTAGGGATGGGGTCAGGAAGGACAAGGAGCAAATGGAATTGAACTTGGCAAGGGACAAAAAGATAATAATGAGGGCTTCTACAGGTATTTCAGCCAGAAAAGGCAGGTTAAAGGAAGTGTACCCCCCATGGTGAACACTACTGGCAATCTGGTAACAAAAGACACAGAAAAGGCTGAGGTACTCAACAACTTTCTTGCCTCAGTCTTCACTGGCAACCTCTTTTCCCACATCTTTCAAGTGGACAGGCCACATAGGCAAGGACTGGAGGAGTAAAGTCCCTCCCACTGTAAGAGAAGGTCAGGCTTGTGACCACCTGAGGAACCTGAGCATTCGGAAGTCTGTGGGTCCTGACAGGATGCAGCCCAAGATCCTGAGGGAACTGGCTGCTGTTGTTGCCAAGCCACTCTCCATGATATTTGAAAAGTCACAGCAGTCAGGCAAGGACCCCAGTGACTGGAAACATGACACCCATTTTTAAAAAGGGTAGAAAAGACGACCCAGGGAACTACTGACCTGTCAGCCTCACCTCTGTGCCTGGGAAGATCATGGAACAGATCCTCCTAGAAGCTATGCCAAGGCATGTGAAGGACAGGGAGGTGACTTGAGACAACCAGCATGGCTTCACCAAGGGTAAGCCTTGCCTGACCAACCTAGTGGCCCTTCTACAGTGGAGTGACTGTATCAATGGGCAAGGGAAGGGCTATGGCCATCATCTGTCTGGGCTTCTGTAAGCCGTTTAACACAGTCCTCCACAACATCCTTCTCTAGGTTGGAGAGATTTTTTTTTTTTTTTTTTTTGAGAAAGGCCTGTTTGATAGAGTGACTGGTGGATAAGGAATTGGCTGCATGGTTGCATCCAGACAGTAGTGGTCAATGGCTCAACATCTGGATGGAGATCAGTGACGAGTGGTCTGTATTGAGACCAGTACTGTTTAATATCTTTATCAGTGACACAAACAGTGGGATCGAGTGCACCTTCAACAGGTTTGTAGATGACACCAAGCTGAGTTGTGAGGTTGGTACAGCTAGGGGACAGGATGCCATTCAGAGACACCTGGATAAGCTCAAGAAGCAGGCCCATGTGAGCCTCAGGATGTTCAACAAAGCCAAGTGCAAGGTCTTGCACCTGGGTCAGGGCAACTCCTGGTATCAGTGCAGGCTGGGGGATCAAGAGCAACCCTGTGGAGAAGGACTTGGGGGAACTGGTGGATGAAAAACTGGACACAAGCCAGCAATGTGCACTTGCAGCACAGAAAGGCAACCAGATCTTGGGCTGCATTAAAAGAAGCGTGGCCAGCAGGTTGAGGGAGGTGAGTCTGCCCCTCTATTCCACTCTGGTGAGACCCCACCTGCAATATTGTGTCCAGCTCTGGAGTCCTCAGCACAGCAAAGACATGGACCTGTTGGAGCAGGTCCAGAGGAGGACCACAAAAATGATCAGGGGGATGGAACACCTCTCCTGTAAGGAACGGCTGAAAGAGTTGGGTTTGTTCAGCCTGAAGAATAAAAGGCTCTGGGGACACCTTATTGCAGCCTTTCAGTACATAAAGGGAGCTTATAAGAAAGATGGGGACAGACTTTTTAGTGAGGCCTGTAGTGACAGGACAAGTGGTAACGGTTTTAAATTGAAAAAGAGTTGATTCAGACTAGATAAAAGGAATAAATTTACAATGAGGGTGGTGAGACACTGGAACAAGTTTCCCAGAGAGGTAGTAAATGTCCCAACCCTGGAAACATTTGAAGTCAGATTGGACAGGGGTTTGAGCAACCTGATCTGGTTGAAGATGTCCCTGCTCATTACAGAGGGATTGGACTAGATGTGCTTTGAAAGTCCCTTCCAAATCAAACAACTCTATACTTATATGATTCTAAGGTCCCACATAGCTGCAAGACTTCTCTTTCTCCTCTACAACCATGAGCAGACCCTGTCTGCACTACCCTTTGCTGCTTCATGTTTCATATCCTACCACCAGTTCATTTCAGCTCCCCATCCCAAGTGTTCCACTCTCCTCGCAGTGCTGGTCCTGGTACGGCAGTGATTTGGCTATTGGTTTCAGCAGGAGTAGGACCAGGAGCAGCATCAGTCATACGTTATATATCATCTGTCCTCCTTGTTCATGCATCTACAAAGTCCTGGTTCCTAGTGCTGATGACTCCTCATGTACAGTCAGCTTCTCAGTAAACTCCCATGTTTGGCTATGTCTCTAAATAAAGGAGGAAAGTAAAATATGTAAGAGAGCATTTCTGTGGAAACTTCTGAATTTCCACTTTCACATGTCATTACCGCAGCAAAGAAAAAAGAACCCAGAGTGACTGTCAAATTCACTTGAGTCTTCAAGGCGAGGACTGAGGGAAGACAATGTTTTATTTGTACACGGAGCAAATCACATCTGGGCGATGGTGGGACATGATAAACCTGGCAGCCAGTGATGCTATTCTCAGTGTTCCAGTTTGGAAGAAATCCCTGAGCAACTGAGTCCCCAGCCAAATGAAGGTGGTGTACGGGGCTGCTAAGCAGACACAGAAGAGTTTGTTGTCCTTTTTCCCTGTTGGAGCCAAAGCAGCAAGACATAGTTTACAGCAGGCTATGGACTGTCACAAAAGATGAGTCTTGCCATGCTGACCCAGTGCTATAGTACCCACCAGGGAGATCTGGTGTGTCCTTTCCATTGAGAGGTGAAGACAAGTGGGAAACTAGTGAACATCCAAGCCAATATCTGTGAGGGTGTTTGGAGGCCACTTTAGACTCTGGTTGCTCAGTAAAGCAAAGGAGCCAGAGGCTGAGCCTTTGTCCCTAAATCTACTTCAAAATCACGAGTTACTAGCTGGCAGATGATTATAGTGTATGGCCTTTCTTCCATCAAAGTAATGGAACTTTTGAAATGAATTAATAGAATCCTGAAAAATTCCCAGAGCCTTGTTTTATTTTTAAATTAACACATTTTTCAGTGAAATTGGAGATACAGGCCTGAATATCGCCCTCAGTTATAGTCACACATCCCCACTGAAGACAGCTGATTTCCCTGCTAACTGATGGCAGAATATGACATGCAAGGATCTGTATGTTCCCTCTCTGTAAGATGGAAAAAGTCTGCAAAAATGGACATTTTTTATTTCTTCATATAAAGGATAAGTGACTCATTCAATTCTTCTTGAAACTATTTTCTATTTACTGTTTTATATAGCTATTCTGGGCATCAGTGTCCTCAACAGTTACATAAAAGCTACACTTGCCAAAACCTGTCAATTATTGCTTCAGTCACAACTTGCACAGTTACTGAGACAGCAGTAGAGGAAGAAAAAAAAATTAAACTAATTTGGATGTCAGAATTTCACAGTAGAAACCTATCTCTGGTGATATCAGTGTCACCATTTCAAGCAATACTGTGTAAGAGTGGTTTGCAAGAAATCCTGGGTGAGCAGCTTATGCTACAAGGGAGGGTAGTGTTAGGTGTCATCAGGAGACCCTGGCTGACAGCAGGGAAGGGACGTTGCAGATGAGTAGCATTGGAACTAAGGAAAACAAGTAAAAAAGCACATCACAAGTCTCTTGACATGTGGGTGGCTAGACTGGTCAACTCAAAAAAAAAGCCATGTGTTGCTTAACTTGAACTCTCTGGTGTAAAGATATCTGTGTTGTTGGCCAGCACCCAGAGTCAACCACACAAGAAGTAGAATGACTGGTCTTTGACCACTTTGAGGAGTGATGGATCTGGCAAAGCCATTGCTGCAGACGGCATGAGCAGCCAGATCCGAGGAAAGAAGGCTGATATGCACACAGAGGTGCATGCATCCCTGTGTGGTCCAGCTGTGAAGCCCAGGGCCAGGACCAGGACCAGGACACGGTCGCCATTGAGGATCCTCATGACCTGTTCAGCACATGTGTGGGAGAGTGTGCTCTCCTGGAAATGGTATAAATCCCAGAAAGTTGACACCAGTGGTGGGGTGCAGATGGTGTAAATGCGGTTGTAAACTGATCTCAAGGTGGTACCTCTTTTCTACATATATGTTTTTAACTTGCTCAGGGAACTTTTTATCCTGAAACTATAGGAAAATGCTTTAGTACCATCATAATGAGTTTCTCTTTGCACTCCTCTGTCATTTCAGTTTCATGCACTCTTTGGACTGCAGTACCTGCAGCTGGTTGGTTACAGGCCAAATCAGAGAATAAACACTATAATGCAGAAAAAGAGAGTCTGTTTTTACTCATGTTGCTTTAAATCAATGCTTCTCCTAGTCAGACAGTCAGCCTCAGGTTAGGTCTAGAGCTGGGATGAAGTTGGAGGTTGGGTGGGCACAGCAAGGTCCCATGCCTGCTATGCCGCTGCTGCAGGCTGCAAAATCCCCCAGCCAGCAGCAGCCCTGCCTGGGTTGCCTTTGGACATGCTTCCCCTCTTGCCCTGCCTCCTGAAGACCCCATACAGACAAAAACATCTCTCTCTCTGTGTTGCTTTGTTTTCTAGCTGAGGAGTTACATCTGAAAGCTGTCACTAACAGCCTTTCCCCTGGAGTAGGTAAGGAACTGCACAGGACCAGAAGAACAGTGAAGTAAAATGTACGTATGCACAGCCTTAAGTAGGAGATAAATACAGGGCACATTACATAGGTATATGTAGAATTGTACAGAACAGAGACAGTGGGTTGCGTTGACATTGATAATGTGCAGGTTTGGCCTTGCTTTGATGATGTGCAGCTGAGATCCTGCAGTAAAGAGTTAAATAACTTTAAGGGAGTATGAGGAAGAACTAGGATGAGACAGAAGCAAAGGAGGAATGTGATCTTACCCCTAGAAGATGAGGAAACAGCATGAACAGTAGAGAGTAGCCTATAGTGAACAGCGCTAAGGAAAGTGTTGTAGGAATTTGCCTGATCACTCAAACTATTCGTAAGCAGCTTGCTGAGTTAAGAAAAAATGTACAGGCCATAAAGATTGAGAATGGGTTAACAGACTGGCTACAGAGTTTAGGAATTACTGGATGGTTAAAAGATTTGTTTCTGCATGGGATAACGGTATTAATTGCCATTGTAATATTTCTAATGATATTGGGCTGTGTGTGGAATTGCTTTATGAGAATTGTGAACCGCATAATAAATAGGGTCTGGATCACTCAAAAACAAAAAAAGGGGATTTGTTGAGTGGCTGGAAGAAAATGGGCATATTATCAGCAATCCAGACCAAGTAACTTTGTTGTAATAGCAGGCCGAGCAGGTCGAGCAGGATGAGCAGGACGAGGCTGTAACAAGCTGCAGGTGTTGTGAAGGACATATGCAAGGCCAAGGGAGACAAAGAAACTGTATTCACAGAGAAATAAGAGTTGGACAGAAAGATGAGAAAACCCAGGATGCCTGCACAAGGCCGGAGCAGCGTATGGGCACCACACCTGGACCAGTCATAAGGGAGGTGGAAGAGTGTGAACAAGTAGTTTTAACCTGTCACCTTTTACGTAACAAAGCCTGCGTAGCGTGTGCATTTTTAGCTGGGGGTATAAACTGATGTGGGTCTATTAACAGCACCTGTAGAGTATAAATTGCCATGAGTCTATTAATAAAGTGGCACTAACTTGGTCACATTGGTCGTATAAGTTGTGTCCGAGCCTTCTGAGTCAACAGGTATATACCTCTAGCTTACTGAGATGCTTACACGTTTAAAAGTGTAAAGAATAATAAAACTTTTCAAACAGCTGTTTATGGAAGAATAAAGCCTTTCTAGAAAGACTCCCAACTGGTAACCAGGCCCAAAACAACACACATGAAGGAACTGGCAGCCATCCACTGTTTGGGTAACAGCATGAAGTAATAAAACTCAACCAGTAAAATAATCTGCAAGTCTTTGTCCTCAAGGAAAGAATGCTATGGATGTGGGCCAGGGAAATACTGTAAGATTTACCACTATGAATAAATAAAATTCACAAATCTAACAATTGTAAGGCACTTCACTTGCTTTTACCTTACATTGTAACACATCTTCTTTTATTGTCTTCCTATTTTTATTGCCTGAAATGTTTCCAGGGAGAGAAGATAAATGTTGATCAGAGCAAGACTGGTATTGTTAACATTTTTTCAAGTGTAATATAAAGAATATGTCAATCTCTTCAACACATGATTTTTCTTAAATGGACAACATATGGTTATTTTTTCAAGTTAGAAAAGGAAGACTGTTTAACTTTCCAAGGTGCATTTTTTAGTCCTGAATTCAAGAGAACAGTTTCAGTAGACCCAGACTTTTATTTTATTGAATAATTATCTGTCCAGGAAATAAAACAGGTATTTCTGGAAAGATTTAATTATGCAATGAATCTATATATACTCAATCAATTAAGTGATTCTTTTAAATATTTTGCCAGAGCAGGTCAGATAGTTCAGTAGCATTCAGGATTAAGGGTCACATCTTCTGACGAGCAGTGGGTCAGGACTAGTACAGGTGTTCAAGTAGGTGTGATGTATCTGGGAACTGAGGTCAGCATTTCAGCCCTTTCACAAAAAAGTAGGAAAAAGAACACCTGCATTACAAAAGATAATGCTGAAAACACTTTGCCTTTCCAATTTCCTTTGATAAACTGGGAAGCAGCAAGTAGTAAATGGACAGTAGGCATGCTTCATACCCCTCCAAGGAATTTATGACCAGCAAAATGGTACTGGAGATATTTTGCTTTTACAAATAAGCCACTTCAGAAATTAACTCCATTTAAAGTCCCTATCTGGAGTTTGGTTACTGCATAACTATAGAATGAAATAACGGTTACTGCTGCTGGAAGTTTTGTAAATACTGACTTGCTCCAAAACTTTCCTGCTAGCAGAGATGGGCAGGTGCTGCTCAGAAGAGACTTCCCACTCCTGCCCCACTACATGCATTGTTGTGCAGGAGCCAACCTTGCAAGAGCTATTACCCATCATCAGATAGGTCCTTTGGCACAACTAGGATGTCCAATATGCAGCAAGAGAAGATGGGCTGACATAGACATCTTCTCATTAAACTTGCTCTCCGCTCATTTAGTGGCAGATAGTTCTCCCTGGTTTCAGTGGAAACAGGTCTTCCCTATAAATCATGTCAGTGAGAATGATTTTTTAAATGGTTTCAAAGATTCCTGTTTCATTTACACTTAGCCAGCCCAGCTCAATAGCTCTGTAAGCTGTTGTTAAAAGCACTGCAATTTTCCTATAAATTCAGTAAGGAGCCCTGGGAAGGATGGCTGCAAACAGCAAGGGCATGCTCCCACGTATCAGTCTGGCATGGAGCTGAACACCGGGCTTCACTTACGATACTGTCTAAGGCTTCTGGTAAATCACTCAACAAGGCTTTGCTGTCCCACTTTGCCTCCTGGTGCTTGCTGACCATGCATGGTAGGAGATTTTTGGGACACTGAACATGTGAGCTGGTAGGCAGAAGATATTTTTTTATTAGAGATTCCAACATGTTGACCCCCAAAATGCAAAAGGAGCTACACAACGTGACCTGAGCTGTAGCCCCCTGCTTTAGACAAATCCTCCACCAAAGCCTCACGAAGGAAAAGGAAGATGTAAGCCCATCAGTGCCCTGACTCAAGGCTCATCCCATAGTAGCATGACCCTCCCCGGTTTCGCTCCAGCTGCCCAAAGAGCAGCACCATGGTGCAGAGCTGGCTGGGAGTCTCTGTCACAACACAGCTGCAAGTCCGTATAGGGACATGCTCTACAGGCTGGTGTTCCTTCCATCACAGCTTTCTCTGGTATTATTATGGAACAAGATAAAATAAAATCATCTGTGTCATGTCAAATAGTTGACCATGTTGCTGGATGGATGCATTTCCAAAGATAGCATCCACCAGCAATAACAAAAATGACATTGTCACCCTATATTCTGGGCTATCTTTCCTCTTCCAGAAGGCCCAACATGCAGCTTTAACAGGCTGCAGCATGGACAGTTACTCAGGGTAGCACCTTACTGGTTTTACTGCTGAAACATTTCTAAGCCCATGGGAAACCCCATTCATCTCTAGTAGAGACTATAGCAACAATCAAGCCGTAGACAAGCTGCAGGAGGACTGAGACAGTGACAGAGAATTAAAATCTTTGTGGTTTTCCATATAACCATCATCATAGTCAAATAAGAATAGAAATAAGAATGAGATCATCTGGGACTCAAATCCTAGCAATTTGCTTGAGACAGTTCCACAGGGAGCATAAAGGACAAAGGCATCAAAGACATGGATTTGCCTAACTTTAATAAATACAGACATTTCCCAGTTGATTTTAAAATTAAGCTGGAAAGGGTTCATTGCTTTATTCCCTTGTTCTCCCACTACCACCTTTTTTTCTCCCTTTCATTTTATTTAGACACCTTTTCTCCTGTTCTAGGCCTTACAAAAGAGATCCAGAAGTGATCCCCACTGCTTTCCTTACAGTGCATCCTAAACAGATCTGTGACACATCTTTAGACCTGGAGCCATCCTACACAGGATGTTATTGTCACCCTCAGAATCACACCTTTTATAAGATCTCCTCTTTGGTTAAGATGAGCACCCTAATACAGCAGCTGCTACGCTCCTGAGTCTTGTCTAACAGGGACTATGGTGCACGTGTGGCAGCGTTTCCACCTCCATTCTCCTGCTCTCCTGAGCTCAAGTTTTGGTACATACTGCACATGCTGCAGAGATGTTCTCTAATTCACTGATGGTCTGTAGCCTTTCCAAGTGAGCATGGGTAAATCTGCAAATCTCTGCAAAACCCAGGCAAAATTCTCAGCTTCACATGAATTATATCAAATTCACATTATATGAAATCAGCTGGCCTTGATAGTTTTGGTTCAGGTCTTAGCTTTTCCACTTTCTAAATCTGCAACTTAAATTGAAACTCAGCCCTCTGAGTACACCCTACATGGACTCAAAGTGCAGAGGTAGTGCAAACCTTAGAAAAATACATACTCTTTGCCAATGGTGTGGCATTGCAGAGGCTTTACAGAGGACAGATCTGGATCTTATCTTCCCAAAGTACAGAGGTGCTGAGATTCAAAGGTTTGTTTCTTTACAATAGTTAAAACCACATGCAAAGTAGATATCTATCTTTGACTTATGTCTCAACTCTGGCGAATTGCTGATTTAGCAGTCTTTTTCACTCCTAACATAAGTCATTGAGGACTGACTTCTGCTTCTACCCAGGTGTTTACTGTACTAAATTTATGCTTTGTAATTTGTAAAGGAGCATTGTAATTGCTAGCAGGATTGCCATATATATGTATGTGTATATGTGACTTTCAAAACCCATCTAGGAAGCAGAAAGGAAAAGACAAGGGAAGAATTGTGCCATTTATCCATACAAAAGGTAGTTAGAATGACCTAACACAATTTCTAGAAGTCTGGACCTAATGCACTGAGAGACTGCAACATACCTGTGAGAACTGAGAAAGCAGGTAAAGGATCTGTGGCAAAGACAACTTATATAGAGTCAGGAATGCAAAAGTTGATCTTAATGCTTGACAATGTACCTTTAATTTTATCAAAAAGGCAATTAAAAACTACTCAGGGAACATGGCATAGAGATTTAGAGAAAAATGCCTCCCATTGCCTACTGCTTGTGGAGCTGCAAAATGAGTGACTATGACTGAGTTTTGAATGTTTAAAGAAAGGTTTATAGGTAAAGCCATCTCAGCAACCATTCAAATAATTGGAAAAAGTCACCAGCTGCTACAGGTGTTCTTTAACTAACCATCAACAAAACGTCACGGGTCGAGACACAAAAACTTGGGAAAGTTTAAAACAGGAATTGACCTGTTAGGAGAAGGACTGTAGCCTGTTGACACAGGAGGGCAAAATGGCAGCTGTCCAGGTGAGGAGATCTTGGACTTCAAGTCCATCTTCCTATGGAACACAGAGTGACCATCAACAGCTATCTTGAAGTGGCAGGAATATTCCCTGCACATTCACCAAAGATCTCAGACATGGACACTGTGGCAGTGTCTGAAATAACTGGATGCAAGCGTAAATTGTAGCATTTTTCCCTGAACGTAAGGAAAAAGCAAAAGGAATTTGATTGTCTGTGGACCGTTCCACAGAGATAACATGTAGGGTTGAAATTTAAAATCTCTTTTTTACTCACAGAGGATGCCCTCTCACTCAGGGATATGCAGCTGCCTGGCAACTCCAGCCTGATTATTACACTCCACGAGAAACAAATCTATTGATGGAGCCATGATGGGAGCTTTTCTTCAGGTTTTCCAGTGCTTCAGGTGTGTGGACAGGCACTGGTGTCCAGCTCAGAGCTGGTCCCAGCAGCAACAGGATGTTTTAGGTGTCCTAGGCATCAATCACAGAAAATCAGCCTCCCTTGCACACTCTTCAGACACAAACCACTGCTCCGTCACTAACAAACGGGTATACCGTGTTCTCAAATCTCTTGCATGCAACATCCAGGCTTGATAAAGAAGCCAAATATCATTAGGTGATATCTGCAAGGCACAGTTGAGAAGTATTGTTGTTTCTTGAATTTTATTAAGGTTTAAACGGGTGGTCTCAAGTTCCTGTCTTTCTTGAATAAGGAAAGAATAAATTTTGTGATTGCCATTGCTTATACAAACCCCTTGTTTGTGGGAACTTGCTGTGCTTGTATTTCTCTGATAATAGATCAGAGATTTCCACTGAACACAACCACAGACCTTTGCTTTCTTTCCATATCAGGAAGGTGCAGTGAATTTCTGAGGATGGCAGCTAAATACAAACCTTGCTAGGGCAGCTGGCACACACCCACAGGATGGTCACAAACTATTTGGCAATCCTGGTTTGCCTTACTGTATTTTTAACTCAAATAAAGCATGTTGACAGTAGCTATTAAATCTATCAGCCACAGCATGGCAGAAAATTTGAGATACTTCCCCAGGATATTTTGGCCACATTTTCATACTCCTGTTGTGATGGTGAAGAGCTGTTTGGTGAAATATTGGTAAGACTCATATAGGTTTTATTCTTGATCCAGAGAGCCAGATGTGCTGTCTGCACTTCTCCCCTGCCAGCCAAGGGCCCTGACCACCCCAACCACTGCCCTAAATGCCAGGTCCACTCCTGCTCACTTGTGGTCAGGGCTGGAGCTGGCTTCAGCTCCATGCCAAGGGACAAGCTCCTCCTTGCTTGCATGCTGACTTTCCCAGGTTATCATAGCCACTGTCTAATAAAAGCTCCGTTTTAGAGTAATCAGCAGAAAAACAACAACAGCAAAATACTTTTTAAGATTAAAATATATCCATTTATTATTTTAACTCTTCTTTGCTTTGGGTCCTCTGGATCAACACCATTTCCATCCGTATCCTATCTAATTGAAAAAGGCAGATAGTTACTCTGAGTTCACTCCTACAGAGGATGTATCTTAAAATCATTCGATCACAAATCATTTTTTATGACTGCAGCATTTGTCTGCCCTGTTTGCAAGAAGAAGATCTGACAGCTAGAAACACATGTTAAAAATGATGTCTGGTTTTCACTCTTGCATAGTAGATGTCTGCTTGTCACCCTTATGCACAAGCAGTTGATTGATAACCAAAATGGAAGAAAATGAATATATACTGTAAGCATACATGTCTTTGTGCTTTGAGCTTAGATGTCTAACATAGAAAATTACATGATGACTGTCTGTTTTTTGAGAAATTATCTCTTAGGCAAATCTAGAATACTGTTAAAAAAAAAAAAAAAAGTCTGTTACCAGGTCCCATTATATTGGTTCAAGCCATTCATTTCAGTTGAAGATGGGTGGGACTCCGGGGAAGTATTTTCAAACCACATGGCATATTCTTTCAGAAGTAGCCACATCCCTTTTTTCTTGCAACTGTCTGTTTTAATGACTGGCTAATCTCATGTGAAGATGCTGGAGGTTTATGAGTTGCTATTATTGTTTTTGTCTGTGCTCTCCAAAGGCCACAGCCTCTAAAGCTTGCTTGTCTAGCATTTTTGCAGTGTGCATTTCTGAAATTCTATTTGTTAAGAATACTACACCATAACAAAAGCTTTGAAAAATGCACCAGGAGACACTGCTCTTGCCTAAACTCAGAGAATCATGTGCTCTAATTTTGCTTAAGGAAAACTAATCATATTCAGCATATGAGAAAAAGAGCTGCATGCAGTTGGAGATGACACAATCATTTGCATTGGAGGTAAAAATGAAGGTCCTTTAATTTTATAGCAGTAAATTAAAAGAAGTGTTAGACCTCTATAATTAGCTTTAATGAATACATTTCAAAGGCATTTTCACAAATGAATGTAGGAAATGTGTATCTATATATACTGTTGAGAGAAAATTATTATATTCCATCCAACCTCACATACTGTGTCTGCAAATATAAATATATATACACCTTGACAGACACCTTATTCTTTAAAACTGGTTTAATTGCTCTGGCCTACTAAAGGACATAATTCCAAAATGGCAATCTAAAGATTTCACTGAAGTTGTTGATCTCCAGTCATCTATGGTCCTCTGAACAGAATCTATGATTTCAAACCCATGTGAGTTCTTCAGTGCTGGCAATATCATCCAGCACTATAACAGCTTATCAGCCACTTCAAATGTACTTAAATTGTTTCATGCTAAAATTATATGCTTATTTTTAGTTTCAGACTTTGGGGTATTATTATTATTATTATTGGTGATGTTGGTATTAATGATTGTTATAATTGTTACTATTGTTTTATGCTGGGATCAATCACTGCAGTGACTGCTTTGGTGGAGAGGAACTCCAGAAAAACCAAGTGAAGTAATTGAATACAAAACAAACATGAAAAAGTCTCCATATTAAAAGTAATTAAAGAAATGTGACACTTTGCCAGCTCTAACACTGGGAAGGGTGACAAAAATTCTCTGTGGAAGGTATCAGTGGACTATGGAAAGTCAATGCAATATGGAAACCAAAAAGGCCAAGAGCTCGAAACCAAGGCAAGAAAGCCCTGTCACCCTGGGAAGCAAAGTTGAGCAGAAGTTCATTTCAACTACTACCCTTCCAAGCCATTTGCTGCTATTATTTTAGATAGTTCTATTATTGAATGAAATTCTTGATACCTGCAGAAATACTGGCCCTTTAAAAGTGCTGTCTTCAAAGGTTTCCTTAGTCCTGCTTCCACCCTTACTCTAGGTGAATATCTCTTCTCCCAGAGGCTGCAGAAAGCACAGGTGTTCTTATTTCCCTTCAGCAAACCAATCGCTGACTCCTACACTGTTATCTTGCTCCTTCTTAACCCCCTTTCTAAGTTAAGAAGACCCAGGTCTTCTGAGTACCCCACCGTCAGAGATTGTCACTGGCCTTAAATGCACGCTACTAAAGCTGGCTGTTGTCTTCCAGTCTGTATGAGCCAGCTAACCCCTCTCAAAAATCCAGTTTGTTTAGGTTCTGCCAAAATCCCAGCCCCAGTGCAGACAGCAGAGATGCCACTGAGGTTTCTTCTGGCACATACTGTACAGTCAAGGTAGTAACTTGCAGGGGCACTTTGTGTGCATCCACTGCCTGATCTTTCTCCATCATATCAGACTTTCCTCTTTCTGTCTCCTCTACCTCCTCTACCTCAAAGGCAGTGGTGCTGAGCTCGTCTCTGCCAGATCCGCCTGATGCAGTCATCTCTCATTTTATTTTAAAGCAAACAGCCAGGTATTTTCTGTCATTCTGCCCCTGCTGCTCCTGGGAAAAAACTCCCCCTAAAAATCCATTTTTTTCCTTGGAATCTCACTTCCCTCCTCTCCTTTGCTGTGACTCGTACTTGCTGATGGTCACACCGTGAGTGTCTGTGTAGAGTCATGGCAGCTGGCCAGGAGTAAAGGTACAGGGGAGAACACAGAGCTGAAACCTCCCCACGGATGATGGCCTTGGCTCCATGCATGCCCACCTCAGGTCAGACAGCTGGGGCCATGGTGCTCCATAGTCTCCCCATCTCTCCAGTCCAGATCAAGGTTTGGTCTGCCCTTGGCAGTGGTTCCTTCATATTTCCTTACCTGCCTGTCCACATCCACCGTCTGTATCTGGTTATATGTTTGGCTTCAATGGGTATGAAGAGCCTTTGCATTCTGTGCTTGTGCAGAGCGAAGAACAAGTGGACTTAGTCTCTGAGGTAGGTTTTAAGCCTAGTTGGGCTAATACTGCCACAGCTAGCAACAGTGAAAGCAATTTTAAAAACAAAACCTTATGACAAACAAAACACCATCCATGAAACAACCAGCCGAGTTCCCAGCTCCTCTGTTGCAGCTGAAGTTTCATTTAGATCAGTGCAATCGCACTAGGGACAAAAGTGATCCAGAGCCTACCTGGCGTGAGAGGGAGGTCTCAGGAGCTCCCTGGGTCTGACTCAAGCAGTGCTGTACTAATACCAAAGACTTGGTGTGAGTGGCAATTTGGAGACTGAGCAGCAGGAATCTAAGAGCATCTGGGCTCTTAGATCAGCCACCAGCAAAACCTGTCGCTTGGGGTGACACCTCCCATCTCTTTTTTCCCTTACACCTTTATCTGGTCTCCCCATTTAGACTGTAAACTCCTCCAGGCAAGGATTCATTCTTACAACCATACAGCACCTCATGGAACAGGCAGCCACTGCCCAAATTCACAAAAAGCCCCCAAATCCTGTGTTACCTGATGGTCTTTTTCACAGATCTTTTAATGATTCTTTTGTTTTGTCATTGGAAAAGCTGGTATAGTACAAGAAAATAAGAGACAGCTATGCCTACCAAGAAGTTAAACAGGAATCAAATGAGAGTAAGATGCAGGGCAGCTGGGCCAGGTGGCCAGTGTCTTGGGGACCCATCAGCAGGACACAGCACCCAGAGTGTGCGTGTCAGGGTACAGTGCCACACTGGGGGAAACTGGACCTGCTACTGGAGCCATAAATGATCCCCAGTGCACGGGCACAGGATGGCCCCAGGTGAGGGAAAGGATGGGCCTATCAATCTTTTTGTTATTTTAGGGAAACAAACCCCAGGAAGATCTGTATTTGCAACTAAAAGACCAAAAACATTAAACAGAAATAACACAGATCAAATGCATGCTGATCTACCAGCCACAATATGAAAAGCAAACAGTACAGGACTAGGAATGTGTGAATTACAGCATTTTTAAACAAACTGTCTATACATCAGAAGTATATTAAAACAAAAGGATAAAAGGAAAAAAGGAAAAGCAAAACACTGTAACAAAACACTGAGCTCAGCAACTTGAGAGGACAGTCCTGGGCACTGTTCACTGATTTAAAATTAGTCATCCATATTTCTCTAGCTAGATGTAAGCCAAGGGGCTCCTAACAGCCTGATCTCATAAAAACAGGGTGCAGGAAAACAATAGAGAAACAGTCTTTTCAACGTGATGTCAACAGTGCAGCATATCATAACCACACCTGATGTGACTAATGGTCCTTCCTGCAGCCCTGTGCCCCTGCAGCTCTGCGCCGCCTTGCTGCTTCACTCTGCGTGAAGCAATTACTAGAGGTTTTACTTTGCTTCAACTTGTTTCTGCTGAGCACCTAGAGAAAAAAAGAAGGAATAGCAGTTTTGTCTGCTTTTCCATAATACTCCAGTTCACAAAGATTTCTCAGTTCCAGGGGGTCTTTTTAACTGTCTACTCAGAAATAAGTAACTTTTTTTTTTTTTTTTTTTCTCTCTTCCAAAAATTTTATACAGACTGCAGGGAGAGGTGAGGATTTTGAGGGGGTAGTAGAACTATGAGGGTAGAGTTTCCAAGGCTCAGAGGCCCTTTGCTTTTTGAAGATATTTTTGTCAGGTACACCTTGTTGCTAGGGTGACTTCCAGGGTTTTGCTTCACAGCAGAGATGCCAGGTGTATCTGTATGGATATGCTGTATAGCTCCTGAACATATTTTTTTTTGTTTTCAGATAGGCTAAATTTCTGCCCAGACCATATGGCTGTTCCCGTGTTAAGCCCAACCACATAGCAAGAGGCTTCTCTAGTGCTAACAGCAATGTTGTAGGTTGTTGACATCTGCAGTGCTCTACTAAAGCCTAAGCAACACTGTCCACCAAGACAAATGAATGTCACTCTCCAACTATTATATCCAATCAGCTTTCCTAACAGCTTCAGGCAATTAATTCAGAAGGCTTTTGGACTAAATCAACATGAATGAATCATTCCACCTGACTTCTTATTGTGTTTCTCCTATTAGAGCTCAGAGGTACGTATGCCTTGGCAGGCTCCCCAAGAAGGAAGGTTTCTCAGCTCCTCCTCACATATCAGTGCACTGAGACTGCACAAGGAGCTGCTTTTTGCTGTCAAAGTTCTGATGCATTCCTTTGCATTTTTACATTCTGCTTTAAATAGGTAACTGTGAAGAAAACACTTCTCAGTAGAGGTAAAACTAGAGATAAGCAGAACAAAGAGCATTTCGGATTGATCTGGAAGTCTGATTCATCTTTAAAGCTGGGCAAGGTTTTGATGCAAAAGGGGACTGGTGGAGTGAGTGAATGGTCTGTCTTCTGGAATAGGTGTTCACATGAGCTTTGCATGTTTAGGAGATGCTTCTCTGCAAAGACTTGAGTCCTGGTTACCTTTTGCACCTTTCTGGCACTATGTGGACTGCCAGGGTCCCTGCTCTTGCTTGTTCCTTGCACCCAGACAGCCAAAGCTCAAGATGTGAAACTAAACCAGGAGCTTAAAGGTGTGTACAGAAGCTTTGTAAAGACACATTCCACCTGAGTGAGGGCTGATTTGTCAGTGTAAAAAGACACAATTTTACCAAGGGAAAGGATTCCTACAAAATACGTTGATGCCTGGCAGCAATATTGATTTGCGTCTGTTGAAACTACTCCCCAGGCATCCAGCCACGACAGGGTCACTGGAAGATGTGGCTCCCCAGGCATGCACCCATGGTCACTGATGGGACCAGTGGTGGTGGTGGCACAGACCTTCTCCTCATGGTCTTCCAGCTTTCAAATGGGACCCCACTTGTTTGGCTGTTGAGTGCCTGGGGGCTTTGGACTGTTGAATGATGTTTGAAAAGTGTTTGTAAATGGTTGAAATGAATGACCAAGTTGTTGAGATGAATGAGGTTTGCACAGGTGGACTTCTTTTTTTGTGTGTGTAAACATGTTTGTAGACTCCTTGAAGTAAATTGGACTGACATAGGCTTGAATGCATTGCTTTAAAATTTGGGTCTCATTTTCTTACTATATGCCCTATATAGTTGAACAATTTTCTAGGGGTTCATCTGCATATGCAGAACTGTGTGCAAAACCTGGATTAAGATCTAGACGCAGTATACTTTACAGTGTCTCTCGGGAATTTTCTGTCCAATGACTTCTGATTTCTTTGGTTTATCATTCATTGCACATACATGAAAAAATGTATGTCTAAAAAAAACATGGTCTGGAGGTTTTGGATTATCAGTTGTGTAATGTTTTATTTACCCAGCATTGGAATCATAAAATCTGAAATACACTGATACCTCATATCCTTGTTTTTACCCCTCCACACACACACACACACTATTACTGAGAGAGAAAGAGAAAAGGAACCCCACTCCTGCATTCCCACCTAAAGACTTGTCCCTTGTTACAGTCAGCTTCATCTCTCAACCCTTTTCCCCTCATTCCTAGGAATGAGTTACTTACAACAATGGTATATATTTTACCACACTTAGTAATAATTTTAGATTATATTATAACTTGTGTATGTTTTCTTTAGACTGGGAGATTTTAATATTTTACCCCTCTAAAAGAAAGCCAACACTCTGCTGACATGTGCTTTCTATTATGATTTTATTATATAAGACATATTTATTTAAGTTTTTTGTGATTGTTTGTTTCTTTAATTAAATTATATTTAGGTTTCACATTCCCAGGGTTTTGCTCCTGTTTCTGAGTGGGAGGAAATGGGTCATTACAAAAACATCTCTTTGATTGGTTGTGAGGACTAGAGCTAGTGCGTACTTTCGGATAGAGATGTGGGACTTGATATTGCCAGAGCAGTTTAGACACACTGACTGACACCAGCCCTCGTTGCTGATTTTAACCTCTGGGGAGATAGTTGGTATCCCTTAGTATCCTTTAGTCAGAAGTACCAGATGTGCCAGGAAACTCAGCTTTTATCTATGCAGTACTTAGATAGCTGCATTATTCCTTAATTGCTCAGGACCAAGACCCTGACTAAGCTTGCCTGCTCACTCTCTCAGCCCTAGGTCATCAAATCTGTGCAACACAGACGTCTGTCCCCTGTCTCAGACAGGCACTAGTGGAACCTTTCGAGATTCAAGTCCCTACACTTACCTCTTGCGTTTACACACATAATCAATCATAGCTAGCAATCATTCTGATACAACACTGCAAATTCTTATAACCCACGTATTAACTAAAATAAATAGAGATACTAGCCACTGCATAGTGGTAACATTTTGCTCATGTCCAAACCATTCTCCTGTTGACAGCTGTCTTGAGCGAGAATGATTGAAGCTTGTGTGACGGCTTTCCTAGACAAAACATTTAATTCTACACCCCATCTCTATGTGGCTTCTGGGATTGGGAGAACAGCTCAGCTACAGTCCGTAGTTTGTGTCCATTTTAGAAGACACTCACACACAACAGCAGCTCTTCTTTTTCTGGTCCTGATACTCTTTACAGCCAGAGTTTCAAATAGCATTGTTTTTCTTAAATAACATAGTTTCTTGAATGGCAAATAAACGTTTTCCTTCCCTCTTTCCTCTCCTCTCCTCTCCTCTCCTCTCCTCTCCTCTCCTCTCCTCTCCTCTCCTCTCCTCTCCTCTCCTCTCCTCTCCTCTCCTCTCCTCTCCTCTCCTCTCCTCTCCTCTCCTCTCCTCTCCTCTCCTCTCCTCTCCTCTCCTCTCCTCTCCTCTCCTCTCCTCTCCTCTCCTCTCCTCTCCTCTCCTCTCCTCTCCTCTCCTCTCCTCTCCTCTCCTCTCCTCTCCTCTCCTCTCCTCTCCTCTCCTCTCCTCTCCTTTTCTCTTTGCACACCTGCAAATCTCCAGTGAAGCTAAGATTACCTTCTAGCAACACAACCATTCTGTTTTTTCCAGGTTTTGGCTGACTAGAATGGCAGTATGGGGCAACCTGTGCTTCCTGGATAATGTTCTATAATGAAGCAGTAAATAGTAATGACAAACAAATACAAGTGTAATATTTTTGTACCATTTTCCACCAAATCATATGGAAGATAACAGGGACTAGTGATTACCTCAACTGAACAATGCTTACTTGCTTGAAAGTCCTGCTCTACAAACATAAGCAGCCTTTGTCAGTCATTACAATCTCAAGGTTTCTATGTCTAGTAATAATAGCTGTGATATGCATAATCACATCTTTAGTTATATTGCCTTTTATGGTGGAAACAGTAATCTGTGACATGCCTATGTTATTTAGCTTTTTCCAAAAGATGTAAACACATCTACAGTGACTCTACTTTTCATGTCCCACCACGAGTCTGGTCTCATTTCCAGCTGTGTCTCTTGGCATAAGAAACCGTATTTCATTTAAGATTTTTTTTTAAGCTAATTGATACATATATGAAATCTTTTCCCAGATTTTGTTCTACTGCTACTCTCAAATGCTCTACCAAGTGCTTTTGCAATAGCCAGATATCTCCCAGTATTGCATTCAAACGGCAAATCACAAACCTTCAGAGAAAATGAAATGCCTTTATTCTTGGATAATGTTTGTGAAGCTTATTTTGGAAATCATGTTGGACATTATATGATCACTCTCCACTGACATTGGCCTCTTAGAAATAAAGTTCTGAAACCTTTTACATGTAAGGACTAAGCATCCTTGCCTGTGTAAGCATACTGACTTCCAAGTTTTACTGATGACTGTGGCATATCTGTTAAAATTCTCCAGATATGACCTGACAGAGGTATGAGCACAACACCAGCATGCTCTTTGGAAGCACCTGTGCATAAGACAGAATTTAGCTCAGAGTGGAACCTCACTAACTGTCTCATCTTTATGTCTCTTTGATATCCTTGACCAAAAAATCCTTGTTAAAAAAAAAAAAAAAGACTACTCTAAGTTTTCAGTTGTATTGGTCACCTTCGCTATTTGTGCTTTCCTTGTCATGCTCACGTCAGAGTTTCTAGCACTGTAGACAATTGTTCCCATTCCATTATTACTGAATGATCCAACTGAGATCAGCTTGACAAGATGGGCATTACAGCCCTGGGGCAGGTTACTGAAAGATACTGGTGAACCTCTATCCTTGCAGGTTTTCAAGACTGGAGTAGACCTGGCATGGCAGACCTGATCTGGTGCTGGTGGAAGTCCTGTTTTGAGAAGGGTGGACTACATGTCTCCTCCCAGCCAGCATTTCTGTATGTCTGGTGTAAGTTAATGGCCCATCCACCCTGAGCCATGATACCAGTGAGTGCTTTGCAGAGGATTTTCTGTGAGCTAATGGTGCTGTTGTCATCCTTTCTAAGTGGAGCACTATGCAAATATTTGGAAATTTTTTGAAGCTGTATAATCCATTGAACACCTCCTTTTTTAAATGCTGGGCACTACTTGACTTGGCATACTTTGCCATCGTGTATTCAGCTCAATGCTAGATTTTAGCAGTCCTAGCTTTGATCCTGGTGACTCTTTTGTGCCACTTCAGATCCCCCAGTGTTCACACTGCACAGCACACTCTGCTTTCCCTCAGCTTCAGGCAGAAGCAGCTGACTACGTTTGCCTGGTGAATACTGACTGCCCTGTCAAAAGTTATTTCTGGGTCCTCTAGTTCCCCAGAGCATCTGGCACAAGGACCTCAGCCCTAATCAGGGGCACAGTTACCCCTCCAGCCTGACAGCGAGTTTGTCTCCTTGGGGTTCCATCATTCAGAAGACTTCTGTTTCTCCCTTTCTTCCTCTTGTGTTTATTTAAAAACATATAAGCCATATGCTGAAGAGTCTTATGAAAGCAAATATGTTCATACAGAGTACAGGATTCCTCAGATTTATGTATGAGAGTTTCATAGTTAGCTCTCTCTGCATGAGTTGACTGAAAACTATTAAGAACATCAAAAGTCTGAGAACTACTGATGGCCAGAAATAAAGCTGCTTTCTGATGATCTGTGCCCTTATTGGTGGTTACAGCTTGCAGAGACAAGGGAAAGTCCTGTTTAAACCACCTGCAGTTGTTCTTGCCACATCCAGCAATTTCGTTGTGCAGTTTTTACTCTTCTGACACGTATGAGTTTTTCTGAGGTTCACTTTATAGGTCGTGGCAGGTATTGTTTAGCAACTGGACAGAATCAAGGCATCTACAGACTTCTGCTTCACTTGGCCCAGCGCATGGCACAGAGGCTGGCCCCACCAGCGCGTGTCGGAGCCCCTTGGAGACAGCACTTCCCAGTCAGACAGTAGCTGTGCTTGCCTTTTCACCAACTCTGCAATGGCTTCTCTCAAGTAAAGGAGGTTAGGAACAAGCTAACAACTGGCAAGGTCCCCTGACAGCCAGGCTCTTGAGCAAGGAAACCTCCAGAGGTGAGACTTGTGCATCCTTTATGCTTCAGAAAGTCCCCTTGCGCAACCTGGCTTCAGCTACCTCTGCTTTGCCTTTATGCTTAGTTACTTTCTGAGTACTTGTCTTATTATGGCAGCAGAAATAGTGTGAAGTCATGTTATAAGTTTAAGGTGATTTAATTTTTTTTTTTGCTGCTGCGGGGGGTGGGGGTGGTTGTTTGTTTGTTTGTTTTCATTTAGATGCTGTCAAATCGGGTCTGAAAATAATCTCGTGACTTTGTTTGGCCTTTCTGGTAGAAATGTCTCTTCATAATAAAGTTTTAATTTCTTTGTGCTAATCTTGGTTTATTCAAGTGTTTTTTAAATCCTTTTGGCCTTGGAATTTACTCTGCAGGAGTGATCTTAGTGCACCTCAGTACTTAGATTTTTCCTTATTCCAATCAAAATCTTTGCTTTTTGCTGTCCAGATAACTGTGAGATATTTCTTCAGATTCATTATTCCGCTGTATGCTGAGTGTCAAGAATGCCCCTGAATGCTAGGAGTGTCCCTATAAATAGCATATAGTGCATATTAATAAGACAGCATACAATAAAGGCAGCATTAGTGTACACTGTCCTGCAGCCTCTGATGACAGCCAGACTTGACAAAAACTGCACTATTGCTTAGTGAAATGTGTCACCAAGAAAAGGAAATGGGCTCCAAAGCAGTGAGACCACAAAGTCCATAGTTCCTCTGCTCTTTTCTGTTTGCACAAGAAAATAATTAATTTTGCCTAGTGGTATACTTAGGTCCAGATCAATCTGCTACAGTGTTGAGCAAGCACACTTTCATTACTCCATCACCCATTTTTCTTCCAAAGATATTTTTTAAACCCTTGAAAGCATGTAGTAGCAAACTGTTGATATTCTATCAAATGATAAAACACATGGACCTGATTAATTGCTGGTGTCACATAAATTATCTATGGGATTATATGAGAGGTCATCTTAGGTCCCTATGTCATTGTGGTTATTGCATACTAGTTTTAACAGAACTGAAATAAAATTGGAAGCCTAAACTATTTTTTTGATAAATCACAACAGCTTTACCTGTTTCTATAATATGTGTCCTCTAGCTTGCAGTATACTATAGAGCAGTCATTTTCTAGATAACCAAGATATTTTTCTGCCTACATTTAGGTACGTGCTATGTTAATACTCTTTTCTTAATATTTGCCAACATATTTGCAGCTGTACCTAAGGTTCTTCATTAGAATAGGAAAAAGTCCTATATAAATCAAGAAATAATAGAACTACGTCACGGTTTATTGTATGCTATTTTGGAAGGCATACTTAAACTAACAATGTGATATCAAGCACGTATGTGAAAGCATACTAAGACAGTACTTCACCACAAATGTTTTAAGGAATGCATGGAGTACTGGAATAGCCAAAATGGCATATATGTTTATTATGCATACATCACAGTGTTCATATATTTATATAAAACATGCATTAATTATATAAAGAAATTGTGGGAATCATCTCACTTTGTGATAGCCTCTATTGGTTATTTTACTTGATGGTCATTTAAAATTGAAAAATGCCCCAAAATAATTAAGTTTTAAAATAACATATCTAATGCTGGGAGAAGTATTCCAAAATAATTTTCTTTTTCAGTTGGTAAGGATTAAATAACAAAGTCTGTATTCTTCATTGATGATTTCTGCTATTAAACCAACTACATATAAGCAGTGCTGATTGCAATATAAAGAATTGTTCTCCTGGGTCCTACTTGTATTCATTCTCACTCTACACTTTAAAAACCCATTCATCAATTACTCTGTAGTGGCACCAGAGCTTAGCATGTGTATTATCTTTCACTCATATTCCAGTGCAGTCTTCTGGAGAGGAAGAGAGATTCTGCAAGTGTGCATAGCATGTGTGACTCTTCTGCCACACACACACACAGGTCTGTGTATAGATTCATAGTGCATCGCATGTAATTGCTGAGAAGCCCTTTGCAGGGGGTGGATGCGATAGTCTTCATTCCTCACTCCCCAGAATCTCTTGTAATATCTGGAGTCTTAAACCAAACCAATCTTGTAAACAGCTACATGAGCATCAGCACCAGGAGTTTTTTGATACGCAGCATAAGTGAAATGCTGCATAATATAAAATGATGGTGCTATTAATCCTATAGCACTGGTGATTCCCAGCCCCCTGTGCTATTGATACTAACACTATTGTCTCTGGCTTTAAACTTCATCAGTATGCAAACGGAGTGTCACTATGATGGGTGGTAACTTGGTTGGATGCACTTTCTACATTTCTGGCAAATGAGTATAATTATTTTCAGAGCTGCGGGCAACTCATGCATGTTTTATCCTCCATCTGGACCTGCATGGTACACAATAGTGATAAAAGATGATTTTCCCCCTTGGATGTTCATAGGCCATCACCAACACCATCCTGATGAAATGGTCATGTATCCCCTAGCACTTCTATATCTGCCACAGCTTGACAACAAAATTATTTCCCTATAGTACTAAAACACTTCAAATATTCAAGCCCTCTGTGCATATATTTGTGTTTTGAAGCATTCAGCGTTAACGTAATGTGGTAATTTATAAACTGACAAATTAACTATGCAGAAATCTGAGTGGGGCCTTATGAGGTCTGCAAAGCAGCAGAAAAGAAAGCAAAAGCTTTTTGCACTCTATAATAATAATCTTATCAAGTGTCAGAGGCAGGTTTTAGTCTCCCATTGTTAGGCGCTTTTCAGTCCTGGGCTTAGTTACTGTATGCCAAAGCTGAGATTCTTTGAATCAAACTATTGTCACGATTGTAGCTGATGACAAACTGTACCATCATCATTGCTTGAGCAGGGAGGGGAAATGTGAACTTCTGTCACTGACCATTCAAAAGGGAAAAAGATGAAGGCAAAAAGACTAAAACAGAATTTACCAAATCTAAACATTCATGCCCGTGATAGAAAATAAATAAAGTCCATCCAAGCAAGAAGTATCAATATCTGCAAAGCTGAGATTGCTCACAAGAAGGAGGAGAAGAAAAGAAATATCTGCTTCTTTTGTTTCTTTGTTATCAAATCATTTTAATGATTAAAATCCATCACCACTATCACTGTCCTGAGTAAGTGTAGGCTGTCCTTACAGACTCGCTGTTGATCCCTAAACAGCCAGACACCAGGATTCACACTGCCTGTACCAACCAAGGTGAGGCTGGTACTGCTTTTACTTTTACTGCAGGAGCTTGGTTCCCCCAAATCAGATGAAGGACTAATTTTGTTGGTGCCAGGAGAGGACTTTGTGTCTTCTGCTGCCCCATCTGCCTGCATGGCTGGGTCCAGCGGGTGTTCTCACCAGGCACAGGCAAAGCGGGGTGCGCAGGTGCCCCTCAGGATGTCCCCATGTCCGGCTGCACCACCTGTGTCACTACTCAGTGCAGGGCTGCCAGCATCGTGCTCCTCATCGCAGCTGTGCCAGGGTTGCCATGGCAACAGTGTAATAGATTTGCCCTTATTCAATCCCAGAGGCCACATTGAAGCACGATGCAAAATCTGCTGGAGCCTGAATTCCTTTCAAGTCATGGCTCATGTGTCAGGAAACAAGTCAATGTGCAGACAGCAGTAAACACGGGGATGGATAGAAACCTTTACTCTCTCGCGCCGTGTGGTCCTGGTGACATTCAAATGCCGGGACCCCTCCAGATCCCATTTCTGTCTCATTTCCTGGTTATTAATCCACTCTTTGGATGGGGCAGACAGTGGGGCGGGGGCAGCTGTGGTTAGCAGAGGGCAGCCTGGCAGCCCTAAGGTGACCATGCTCTGCCCTTGGCTGCAGAAAGTACTGCTCCCCTGAGGAAAGCAACCCCACCCCCGGGGCACAGAGCATCCCCTGAGGTGCCTGGGCTGCCTCAGCAGCACTGTACAGCATAGTCAAGAGCAGCCTGTAAGGGAAACCATCCCCTCTGCAAAGTTTGTCTGAGCCGTCAGCTAAATCGCTATGAGTTTGTTAGCAGCCTGCTTGACTGTGGTAATGAGAATGGAATATCCCATAGTGCTGACACCCGCAAGCTCTGGCCAGGCATGGGGCTTCTCTGCATGACAAGTGCAGCTGTGTTCCCTGTCATACCAACGGTATTTCTTTCATTTCCAAGTCTTGTGTTAATACAGTTGGTAACATTTCTACAGGCTTGCTCCTGATTTTTACCCCTGCAGTTGCTCCAGTCATGGAAGGTATTCTACGTTGCTGGAGGCCAGCAAGCCCTGACTTGGAGCTGTGGAGAGAAGGAGGCATCCTGGGACAAGAGTGGGTCGTTACTGCCAAGACACAAACACATGTGTAAGAAACTTCCCAGTCCTACAACGAGACCTCTCTCACTCCTCTTTCTAGACGGGGGGCTCAGGCACATTCTGCACCTGTTCCTCCTCATGGGGTGCACCTTAACAGAATCCTGCCCAGGAGGAAAGCTGAAGGCTGGCGTGGTGGCAAAGCACTCCATGCTGGTACACTGTGCTGTGTCCTCTGTAAACCGAGCCCTGAACACAGTCTCACAGCCCTCCTTAGACGGCACGCGTTGGGACTGGACTGCTTGAGGCATTTGCTGGCAAATTGGCAGCTGGTCTCTCTGTGGTGACATGGCAGAACTAGCAAGGGACAACCAGCACCTTCCCTGGACTTCTTCCATGACTAACTGCTTTCTCCTCGTTTTTCTCAGCTCCTGGCATGCATGGCTACTCTGGGAGCCACACCATTTGCAGGGTGAAGGCCCTTTGGTGGAGGACTTGCTCACAGGCTCACAGGCTGTGGCTGCTCTGCTGGCTGCCATACATTTGCTATGCACAGCTCCAACTGCACGCACTGGTCACCCTGCAGCATCCCACCGTCCCCTCCTCACTCACCTCTGCCGCTGACCAGTGCCCCAAGGTGCAGCAGGCTGCTCTGCACCGATGGCTTCCCAGCAGGGCTCACCTGGAGCATGAAGAGATGCAGTGAGAGCTTCTGCAATGCACATTATTAATTTTAAATGTGGTTTTATTTCTTTGGCTAGTAAGATGGTTTCTTTTCAATTTTATTTGTCCCTTGTCTTCCCTAGCTTGTATGCTGAAATTGGCACTTCATTTGCACTTCAATCCCAGGCTAATATTAATGTAGGCAGTGATATAAGAATGTGAAAAAAGAAATCCAATGCTGAACGTTCCATGAAGCCACTGGTGATGGATCAAACGCAACATTTTTCCTTACATATTATGGAAATAGTTCTGCATGTCTGAAGACACATGGTATTATCTGAAGCACCCTATTCAGACGTGCAAGCTAAGCCATCTCTGCTGTACTCTGAGCAAACAGGATCAGGCTAATGGTGTTTTGTGTAAATGAGACACGTTAGATTGAGTGCATTCAGGTTCTGTTTATCTAGTCACAATTTTTCTCTGCAAGAGCCTTTCAGTCTCCAGTTTCCTTGTACAAATGTCCCTTGCACTGGGTATCTGGGGGATGGGGGGAGGTCTAAAGTGGTTCAAGATTTTACAGCTGAGTTGAATACTGAGGAAAGTGGATACCAAGGTCAGGCTAAGAATAAAGAAATTAATTCCAAGGGCAGCGGCACAATGCAAAAGGCCTGGGCGCCAGCAAAACATTTTCCTTACTGTTGTTCTGCTGTATAAGAGTCAGTTGTAATAGAAGGTGATGGTGGGGGAAAATATGGAAACTGAACATAACAAAATTTTGTCAGTGATTTATTGTATACGTGTTTTGATTGCCCCTATCCCACTATGCAGCTTCTCTGCACAAAACTGCAGCGTGGCAGGCCCTGGTAATGGATTTCTTCCAGCAGACCCCTGCCAGTTCTGGTCATTGATCCAGACATATATGCTGGCTCAGGAGCAAGGGGCTGCACCTACATCCTGCCATGAATATTTCCAGGCATAAGCTATTTCACATTTTAGTGTTATTACAGTTTTGAATGTGTGTATAATACAGTACTGTATATCAAACAAACCCCTACATAAGACTGCAGATGTGACCCATTGTTTCATCTGAGGTACTGAGGAATGGAAGGATAGCAGCACAGAATTAAAAGGTTTTCTATTGTGGCTCCCCACTAGTTATTACGATATTTTCAAGACACTGCCATAAAGTACCACATGGAACGTATTCATATTCAGATAGATTTCATATTGTGTTAAAAATAGGCAGCTTCACGTAAATCACACAGATATCTACTATATGCTCAAAAAAGCCCCCATATACAGCAGTGCAGAAGAAATTCTGTTTGGTTGTTGTTTTTTCTTGTCATAGCAAGAGGCTATGGAGTTTTTCTAATCCAAAAGGAAAAACTGAAATATTTAAGCAGTGGTTTGGGACATCTGTAGGCCAGAAAGCAGAGTCTAAATTTGCACAAGGCATACACAGTCATTTACAGACCAGATGATTTCACCTAAACAAACATGGGAACACTTTCAACACTAGCTCAAAAGATGTTCATGAAGCAGAAGGGGTTGTTTTAGAAACAGATAGAGTTGCCCAGGCATTAGATCAAAGGTGAATCTAAAAGCAACGTCACCAAACTGGGCAAGTAGTCTTCCAGCTGCCCATGGCTATTAGTTTGCCACAGCTCCTTTCAATTTGGCTTTGAGTAGTTCAGTTTAGTTGCACAAGCACCAAAACCACAGTGGATTTGTTTCAAGTCATGCAAAAATTATTTTTTAAAACACGTTTATAGAGAAAAGAAATAAGATGTGTTTAACAGGGGTGGAACCACAAAGCTTGTCTAGAAGTCACCCCAAAAACCTAGAGAATGAGGTTTCATGGTTCAAACCTGAGCCAGCAGGACAGGGGAAGATTTGCACCCTGCCAGGCATGGGCTGGGGGATCACCCATGCTCCCACCCTAGAGCCACCTGCGAGGGCTGCTGCCCACTCCCGACCTCTGCAGCCATGCTCGAACACAGCTCCCTCACGCTTGCGAGGGGTAAATGCCCCTGGCAAAACCCCAGGGCTTTAGGAACCCTTCCTGCTATAATATGAGAGATCTATAGCCAGGATGAGGAGCTTACCTGCAGAACCTGTGGATGGGATAAAGCCCTCTCTATGGTGCGTTTGTATCAGTCAAACCAGTTTCAGAGAGAACATAGTAATCTTTATTCTTACCTATACAGAAAACAGTTACTAAGCTAAGATTTAAAAAAAAAAAAGACAAAAACTTTCTTAAAAAATGTAAAGTCTGTTCATAGAATTCTTTGGATGGTATCATTCTCTTGTGCTGCGCTGAGCCTGGCTGGATGCCGCTCTGTCACTCCCCTCCTCAACTGGACAGGGGAGAGAAAATATAATGAAAGGCTCATGGATCAAGATAAGGACAGGGAGATCACTCAGCAGTTATTGTCATGGGCAAAACAGACTTGAGTTGAGGAAATCATCTTAATTTATTACCATTCAAATAAGAGTAGGATAATGAGAGCTGAAACCAAAACTTGAAAAAAAAAACTTCTCCCCACCCCTCCTTTCTTCCTGGGCTTAACTTAATTCCCAATTTCTCTGCTTCCTCCCCCAAGGCGGCACAGGGGGTCAGACAGTGGGGGTTGCGGTCATTTCATCACATGTTGTCTTTGCTGCTCCTTTCCTCCTCACACTCTTCTGCTGCAGAGTGGAGTCCACCCCACAGGAGACAACTCTCCATGAACTTCTCCAATGTGAGTCTCTCCCATGGGCTGCAGTTCTTCACACACTGCTCCACCGTGTGTCCCTCCTATGGGGTGGGGTGCAGCCTTTTAGGATCAGACTGCTCTAGTGTGGGTACCTGTGGGGTCACAGGTTCTGTCAGCAAACCTGCCTCAGCCTGGGCTTTCCCACAGGCCACAGCTCCTTTAGAAACGTCCACCTGCTCTGGTGTGGGGTCCTCCACAAGCTGCAGGTGGATATCTGTCACAGCATTCCCCAGACTATCAAGCTGCAACAAGGTCTTTTACCATCTCATACCAACACACTCTTCAAACAGTCCCTCTGCTGCCTTCTTTTTGTCTCACCTCATCCAGAGCATGTGTTCTTCTCTTGCTCCTCCCTCCACTCCTTCCTCAGCTGCTCTCCCTTCATTGGCTCTCAACCCCTTAACAGAACAGCCACAGCTGCACCTCATCTACGTTGACCAACCTGCCACCCCTGAAGCCAACCCACAGCTGTATATTATCAATTCCAATTAACCTAGCTTCATTCTTCTACAGATATCTGCTCCACCATGGACCTCCATGGGCTGCAGGGACACAGCCTGGCTCACCATGGGCTTCACCATGGGCTGCAGGGGAATCTCTGCTCTGGCACCTGGAGCACCTCCTGCCCTCCTTCTGCACTGGCCTGGGGGTCTGCAGGGTTGTTCCTCTCTTTTGCTGCAACTGTTGCACCATTTCCCTGCTGCCCCCCCCAATGACATTATCCCAAAGGCACTACCACCACTGCTGATGGGCTTGAGATTAGTCTTGGCCTTGGACAGTGGTGGGTCCATCTTGGGCCTGGCTGGCGTTGGTTCCATGGAACACGGAGGACACTTTTAGCAGCTGTAGCCCACTGTACCCCACACCCCAGATACCAAAACCTTGCCAGGTAAGCCCACTACATTTGTATCAGCTGAACCAGTTCCAGAGAGAAACTGTCGATCTTTATTCTTACATATACAGAAAACACTTACTGGGCTCAAATTAAAAAAATAACTTTAACCTAGAATTTAATGTCAGTTTGCAGAATCCTTCAGATAATATCATTCTCTCAAGGGTGTTCTCTAAATTGAATTAACATTTTTACCTTGGGTATAATACCCTCTATGAAGTAGGTGTTTATAACCATTTACAGAATTCCACAAAGCCCAAAGACTTTAAACACTGCATAACACACCAAAACTCTGTCTTAAAGATAATTGACTTAATTTTTCTGTCTGATCCCCATTACAGAAAGACTATACTGGAATGCAATATGGTTTATGATTACAGAGCACTGATGAAAACTATTTATCACTTTACTGCTGGATGTTCCTGCACTCTGCCTCTGCTCTGAATTCTGTAAATCTGGTTCAGTTCTTCATAGTGGCAACAAGTTCTGTAATCGGGTTTATGTGCTGTGTGAAAAAGTGATTGTTTATTTTTTAACATGACACTTTTATCTAAATTAAATACAGCTTTATTAATCCTTCATGCACCTTTTCTGTACCATTATTTGATGTACTTTCATTGTGTCCTTTTCTCTGTGGTGCTTTGCCTGCAGGATCAGCCTGTGCTGGGAAGATCCAGAGAAGCTGTTTTCCGAAGCTGGACCCAGGCACACTCTTTGCACAGGGTCATGTTCACACGTACCTCAACACCAGTGCTCACTCAGGGGACAGAGCGTGGCATCCTATAAACCTTGGGGTGTTCCTTGCAGAGCAAAACATCTACACAAGTGCTACTAGTCTTTTCCACACCTCACAATGCAGGAGCTTTTCCAGCACTCTAAACCTTTCTTGTCTTTGAAGTTGTCCCTGAGTTTTTACCATTTCTGTCACACCTGTGGGACAGAGCAATGAGAACTGAACACGGCCCATGAGGTGAGAGCATGCGCTTGATTTATATAATTGCATTGTGGTCTCTCATGTGTTATTCTTGAAGCCATTCATTACGGATCCTTAAACCCTGGCAGGGTTGCTGACTGTTGCTATTGCTGAGCTAAGGTCTTCATCTGTTTGTCCACAGCAATGACTCCCAGGTGACTTTAACACCATTTGGAAAATTATTCTCTGCATCTATTTTCTGAATATCTGCACTTAAGTACTGATATCTCCACACAGCACTATCCGTGAGCACAATAAATGAGCTCTGTTGGTTACTGAATCAGTAAATTCATTGCGGATGTGCCCTGTAGACATGCCCTTAGCATCTGAAAAATAATGTATGCGTAGGGCAGACCATTCCCCCTTTACAGCTCAGATGCAGCACAGAGCCTCACCTGCCAGATATGCTGCCCCATGTTCATCTTGCTTGTCTCAGCCTGGGAATTTCCCCTAAATTTTTTAGACTAATGTGACGGTTATGACAAGAGCTCCAACTCAACTTCCCAGCTTCTTTTTTTTTATTTAAAAAAATAGATTAGGAATGCTAATTCTAGAGTGGGACTTGGTCCATCTTTTTTATTATTAAATGAATCAAAACACCATCTTAAAGAAAGTGTCCATAGTTGGAAAACTTGCTTCTTCTTTATTTCTATTTTGTTTTCTTGTCCAGAAACAAAATCTCAGTTTCATGCAGAAAAAAAGGTCTGGGAAAAAAAGGATTTAAGGCAATTGATAATTTTTTTCCTCTGTAGTTTTGATATGTTTAATTTAAACTTTTCCCAGATATTTTTGCTTTAGCATTTTGACCTTTATAATAAATTGTAAATGTAAGTAAAATAGTAACCTTAAATGTTCATGTCATGAAATCATATTGTAGTTACAATGAAATGTTGCAACATAATTAAAACTGTAAAGTTCAGATGACTCATTTTGACCTTTTCCATAGTAAATTTCATTGAAATTAACAAGTTCCTATGAGACAATGTGATTTAAATAAATTTGCCTTTTTTATTTAACCAGAAACCTGCTCTATTACAAATGCATTCAGAAGTTCCCACTGTTAACCTTTGCCATTTCAGCAGTTTGGAACCTATTTTCTTTTGTATCCCTTAGCCAGTTTCCCAAGCAGGAGTTTTTTCTCTGTGTACTTGGCCACTTCGTTTCTTTTTGTAGCATCTATCGGTGGACTATACAAAAAACTCTCAAAAGTCTAAATAATTTTTATCCCTCATTAATTTATTAGTGCATTCCAGGACATGAAAGAGTCACCATTTTCCTTTGAAGAAACAGTGCTAATTAGACTCCTTTGTGACCTTTAATTTTTTTTATTGTTTTAATTATAATTCCAATAATTCAAAAACTAGCATGCCAGATTTTCCAGGCCATTCACTTTTGAAGGTAACTACAGCATTTTTGATGAATAAATTCTCAGATAAATTTTCCAGCTTCAGTGAAGTGTTTGCTTCAGCTCAGCCATTTCACCTTTAATCCTTCTGGCACCGCTGGGTGCCTTCCACTGAACCAGCTGCTTACTCCTTTAGAGTTTACCAGTCCTCTTTAGTATCAAGTTTTCTGGGACACTTCTACCTTCAACAGCACCTCATTCTTAAAATCAAATATGTTTTCTTAGCAAGAAAACCATGATCATTTTTTTTTCAATTATTTTTGTGGAAGCTGAAATAAAGAAATTATTGTAGAACAATTTTGCCTGTCCACACTTCAGATACCACTGGCTTTCACACACACAAGACTCAGCTCTGCTGCCATCCTGTCTGGTACTGTTTTTCAGCAAGGTAGGATCATCCATAACAGATGAGCAGCCTGAACATTGCTGGGCTTTTATAGGCACTAAGTAAAAGGGGAGGTAAGTGAGATATGAGGATAGTAATGATAGTGTCTTGCAGAAGTTTACAAGGAGCTTTCTCAAAGTGTCATGGGAAACCTGGCAGTAAAAAACAAATACATTAGCCAGCAAAGAGGATGAATAGCACAGAATTATAATTGGTTAAGATGAGAAATCATCTAGACCAGTGACTTCCAAAACTAGTGCAGTACCCTGACAGTGTGCCTTACTTTGGACCGGTGTAAGTGCCTGAGCAATCACACAGGGAATCACATGGGGAGGTGGCGGCAGCAATTGCATGTATGCTACAGATTGATTTTATATTAATTTAATGATTTTATAACTTTTAAAGTATGTGCATTCCTACCTGTTTGCTAACATTTCTTTGAAAGCAGAACTGAGCTTCATGGGAAGAAGTGTCCTTTGATGAGAAGCAGAGGCCCATCGGGTTGGTTCATGGGGGGAGCTGGGAGCAGATAGGAATGCCTGGATGAAGGCAACACCTGGATGAAGAGGTGGCATCACCACTCTACTCGTTATATCCAGGAGCAACATTCAGCACAGGACATTGGCTATAAAGACAATGCAGACCACTCATATCTGTCCCAATATGATGTGGCGTTGGGGCACTGGCCATCTATGTTTGCATGTTTAGTATGGAGCAGCAGCATGCTTGAGAGGGGAGCAACACCCAGACTGTCCCCAGTTCAAAATAAAACCTCTGAAGTGCCTGTCATGTAGATTTTGGGCACTGACTGCTTTGGTCTATTGATCTTGACTTTTTGTTATGTAGACAGAATCAAAGGTGGCTTGAATCAACTTTATTTCAAGGACTCATCCAATTTTGGAATCCAATAGTACCTGCAGCCTGGAAAACTAGAAAGCCTCACACAAAATTTAGGAATCCCTGCACACCCAGCCTTCTTCTGAATTACAGAGTGTTTAAAATAAGAGGCATGGCCCCAAGTCCCAGGTTTGCAGGGTTGCATGAGCCAACCATCTCTCACTTCAGCAATAAATGACTTTAAAAGAACTGGCATAAATTGAACATTTGCAGCAAAGCATTGTAGACAAAGCTGTGATCCAGTGACAGGGAAGGACTTAAAATCTAAAAGCAAGTATCTCAGAGAAGAGTATGTAGCTATGTAGGAAAAGGCATCACTTTGAAATGTCTAATACCCACCGTGCTGCAACCTTCTAAGGGCTTCAGAGGTAAAATGAACCACCGTTAAGGATTCCAGTGTCAGGTGGAAACATTTACACAGCTTTTAGAGTAAATTAGAGAGCACATAACAGGGGCAGGAGCAGACACGTGATAATTGCCGCCTCATACACGTGCATATGAGGAACACTGGGATTGAGTTTTGGCACTCTCCTACCAACAAAGTCTGCCATCAGCTGATGAGCAGAAGAAGGATGGAGAGCAGTCCTGCCCTCCACTGACACTCTGACTTACTGATCCTTTACTTTCTTCTAAAAAAGCCTTTTTACTCTTGTCCTGCTCTCCATCTATACTGCTTTTCTGGAGGGTCACAAATGAATGAAACTAATGAATTTAAGGAAATATGTACCTGGGTGGCATTCATTTTTGTGATAGGTTTTTCAGTATTTCTGGCAGGGATATTTTTCTGGGCACTGGCCACATCACAGGGTAATAGCTTTGTTGGGTGACTAGATGCAATATCAGAGATGCTGGCAAAGTTTGTGGTCTGCACACTCATCCTGAGGGTTTGTTTCTGCACATCTGCCCGAACCACAGACTGAGGCACCCTGAGAGGAGGAGAAGGGTGACTGCAGGTTTGCATCCCTCTTATAGTGACAATCACTTCATAAACAATCTAAACAGAATTAGATTCCTCTCAGTAGGAAAGGCTGTAAATGGCTGCACTTGACAGTATCAAAGGAATATAATCAAATTACATATATCTGAGCTTATACGTGCCTGTTGTGCAGGTCAGATCCTCTGGTTCCTGTGCAGCCATCAGTGAAACCATTCCTTCTCAGTGGGATCACCACCAGCCTTGGTAAGGCATTTGACATGCAACTGATGAGGTGTTTGAGCACATGGCAAGGTGTTTGACTGGATGAAGACCCTTGCACTCCTCATACTACAGGAAAGAAACTGGCAGAAAAATGAAGAAGTAACTAAAACCCAGTTCTTTATTTGTCAAAATGCTAATTCAGGGTGTCAAGCCTATTTCTCTTGTCTTCATAGATAATGCTTAGAATTTATTTCAGTGTAACAAGAATTAATGAGGTACTCTTTAACCAGAGAATAACTTGTGCAACTTAAAACCATTGTGGGTGCTGATTACTGTTAGAAAAAGCCTAAGATGGAAAAATTAAGGAATATACATTCAAACCAACCATGGACAATTTCCAGTTATATAGATTTTGTTTATGTGAGAGATCACCAGAACAATTTCCAGTCTTTTTTGCATGTTAGCAGTGAGCAATCCTTTCAGACGCGACTCAACACCTACCCAGTCACATATATTTATACGTTCATACACAATCTGCCATTTCCTTGGTATGCTAATCCGTATATATGAAAAAAAATTTACTTTTAGAATACTATTTTATCAGCAAGTTGATGTTAGGGTGATTTTCTCCTTTTAATTTATTTTCCTCATGTTTTTACATGTTGTTGTTAGTCATAATTTACAATATAAGGTAAAAAAAAAATATCTCAAGTTCAGAAATTTGAAAATGGGAAGATAAACAGTAGGAAGGATGAGAAACAAATTTTTTTATTTATTATTTTTTTACTTTCAGCTATGCATTTGCCTAATAAGCCCCAAGGCATTTAGGGTCTGATGCTCTGAGGTATTTTTGTAGGGTCCATCACAAAGCCTGCTGAAGCTGGCAGAAAGAGTTCAGTTCCCTCAGCTCCCATGTCACTGCATGCAGGGCTGGGGAAGCACCAGCTGGGCAAGATGTTGCTCCCCTCTTCAGTGCTCCCACCTTTCTTTTCCCACTGTGCTATGCCGGTCGGTGCAGGTGGCTGGGACTTGGTCTCTTTTATTGCCCTGGGGAAACACAGAAGACAGCTATAGTTAGCCCCTCTGTACTTTAGGATGAATATGGAAACAGGCACCTTTTCACCACAAACTGCTTAAATGAAGAGCTACTGCAGCAAGAGGACAGATCTTTCCTATCTCCCTTCCCCCCCCCCCCCCCCCTTTCCCTCCTCCCAACAAAGGAAGAGACAAAAGAGTCTTTTTCTCTGCTCCTTCTTTACTCACTTGCTCCTGTGACTGTGTAATAAACTTACCAGTGCAGTGTTCTTTGTGAGATGTGCTGCAACACTCCACCAAGAAAGAACGGTTTTATTATATGGATGAAAATATTCATTTTCTTGCTTTGTGTGTTTAATGGTGTTAATGATTATGATCTTGCATTTTTGTGGTGGCTCTCCTTCCAGAGGGCCACAGCTCGCTTTATAAACCCATGCCGACACACCAACTCTACACAGGGATGGCTTTCTCTCCTATTAAAGTGTGGTCGTCTTTGCAATGAATGCAGCAGTGATGCAAAGCATTACAACCCAGCCCTCTAGGTGAAGCTAGAAAAAACAGCTGGGGGGCAGAAGATGGAGACAGTGGCCGTGGGGAATATTACTTTTTGCTGCCAAGAGGACCCAGCTTCAGTCTCACATGAACCAGCATTACTCTGCAAATAAATAGTGGTGTGACTCATCTCCGGAAAGGGACAGGAGTTCTGCGTCTGCAAGTTAATTTGTCTCTGTGCCTCCCACCATGGGACACTGAGTTTGTCTGGGCTACATCACTAGCAACAACAGGACTCACTTTGAGTTTCTAGAGGGGAGGGGAAGGAAGGGAAGGAAGCAACAATGATCAAATAAATCATTAATCACTGATCATTGTGATTTGGAAATCATAGAATCACAGAATGGTTTAGGTTGGAATGGACCTTAAAGATCATCTAGTTCCAACCCCCTGCCATGGACAGGGACACCTTCCACTAGACCAGGTTGCTCCAAGCCCCATCCAGCCTGGCCTTGAGCACTTCCAGGGATGAGGCACCCACAGCTTCTCTGGGCAGTCTGTTCCAGTCTCACCACTCTCATAGGGAAGAAGACCAGTTGTTTAGTGTGAGCTGGCACCCAAAACTGAAGATATTTCACCTTAATGTTCAGGGAAGGAGTGGGTTTTTCCAGATGAGAAATTGCCACTTTCTAGATGCCTGACAGAGATAATACCAACCCAGCTGTCGCTGCACTGCCTGAACCTCTACTGAGGGAGGACAAGGAGGTAGGTGATGCTGGTAACCAAATTCAGCAGAACCTGTGTCCCAGCCAGAGCACTTTTTGAGGAGGGGGTCATTGCTACAGGGATCCTTCAGTTCAGGAGCAAACCCTTGGAGCCTGGGGTACAGTGAGGTGGTTAAGGGCTGCAAGGAAATGACTACAGTAGTAACCTTATTTTAGACATTTATTTTCTTTGGTTTTCCCCCAGATTTTTATCTAGAGGCAAGCACGGTGTGCTGTGGCTACACCAGGTGCTGGACCTGTAGTGTGGCTCAGGCACATTCAAGGTGGCTCCCAGCCAGCCCAGCCAGGTACTGGGAAAACCACTAAACAGCACTAAATTCAGTGCAGGATGCCAAACTGGTCCAGGTCGTGAGTCAAATAGCTGGGCAGTTAGCAGGCATTGTGCTTCATGCTCCTGTGATTAGATTGCTTTCACGGCCTTCATTAGCCCCAGACAGACCGTTGGGGTGCAGCAACAGTACCTTGTAACGTAGGCACCACACAGCAGCAAGTTGGTGCTGAGGCGCTCCTGCCAACAGCGAACAAGGATGTGATAAAACTGAGAAAGGGACTTGGAAATGAGAATTATGCCCTTCAAACCCTGTTACATCATCCCCTTTCTCCTCTGCAGATAGCCCTGAGCCCCTGCATGGCTTCTAGCTAATCCACATCACCCCTCTGCTCTCTCTGCACAGCATCCTGTCCATGCAGTTCACTGGGATCAGGCAAATAATAGCAAGTAAAACAATATAACTGACTTTGCTTTCACCTGCTTGCACTTCCGGTAATATTAAATAAAATTACTTCAATCTTCTTTCCCGCACTCCACCTGCTGACTGTTTTGTGCCCTGTATGCAAGGATGTGATTTCTTTTCTCTTTATATTATACCTTAAGTAAGATTTATTTTATCAAAGATCATGAGCTTGGCTACTGCTATTTAGTCAATCAGCAGTGAGATATAATGCTCAGGGAAGTGTAATTCTGGAGTTGAGGATAAGACTACACAGCCCTGCAAAGAGCTTCTTGTCATTTCCCTTCCTACAAAGCTGTGCGGCTGGGCTGGTGAGGATCAGTGCAGCCATAGGAAGGGCCATAAAAGATAAATGCACAATGTCTTATAGTGTCCTGGAGTCTACACCCTGCATAACTCCCGTGTCCTGCACCCCATTTAACTCCAGGGTCCTTCTACACTCTCAGGACAGAACCAGTAGACCTTACATCTATTATAAAGCAGCCCAGCTGCACTGCACAAGCTGTAAGGAGAAAAAAAATAACCAGTGAAATAATTCAAACCCCGCCCCACAGCTCCCCTAGGTGACCTCAGCTACATCCTCTCTCCCATGCAGGGTATGCAGAGCATGGCTGTGCAACACTGAGCCCTGGGTCCCCAGGGTCTCTGCCACCACCTGTCCTTTGCCTCCCCAGGGACCAGATGAAGAGCCTGTCTGGAGACCGGGAGGAGAGCTGAGCATTTGCAATGGAAGCTATGTTTCTGCAGAAAATAAAATACTGATCTGCTTCTGTAGTGTCAGAAATTAGGTAATCCCTCCCCCTCTCTTGGTGAGGAGGAGTGAGGTGATCCTTCGGAGACGGGGAAAAATTATTCCTTGCACTTTGGAAGCAGTCCCCTGGAGATGTCACATAGTTACAGGTTTTTCCAGGCTTGAAATGTAGGGGTCAAGATTATTGGGAAAAGGTAGCCTCTTCAAAGATTGTTCTTCATCTGCTGACAACCGAGCACAGGAAGGCATCCCACAAAGCCACTCCTCATCTTTCTGTGTTAGATCAGGAGTATGGTATTTACCTGAAGTATCATCCTCTCAGTTACATATGAAACAGCTATACAAAAAAAAAAAAAAAAAAAAGACCGCGAGGGGAAAAGTTTGGACTAGACCTTGCTTAGTTATTTCAGCATGTGGCAGATCAGCCTCCAGTCTTATCATTTGGCCACATCCTAGTGGTCATCCATGAGGAGAGCAAAAGACACCTGCCTACAACTCCTTTGCCAATTTTGAGAGTGCCAGAGGCCATCAATAAACAAATTTATTATAAAAAATAAACAAAACCCAGGGCTGTTAACAAAACTGCTTCTTGTCTGTTAGGCTCATTCCCAGAGCTCACTGAATGTTTTTTGCTGAAAGTTAAAAAAATACTGCTTTTCTTCCTGGAGGAGGAAGCACAGAAATGCTAGACCAAGCCACGGTGAAGCCACGAGAAGCTGAAATCTAGTACCTTTGCTAGGAAGAGGTAGGCACCCTCAGCTGTGCTGGTGCTTCAGCTCTTGGGGTGATAGTACTCTGCTGTAAATATTTTTCTAGTATTTCTTCTCAGAAGACTCTGAGAACTGTCTGTTGTTTGCAAGGCAGCAAGTTGCTTCATTGGTAGATCTATGTTTGGAGCTTCCACTACTTTCACATAAAGCAAGTAGTGTATATGAGAGCAAGTCCTGTCAAGTAGCAAAGAAAAAATCTTAAGCCTAGAACAAAAAAAAAGAAACCCAAAACAAAACCATGTACTCTCAGTGTTATTTTTTTCCAGTTCAACGTTCTGTATTGATTTTACTAAGCTCCCCCAAGACAGAAAATTGCAGCAAGGACAGAGGGTGCACTGAGATACACAGATGTTTTACAGGAATGCATCCACCAAGCTCTTTTGGTTTTTCCCGCTCCCTCTCTCTCGCCCTGTGTAGTCTCACATGGAACAGGACTCAATATTGCTGTTTTGTTTGGCACTGCTGGATGGCAGCAGCGGGAGTGCTCGGTGGGATGGGACACTCCGAAACCACCACAGCTGGCTGAACTGTGAAACTGGGCAGGCAGGAAAGTAAGTGTTTCCTAGCATGAACAGAGCAGGCACTCACGTTTTAAGATGAGATGAGCACTGATATTGCGAAGAATTTTTTTATTACGGGATTGCCACAGGTTTTGCAAATGACTAGGAACCTTGACAACTGGCTATCTTGCATCTAATATGTTTTAAATTAAAAATCCAATGTGAAAATGTGCCCTGACATCAACGACCAGTGTGTGCGTGGCAGTTTATCTTACCATTTGTAATGCAATAAAAGAGGATCAGATAAACACAGGCATAACCTCTGCCACAACAGATAATGTAAAACATCCCTTGTATCATTTGTCTTTCTGTCGCGACGCAGGGAAGACACAGTCACTCAATATGAGTGATCAGCAGACTTCCTTTATTGTGCCTTACAGTCACCTTTTATGCCTTGTGTTATAATTAGCTCATACATATTACAAAAGTTAAGCTCTTTATTGGTTAGTTGCCTAAATACCAAGCCCGCCCCTAGTTTCTCTTCTGTAGCTACCTGTTCCCACCTGCAACACTCTTTCCCCACCGCGATCTTCCTGTTACTGTGTAACAAGAACAGCCAAGGATAGTGTATTTTTGCTTTACTTCAGATAACCTGAGAGCCATGTGCATTTTCGTCCAGCCAGCTGGACTATGTCTATGTGAACTTTTTCAGCTAGCCAGTTATCCACATCTTTCCTTTAGGCAGTATACAAAAGACATCAAAATGAACAATTCATGCCTAAACAAAGAGAAGCTTGAAAGCAGTGCATGTCAAATGTTTACTCTAGGTCATTATTAGGGGGTTGAGTGGATTTGCTTATAAACACAGGTTACTTTGTGGGTGGGGGAATGCGAGAGATCATGTTTTCAGACTCAAGACATCTATTTTAAAGGCACAATGTTGCTTTTTCTAGCATGCACAGTAAGTTACAGATAATTTTTTTTTAATGGGATATGAAATGCCATATCATGAGCACCGGAAAACATAATGTGCTGTAGAAACAATGTTTTTTTCTCTCCAGTTTATGCAAATGCCATTTTTCATTACACAGTGAATCTGAACCTGTCTGGGATTGAAATGAGATCAGAAGAGCACCCTGTGACAGATGGATATGCAAACCTCTGATGTGCTGGAGAAAGCTCTACTTGAGACCACTGGGATGTATTCCTTTGGTAGCTTTCCCTTGAATCTAAGTTTGAAACATAGGATCTTCAAGAATGTTCCATATTTTTATGTTACCCATTTTGACTATTCTTACACATTGCCGAGTTTACACCCAGTCCAACCAGAAGCAGCAGAAGAAAAAGCACCTAAACAAACAGAAAGAGCCTTGGGGATTCAGTAATGGGTAGATTGTGCATGCTGTAATCATTCTTTTTGTTTATGTTCAGGTATATTTTTTACTTCCCTGGCAAAGAATGCATACTTTCCCCCTGGATTGCAAATAATCTGAATGTGGATAAAACCGTTGCAAAGTGTCCTTCAAAACACTAAGCCTGCTTTTGACATGAACATGAGATGAAAAAGCTCAACATGAGAATTAAAAAACTTTGGTTAAATGCAGAGCAGCCAGAGCATAGCAAACACCCTGCTGTGGATTTTCTTTATCCTGGCCTTTTCCTGACTTCTCAGCCCTTCCTTTAAAGTGAGTCACCACCATCTATAAGCATGAAGATGCGGTATCTTGTCTAATTAACCAAACAGAGTCAACACACACCAGCATAACCCCTCCAGACAGAAAACCTACCTCCTGGCAGCCTCTGCCACCCATTTCTGGGGTCATGGCGTGCTGTCCTTCCCACGCTGCAGTGCTTCCCAGGTCTTCCCAGAAGGCTTTTCTATTCTCCTTGTGGCTTGTGTGACTTTTTGCATGAATACCAGTGAGGCACGTTGCGCAGTCACGTTGCTGTAAGTATACAAGCAGAGTGAAATGAGGTGATTAACATGGTTGCTTGGCAAATATTCATTACTTCTTGACAGGTATTCTCACTTAGTGATCTTAGAGTGAATACAAGCACCCCAGTTAAAGGCACAGGAGGCTGAATGCAGAAGTAGCATGAGCCAGCTTAACAGCCTTGAGTTCTGCAGTAAATGCAGATTGGGAGTATCTTCAGATTGCATGGGCAAACTTTTAACTACATCTGATGAGTACATTTGGCAGTGGCACACAACTTGCACTAGGCAGAAAATTGTTGAATTTATTCATTAGGTCTATAAACCAACATTACAACCCTGCTTGCCCTGCTCATGCCAAAGGCAAGAGAAGGATTAGGCACCATGCAGGGAAGAGTCACCTCTATGTCAAGGTACTTGTGGAAAAATTCCCTCTTCTCAGCTTCCCAGTGCAAACAGCAGCGCCCAAGCCACGTTAGCCATCATGGGAGCCCAGTGGATGGGCTGCTTTGCACAGCTAGTGCCCAGGCACAGTACAGTGGGCCTTCATCCTGAGGGCACCCCCAGCCTCCCCAGATGGCTGCAAGGGAGCCCTTTGTGCCCCCTTTGTAACTGCTGTTGTCAGGGAGAAGTCCCAGGCTAAGGAAGGCTGGAGGTGTTATCAGCCATATGTGAGGCAAGAGCAAAGTTAATGAGGCAGCCCAACTGGAAAATAAAGATAAATGTGCAATGCATTGCACATGGGGTTTGGTTTATAAAGGACCCTAGCAGCAGCCATGGAAAAAGTACAAATTTTGAGTTTATGCCTAGCACTGGATTTATTGTCCCAAGGGCTTCTAAGGAAACCAATTCATACAGTTTAAAGGGTTAGAAAAGATCTTGTTGTGGCAAAACTGATCACATGTTTAAAAAACCATGATGTATTTGTAGATCTGTTTCCATTGCTTTTGTGATTTACGTAGGTATTTGGCCTACAACAAGTTTCTTCCTGAGTTCATTCTCCAGTAAAGCCATTATCCTGTAGCTGTAATATCCAATCTACTGAATACTACAGTCATGTCACAAATTCATCTCTACTCTTTCATAAAAGGATTCAGTAAAAGGGGAAGATGGGATGAAACCAGCAGAGGATGGTGACACATGAAACCTCTTGATCTTTTCTGCTAAGCCCTTTCTTATCTTTTTATTTCCATGGATGTTGATAACACCTCCAGCCTTTCTAAATCTGGGACTTCTTGACTCTTCTCCTTGGCTCCCACAGTAAGGCTGTCCTGTTTCTCTTTTTTGCTGTTTCCTGTCTTTTGCTGAAGTTCGCCTCTCGCTGTCCCTCAAGAGCCTACACCTTGGACTGTTTGGTCCTATGCTTGAAGTTATTCCTCTGTTACCAGAAAACATGCTTGTCTATGGATCAGATTATAGCTATATGACTGGTAAAACTTGGAGAAAAGGCCTAAACTCATCAGCTGGAAGCCCCATTTCTTCCTGGTCCGTTCTCACTTATAGTCACTCTGCACCCTCCCTCCTGTGGAAATCTCACTGAGTGAGGTCTTACTCATTGCTTCCAAATATGATATTCACCTTCCACAAAATAAATCTATTATTGCAGCTGACATACATATAAAAGAGTCATGCTTTGGCTCAGCCACAGGTCTCTGAAGCAGCCTGGCAGAGGTCGGTGGGAGCGCCGGAGTCCAGGCAAAGGCATAGACAGCCCAGGACACAGCTCCGGCAGAGTTGTGCCAGAGTGGGGATTTATGGCATGCCAAATAAAGACTTCAGGATTTGGTGTCTCATCCAGTTCTCATTAACATGCACTAGGAGTCCTGTCACTAGCTCAGAGAGAAACTGGGCCAAGTCTTGCACCCTTTTAAAGTTATTTAAGTCTTGTCACCATCAACATCCATTTGCCATACTTCTAAATGTCAGGATTTAAAGTTGTTTTCCTCAGATGTTATTCAGTAGCTTTCCATGATATATTCCATTTCATACCCAATTAAATTGTGCTGTTCTATGAGGATGTATATTCTATAGAAACCATTGTCATATTCCCTTCTAATGGAATCAAGCACAAAATGCAACAAGCTTTTAAAATTCTATCTTCTGAAAATGAGCTAGTAATATGAAATTCCTCCCACATACTCCAACTATAATGTTTCTCTAAAATCTATTTATCTTAGTCACGACCTTATGAGCATGAACAGAATGTGGCAAGCATTTCTTAGAGTAAGAATGTATCTAAACTTTGAAAGAAGTTGTTATAGCTGAAAAGGTGTAATTTCCACACACCATTCAGGTTATATACTGTGATACCAAACAGATACTGGGGAAGATGTTACTTTGTGTTTTACGGTTTATTGGAAATTACTTCTCTCTGTTAATTTTGATGGAGTACAGCAAGTTACTGAGTGCTCTCAGCCCGTGCAGACATCAGTGGAAGTTGAACATCATCAGTCCTTGCTAGCAGACATTCAGTAACTCACAGGACTAAGCCCTTTAAGAAATAAATAATTTCCAAGTGACAAAACTGCTCACTTAGGGTAATTTTCTGCTGATATCGAAGCCAAGGGAAGTCTTTCATTATCTTCAAGGATAACAGGACAGTGCCTTCAGAAAATGGTAATAAATTAGTAAGGGGCACAGAAAAGGAGTTTTCTTAAGTGAGTTTTGTCATTTCCTGAAAAAAATGTAGTAACAATGAATAGGAAAGATTAAGTAGTATCCAAAACAAACCTATCTGGCTGATTCTACTAGAATTTATTGGCTTTTTCTGGAACATTTTTTATTTTTCTTGAGGGAAGAGCACTAAACAATAAACAGGCTTAGATGACAATATCATTAAGAATTAGTTTACATCCAAAACAAAAGCTGAACTGCCCAAAGAAAAGGAAAAGACTGTCCACTGAAACATTGGACCATCTCTGTGTATGTTTTGGGATAGATCCAAGAACAATATGTTCTGGAAAAAAGATGATGTGCCAGAGAAGTTCACCCCTGGTCAGGCATTCCCTAAACTCTAGAAATGTGTAATCTGAGACACCAAAAATGTCACAGGCATCTTCAGTATTTATGGATGCCATTTAGCAAGCATGAGGTCAGGGGCAATGAACTTGCTACATCATGTTGTTCCATGTTACTGCATATGATAAAAACAAACACACATTTTCCATACTAAATGGCAGTATTTATTACACTGTATACCAATGCTGAACCAGGGAATGGTGCCTACTTTGCACAATTCTAGTACTAGTCTGGGAGGTGAGTCAAGTTACTGTGCTTGAAACTGAGAAATCTATTTTAAAAAGCATTTATTTTTAATTTATAATTACCACTTTGAGGAGTGTTCCACAATTGAGTGGCCATATAGAAAGCAATGTAATTCATGCTTGGTTTGGGGGAGCCATATACTGCAAGCACATTAAAATCTTTTCCATTGACTTATGAGTCAGAGAAAGAAATGCAAGTCACATGCCTCTCACTTACCCAAAGTCTACAGCAGCATGACTCTGCTGAGTTCACTCCAAGACATCTGTCCTGAGAAAAGGTGTTCGTTATAGATGAGCTGTGAAAGAGTATCTTGAGAGAGTTTAGAAAGACTCCCCCTAGGACTACAGATGTCCTGCCAGACTGAACAACTTGTACTCTGAGCTTTATTTTTGCAGGATAAAACCCTAGAAGTTTATTTCAAAACCAATCAAACAAGAACAATCCCTCCCCAACAACATCCCAAAGTTTAGGTTCCCTTCAGCTATCCATCACACTGTTGTAGTCATCATTCTCATGTCAATGTCTTTCTCAGCCAAAACCCCACTTTTGTAAGCAAATAAATTTTGGTCCCAAGTCGTAAGTCACAGCTCAAGAAGTTCAGTCTATATTTCATCCAATAAAATCTTTACCTTTTCCCCAGGTATGGTTGGTATGGTTTTCATTTAGGTTTGTTGTTGTTGTTTTTTTTTTTTAAATCCCATTTCAGGATATTGTGTCTGAACTTTCACAGATTTTGTGGATAGGCTAGACCTCATGTTAGGAAAACCTGTCAAGGCAGAGATCAGAAAGGCCAGAGGAGGAAGAAATGTAATTAAGTTTAAAATGGAAATTCTGCTGGTATTTTGTTTATGAAGTAGCTGCTGGCAGTATGTGACATCTTTTCCTCTCTTTAAGCCCACAACTCCACCAGCCAGCAGCCCATAGGGAGGGTGTAGGACATATAGGAGTGCATCCTTCCCTGAGATTACCTTCGTCATACCTCAGTCTTCTTGTTCCAGTCCTTCATTATCTTTCCCAGTAGCCAGCTTTTCCTAGTGTCTCACCTGAATTTAAATTGGTCCAGCTTAAACCTAGGACTTACTTTGGTCACCATGAATATGGAAAACAAATCAATCCCTTCTGCAATTTTGTGTTGCCATGTTTTTGAGGATTGATTCCTCCCCCTGTCCTCTGCAATGTAGACAAAAATAACCCCGAATGCTGTGTTCACTCCTGTTTAGACTCCTGGTCACTTTTAGTGGTCTCCTCTGGACTTTCTGCTGGTGATCCACAGGTTTTTCAAAAGACATCACTCAACACGGGACTCAGCCCTGCAGCTGTGCAGGTTGTTTGGGCTCACTGGGGTAGAGCAGGGTAGAGGGATTTCTCATGTGTCTTAATTTTCTGTTCATACTACTCTAACTTTTGCTGGTTTTGCAAGTGTTTCCTTTTCCTCAGCTCACAAATCACAATGGTCCTCCTATGGTTTCATGAAGAACCTGTATTTTGTCAGCTGGTCTCTATCCTATGTTTATCTGATGAAGCCTTCCAAAGAATAGTACCTTGCATTTTACATTGACATTCTACTTCTTCAAAACATCTTTCCCAGATGTCAGGATAATTTTTAATTTTAGTGTTTTCTTCCAAATTATCTATGGTCAGGCCCAAAAAAGTGTCTTTTGAAAAATTAATAAGTGTACTTTATATTTACCCATATACCTTGATATTGAAAATACTGAAGAGTACTGCTCCAAGGACTGTCTCCTGCAGAACCTCATGACTTACAAAGTTTAGTGGTACATTGCGGCTGCTTCTTGTCACACAGATAATACTGCCCTCATCTTAGAGGCTGCCCCATAAAGGCCAGTCTTAGTCAGTTGTAAGGAAGCAATATATTAATAACTGCCTTAAACCTTTCTTAGTACACAAATTCAAGCAGAGCTGGTGTAAAGCTGTTCTACTGAAATTGGAGAGGAACCGAGCTGAGCTGTTGCTGCACAGTGAGCCGCAGTTTTCCTAACTTGGTAACCACAATGTGGTACAGGCTGTCATGGCTTTAGATCTTGTGAAGGTGACATCTGGCTAGCACTTTCCTGAAAGAAACTTCTGTGGTAACATGAGGCAACTGCTCATGTGCAGAGCAGGGGTTGCCTAAACCCCTCACAACCACTTATGATGACCCCTTGCAACCACCACTCACAAGCTGAATTTGCAGAGGCACAGACCACACACACCCTCGCTTTGTACATAAATAAGAAAGTGTCCTTGAGAAGACAAAACGCAAACTGGCAAAAGCTCAGGTGGGACCCCCACCACCAAGACACCTTGGGTGAAGAGGACCAACAGGAAGCCACTGGTTCCACAGGTGGTGATATCTCGTTTCTCTCTCCCTTTCTCTCTCCACAACTCCCTCTTCTCCTCTCCTTTCTCCTTATTGAATAGTGACCAGATCTAAGTAGCAACATGTGGCATGGGACTTGCTTATCCAGTTGAAGTAATCACCATTGAGTTATGGTATCTAACCACAGGTCTTGTATTTTGCATTAATAAATCATAAAACTGCTTGGTTGGTGCCATTGCATCTTAATTCAGTCCAAGGGAATCACAAACTTGGTTGCTGGTCCCAAGGGGAGGGAGGTTGTCCTAAACAAGTCTTTTTGGGTCATGATATCAGGTTGGGAAAAAGTTATATGAACTGGCACAAAAATCTCTCTAAAATAAAAATACTGAAACACTCCTGTTTCTCTGCCTGAAAACTGTTTATCAAGTGGTGTTAGACTGACTGGTATTGTTTATTCTTGGCAAATCTGTACTTGCTTCTACTCACCTTATTTGCACCTAGATGTTTAAAAACAGTCTGTGCTAATTATTTCAACACTTTTCAGGAACTATGAATAATCTGGGAGCTCCATAAATATGAACTAGTCTTCATTTTACTCCACTTCATAGAGGTAAGCACTTTGTTCTTTCCCACTCTTTGACACGTCAGTTTTCCAGAGCAGGCTGTTGATACTACCAGTAGTGCTGAGACTACATTCAATAGTCCTTGTATTACCCGGGAATGAGGGTTACTGAGTGCAGGAAGTGTGAAAACATCTGATTTACCTGCAAAAAATATCTGATTTACGTGTAAACTCCTTGAGCATTGCCTCATGGCAGTTCTTCATAGGGTGAAACCTGGTAGAGTTGCATTGGCTGAGGAAAACAGCATCCTGCAAAAGTCAGCATTGGTTTGCTGCAGTGATTGACAAATTGTCCTGTACAGGAACCCTCTAACACTAGCACTGTCTGTAGCTTGATTATGATCAATAGATATTGTGATAGGCCTGTGAAAAGTGCTGTTTGATTACTTTTACATGAAGGCAGTACAAAAATATCTCTTAATTCAAAGTATCAAAATATGAGCTGAGAAGCTGGCAGACAAATTATTAGAATATTAGTCTTTGCACGATAAACTTTTGAACTATCATTGAACTTGTATGTTAAAAATAGGCAGTTTTTCCAAGAAGAAAATTCACTAGACAACCTACAATTTTTCTTTCACATATTTAAGGAAGGTGTTCGATCTGGTAAGGAAATAATAGTAATTTATGTCTTTGATAATTGAGAAGTATTATAGTTCTATTCACAGAAAGAAACAGCCGTCACCTGCTCTCTGAGTCACAGTCCTATTAAAGAGGTAGATACCACCTTAACTGGATGAAACCTCAATATTTTGGCTTACAAGACCAAGGAAGTTTCCATCTCCCTGTGAAATGAAAACATCACTACCAGCTTCTTGCTATCTTGCTCCTGCCTTAAGACTTGGCACAAGATTCTTAAACCTTCCTTCTTCTTCATGCCCTTTTCCTTACAATGAGACAGCCATTTCCCCTCATGCATGAAGAAACAGGCTGTAGGGACAGCTGTCCTAATAGTTACAAACTCACCTTCTTCAGATTGGGCAAATTTGCAGTTCTCTGCCTGGCATCCTGCTTAAACAAACTGGTATAAACTGAAGGTTTATATACAATTTATGATACAAGTGAATTATTACTACTGATTCTGCTGTGAAGGAAAATGGAACCGATTAAAAAGCATCATCTGCCATCAGTGCACAAGGCATAAGCCATAAGAGCTCCTGACCAGGTTTGTTTCACATTACCTAAAGTACAACTAAAGGAAATAAGATAAACAGGAGGACATATGTGAAGGACTGATTTGCAGACAAGCCACCTCATTCAGCCATTCAGGGCATGGAAGTCATGCCTTTTTGACTCTCATGGAGCAAGTCCAGTCCCTTGAGGTTCTGTAAGCCATGCAGTCTGCAGTTGGGCAGTAGTGTTCAAGTGATGGTGTCACAGGTAGGGATGTGAGCATGAAGCAACTGTTCATTGCATGAAAAACAGTGCAGATTCAGGAAAAACAGACTGCCCGGAGTTCTGCTTTCCCCACTTCCCCTGGGGTAAGATCACCTGCATAATTCAGTGAGGTTAGATGGGATTGGGGGAATCTAAAGGAAAGTGATGGCTAACCACAGCCCTCCAGACTTTTATTGGCCTTTTCTGGGGAAGGAGTTGATGAATGATCCCACCATCCCCCAGGCTGACCACAGCAAGACCTTCCCCTCTCCACTGAAGCACTGTGACCAGGCTCTGCTCCTGCATCTTACCTACTCTGCTCCCTCTGATCTGTTGCTTTCTCACACTTTTAACACGAGCCTCCTACCTTGGACGCTCAGACTTCCACGCGTCTCTCTCCTCTCTCATCAGGATCATACTCTTTTCCATCCTAATCCTTATTTCTAGTCCAGTTTTTCTGCAAGACCCTTTCTGTCCAGACCCTTTCAAAATAGAAATCTTCCCCTAACTCAAACAGGCTTTGAATCAGTTCTAAGTCAACTATTTTTATGTGCTGAGGACTGCCCTACTTAAAGCAGTCCTCTGCAACAGCCGTTGCACACACTTCTTTCTTCTGTATTTGTAAATGAAAATTTCTGCTGTCATTTTTTTTCTTCTTTTCTATTAAGTTATAGAAGGGGACTCTCCACAGATTTCTGTGAAGTCAGAGGTAAGGGACGATACTGATCTGACCAAACACAGACACATAAAGATGGATTAGCCACCCTAAGGACCCTCAGCAGGGAAAGGAGAAAAATCAGCACTGCCAGCGTGGGAGTGCATGTATCCTAAAGCAGATGTGGAGCTGATGAACTGACAACTTCTGAGACAAAACCCATCTCTGATGAGGGTGCTCCCAAGATGACGATCTTCCAGACAGAGATCCTTATGCTGGTCTCCCAAGAGGGTCTCTCTGAGTACTATCCGTCTTTTCCAGGGCATTTTTACTTTATTTTCCAGGATATTATTGTAACGATGTAATACAGAATGGGTTCACAGCTCTGCCACTCCCCAGGGGCTTCTTGAAAGGGCTCACATTAAGGAGCAAAGTGGGCATGAAGGCCCACATCTACCTAAGCAAACGCTCTGACGCACCAAAACTGGGTGGCTGCCTGCAAGCTAACGGTGAAGAATGTTGTCCCTAAATAGTGCTTGGGGGCTGGGCCCTGTCATTTGCCCCAGGTTGCAGCACTGTGAGGACTTCACTGTGCATCTGATCCTGTCCCAGCACCTGAAAACACTCCAGGACACAGCTTGTTTTACCTCACCACCTGCAGTAATATTTTCCTCTTTCCTGAAACTTCATGCCCAGTTTACTGTCAACTGCTCCACCCTTGGTACCCCCCAAAAGTGGCAGCTTTAATAGTTTAATGTCCTCTTTGCTGCTGGTCAGGAGACAAATCGTAAGCTGTACTGAATAGTCCCTAAAAAAATAATTTGCCTGCTGTTAGCTCCATGGTTGGGAGCCATACACGCTGACAGTACCTTCTCCATTGCTTTTCTTGCCATTTGTTTTCCTCCTGACAGTCTCATGGCAAGGTTAAATGTTAAAATCACTTGTGCAAACTGAAGCTTTCCTGCTACAGGTATAAACTGTTACGGATAGCTTCTTCCTTCTTTGTTCAGTCATGAGTTTAAACTTGTACATACCTTTCCTGTCTTACAAAGTTTGTCCCAAATGTTCCTGTAGGATTGTTTTTCATTGGAAAATGTGAAGCTGTTGGAACCGGAGCCCTCGCATGTGCCATCCAAAAGATGACACAAGGGAAGTCAAACCCAAGGAGAAAACTCTCACCTCTTCAAAATGAAACAAATTTCATCTTATCAAAATCAGATTATATAGAATGAAGTTGAAATAAAATATTCTTTCCATTTTTCTTATATTTGACTTTTGAAGCCAAGTCAAACAAAAATATTTTTTAAATCCCAGCTCTGTTATGGTGTTCCAGCCTCTTGGGCAGTGGAGAATGAAGGTCTGGCTACTCCTTGCATGGCAGCTGATCACAGAATCATAGAACCATTTAGGTTGGAAAAGACCTTTAACGTCATCAAGTCCAACCATTCATCCAGGACTGCCAACTCCATCACTAAAACACAGTGCTCAGCACCACATCTATGCATGTTTTAAACACCTCTGGGGATGGTGATTCCACCACCTCCCTGAGTAGCCTGTTCCAATGCTTGACCACCCTTTCCATGAAGAATTGTTCCCTAATATACAATCTAAACCTCCCCCGGTGCAGCTTGAGGCTGTTTCCTCTTGTCTTACTGCTTGTTATCTCAGAGAAGACACTGACTCCCACCTCCCTACAGCCCCCTTTCAGGTAGTTCTAGAGAGCAACAAGGTCCCCCCTGAGTCTCCTTTTCCCCAGACTAAACAACCCCAGTTCCTTCAGCTGCTCCTTGTAGAAATTGTTCTCCAGACCCTTCACCAGCTTCACTGCCCTCCTCTGGACATGCTCCAGCATCTCTATGTCCTGTTTGAAGTGAGGGGCCCAAAACTGAACACAGTATTCCAGGTGCGGCCTCACCGGTGCTGAGTACAGACAACCACTTCCCCAGCCCTGCTGGCCACACAGTTTCCGATACAAGCCAAGATGCTGTTGGCCTTCTTGGCCACCTGGGCACGCTGCTGGCTCATATTCAGGTGGTCACCCAGCACCCCCAGGTCCTTTCCCACCAGGCAGCTTCCCAGCTGCTCTACCCCAGCCTGTAGCGTTGTGTGGGGCTGCTGTGACCCAAGATGTGCAGAGACACTCAAGAACAGCAGGCTGGCAATATCCTGGGCACAAGTGTGACAATTTTTTTGGCCATCTTATCTGCAAAAGGATTGCAGTGATGTAAGTCTGTTAGGTTTGATTTTCCAAAACAAAAAATGCTACCATGAGAGAGTTGCTCACATATAGTATCTGTCTAATGAAACACCCCTCACCAAAGCCATCCTCTCCTACTCCCCTCATTTTGTATGAGAATCTTTTTCTCCTTTCTCCCCCTTCCACTCTTTGCCCTGAGGAAATCAGGATTAAGACATTTCATTTCTACCTTATTTGAAGTATCCCAAAACCTCGGACCCAAAAGACTTTTCTCTTTAGCATTATTGGGTACTTTAATTGCAATATGTACTTTACATGCAAATTTTAGTGATTAGGTTAAAATTAATTTCTCCCAGAAGGTGAGTAACAGTGTCCCCTGAAACAAAAACGATTTATTTGAAGCAGATTGATAGCACATGTGAAAGCATTGCTGAGTACCTAACTTACTGTGTACGCTAGCAAACTTAAGTACAGAAGTCTCAAGACAAAGGTAGAGTGGAGAGAGTGATAAGAGTGGGTAAACCCAGCATGTAAGAATGTGACAGCAACTTTTTTTTTTTTAATCAGGGTGTATGGAAAACAAACTAAAATCCTAAAAAATGTAGAACTCAAACCATTTGGTTCTCACTTAAACTGCATAGTAACCAGCAGTGTCAGGTCATAGCAGAGGCTGTTTGTGGTGGGTTCATTTCATAACAAAAAGTTGGTGAATCTCTAGCTCTTAGGATCTAGCAAAGAAGAGACATGAAAATGAAGAGGATGTTAAAAAAAAATGCCTTTTTTTTCCCCTCAGAAGACAGTTTTAGCTCACTTTTGTGAATCCATAAGATGAGGCAAAAAATACAGGAGTTTCTGTGGTGCTGTAGATGAGATCAGTGCATGCTGAGAGTCACAGAATGACAAAACAGTAACAATTCACTTGGCTTCCTTACATACCACCAAATGAAAACGGGTGAATCAGGCACTGAGCCAGGAGGTTCTTTCCTATTCAGAGTTCTGCTCACAAATGGCTTCATGGTGTTTGACTATTTCTTTAGGTCAGAAGTTTCATTTGATGGGAAGGTGGCTAGGACCAAAGTTTTTAAACACAGGGACTGACAGTTGTGTGTTTAATTTCAAGTAATATTAAATCTGTGGCATCCAAGAAACAAAGTGCTTCTGAACATTAGATTGTTTATTCAGAAGTTCAAGTATGGATTTATACAATGAATTTATACTCACTGGTGTGGAAGTTCATACCTCTGTCTTCCTATCTGCAAAACAGGGAGAACATATGAAATAACCACTGCTGTGCAGCACAACTGTAGAAGCAAATACCCCATTTAATCCTTCCACGAGGCTACAAACAAGCTATAGAGTATTGTTGCCTGGAACAACTGGACTTGCTGGCAGGGGAGTCTTTCTCATTCCTGCATTCATTAACCAGCCTGAAGACTCTGATGGTGCTCACCAGAAAAATCCTGCCCTCCTGCACTCTTCCGTTTGGACAAGTCCCCTTCCTTACATGGTGCGATGAATCAAGATGGGCACATATATGAAACCCACACGAACACATCCTATTTCAAATGCTTCACTGAAGATTGTGGAGGACATAGTACTACAATCCTCAAGATGTAGCAAAATTCTCCAAAATCTAAAGAAGAAAAAGATCTCACTCGGACTGATTCACCCTGTAGTTGAGAAATTGGGTTACAGCACGCATTTCTGAAAAACCTCCCTCTCCTTCCATACAATTTGCTATTACAGACATATGCAGGCATATATTTAGCTTAGCTTTTGTACAATTAGCCTGTTCAATGACGTATTTCCACCATGTTAATGCAACATGTGCAAAGGGCAGTCATTCTCCCCTGTTTTAGGCAGATTGACAGGAAGGAAGGCATGGCATTCTTCAGAAGTCAATCTGTAGAAAGTGAAGTACGTTGAATGAAAGATAGATTTGGAATGTTCCAACAAAAAATATTTTCATCAGGATCCAGGAGAGACCCCACATTCTGCTGATTTACATGATCTCTAGCTGTTTGGCAGGTTCTCGTTCAAAGTCCTGCTCTGGTAAACTTTTTCTTATTTATAGGAGTGAAAGAGCTCCAGCATAAGAAACTGAGAGAACAGTATTTGTGACACAGCTTCAGAGATCTGGGAAATTTTTTTTTAAAAAAATGTAGTTGTGAGCAGGTAAATAGCATGAATGACACTAGCAAAAAAAAAGGAGTAAAATATCTGCCCTGGATAAGCTTAGAGAGTAAAAGGAAAAGTTAAATGTCTAAATCTTGTGGCATGATGAACTCCGGCTTAAAGCGCTCAGGGGAGGGGCTGAGTCATTAGCATTATCCTTGGGGTCTCCTGAGTGATGGGCAAGGAATCAGAGGGCCCAAAATGATGTGACTTTGAAACAGAGGGAAAAAAGAAGGAGAGACAGGTCTGCTTGATTTCAGCATCTGTGAAACACTGTAATGCAGCATTTATAAAGGACAGAGAGGGGTGATTCAAGTAGTTTTTACCTTGCATTGGAGAAGGTTTTGAATGTTCTCATAAAGACTAGAACAGACCCTTACAGTAGAAAGCTAAAAGTGTCCCCAGCTTGTACAACAAGGAAAGCCACTAATAACTCTGCTATGACTTGGTCATGGCTGCCCGGGCTGGTTTCCATACCCTTTGTGTTTTTCATTGGGTACATGCAGGAAAGCCACTAGCCCAGAGGACAGGCTGGAGAGGAAATCCTTCAGAAAGCTCCCTGAGTGCACCAGCATCAGCATCCCTGCCTCACGCCTGACTCGTGGGTATGGGCATAACAGAGGTGCACCACATGGTGCACGTGTTCAATCAAAACAACTCACATTTTGAGTGTTAAATATTTAAAACAAGTAACACAGGAGCAAGTTGTACCTCATGAATTATTCACAGTAATTTGGTGTTTTGGAAAGTGAATATTTGATAAACTGTGACTTGTTCGTGGCCAATTTGTAATCAGAAAGACATGAAAATCATCAACACATTATTCATTACAAATTCTCTGTTAATTTCTAGTATCAGGTTATTTGAGCTGTTGGCTCATGGTTAGAATGTCTCTCTGTGGTCCTCTCCAGTGCTGTTTCAGACAGCGCTGTGCACCTGGGGGAGCCCAGAACCCTGTCGCTCACCTGAGGTCCACAGCAGAGCTGTGCAGCCCCCCCCCGTGCAGCCATCCCTGTGCATCCACCCCTCTGCAGCCCGCCCTGTGGAGCCACCCTTTGCCCTTCCCAGATGTTGTGGGATGGCTGCACCTCTGCAATACTGCTCTCCCCAGGGCTGGCTGAGGGGTGGGAGCAGGGGAAGCAGGAGCACCTTGCAACCTGAGGAGTGAACATGAAAGTAACTCCCTTCCTTGTCCTCCCCTGCTCCTCCACAGAACGAAAGTAGCCCCAGCCCACCTCCAGACTGGGCGGTGAAAGGAGTGATTTGGTGGTTTGGGGCAGTTTGTGGGGTCAGGCTCCCCAGCAAGCTCGTGGCTGATCCATGGTAAAACAAGCCGTAACACTGGGACCCCAGCCCCACCAGCAGCAATGTAGAGGGTGTCAGGTCAGCAGGGTGATGAAGTGGTCTGTTATCATATGTCATTACTACCCGCAGAACCTGCTGGGTTTTTTAGAAGACCATTTCACTGGAAATGCACCTTTTTTTGCTTCATCCATTTTCAGTAGCCAAATTAAAAAAGAGAGAACTGTGGAATGAGAGAGATACTGGAAGAGATGGAATCTGATATTCAGGTTCCACCTTTCACCTCTAGGCCAAGATTTTGCAAGGATTTTTGATAGACCTGCACTGAAAAATGGGATTTAAAAAAAAATCCTTTCCAAAATAACAAAGTGGAAATTAACACAGTAATTTTCTGCAAAAATATCCAGTCAACATATTAACTCTGCCAAAGCAGGGCTCGAAATGATCCTTACAATACATAGAGGAAAACCAGACAAGTCTTGTCATACCAGTTGTAGTATCCTCATGTTTTGCTGCTTTCATGTTAGGAAATTACTTTATCTCCATTCACCTCTTTCTCTACGCTGCCAGTTTCTAAACTATGACAGAACATTGTGTTTTCCTCTGCAATTACTTGGACTTCCTAGTATGCTTTTGCAATGGATGGTAGCAAGCTTTTTGGAAACCCAAATACATTTAATTTACATTTATTTATCTGATCTTATCCCTGTACAAACTTGTCCTGTTGTAACTAAAGGTATAACCTTAAGTTGCATAAAGCTGCATTAGCTTATTTTAGCAGATAAAAAGTTACACCATTGATTATTCATGAATATATTTAGACACCAATTATTAGTTGAAACCTTGTTTATCTTGGTTCATCTTGCTTTGCACTGGTGAATTCACAGGTACAAGTTAAACTGATATAACACATTTGAAGACTTTCTTAACAAAATAACATACAGAAATTTTATCACTACAACTAAAAACAGATTCTGTGTGGTGCTGTATACAAGCTCTAAGGGACAGGTGGCTACATTTCTCTTTATGGAAGATGTAAAGAGTGCAGATCTTGCAGAAGGAGCTAGTAAGTATATAGCATTTTAAAATGCCAGCTGCTCAAGCCATGGGTCTTCTCAGTGTTTTGTTTCAGGAGATATTTCATCAATATTTCTCCTTTCTATTCTCATCAGAGCAAGCAGAGATGGAGGAGAGAACCTGGGAAGGTGACACTAATCAGGTTCTAGAAACCTGGTGGCTGGCAAAACTTTTCTGGAAATAGGAGATCGAACCCAGCCCTTTGTCTTTGGAATGCACCACTGCAGGACACTCATTTCTTTAAATGTCTTTTTGTTTCCACCAGGTAGTCTGTGCATCCTGGTGCCATGTATTAGCTGTTGTGTGATGAGCAGTGGTTTGTGTGAACTTCAATAGTTAAGGGTCCCAAGCAAATACACTACTTGAAAGTTGTTGTCCGTCAATACTGGAGTTGTGTAGGCTCGACACCCATAAAAGAGGCTGTACTTCTCCATATACACAGCTCTGTTTTGTGGGTCTGTGGGAGAGCAAAACTTCACTGCAGCAAAAAGAGATAACACCAAATTAATCACGGGAGCATCAGCATGGCTATAGAGAGAGTAAGCAGAGATTTTATTACAAGCCATCTAGTAAGTTTTCCTCCCTCATCTGCTGGTCCCCACCTAGAGGGATGCAACAGAGGGGCATTTAGGATACCTGACCGGCAGGCATGGAGGAGTCACCAGTGAACCATCTGGGGTTTTTCTCCCACCTCCTTAACTGACCACAGCATGACCACCCGCTATCTCGGCCCTTGTTGCCCACATTTCTCTGCAAGGAAATTGAAGAAAGGATGAAAATGACTGTCCTACAATTACATACCAGCATTACAAATAAAACAGCTTGATTCTGGCTCAAGCTGCAGCCCTGAGATATTATTTAATCCGCCACACCTGGAGGTATTGAAGGTGGGAGAGCAGCTCACTCCCCTCCTCTCTTGGGCTGTGTTCCCAGAAGGAGATCTGTGAATACAGCCCAAGAGGAGGGGGGAGGGCTGATCTCCCACCTTCAATACCTCCAGGTGTGGTGGATTAAATAATACCTCAGGGTTGCCTTCTGGAGGCTCTCATGCACTCCCAATGGCCAGCGCAACTCCAGTCCTAGAAGATGCTCTTGGGGATTGCCTCAGCCATAGGTTTCTTTTTAAGGAACTGGCATTATGTACAGAGATGCTCTCAGCATCAACTAAGAACACTTAGGTGGCCATGCGATACCTGCGACATAATGATAAGCTTGTAGCTGCCAACAAATTAATTAAAATTGCCTGATGAATACACCCATGTTAAGAAGTTTATGCTTCAGCCCGAAAGACCAATAGGAAAGAAAGGTACACACTCAGAAATAATGATGGAGTAGCTGTTCCTTTTCTGAATTAATGCTCTCTGTCAGAAGCTATACAGAGGCTGCTTTGCTGTTCTTTGGTAGCAGCATATGTGCCAAAAGAATGTGGTTAGTGATGAACAATGTTTGTCCTTGATACAGGATTTGAACAGGAATAGCTACAGAAAGGGGTGCGAGACAGGATGTATTCAGAGGATGACAGCTGTGAATTTTCAGGACTGAATGTTAGAAAATATACAGAAAAAAGGCAGCCATCATAGCAGGTATTCAGGTATTTATTTCCATAATAATATTTTCTAGAAAGATAGGGGGACATATTTAAGAGTTATCTCTGTCATTCCCAAGGCACTGTCTGTTTTCTGTTTCTGCCTCTTGGATCCTACAGGAAAAAGAATTCTTTGCTCAGCCCTCTGCAATCATTAAACAAACCATATGAGGACGGTACCAAAAACACACAGAAAGACCGTTCACCTTAATGGGATCAGAACAAGAACCATTCATGTAAATAAATGAAATAGCAGCTGTCCTCAAAATCAAAAACATATCTAGCAGGTCTGAAAATTGCAAATATTTCCAGATATTCAAACTTTAAATGTAAATCCTTATCTAGCATCTATACATGTTTGCGATCTGGTACGGGCACGCAGCTCACAATTGCAGCAGCTAATGCTGTTATGAATTCATCAGCTGTTTGCTGTCACCCCCTACTGAGCAGCACACCTTGCATAGCAGGGCTGGCAGAAGAAATGTGTGACTTAATGCACTTATTTCAGCAGATTAAGCAAACACTGGGGTACATGCCCTGATGCGGCCAAGGTAGGAGGATACACTTTCCTCCCCACTGTTACTCAGAACCTAATTTCCAGCAAGAAAGCCAAAAAAACTACTGTGGTAGTAACTTCCTAGGCCTCTGCGGCAATATTTTCCAGAGCTTGTCTTTCAGAGTCCTAATGCTGTAGATTAATTTCCTAGGTGCCTTTGTTAGAGGATAATGAACCATTATTTATGTCAAGATTATGTGATTCCAAAAGTCAAAGAGATCATCAGAAAACTGAAAAGGTTATATTTTATTTGCACAATTGGTACAATAAAATGGTAAAATTATCATTTATTTGCCATTTTGATGACAATATTTTTTGAATGTGGCACGGTGCAATGATGACTGTATATTTCATACAATCTGTCATGTAGCACAGAAAGACAGTCTATTCTGGGGTGGATTTGATCCGGCATTCTGCATAAGCATTTTAGACAGAAATATTACAATCTGTCTAATGTTATCTAATTATAACCACTTCTGACATATCTTTTTTTATTAGTAGTGTCATTGTGTGACATTTAAGCAAGGTAAAATACTGTGAGATTAAGCTGAGCAGGTATTATCTTATTGAACACCCTATGACATCTACGATGTGACATCAGGAGCAATTATGCAAGTAACTTATTTATTTATTTATTTACACAGACACTCCCTGAAGAGCCTATTGGATGCTTTGTTGGTTAGCTCATCTTCTCATTTGTAAGGCGGCTGAAATTTGACTCTATGTATGCATTTGTTTTAAAAAACATGGAATGGAAGAAAGGCAGGAGAGAGGCAATCTCCTCTTTGGGTTTTGACATACATGGATCAGAAAATCTGGTCAAAAAACCCCACAACAGCCAAAACCGTATGGCAACAGGCCAAGACTCCTCAATGGATGGATAGTGTGGAGAAAGGAAACAAACAAGTAAGGGTGTGAACGTTGGTCAGAGAGGCATTATTGACTGTGAAAGGACTGAATTTGTCTGAACTGTTGAGTGGGGACATGGAAAAACAACTGAGCAGCCTGTGAGAGTTTCATTTATATCAAAGTATCAAATCCCAGACTTCCTCTAGAATAGTACTTATTGTCAGCTGCAGGGTTGTACTTAGAAATGGATGAATATAAAGTTATTATAGACATAAATACTACCAGGGTTGTATCACTGTTGTGTCATTGATCTCCCAGATGTAGATCAAGAAGTAAATGCAACAACTAATGGTACAGCTTGCTTATTCTTGGACGTGATGGCTGACAAATGTCTTCCCAAATAACTACCAAACCTACCAGAGACAATACTATGTCAGATGTGGGTTTGGTAGAAACTTGGAAAAGCATAGAGCAATGGATCACAGAAGATAAACACAGATTGACTGATCAATTTAAGATCAATTTAAAGAAACAATATTTAAATAAAATGCAGATTTAAACAAAAATAGGTCTAGAACATTGTCTATTTAAGAAGGAAAATTTCAAAATAAACAACTTGAAGATAAAGTCTGAAGTGCTGAAGAAATTGAACGTGTGGAATGCGGGAATACTCTTAACTAAAAGATACATGAACTACTGGAACTGAGAAAAAAGAAGAAAAAAAATTCTGGAAAGACTTTAGAAATGGCTGGATAAGCTGCCATTTCAAAAAGCTATTAGGAGTAAGCAAAGAACACCCAAAATAGGAAAAAAATGCTAGGAAAAGCACCTCTTGGAGATGGAAATTCAAGTTTCACTACAGTTTACAAATAAAATTAGGAACAAGCTATGAAAATATAATTAGTCATATAAATAACAAGGAAAAAAGGGTGGGATAAGTAGTCTTGCTTTGCAGTTAAGGAAGGGAGAGACCAGGGAAGTATGGCTTCAAATTTAAGTAGTTTGCTGTAGTTTCAATAAAAAGAAGATGTTAGGCAGGGAGGAGGAACAGGGCAGCTAATGAAAATGAAGCTTTGGGAACAGAGCTCGCAGCAACTGGGATCAAAATAAAACTTAAATCACTTAATGTATTCAAGCTAAGGAGGGGAGGGTGGGTGGTCAATCACCACCCAGAGCTGTAAAAGACTTGGCAGTGAAATTGCAGGTCCAGGAGCAAGGACTTTTTTATAAATCTTTCCAGTTCAAGTAATGCTGCATGACTGCAGAACAGCATACATAAACTCTGCATTTGAGGGCAGAAGAAAAAGGACTTGAACAATTGAACAACAAGACTGTTAAGACTCCCTTCAGTATTATGAAAGGTTTTAGACAGAAGACCATGCAACAGAAACTTTGGAACGGTGAATCACAACAGGCCAACATATTATCCTGTTTTACTAAAATATCAGATTTTTCTAAAAGGCAGCTTGATTAAATCTGAACTATATCTCAGTAAAACATATTATTTAGCTATTATTTAATAATGCGCCACATGAGAAACTATTATTTAGAATGGTGAAAATAGGAGTGATGCAAAATTTAAAATATATATTAAACTAGCCAAAAGAGAGGTAAACCAACATGTCTCTATAAAGAGAAACTACAGGCACAGAGATTTACCAATGCAGACTCTTATCAATATATTTCATAGCAGATATTAATTCATTCTCTTACCATGGCACAGAAAGCAAGACTGTGGAATGAATGTTAATCAGAGTATCATAAAGAAAAAAATCTGAAAGAGAGACTGAGACTATCATAAAGAAAAAAATCTGAAAGAGGCACTGAGACTATAGAACAGAATTAAATTTAATGATCCAAATGCAAGATGAGGAGCTTTGAAATTATTTCTTCTAAAAACAGGGAGCTCATCAGCTGGAAATGGTAGGAGAAAGACTTAGACACCTTGACCTCTCTGAGGATGGCAATATGCTAATAGTACTGCATGGCCCCACGAGACAAGGACATATAAGGAGCAGCAACGCCACGAGACAAGGCCTTGAGAAGACAACATCCACACACAGTTCTGGCTGCTGTGTTTCAAGGAACATGAGTTAAATAGAAACAGATACGAGGAAAGACAACTGGCAGCACTAGGGGACAGGAGGCCCTTTGGGGCGCGGAGGCAAATACAAAGTGTCTAGTTTAGCAAATAAAGGTTGAAGTAGACTTGGGCTGCCACAAGTACTGGGGAAGGAGAGGTGCTATTTAAGCTAAACAACGCGTCAGAAGGAGAGCAAAGGACATCAAGTGGCCATAAATACCCACAGGCTCAAAATCAGGAGTTTTCTAGACAGCTGAAAAGTGCCCTTCTGCCACAAACTTCCAGCAGTACTGGGAACAAGAAATCTAACCAGCTCTAGGATGGATCAGGGTAAAGTCATGAAAGGGGTGGTATGAGCTATGTTTGTGACACCACATGACTAAATTGAGAGTGCTAGGCTGTGCCACATATTCTTCCATCTTCATCATGAAGGGAACAGACAAGGAGAGTGCAAAGCAAGGTCCTGCCAGATGCCCATGCTGTTAACCCCAGGGAACTGATACACTTGCAGTTGGCGGATGGCAATGTCTAACTTAAACAGTACATATGATAATACAATGAATCCCCATTTTCCAGTTAGAATTAATTTCTTGGTGGAGTTACAGAGCATATTACAAAGGCTAATTAAATGTCAGTAGGGTTTTTTTCCTGATTTATACCTACCCATAGTCCCTGATGATTCTTTGTGATCGTGTTTACAGATCCATGCATGCAAACCCACAAAAACATCATTTTCTGCACTTGAAAAATAATATTGCTTCAGCTCAATTACAGTTTGGTGTGGATGCAAACTTTGTAGTAATCGATAGTGGTCTCTTGATACTTTTTAAAGCCCAGGGCATCCTGACCCAGCCCTCACCACTAATGTATTCCCTTCCTGCCAGCCCGTGTGGCTCCCCCATAGAGCTGCAGCTCTGTTGATGTACAGACTGTCTGATGTACAGACCTGGCATGAGGCTGTGTGTTTCTTCCAGCCCAGGATGGTGAAGGTGATGGCTCAGGAGATGGGTAATGTCTCTTTCACAGTTGAAGCACAGCTGGCTTTGGGTGTGATGCCTGTGCACAGTGACAACAGATGCAATGGTCCCTGTACACTGATGAGAAGCATCAATTGTCCCACCTTCGGTTACACATCAGCAGAGGTGGAGGGTTAAGCAGACATGGAGATGGAACCACCAGCCACCAGGGGTGTCCCAGAACCCCACTGAAGCAAGTGTGCCAGAGCTGCACTTTCAGAGGTTGCCTTGCACCTGTTCTGCTGCTAGCAGAGGTATGTGCAGCTATATAAACAGTGCCTTTCCTCAATTCACTTAAATAATTAAACACTGTGATAAGTGCACACAGCATGCAGTGAGAATGACTGCACCCCACCTTTCCACACAGAGAAAACTTTCATTCCTTTCCTGACAGGGAATTCTCTTGTCATCTAGTTTGATGTAGTTAAATTGATGTATCTTGTTAGGTTTTACCCAGAGGCTGACGTTAAATTGAAATGTACTAAAGAGATAATGGTTAGCAATATTGTTTCCTCGATTCACACAATGGCTTTTGTAAAAATAAAATAAATATTAACTGATTCTGCAAACCTGCAACTTCCAATTGCTAGAGCATTTCTGTGCTTTAATTCTGCAAAGAAAAATTGTCATTTGCGTAATGCTTCTGAGTTGGGGGGAAAACACAGTTTCGATTTTCATATGTTGTAGCATTGTAGGGAAAGAGCTCATTTCTTGTGTTGTATCCTGTCCCAGAACCAATAAATATTTCAAGCATTTAATGCATTTATCAACTCTGCTGTATAAAAAGTACAGAAGAAACTATGCAACAGTGTCAAAAGCATCTCATGTATTAAGGGAGTCTCAGCAACCTCTTGGGTGTTTCTGCACCTTGAAATTTAACTTTACATCTTATCCATCAACCAAGCAAGAAGTGAAACAGTTCCTGGCTCTCCAAGGTAACCGTGTGCCAGTTTTGTTGGGAAGGAATGCAATTCTTTCAGCAGTTCTTTCAACATTTTCTTGCCCTGTGAAATTTCGCAGTCTACACTTACCAAGAAAATACAAGAAAATTAAGGATGCACTGTCTTATTTAATGTTCCGATTTCACCTTTAGTTAAATTGGTCCAGACTAATTGGTCCAGGCAGATTTAGTCCTTATAAATAATGGCTTGCACTTATAAAAGAAATTGCTCCAGTCATTTTCTTTTCAAGGTTAAGATTTTTAAGACAGAATAAGGATGCCGGACACCTCAGTATGAAATTCCATGGGACTGAGCTATCTAATTTATGAAACCCACTGAAAAATCCCATTCTGGATTTGTACACTGGAAATTCCTGTATTCCAGGGAAAAAAAGGCTTATTATTTTTCTCTGTATATATACAGGCAAGCATGTATAGATGGTCACGGGCATGCATACAAATGGACACACATGACACAGAATTTAGTACCACGTTAATTAAATCCACTAGTATCACTAAAAATGGGAGGCATCATCAATGATGGCACCATCAGATGAGGATCACAACATCATCTCAGAAGCACTGGATGTCCCTGGGGATGACTGTAATACAATTAGGATTACATTTATACTTAGAATGAAGGTCATTTGCTAAGACATCAATGACAGGAACTTTGGTCAGAAAACATGAGGTCGCATTGGCTGGGAAAAAAACACCGGAGAAGAAGAAGGGTCCTTTGGTATCAGAAAAACAGAGGTTGAATCTGAACCACTAGCAACATGCGTGCATTTGTGAAATGTGACAGAAAGGAAGATCAATGCCTTTAGCAGAGCAAATGAAGCCTAAGGGAGATCGTCACCCAGGTTTACAAACAGGCGGATGCGGAAACGCTATTTAAGCAAAGGGACAATGCTGGGGCAAGAATGTATGTATATAAGATTGACAGAAACAGATGTAAGATGGAAATAAGACAGAGTTTTCCTCAGAGGAGCAAGATGGTTAAACAAAATTCTCGTAAGAATAATGGGGGCAAGAAACCAAATATTTCAATATGGAGCTACTATACAGAAAGATCAACCACACTACAATTCAGCAAAATTATGCAACATTGACAACTGCTATTGAAGCGAGATCTGAGACTGCTATAATGAAGGTATTGCACATGAGGAAAGAAGCTGTAAAGATCTGCAATAAAATAATAAGGTAGTTTATTGTTTGAACCTGAGAAAGGTTACCTAGAGGTTTAATCTTGAGTTTTAATTTGAAAAAGATAGTTGGGATTTCTTATTATTAGATCCTCTTCTATTGAGCATCCTTTGTAATGCCTATTGGTGTTTTTTAGGGGCTGGTTGTTTTAGTAATATCAATGTTTTACTTCTCTAGCTTCCAGTCAGTTTGCTGTCCAGATTGAACAAGAGAGCTAGGGATTGGAAATCAACATCTAAGCTGTATTATTTTTCATTCTAATTTTTAAGATGAAACTGTAAGAAGCTTTTTGTATTGTATGTATCAGATATTAAAACCAGATCTCATTAACTGTAGTCCTTCATTTTTCCTAGCAGTGTATCTAATGACATTTCCTCTGTTAGGAACGGATGACGTGACTTTCTGTGTCCTAGCTGGCTCAGATCCCTTTTGTCCTTTTTTCTCTATTCTCTTTTCTTTCAGATCTAGCATAGCTTCCTTGTTAGTTGTAGCAATCCCTTGTCTCAGGGTATCTGATTCAACACAGGTTCAAAATCCTTAAACTTTTCCATAGCCACGTTTTTGGCCCTGACGTTCAAGGATTTGGAAGGGACTTCAGATTGGTGCAGGTGCTTCAAGCTACCCTTGCTGTCGTAGCAACGTATAAACTTCATAGAGGGACCAAGTGCAATGCAAAAGGTCTCCACAGAGTCCCCATGAGCAGGATTGAGAGGTATTAAAATGGAAATCTTCCACTGTCACAAGCAGAAGCAGAAGCCGAGTGCGCTGTCTGATTTGCATAGCCACCGATGTGCCCTCTCGTGCAGTCAGGGAGCTTGGCCAGCATTCATTACGGCATAATGATCCTGCAAAGTGCTGCCTGATTCTTCCTCACTGCTGTGTTTTCCTGTGCTTCTTTCTCTGAGAAATCACGTGGTTTGATTTATTTAATAGCAAGAATCAAGAATCCATATTTATTTTACCTAGGCTTAGCCCAGACTCTGCAATCGTTGCCAAACTTGTAAAGGAACACAGGGGAAGGCCTTTGGGTGCTGTGTCCTGTCAAGCTTGAACCCTACCTGTACAGCAACCTGCCACCACCCATCCCCAGTTTTCAGAAAGTAAAATCTCAGCAGGGGATACTAAGAGGCAAGAGAAAGAGAGAGAGGGGGCCCTAAATGAGAATATGGAAAACTTGACTTGCTTTAGAAGAAATGCAAGAGTAGTACAGGCTGCTGAATAATTTCTACAGAAACTGCTGTTGTTGGCTATTAATTTTAACCTGCCACATACTTCTGATTTTTATGCCCTGAGGCTCTGCAGCTATGAAGTGCCATTTTGCTGCAAATATTCGTCAGAGGTTGGTGAGAAGATCATACTACTAGTTAGCATTACTGGGTCATGTTACACAGTAAAACCCAGGTTACTGGGGACAAAAGTGAACTCACTGGAAGGTGACTTTTATTTGCCTGAGTAGAGACTAACCTTATAGATGGTAAAACTGGTGTTTAACATCTGATCTCAAAAGCTGTTCAGGTGTGCAACGGCTTTTTGCATGCGGTCACTGGGAACTTGAAACCACATACTTCAGATTATCAGGCCATGGTAGGCTTTCTGGCCCCCTGAAGAACGACTTGACTTTTTTCTCAGGCACAACAATGAACAGTGAGAGTCTTCTCCATATCTTCTCAACTCAGGAGCATATCTTCTCTTGCAGCACTTGCTGCTGCCTGAGACTGCTCCAATCATCTCTGCTCCCTGTTGGGAAATGTATGTGAATAAAGAGAAACTGGATGCTAAGGAGGGGTGGCTCTTGTTTCCCAGTCAAATGACTACATTCTTGCTATTTTTATGTGATTTATACATGGTGTTTAAGGTGCACATAGGTAGGATGACAGGGAGTTCCTTGTTAAAGGAAACTGGAATAAATAATAAAGACAACATTATGAAAATAACCTAGGGGAAGAAGGAGGCTCTAGGAGCAAATGCCGTGAACTGCTGCCTGCCAGTCTGTTTCAACTGTTCCTGCCTGTAGAAATCAAATCGCAGAAGGGCTGCAGCTCAAAAAAAAATCGATGTCTTCTGGGAGCCCAGCAGCCTGCCTGTTGGTGGGGGTCCTGCACCTGGTGGTGGCTCCCCACCCCTTGCAGCCTGGCAGCAGGCTGCAGCTTTCAGCACAGCTTCGTTATGGAAATCCTCATTACCCACAAGCTTGGTGCTTCCACCCTTCTTGCCTCCATGGCAGGGAGGCATTCTTGTGGGATGTGAGATCTTGTCTCTGCTCTCGACAGAAGGGCAGAGGGTGGGATTTGGGCTTCCCAGGAAGAGACCATCCCTGCTGGCATGAGGGCGGCAGGCTCTGGTGGCGAGGCAACTTGCTCTGCCGGACAGAGCCCAGCAGCCCCGGCACAGCCCACGAGCTGCTCTGACACTGTCAGGCTCCTTCATGCAAGGTCATCATAATCCCCAGGTAAACTTCGGTTTCCTTTCTATCAGGTTTAGCTGGGAAACAAAACAATTAATTAAAAAAGCAACATACAAGACCTAAACATTATTTATGCCCCTAATTACCTCATCCTAGTGGGTATTTTAGTCCCTGGCTGGTCAGAACATTAATTATCTTCATAAATACAGCAAAAGTTAAATAATATGCACCCATTGCTACACAAGCACTGCAATGATCATGCTTAAATGAATATATAAATTTTATTAATGGATGCTTTATGCAACTCCATATATTATAAATCAAACAAAAAACCTATTTCTATCTCCTAAGGTTGCAATGAAAAGGGTTTAACATTATTGAGGATAATTTTTATTAAGTTTAAAACTCCTTTTTTGCACTAATGAGACTGTGATGGGGATAATTTAATCTCGTTTGTCATGAGGCACCTCAGCTTGTTAAATAAGTTAATAAATGACTATGCATTAATCAAAGTGACAAAACTATGAAGAGCAAAGGATGGGAGACAATTCTGGTGATAGTATTAATTAGTATTTAATTAGAAACTTAGGGGCCATAAATAAAAAAATAATGGGAGAGATGTTTATGCAAATTGCTTTGAAAGTGTGTGGAGTTGTATTTGCTTTAGGAATAAACCCTTCCTTCCTTTCTCTCCTTAATTTCTTCCCACATTGTGCACAGCAGAGTTGCAGTGACATCGCATGGATAGAAATGATCTTATATTGGTTTTAACGTTTTTCATTTAGGGGACTCTGCACCTGAATTGTGCTTTTTACTCTCTGGCTTCAAAGGAAGATTGTTTTGGGGTTTGTTGGTTTGTTTTTTGGTTTGGGGTTTTTTGGTTTGGTTTTGGTTTGTTTTGTTTTTGTTTTTTTTTTTTGAGATTCCTGATTTCTAGACAAGCGGAAAGAAAGAAAAAGCCAAAGAGTGTAAAAGGAGAGGATTTCTATTTCTGCCATTTTACTTGAGATATGCGTCAACTTTCTTTAAGGAAGAATTGGTATCACAATGATGCTGCTGCAATTGTCTGTATACAGCAACGTCTTCTGTTCACGAGCAGGAGCCTTGTTCATTATCTCACATTACAGAACAGAAGTAATGTTTGTAATTATAGGCCGTTTGTTGTTTCTTCCCACAAGGTGCCCATTTCAAAATGGACAATTCCTGCTATCAAAGGAGATAATACATGACTCTGTTACATATTTCAGGCTGTTTTCCTGAGGAGCAGACTTTATTATTTGTTGCATTTACACAAGGAGGTTACCCACAGTAAAACTGCTTTTTCTGTTCACCAGTCTGTCTCTGTTATGGCTCATTTATGTGCAAACATGACTGAAGACAACATTATCCACAACTGACAAGTGCCAAACCTACAGTTCAATCAGCCCCTTCTTTAAAAGAATGCCAAGGGCCAGCTGTTTGAAGTAGTGGGACAATAAAGTGGATGGAGACAATCAGAGTCAAATTGATCCATTTCCCTGTGTATAAAAGGGATTCTGTCTAATAACATACAGCTCTTTTTGCTCTCCAAACACTTTAGACCTTAAACAGGGACCCGGCCTTCAAGTAAACGTGTGACTGACATGAAAATGCTGACGTTTTAAGGTGGTTTCTTTAGCCATTTCCTTCCAAGAAACAGTGTAGTTTCCTTCATTACATGTAGTTTAAATGCAAGACAAAATGCACCTGGTACATGGAAGTTTTTGGTTATTTTTAGTGGGATGTTTAGACTGAAAAGCCCAGTGATGACACAGAGTTCATTCTCCTTTTTCTTTTGTTTTAGATTTGTTTAACAAATCATTTGCATCTGTTAATAAAATTAAACCTGAGAAATTAATACAAGGCAGCTCCTTTCAGTGATGTTCCCAATTCCCATTGCCAATATAGCAAACTGAGTTCCTGAATACATTTCTTTATATTAAGTCTCCACAGAACACAGCAGTTAACATAAATATTCCTTCAAAATTACCAGCTGCTTCTGCACTGCAATGCATACCAGGTCTGGAATTTAATAAGATATTTTACTGAACTTCCAGTAGATAAAGAGCTGAGCAGTAGTCACTAATGGCTCAAGAGAAATTTTGTTACCTTCAAGCATTAAGATACCAAACTTTTACATATTTCTCTTCCTCCATTCCCTCATTAATAAGCTCCTGGAGTTGCATGTGAACATCTATCTTTTATTTTTTTGTGGATGGAGACAGATCTACATACTTCAGTAATCAAAAAGGGTTTTTTTCACCCCTGCCTCCTATTTCCCATCTACCACCTACTTAGCATAATGAATGACCCACAATACCAGATTTACTACCTTCAGTTTCCAGTATGAAACCAAAAGTAGGAAGCCAAGCCTGCTGTGTGGTCCGTGAACTGTATGTTGGCTAGTTCTGTGGTAATTTTAGTATTTTTTAATTTTTCTGTGAACCCTTTAAAGAGGATAACAGGTTCACTAGTAGCTTTTTTGTTTTTAGGTGCTGGTCTGCCTGGGTGTCTTGTAACCCTGGCTGTTGCCCTGCAGACAGCATGTCCACAGAGATCAGAGATCTGCAAGCACTCACGACAACTCTTATCTGCTTCAGTTCCCACCTTTCCTCGTGAAAGAATGTAGAAGCCAGAGTGATCTGGCAGACAAAAAAGAAATAGGGAAGAGGAAAAATGCTGAGGTCTTTTGAGGCCAGCCTAGGCACCCTTCCACACATTTCTAGCAAAACCCTGGTTTGTCCACAGTGTGGCCAAATACAGGTTAATATGGTGTGGGCAACATAAGTGAGATCAAATGAGGATTTGGGTGCACTTTACTGAGCCCCAATTGCCCCTGAGGGCGTTGGACTGCAACAGATAGGAGTAGGTGTGCTTCAGTGGTAGGGGTTCTCCGCAGACATGGCATTTTGGAAATGTCCCTCACTCTTTTGTGGCTTTTTGTGTAAGCTTGCATGCCCAGTGGGAATGCTTCCTCTAAAACATAAGGTGTTTCTGTGTTTCTCAGTGGACAAGGATTTAACCTCTGTTATATTCGTGCTCAGCTAAGGAAAGGACTTATATGAGGTGAGTAATCAATAGCAGGACATGGGGCTTGGTCCTGCAGCTCTGCAGGCAGCAAGAAAATTTGTCTCCTGGACTGCCTGGGTCTTTCCATCACACCAAACACCAGAACATGCAGTCCTCCTGGAGGAAGTACGTTGAATGTGGTCACTGCTGGTGGTGGGTAGTCATGAAGCCAATGTGACTCTATTTGGACACACAAAGGTTCCTGTGGGGGGTTATGCCAACAGGGAGCACAACTGTACTACTCCAATGTTAGAATAAACCCATTTCTTTCTATTGATGAAGGAAGGAAGCCTCAAGAACTCAGGCCGACCCTTACAAATAGCATGCAATCAATACTGTTTGTTGAAAAACTTAAATAATAATTAGGATAGAAAATACATCTACGCAGGTGAAAAGCTTAATTATTGCAAACACCATCTAAAGGATTTTTTTATGTCATATTAGCAGAGCCCAGTTGTACCATTTGTCTTGATAGAAGGCAGCTAAGTTTTCCCACAGAGCAGCATAAGCTTTGAGGATTACATAGAACACACCGCACAAACACAGTGCAACATTTAGAACTTTTATTAAATCACATATCCAATGACTTGCTCTGTACATTATCTTTATAGTGCTCTTAAAGAGGCTCCATGATTTAGGACCTATGCGTAAGTACCACACTTCTAGAGGGTCTGTGTTTCTGAGTAGTAGAACCTCAAACTGCTGTTATCTTGAGAAGAACAATGATTGCCCAGGCAGCATTTCATTGCATCATTAGTAGGACTTCTTAAATTAGCTGCAAGAATTAGGTGCTTAAAAAATTCAGCCCTATTTCATTTTTTGTAAAGCACTCATTATCAAACTGTGAGTCCACAGCCTATATCTTTCCAACAACACAGGAAAAAGAAGAAAACCAAAAACAGAGCCTTAAGCTATTTTTAGGATACTACTCAGGCGGTTTGCAGCAGGCATGATTGCCTTCAAAAGTAGAGAACTGGATGTGATGGCACAGCAAGTACCTCCCAACCTATATGCCTATGAATTTATGTTATCAGAACAGCTCTAATTATAATACTAAAAAAAAAATTATACAGACAAATAAATTATACCTTTCCTGAGCTTTATGTATTTGCACTGATAGCTAGTAAAAAAAAAAATCTTACTAACTCTCTAGTTTCAGAAAACATTTCAGTATACACTGGAGTTTGGCAAGGTTCCATGGTTTTAAAATTGTATTGGGGAGCAAACACCTCATGTACAAGGCACGTAATTGCCTATGAAAGTGCATGTTCTTCCTTTCCATTTGTTAGCATCTGCTTTGGTGTATTTAAGTTTGATTTTCATGGGCATGTGAGGATGAAAGCAAAATCTGGAATGCTCAGAAAAAAAAGCTAAAACAAGAACCAAGGTAGTCTCTCAAGTCCTGCACTTTTGTTCAGGCAAATGATGGAACCACATCTGGGTACAAAACCAGGTCAATCCTGCTTTTCTGCAGCCACTCTAAAGTTAAGTTAACCAGGGCTCATTAACTTCACCAGGCAGAAAGTCTGATGCAGTCAGCTCCAGACCTTCAGAAGGAAAGTGGAAACATCACTGAGTACATCCCTTGCACCATGGCTGTGACATGGGCTGTGTAGGTCAGAAGCTGACCTGAGGAGCATATCAGCACAGGCATCCCCTACGCTGTAATGCTGGGGAAGTTGAAATGTTGAAAATGGACCATTTGAGTTCCCTTTCATTAACACTTTTGCATTTTCCAGGTTTTAACTGGTGAACTCTCATAGCACTTCTTAGGAGCAGGCACAAGGCAAAGCCTGCACATGTAGCTCCATGGAAGGAGATGTAGACAGCAGGCATGAAGGTGGCAGGAATTCGTCATACATCTGGAGGCTCTGCGTGCCCAGTCACACACCTCCTTACTCCATTGTACATCCACATATGTGTATATACATCACAGCTTAGAAAAGTCAGCCTTTACCTCTATCTGTTGTGTATATACCCATGGTCTAAAGTGATGTAACACCAGTCACTACACTGAGCTACTGTGTGTGTTTACTGATTTTGTCTGGTCTGACTGTTCGAGTGAACAGTGTTTGAGGCTGGACAAGAGCACAGAAAGAAGCATCACAATCACAGAGTCCCAAACCTCAGCTTCCTTTGATAGTCTGCTGATATTAAATAACTTCCCATAGTCATGTTAGAAGGTATGCTCCGGGTTTTGTATATACGCTTTTCGTTATATCTTTTGGGGTTTGTTTTTACACAATCATTTTCTATACATGTTCTTGAATTTGCTCCCCAATCCCTGAGCATGCAGAGCAGCAGGAGGGGGAGTCTGCATCAACTCACCAATACAAATTTCAGGCTCCTGCTCCTTTCCCTATCACTGTATTCTGCAGCATGCAGCTTGGTGTCCTGCCAGGTAAGACAAAACAGAAACACTGCAAGTGGGTGATGATACCCTGGGTAAAAATACCTGCTTTGGAATAGAAGAACATCGGGGGGGGGGGGGGGGGGGGGGGGAACAGGGGAAAGCTGGGAGGAGAGGTGGGTTCCAGAAATTACCCAAATTGCCTTTTCTGGAGGCAGGGGAGCTATTCAGAAGGTCATTAGCAATGTGCAGAAAAACAAGTATATTTTGAGGACAAGAAATCGTGGCCTCCAGCGACTGACCAGAGGCCCAGGGAGCTGCAGGAAGGGAGCAAAGGTCTCCACGCAGGAGCCCAGTGATCTCCACCAATCACACGTGCATGGCAAGGTGGCTCTGGCACGTTGCAGGCAGCACCACAGGCCAAAGATGAGCTGGGAGCCCTGCCTAATGCCAGTCCTTCCCCCCTGCCTACCACCGTGGCAGGAGGGTTTGATACTGTATACACTTAAAATCACTGCAGTGATGTGTGGTCAACCACTTCTTTAGGGTATGTCCGTGGTAGAGTCCCCAGTAGCCAAACCTGTGCCTGCAATGTTGCAGTTGGAAGAGAGGTTTCCTGAAGTAGATTCCCACCTGAGGTGTTCTACATTTCTGAAGGGCTCATTAGTGAGAAATGGGAGAACAAACTATTAGCCCTTTGAAGACAAATAAAGCATTTCTAAACCACATCAAATAGAGATGGGCTTGAGCCACTGTTTGCACTTTCTAATTCTGTGTAAAATTCCAAGGTGTCTTGCTCTGGGCTCCTTTCTCCTAATAGATGGTCTGAGGACCAGGTGCTCCATTTTGAAGAACAATCTATTAAAGCAAAGCTAGGAACCCCTTCCTTTTCTATTTTGAACTGGATTTCTTAAGTTTCTTCATCTATAAAATGGGAATATTATTTTCTTCACAACCTATTAGGATTGATCAATGAAGACTGTGCATGCATTTAGCTATACAGTGCAAGGCCTTATTACATTAAATTTGAACATGTCCCATTTTTGGGCTGTGAAAAGTTCCTCTTTTTTTCCACCAGAGTTACCCAAAGACTCTGGACAAACAGAGCTCATCCTATAGTAAATGGAGACCTCTTTAGTTCAGCAGCGTTACGGCAGACCTCAGCTATGGTCTAATATCTGCCTCTGTATGAAAAACTTACATGTAATAAAGTTGAGGTCAGCAGGAATCCAAAGAAATAATTGCAAAATCCAGTAGTTTTCATAAATAATAATAACTTTTCTATATATTCCAACAATCTTATGAAATGTGGCAGTAACACTGTATATTTCTAACATATTCTACAGGGTGGTTAGAAAAAACTTGGTGGGAAAGTTATCATTTTCTCTGCAATTCCAGAGTCCTTCACCAAACGCACTCATCAGAACAACATCAAAATAATAGTTTTAATGCTGGACATGGGATGTGACAATTGTTTCAATGCTGGACCCAGGATATGAGAACGTATTGATTTCCATGAGAATTTTCTCATGGAAAAAGAGAATTTGCCTGTACTAAACTGGGGGCTCTGTCTATATAGTAATTCCATTTGATTTTGTGTGTTTACATCAGTGTGAAAACTCTGTGTTAGCTACAAGGCTTGTCTATGTCCTTTCTGTCTTTATCTCCTTGTGGATGACAATTCTGGCAAGTGGTGACAGTGAGCTGGTAGTGGAGGGTCATTAAGCACTGACAGTTTTTTATTCATGGAGCAACATGATGCAGCAGAGTTGTGGTGCAGGTTGAGAGGAGGTGGGCTGCCTGAGTGGCTACATCTCTAACAGGGAGTCCCTCCTCAGGGACCCTGCAAGCCCACACTGCAAGGTACTTACTTGTGGTTATAGTTCTTTATATTAAGTGACCTAAATCCCACCAAATATATATATATAAACTAAATACGATCTGTAAGGGCCAATAAGCAACTGTGATCATCTGACCTGACTGCTGTAACAAAGGTGGTAGGACTTCCCTGACTTAATTAATAAAGATTTTTCATAGAAAAATACGTTTTCTTCCCCAAAGCAGAGCCTGAGCATGCTGGAGGTGGTGCCTTTCCAGGGGACATACCTGACTTGCAGGGCTTCACCTGTGAGAGGGGGTCTTGGGCCCCCTGAGCTCCAGCCACGGGAGAGGCAGGAGCAGCTAAAATCTGCTCGGCATCGTGGGTGCTGCCAGGCTTCAGGGGAGGAGGGAGCTCTCTGTGTCCTCCCTGGGCAGCAGGTGGGATGGGCTTGGAAATCCCAAAGAAGTCTTGGAGGGCTTTCCTTAAGAAATTGAACTTTTCATGGAACAATTCCAAAGCTTTTGTGGTTCGGCTCAACTCTGAACTTTGTTTTATTTGCTGCAGGGCACTGAGCTTACCCCAATGCACATGATGAGAAAGATTTCTTTTTCATGTATGATGGGAAACATCACACCACAGCTACTAACCTTCTTTTCCAGAAGAACAACTGCAATAAAATAAACCTTATAACCAATTACAACAGCCTAAGGGCAAACTTTCTAAATTTTCAGGAGAAATCACTGCTTCTTTCAGGACTGTATGTGCTGGTATCCTGGTTTCAGCTGGGATAGAGTTAATTTTCTTCTCAGTAGCTGGTGCAGTGCTGTGTTTTGGATTTGGTGTGAGAACAATGATGATGGCACACTGATGGTTTTAGTTGTTGCTGGGTGATGTTTATACTAAATCAAGGACTTTTCAGTTCCTTGTGCCCTGCCGGCCAGAGGGCTGGAGGGGCACAGGAAACTGGGACGGGACACAGTCAGGACAGGTGACCCAAGCTAGCCAAAGGGGCATTCCATACCATATGACGTCATGCTGAGTATATAAACTGGGGGAAGAAGAAGGCAGGGGGGGACATCTGGCATTATGGCATTTGCCTTCCCAAGTAACCATTACACATGGTGGAGCCCGGCTTCCCTGGGGATGGCCGAACCCCTGCCTGCCCATGGGGAGTGGGGAGTGAATTCCTTGCTTTGCTTTGCTTGTGTGCAGCTTTTGCTTTGCCTATTAAATTGTTCTTATCTCAACCCCCGAGTTTTACGTTCCTTTCCCATTCTCCTCCCCATCCCTCTGGGTGAGGGGGGGTGAGCGAGTGGCTACATGGGGCTTGGCTGCCGGCAGGGGTTAAACCATGAGAGCTGGTTAGTATTTCATTTAAATATCATATGTGTCCATTTCAGAAGCCATGCAAGTGCTACAGAACATCCTTTTTCAAAATTTCTCAAAATATTTTGTGCTGGTGAGAGGAGCTACTTTATCATTTAAGAAAATGCAGGGGGTCTTTCAGCACATTGATGCCTTTCCCAAGACCATCTCCAAGGCTTTGAGTGCTCTGGCAGAATTTTATTGATACAGCCAAGATAAGTAGGTTGAAACATCATCAGTTCACTTCTTTTATAACAATTCAAGAGGGATGGTGTTGCCAGGTTACCATACTAAGGGTCAGAACCAGACTTGGACCTTGGAAAGCCAAAGTATGCAAAGAGAAAACGTCTATGCTTTGAGATGCATGCTTTGGAGGTATAAACTGTCTTGGCCACTGACCATAGCTGAGTTACAGGTGGCCTTTCCATGGAGGATTCCCAAATAACTCCTCTGTCTTATGGCTGTGTGCTTGCACACGTGAGCGTTACGTGACCAGTTAAAGTTACTCTCTTGTCTGCAGGCTCAGTCTTGTCCCTTTGCTATCCCCACAATAACTCACTCTCAGTGTCCCAAATGAATGATTCAGCATGACAAGGGCTGCCACATCCAAACCAGTAACTGCCACCTCTCTAGATAAGGCTTAGATGAAATACATTCCCATGAAGTCACCTGTGGTACCCAGCCCACCACAGCCAGAGCCTTGCAGTGCTGTGGCGGGGGGCTGTGTGTCAACTCACAGTTGCACAACACTGTAAGCTTTTGGAGGCTTTTTTGCTGCAAAGGTTGATAAAAACATAGCTTTTCCTTTTTGATAAAACACTTCTGAGTAGACTCTTAACAAATATGATTTATGATTAACTGGCATTGAATAAGGTATTGTCTCTTACAGTATGAGATGAACATATATTGCACTCTTTCTAGGAAGAGCTCTGAAGGTTCTGGCTTACATCTATCCCCATGTCAGATCTGCTCTAAGCATTACTTAAACTAAAGTCTTCTATGAATCCAGTTGCCATGGAAAACAAGGCTGGTAGGGACTTGGAGGACAGATCGTGCTGCCCCAAGCAAATCCATCAAAATTTATTGTTTCATAAACAGATTAAGCAAAATGTAAAAATAGCTGTATGTCCCCAACAGTACAAGTAGATGTTAAAACATCTCACTCCAATGGCCAAAAGAATTCTTCTGCTAATTCTTCACTTAAAGTTTTTCAGGGATGGTTATTATGCATTTGTTTTTAAATTGGGATTTTCTCTTAGTTGTAATTCTCTCATTTTCCTCCTGGCATTAAACAATTCTGCTTCCCAAGATGTTTACGGGGAGTGGCTATGTCCCTTTCTCTGCCAGCAAAGGCAAGAACCTATGACCCTGTCCCCAAGGGCAGGCTACCATGGCCATGGCAGTTCCAGGACTCTCCCTCTGCCCAACTGCCATCTCTACATCTGCACTAAACACAGGAGACCAGACCTATGTATACATTTCCAAATGACTTCTCTTCATTTGTCCATGTCCATGTCCAATTGACATTCTCTCTGTTGTATCCAAGATATTTCCCCAACTTTAATGACACACCTGGGGTTGCATTTTTTTCACAGGTCCATTATATTTACAGCTACTTTATGGACAGCAGAGGCTCCCAGGACTTTTTTTTTTTTTTTTTTTTTTTTTTTGCCAGCCAACAACCTTATAGCAGAAATGTTTATTCTCCATGAGTGATCCAGTGTATGCAACAGCAAATCCCACCTCACACCTGTTAGTTCCATCCACAGTTTCATCTGGTCCTTTGCTGAGATCCCACCATCCCCTTCAGTGCCAGCAGCGCTTCCTACACATCCACCAGGCACCACCCAGCCCACTGTAATTTCTCATTCCTCATTTGGACAAAGAATGTCTTCACAAAAATAGCAAGAGGAAGCCTAGATGGCTGACCGCATTTTTTCACTCTTTTTCATTCCCATTTGCAGCCTTTCCACCAGCACACAGCTCCCATACCTCCTCCGTCACATTAGCATGCATTCCATTCCTCCCCACATCCCCCACCCAAGTAGACTTTTGCCACCAAACTGATGGTTATTGCCACAGCTTGGAATTTATATTTTTACTGTGTAAACAAAGTTCATAAGCAGTTTCACAGAAACCATTTAATATATACCAGATATAGGCAAAAAACATCTTTCTCCTATGCAACAGAAAGAAAAATGCCAAAAATCTATACCCAGCCTCTCTGCCTCCTCAGATTTATATTTCAAATATGTATTTTTTTGAAAAAAGCAACTGAAGAAAGTTTGCCACTGCAGACATTAAGCCACATTCAGATGGCAAGTTAAGTTCCCAAAAAGTTATAAACCACTGGGAATGAAGCAACCCAGGAAAGAGTGAAGTTAAGATCTCGTTTACCAAGATGGGCAGTTCTTACCCACCGCGGGTCAGTGGATAATCCTGCCTGCTCAGAGCAGAGCAGGAGGAGGGATGTACGGAGCTCCTCGCAATGGTAAAACAAAGGTGAAGGCATGGAAATCTGACATCTGGGAACTTTTGCAGATACTATAAAAATAAGTCCAGATCAACCTGCTTAGGGCCTTCTGCATATACCTTTTTTCTGGATGGTATGGTTGTACTCTTCAAACAGTAATCCGTGAGGGACAAGGCAGAGCCCTACAGCACTGGGAAGGCAGGGCACTGTCAGCAAGGAAACACAGGGGAGTCCCACCTGCACCAGCTGCACCACCTTGTATCAGCCCCGCTCGCGGCACGCTGGCTCTCATTACCTGCCGGCAAACCCCGGCAATGCCTCTTGCTGCGTGTGCCCCTGGGCCAGGGCCTGCACACGGGTTTGCCACCAGCCACACACCGAGCGGTGGCTGTGACCAGGGCAGAGTGCCTGAGCTGCTGGCATCTACCTGTTGTGCGCATGCAGGGAGGGGTTTCGTGTCGATGTCACACCACCACATCTGCCACAGGGTCTTCGGGCAAGATGGGCACACCAGAATCCAGCCAAACACAGAGGCTGCAGAGGCTGACAAACGCCTGCACGGCCTTTGCAGAAGTGGACTGATGTTCAGCCTGAGCAGCCCAGAGGCACAGACATTCCCTGATGCCTGCTGGGACCCACAGCCACTCCTTCAGGGACACTGCGCACACACCTTCACTGCGTGTGACAGTCAGGCTAGAAAGAGCTGGAGCTCTTTTGGCACCTGCGTCCACCCAGGCAGGCACAGCCACACTAGCTGTACCTTGGGCTGCTGAGAGTCAGGGCTTACTTCCAGGACCAGTTTTGCCCTTCCAAATGATGGTGGTGGGTGCACGCTGCCTGCCTCTTCACTGAACAAGACAGCAAAGTGGGCCTCAGGCAAGAAACCCACCTCCCCGGGGACCCACCTTCTGCATGCTTGCTGTCGGTGGGGTTGATAGACACCCAGGTCAGGGGCTTGGTGCCGTTAGATACAGCTGTATGGCTGTACACAGCAGCGTGCCTCCTGCCGTGTACCCCGAGCTGCCAAGTGGGTCTTCATTAGTTTACAAGGGAATGCTGTCACAAAACGTGTCGGCAGCAGTGCTCTCCTCAGCACAGTTTCACTGTCTTTTTTGTGCTTTGTTGTGTCTCAAAGCCTAACATAAAAAAAATCAAAGAGCACATTGTCATACGCTGTAAGAGCAGGAGGGCTTTGGGGCTGTCAAGTCTTCTCCTCTGAATAGCACAGACTGTCGCGTTTCCTCCAGATGCTGTTTCAAGGCTGGAGTCTGGACTGATACACCCAAGCGCAAGGCGCCAGGTGTCTAGAATAGGGGTTCCCAGTATCCACTGTGCCCTATGGCTGGGGACCCTTCAGCTGAGCAGCTCCCTGTGCTTAGGCCAGGGTCTCCAGCTGCTACCGCCTATCAAGTCATTCCTCTGCATCTGAATCCCAGCTCTTGTGACCACCATGAACGTGAGCCTGCAAGACAGAGCGATCTTCCCAGGCACTTGATGAGCTTCCCCGAGTCCCACAGCTGCACCAGCCATTCCTGAGCCATACATTGTCATCTTGGAGCAAAGTCTTTGTATATGTGGCAAATGGTCGCTATGCAGTAATTTCCTTTCTGGGCCCTTGTAGTTATTGTTGTGTGTGTCCTGTTATTCATAATTATGTGATAGCTGGGTCAGTGGGAACCCCAGTAATCAACGGCAGAGCAGAATATAGCAGGTCTGACACAAAAGGAATCCAGTAATGAGATTTTTGCATTCAAGGTTTAATTGTTTAGCATTCTTTGTCCAGCGCTCACATTATTTATTTCTGTTATACAATGGTTATCTTCATAGAATAGATTAGATTTCTATCAGACAAAAGTGACTTAGTCTATAATTAACCACTAAAATGTATATATTATCTCTGCATCCACATGTACACAGACACAACAAGCAGCTGGACAAAAAGGACATGAAGTGCACTGTGTTTTCCATTACATGTGCCACTGAAAATTCTACAGGAAAATGTATTCCCATGGTACTATGAGCAAAATGAAAGACAATGGCATAGAAAAGAAAAATTAACAAAAAACACCTTCTGAGCTATGTTAAAACACAAAATGTAAGGTGTTGATATCAGTCAAAACAAAGTTCTGAAAGTAAAAACTTAACGAAAATATTAGACAAAGCTTTACCCCGCCGATATATTTTTAGCATGAAAGCCTGAAAAAAATGCACCGTAAAAAAAGTCTGTTGTGCAGCAAGGCCGACGAGAGCCCCTGTTGCTATTCTAATTGCAGAGTGAGTAGCTGTGCACAAAATAATGTAGAGGACACCCTTGTATCCCGTATGTCCCAATAATAAAACTATCTGCCTGCTTACAATTACAGTGCTGAGGGGGGGGGAGGGGGGGAGAGGGGGCAGCAGGGGAAACAACCAACCAAAAAAGAAACCACTGCAGAAGGAAAGAGGATAAAAGTGGTTTTCTCTAGGTATTTTTCTCCTGTTGTGTGTGGCTCATTTTGAATGATGGTGTATTGTGGTGTGTAGCAGAGTATTTTGTGCCTGGAATAATGAATTGTCTCCCAGCATAAAATACCTATACTCACCTTCAGCATCCATTGAGAAAAAAATGTTAAACAGTGTAGTGATATAATGCAGCGGTAGAAAATTTCACATTAATCACATCATGTGATGCCAAAGGCCCTGCTGGCATTATCTGTTGTAGAGGTACTGCGTTTTTCATTGTCAGTGTTGATAACTTTTACTCAATTCAAATGTAAATACTATAAATAAATTCCAGATTAAAATATGCCAGGAAATTCTCCCTCCTCTAGAAAAAGAAAGCTGATATCTAAGTCTTAAACAAGCTGTTTTCTACCTAAGATCTTTGCATACAGTAGACAAACACCATACGACAGGCTAAGCTAAGATATGAACGAACAGGCTACTGTTGGTGCTCTGGGTAGCCACCCATGGGGATGCTCTTACTCTAGGGCAGATGTACAGCAGCATCTCTTTCCTCACTCAGGGAAAGAGTTGCTCCCCATACACCATGGGCAAGAGCATACTCACAGCCTGTAATCAAGAAACAGCTGACGTGATCTATCTACATGCCCAAAATTACTTCACAAGAAGTTTGTACTGGAACTGTATTCCAGGCAGAGATTTACACTGGCGCCACAGGGGATTTAATTTCTCCTTTTGTTCCCTGTCTGTTGCCCCTTCCCCCTGGCTTCCCCCCCATCGATGTGCTGGTGTTTCCAGTACGAGAGTGTATCTTGTTTCTCATTCCCCCATTTCAGACACGGGTGGAAGGTGAGGGCAGTGCTGGTGGTGTAGAAGGCCCATGCAGTGACAGGGGAGGACAAGATGGAGAGTGGCGGTGCTAACACTTCCTCCTGGCTGAAGCTGTGTGCCACCAGCGTTCCCCCTCACATGATCCACCGTACAAGGGCACCCCAAGCATATCATTCAAAACAGTGCAGTTGCATCAACCCACATGCCTTCACAGTATATTTACATACAGAGTTATGTTATGTCAACCCCAGTGTGTCAATAGGTGTCTTATACACACAACACAGATTTTAAAAAGTAGAGATGAAGATAAATCACTTGGAGAGGTCACATCCAGCCCTGACATTGCAGGGCTGTTCTTTACAGTTTGGAGCTGAAAAGTTACAGGCTTTACACAGGTTCTTGGCACACTGTTCCACTTTCACAGGCAGGAAATATTTTTCTAATCCCCATCTAAATTTACTCAAGCTGCTGTTCCCACATTGCTGATAACAAACCTTTGGAAACTAGTACTCTGCAATAACTATTTCACAGATTTCCCCCTCCAAACTGCAGGTCTGGATTGTGGTGATGGAAAAAGTGTACCAGCACCGTGGGGACATCACTGTCACAATCAGCGCTGGGTTTGGCTGCTTGTGCAGACATACGTAGGCAAGGCAGCTTGACAGTAGTTTGACTTGGGTATAGCCAGCGGGATGTTACAGCAACATGAAGTTCAACACAGAAAGGTAAATGGTGAGACTCATGGCTAACCTGGTTAAAGCTCCCGGTTTTTGCAGTCACACCACTGGTTTCATCTAATATAATTTAAATCGGTCAAAGCCAGCACAGATCTATTCAAAGCTAGAGATGCATTGAAGGAATGCCCTTAGGAAGGAGAAGACCCTGTTCCAAATCTGACAGTAATGTTTTTCTGGTGAGAAAAAGGATGGTGCTGAGAAAAATAGAAAAAAAAAGTTTTGATTGCTTCTGTTTAAAAAAAAAAAACAAAACACAAAACACACAATGAAATGTTGAATTTTTTTGAAGTTTTAGTAGTGTTTTCCCTTCTTTCCAATATATCATATTTATGTTGAACTAGAAGATAGAATACATTTACAACTAGGAGAACAAAAATATTTGCAACTTTTGCCTTTTAGAAAACAGGTATTTGTTATTTATACACCTTGTTTTGATGTCTATTTGATTAAAAATTGCTTTTGAAAATGAAAATGTAAGTAAGCTGATAAAAGTACCTATTTTGGATGGTTGATATTAAGGATTCTCTGCCTAGTCTCACATTTCCACGGTTGTTAATCCGGACACAATGACCTTCGAAGTTTCATTAACGGCTGTCTTTCAACAAGCTAAAATGCCTGTAAAGTTCTGCTTAGCCTTGAACACTGACAATCTCTCTCCGTGTTGAAGGTACAAGAAAAGACAGACCATGCCTTCATAATTTTGCCTAAACAAACTGGAATATATGTAGGGGTTTTTTTTGCAAGCTTAAATATATTCATCACCTCCAAAGAGGAACCTAATGCAGAGATATTGCAAAAGAACACTTTTGTTTAGGAAACAAACTTTGGGGGTAGAGGGATGAGGTATTTTTCTGTGCTTTTCTAGAGGACTCATGGGTCCTTTCGGGTTTCTTGTGGTTTTCTCAAATATTGCTGTTGTATTTCTGCTCAGTCCCAGGCTGAGCTGCTTCAGGCAAGCACAACTGTCAGAGCTACTCAGGATACCACATTTTCCAAGAGGAGCTGCTGTCCTCAGTTTTAGTGACAGACCATCTGAGAGCTCTACAGAATTGTCCATGGGAGGTCTGGCCCAAATTCCTGGGACAAGAAAAGCCTTAGTGCCCTACTATTGAAGGCAGAAATTTAGGTTTTTCCAAAGCTTCAAGCTGTTTCTCTCAGATGCCTTTCTCCCTCCATAAGAATCCACGCTGCCTTCCCACAGCTATAGCTCCTCCAACGAGGTAATACTGGCCAGAACTGTTGCACCACCAAACCCCAAAGGTGGAGGTCATATCTACTCCATGATGTCAAATCAGAAACAATTCAAGACACAGCTTCTTCACCAAGCCACTTGGCGGCCAGTTCTTCATTTTGGCATGACTCTCACAGGCATGGACGTAAAAAGATCACACGATGACTGCGTGGCACCACAGCCTGCGGCAGCACACGTTCAGAAAACAGCCATGCTCTCTTGCAGTAGTAACAAGTCAGAGGTTTGAGGGGAGGAAGCAAAACCACCCAGCCTTTCCCATTCAACTTTGTGGTTCTAGTAAAAACACAACCTGATCCAGATTTCTGAAGTGTTTTGCATAAAAACTAAGAGCTATACAGTCACAGTACTTTGGAACTCTGTAGGGACTGAAGTAAAATAAAGTGTGATTCATGTTCCATCACAACATCTCAAAGGTTTGAGGGTTTCCACAAAGGGAACACGGATACTCCAAAACACTTATGATTTCAGATCACCAAAACCTGAGAAGAACAAAACTCCATCAACCTGCCTTTTGTATTTTTCCAATAAAAATAGAAGTGCATATCAATGCTGAATGCCAGCAGATCGTGCAGGCTGAATATCTGAAAGGAAAGACTTTAGTACAGACCTGAACTTCAGAGCTTTTTGGAAGCAATAACTCAGCAGGGTAGTCAATAAAACTTGTAAATCCATTTACTGCATCTTTTAGATCAATTTCTTTCTGACTTCTTGTACGACACCTCAAAACTACTGAAGCCCCAAGATATTCTTCTCCTGTGGTGCCTTTAAAATACACCACTCAATCATCAGAAAACATTGTGTATTTTCCTTCACATCCACAAATTCCGACTGGTGTTTTAAGCACTATTAAACCTAAGGAGCTGAATGTTGGAAATAAAACAGTAAGTGGATCTTTCACAAGTTCCTTTCTCTCCATACTGTTGTTTTTGGCTTACTTTCAAAAGAAAGACCGATTCAACTTCTTGTTACTGTTCTTTCTTCCGCTAAAAATGCAATCAAAAGTCAATAAAAGCATGTGCAACTTTTTGCTACAATTTGCTTACCTGTGTTTGGCTTTATGACAAGTTATGGCTTGGTAAAATGTCTTACAATGGTCTAGTTTTTCTTGTTCAAAAATAAACTTGCTGTTATTCCCCCTGCCCTTCAGCAACTTTCCTGAGGTTTTGCCTTGCATCCTGTAGGAACATTTCAAAAACAACAAAGTAATTTGCTACAACAGCTATGAGCTTTAGCCCCTCTCCTCTAGATCATAATACGGGAAATAAAATTCCAATAAGGTGCTGGTCATGAGCTATTTTCATCTCAACAGTTCAGGGGGTTTTACCCATATTGTTACTTTCATGACACCTTAAGGGAAGAAAGAGTTATTGTTCTGCTTTATTTCAATGTGTTACAGTTCAGAATAAAACCACCAAATGCATGCAAAGCTGTAACATCCCCAAGCTGATATAAATAAGTACCTATCTTGCCCGCAATAATTGATTCAGATCATAACCTGTGTGCTGCTTTTAATTCAAGGCTAAGTTACACACAAAAGTCTCAATGCATATTTATTGTGCAGTGGGAGGTTAGACTACGGTCTGAGTACCCACAGCTCATCAGCCACAGCTGGGGTCACCATGTGCTGCAGACACCAGACAGGTGCCATGCAGTTGGAGTCCACCACCACAGCTGGTTCTCAGCCAGCTGTGGCCAATGTGGATTGTGGTAAATGAAAATGACTCAGAAGGTGACTTGGCAGTGAAGGTGTAGCCTCTGGGTGAAGCTTATGTAGTCTGACAACTGCTTCATCACATCCACTACTAGGTTGCTGGACTTGGATTACTGTTGCTGGCACACATTAATTTCATGTTACATAGATCTACAGGTTTTCTGAACAGCTGCTGCTGTCCTTCACTAGAGCTGGGTCAGCTTCTCCTATTGAACAATGCATTTAATTTGATCCCTTGTATTGCACCTACACACAGATTTCATTGTTTTTTCATTATTTAGAATTATTCACTGAATAATGCATGGAAACATCTTGCAGGCTCTGTACTTACTTGTGAATGCTGTGCCACAGTTTATTGCTTGCTCAACAGTTGGGCGGTGTGATTGGTCACTGAAGCCAAACAGTATTTTTCCTCCTCAAATCAAGAAACATTTTCAAGTTGCATGTTTTAAAAATGAGAATAATCAGTCATAGGCACTTTTTCACCAATACCAATAACATTTCCAATTCCTTTGCACATTCTTAAGAGAATAAATTTTGTCTGATCACTTACACAGTCAATAAAATGTGAAACAAAACTGCAAATGTCAGTGAGTAAAGTCAGCTCTTAGCCTAGTGAGTGGAATACTTACCTAGAAAATGGGAAATCTGCGTTCAGCTGCCTTCTCAGCCTGAAGGCATGCAGTTAGGTCCCTGCAGCTCCATCCTTCCCCAGCTGAGTCCTCCAGGCAGGGACATCCCTAACCCTTCATTGTGAAGGTTTCCCTTTCACCACTCAAAAATAATAGCTTCCTGGAGCCAGAGGTGTGGGGAGGGGGGGAGGGGGAGCTTGGGGAAAGGACAACACAACAAAAGACACAAGACACACAACACGGGGTGGGATGGGGATGAGGGACAGGGGATGGACGGAATGGCAAAGAAAAAAAACAAACAACAAAACAACAACCACCTTCGCGCCAAACCTCAAGAAAATCTGATCTTGCAACCTCATAGCCTGGCTGGTGGGAGAAGGTAGCCCAGACCCAAGACCCTTTTCTGGAGAAACCCTCTGAAATGGTTTGTTCACTACAGCAAGGGCAATGGCAGAGGGTAGCACTGGTATGGTAAAAAACATCTTCCAAGCAGCCACGCCTGCTCACCCATCATCAAGATCATTGCTATACCCTGGGTCCTGAGGAGATGAAAAGCATCCAGGGTACAGCTCTGATTCAGGCACCATGGAGGAGTAGGAATGGAGAAGGACACCTGGCTTCATGTCTCCTGTTGACTGGCTCTGGGTTGCTGCCCATCTGGTATTGGGAATCTGGTGTTACTCTTTGGAGCTGTTACCCTTCCCATCAATTGCACATGTCCTGTTTTGACCTCTGAACTACCCTGCTCTTGTTGGACACCTGAGTTTTTAGACAGTGCAAGGTCTGACAGGAAGCCCTGAGCAAATGCTCTGAATCTGGCCCCTTGTTCCTATTTTCATTTATTTCTTTCTGACTAACCCTGGAAATTATTGTCACGTGTCATTCCCCGCTGCAAGTGGGGAGGTGTAGAACCTTGCAGGGCCCCTGGGAGACCCGACAGAAACTTTGATTCCCTCCACCTCTCTGTATGCTGTGGTCTTGAGCAAGTCGAAGGCACGTGGACAGAGAAGGGGATAGGAGAGGACCTTCAAAGCCAGGACCAAGGAAATGCATGAGGTGGTCCTTCACATTTCCAATGAGAAATTAAGGTTAACTTTTAACAGATACTTTTTCAAGAAGAGAGGGAAAGTCATCCAGGGTTGCCATAGAAATAAAAGTGCCAGAGTTGAGGAAAGGCCAGGGAGAAGCTGTGAAGGAAGAAGTTTTATAGGGAGGAAGGAATATAAACAATATTTGATGGGTACATTTTTAATATAAAAGCAACAAACCAGTGAAATGGGTCAAAAAACAAGCCCTATGCAAGACCCTGTGTTTCTAATAAATGTTACTGATTTTGTAGGTGGCAGGGTTTTAGCCTCCAAAAATTATGGTGGTTTCTGCTCTTCATCCTGTGCTTTGTTACCCCAAACATCCAACTGTAAGAGACAGTTACAGAGAGAAAGATTGAAAAACACACTTGCATTTTTTTGCCTAGTGTGCTTGCTTTGTTTGAACTATAAGGAATGTGGTGTAAGACTTTTGTGTCTTGAATTCACAGGTTTGCCATGGCCTACTTTCACCTGCAGTGTCCACTGAACAAGAAATATTAAACATAAAGACAATACTGTGCACCAGAAAGTGCTGTTAGAGGAGTGGAGCTACACGGTGAAGGGCCCTTGCAGAAAATCCACGTTGCCTGAGATGTCTTGGTGTATCTCCCACTGTCATTTGGTGGGTTTGTCTGCACAGTCACATCTTTGTTTTGTGGTAGTTAGTCCTTCTTTCTCGCACTCTGCCCTATTCCAACCTTTTTTCCTGCTTCCTCTTGGTTTATATCCTTCCTTCTGCCCTTTGGGTTTCTCTTCCTCTATTGCCCTTCAGAAGAAAGGGAAGTCTCATGTAAGAAAAGGCTCGCTTTGTCTCATTTCCTTCTCAAACAGAATAGGATGAGTCACCCCTTGACTATGCTGCCTTCCAGCACTCCATCCTCCCTTATGTCCCAAGAGCCAGGAGAACAAGTTGCGTTTCCTCGGTTAAAATATGCACTTAACATCATTCAGATGCTAGAAGTAATATTTGTACAGACCCTAAAAGCACTGTGGAATGTGAGCATGGTAATAACTGATCCCTTTCTCTAGCGGTGGCACTGGGTGAGGAGCCAGGGGAGGCAGCAGCCACCCCAGAGAAGCTGGTGTGGCCAAGGACCTAGCCCTAGCAAGTGCCCCAGTAAAACTAGGGAGTGAAGGGCAAAAGAAGAATCCCCAAATACTCCTCATCATGTCACAGGAACAGGGGAAGAAATCCCTTCTCCACGGGCTGGGAACAGTAGGACAGTCACAACTTCTGCTGGTGAAGCTGCAGTGACCTTACAACCCATTTTAAGTTCTTTTTGACAACACACAGCCTGGGTCCCCCTTTAACTGGAGGAATCCCACCCAGCCACCTCCCAGCTCCTAGAATACTCAGATGCACTAGCTTGAGTGCGTTCCTCCTGATTTGCTGGCAATGAGACATCTTGTGCACCAGCATGAAGATGCAAGTGCCCATCAGAGCCATTAGACAGACTAGATGCTCTCCTGCGCACTGGGGGACAGCGGCGCTGAGGAGCTCCGTAGGCAGCATAGTTTCCTGCATGTCTGCTTGCTTTCAGGTCACTTAGGAAACCCCTTGAACACAGCCCCTGAAAACAGGGGTGCAGATGTTTTTAAATTGCAGCCTGCACTTGGTGGCACGGTACAAGTGCACGCTAATGTTCTCAAGCTCAGGCCCCTCAAGGATTGCATTTGAGGACAGCTCCTTGCATGTGCCTATTTTCCATCTGTGGCACAGAACACACCAGCTATTGAGAAGCACAGCCAACATCAGTACACACTGAAATTAATAGAACTTGGAAAGTAAAGCAGCAGGCTCCAGCCTAATAACTGAATACAACGCTCTGTCGAATGGCAGGCTTGGTTCAGATGAGCTACCTTGAGTCCTTTGCTCCAAGAATTAGTGGGCCTGGGAGCATTGCTGAGGTAATGATTGTCACCTCTGGGGAAAAGCGTCACTCTCACGGCTCCCCTACACCCAGGCGGAGAAAACCGAGGTTGCTGTGGCAGATGTTAAAGACATCTGTGTGAAAAGGCACTCCAGCACTTTCGTCCACACCAGGCTTGTGCCTCAGGCTGTCTCATCACACTTTGCGCCCCTGCCACATTTGGTTGGTCACTGAAGGATATCACTGACCTGTAGCTCACTCAAGCATCTTCTCTTCCTGGAGAACTGGCAAAGTCAAATGTAACATCAAGTTCATTTTCCAGCTCCTGACTCAAAGCAGGCCTTTCCCTCCAGGTGTGTGAACAATGGATTCATTTGGTTTGTTGGTGACACTGAAAAAACATTTTTTGTTATGAGTCAACCTAAAGCAATTTATCTTCTTTTTGGCAAGGGAGAATACACAATGGATTAAAATCTTTAATCTGACCCCAAAACAAGGTGTTTCATTTGATTCTTTGGATGGAAGGAGAGACTGTGTCCTTTCAAAATCAGGAAAAAAAGCAGAGCTGGAGTTGAGAATGTTTAGGGTGGCTGACTTAACATGAGACAAACAAAGTTGCTTTACTAGTCATTTTCCTTCCTAATTTTAATGCAGTTCCCTATTCAGCATGAGAAGAAAATTACTCTTCTATGACTTGTTCTCATATGAAATTCAAATGGTTTAAAAACATGCCTGATTTTGGAAAGTTTGCTATATTGCTACATGGCTTTATGGCTCAGGTAAGGTGTTCAGTAAGAAAGCCTAGCTCCTGCAAAGTCTTCTGACCATGGGCAAGCAGAGGAGCCTTGGGGTGCAGGGTGGCCTAGCACTGCAGTTTGCAACCTCAGAATAGCATGTGCCGTTGTTTGGATGGGGGTGAGGAGGTGGAAAGAGAAGGAAAGAGAATGGGGAAGTCTGAAGAAACACAGGATGTGCCAGAGGCACCAGCAGAGTGAATCGGTGTAATCTGGTAACCATGAACTTACAGGAGGGACCAAGGAGCAACACCCACACGCGAACTTCAAACTCCTGAAACCTCCAGACAGGAGAGGGGTGGTGGAACTCTGGTCACAGGTTTGAAGTTGAGCTGTTATCTCTGTGCAGCATGGCCATTTGAAGAATCCGTGAACTCTTCCTGCCTTGCTGTCCCAAACATCTGCTTTTCTCCCCTTTTAAGGAGATATGCTCAACCGAATGTGTTTCTGCACCTGATAAAACGATGTGATTAGGCTAAAAACAAACAAAAAATCTAAGCCTGCTATAGCAAATGATTAACAAGAATAAACATACTAGGTTATTGCATTCCTTTTAATGGCACACATACAAGCAAGGAATGAGTACAGAATGCATCCCTGTTTGCCTCACTCCGGGATAGGAGTTGAGAGCAGGAGCAGGGTTCACAGCCTTAGCCAAAACAGGTGCTTGAGACAGGCCTGAGGCTGGATGGTCACTGAGGAATGTGCCACCATGCTTGTTAAGACCATAAATGACACTGTGAACACAAGAACTACTTCGCTGGGGTTTTAGAAACGTGAGCGCTTGGACAAAATTTCAGCTGGAAGCTGAATAGATGGATCCATCTAGAGAAAGAGTGTTTCTATCTTCCAGTCCCTCGAAAGCAGCTTTGGCAACGCAACACAGTGGGAAAAGGCCACTTGCTGACTAGGCAAGGTGTACCCTCTGAGCCTGGTATAAGGACCTGGCCTCACGTGCAACCTCAAGCAAATTACAGGGCAGAAATGGATGGAGTCGGAGCTGGGGCTACAAATGAATATCCACAGAGTAATGCTGAACAGTGCTGCTCGTCAGGCCGGGCAATTGCAATTCAGGCTGGGGGAGACTCCTTCCCTGCTAGCACAAACCAGGAGCACAGCAGGTAGGTGGCTGAAACATGTTCACTCCTGTCCCTGGGCCTGCAGCGATATGAGCTGTTCCTCCAAAACATGTTCCTAAATTCTGTCATACCTCCTTGACCAAAGTCAGAGCTGGTTTCCCAAAGTCCTATTTGCATCACCCTTGTTAAAACATTCTATGCACGTCAACATGATACAGATCTATGGCCTTAAGTGCAGAACAGCTGCAGAATTATTTGATGTTGCAGTGGAAATATACATTTTAGGTAATAGGAAATATTTCTTTATCCTAGGTGTTGACAATATTTCAGTAGAGTAAATAAGTAAATAGGTTGCGAATTAAAGATTAGGACAAAACGTGCCAAAAGCAGGTTCTCAAAAAATTGCCGTGTTAGTAAATTATCTTTATTTCAAAGCAGTAAGGGGAAAACATCATCCGTCTGCCATTGTGTACAAAGAGTCCCTGTTTGGGATCAATGAATAGGCATGTGCAGCCAACCTTCTTGCAATTGCCTGCAGGTTATAAATCTGGAAATTGGTGGAAAATTTCAGATTAAGCCTGAACATTCACTCGCATCTGGACTTTAATGTAACAGCCTAAAGGGAGTGTTGCTCTAAATTTTAAATCACACTGAACTTGATGGAGGGCTTGACATGATCTACAGGAAAAGGTCAGAAAAGCTGTAAATGTTTATTTCAATGAGATTAAACTAGTGCTTTCAATCCCGCTTTTACACTTGAATCTAAGTATTCACTTAGAGTGTCTGCAGAACCCTTCTAGTGCTTTTCTGTCCTAGGAAATCTTCAGTGTACATGCACTGAAAGGCAATGTATGTGCTATATAGCCCTGTAAGGGACCAGGGCAGTGGAATCTGTGGGCAACTACATCAGAATTCCTAACTCCATCAGCTCATGAGTAGGAAAACCAGCTGGGCAAGAAAGAGGCAGCTTGGGCTGATTGAAGAACACTAACTCCTTTCAGAGGAAGGCTGCCAGCAACAATAATGAAAGGCACCTTCACTGCTGAAAGACTAGAAAGAATATAATGGGCAACACCACTTCATGTGGATCATGTAAGCGACTGTCCAAAGGGGTCGTGCAGCTGGGAAGTCATCACACTGCTCTACCAGTACCTATCATTTGGGGAGGAAAAAAAACAAAGAAGAAAATAAGCATAAACAAGACAGGCCAAATCATTGCACTCTTCTCACAGGAGCGAAATGTCGGTAGGTGCAGAGGCACTTGTGAAGCACGCCAGAGACTTCAATGGCAACAGACAAAAGAGGAACATTTCATCAGCTGTATGGGCCAGTCAGCTGCGTGTGTTGCAAAACACAGATGTGTCTACCCTGCAGCACTCTTAGGAAAAACTCACTCGATATTCCTGATCTTCAGCTGTGCCTACTCCGAGCGATAAGCAGCATTGCCAAGCTGTGTTTGAACACTGCTTAAATGGCTGATGATTTCTATGGCCAAACTGCCAAAGTGTGGACTGAGCGCTATGTCCTATGCATGAATTAGGAACCATTGTGCCTCAAGCCAGCTGAAGTGTGCACCTTCAGTCCTGAAGCTGGCTGCTAAAATTATCTGTTATAGGGGGAAAAAAATGACAGCGTCGTGATAGTAAGGTGCAATATTATTAACGATGTGTTCATGCACATACAAACCCAAGACATTAAAAAAAAAAAAAAGGAATTTTATATTTAAATTGCAAAAGGATGTCACTTCAACTCACAAAAGGTAAGTTTAACCATGGTCTGACACAACCATTTTATAACTGCTTGGAGTTACTTGGCACTGACGTGCGGTTCCTGTTCTCCTGCCTTAGCAGATGACTTACAGCACTATTCTGTATTACTTGCCGTGCACACTTTTTGGATGTTTGAATCACTGAACTTACTTGCACTTGCACTAGTAACTTACCACCTTTAGATTTTTCCCCTGCTTACTATGCATAAAGTCTGATCTGCCTTTTGTGTGCATATTGCTGATTATTTCCAAGACAAATTCACATTTGTGACAATTTTGAGAAAAAGCACTGTCTAAGGATAAAGCACAAGAATTCAGATTAATTTTGGAGTTGTTAGGTAACATACAGCCACAAACTACCTCTCCAGCATCAGTTATTTTTGTCTGAGCCCAACTATTTACAGTAGCTTGAGTGCTGTTTAAAAGATCATAGCAAGCATACTTCAAGAGCATGTGTTTTCTGGTGTTTAGACCCATGACAGGTGAATTCCTGGTTTAATTTTCTCTATACCATCTTCCTCTTGTTTCCATTCATGCTCTAATGCATGGAATTCCTGGTCTACAAAGTAAGGCAAGTAACCTGCAATGCAGCAGGAAGAAGAAACCAGTGAGTGTTCATGCCACAAACATCAGGTTGTGTAGGAACAAGTCCAGGCACGAAGGCTGCATACATATCATTTGTTAAAGTGGTGCTGCCTCTCAGGAGTGTTTGCCGATTTCCAGTTCAGGAGGTTACACTGCTGCTCATTTAGGCTTGCATGCAGAAATTACATTTATAGGTAATATTTGGAAAACAGTTACTCATATTGGCTCACTACATTTCTGTAATGACTACTGCATATCTGTAGTGACTATTTGTTTAAACCATTCAGTATTTTGTTCCATCTGGCCACCTTCTATGAAATGGTTCACTTTGTACTGGCTACTGAAAATGAATGATGGCAATATGCTCCCAGGTCAAAATCAAACCTCACACAATGCCCACCAGGACTACTGCAAATTAATAGGACTCTCCAGCTGTGACAACAGGTCTACAAAACCGAAGTGCTGTAGCTGATGCTATTTATTCATCACCCGGGGCACCTCCAGTAAAAACAGGATGGGTGTAAGGTGAAAGAGAGTTTGAATGATTTTTAAGGAAAGATAGCAGGTTTTAGTTTTATGATGCTGGACAAGATTAAAATCTTGTGACTTCAAGGAATGAACGGTTTTGTAACTTAAGCATTTCATGCCAAATATTTGCCAGGATTTTTGTCTTAGTCCAACTATTTACTCTAATGCTCCAGTGCTATGTAAAAGACTGTAGCAAGACATCCCCAGGGGTTTACATTACTATTTAGCTTTATACTTCGTTCACTACTTTAATAACTCATGAGCTTCTTCAGATGTGTCAGAGGGCATTCTATTTCCTCAGCTGCAAATGACAAATGATGAATAATACACATTGCTGAATTTTTTTCCCACCCCAAATGCCTATCTTGCTCTCCAGTGGCTCCAACTGTTGCATTCAGTCTGTTTTTATGGACGTGCCCTGCACAATGGCTGTGAGTTTCAGATTTCACGTGTGAAGATAATTCCCTTTCAGTACCACTCACACGTATGCTTTGTATTCAGCTCATTTACTCAAAGTGTGAATTTAGCAGTTCTTCCTTCCCACTTGAACATACAAAATATGTAGAAATAAAGGAAATATCACATGGAAATAATTACTCATTGTGCTGTTGAACTTGGGCACCAGAGTAATCACGTGAGTAAGCGTGTAGCAAGCCAACTTTGTGTAGTCTGTGCTGAAGAGCATGGCTTCAGTCTTGCTGCCCAAACCAAATAAAGGTAGTGTAAACATGCCTTTAAAAGCTGCGATCACACATTCCAAAAAGTTACAATCTATGTTCGTGGTAGCTATAAACAAAATATTTTTGCTCATTCTCTGTATTAAAAGAACATCAGTGGAGAAGGTGCTTGCACCTTGGGGAGGATTGGCTGGAATAACAGGAGACACATACATCGACAGAGTCAAAGAGAGGACTTACTAGTTCTTTTGCACTCAACAGTGGCTATGATGTAAAAATTAGTTATGAAGCCAGTTAGATCACCTCAGTCTTAATGCAAGTTTTAGCAGCCTGTGTCGGCTTTGGTCTTTCCGGGCACAGTGTACAGAATTTGTGAATTAGTGTAACAAGGTACACCTACATGTTCTTCCAGCCACGCAGCCCTGGGTGTCAGGAGCTGGCTCTGTCAGCTTCCTGCCGTGGAAGAAAACTCTTGGGTGAAATCAGCTCCTTTCCCTGCAAGACCCTTGGCTACTGTGTCATATATGGAGCGGGCATAACACTTGTGAGTGACAGAGACACCCTTTTGTCCCATCCTGGAAGATCTTATGAGCTGTCATGCTGATGGTTCTCTGTTTTAAAATAGTACTTCTAAAATACCACTGAAGAACTGAATATGCTTCAGTAAAAGAGGCACGAAATAACTTACAGGCATCCTCCAATCTGTCACGGCTTGGTTCAGTAGGTATCACTAAAGCCAGCCTCCGCTTGCTAAGGAGAGACCCATAGCACCTGTAGCACTCCTGCAGTGCTCCTCAGGGTAGAGTAGGACTACTGTAGCGAACAGTCTCTTCTGCACATGACTTGAACCACAAAACTTCTGAATTGGGAGTGACAGTGCATGTTTTAGGACAATAGACTTTAAACCATTTTTAACCAACAGACAAGGGTCCTCAGCTCCCCTTAGGTTTCTTGTTTACAATGTCATATATAGTACTGAAGATAATCAGCTTTACCTGTAAGCAATCTGCCAAGAGAGCCTATGATGATGGAAAATGTCCTTTCCAGCCAACTTCTTCAGCAGTCATGTTGAGATGCCTTTCTTATATGCCATAAACTTCCTGCCACCTGGAAGGCACCTGTCAGCACTCAGGTCTAGGAAATTCCCAGAGCTTAAGCCTGACCAGGTCACTGCCTGGCTGGATGCCTTCTGCTGTTTCCTGTAGATTAGAAAGGGCTACTCTGGGGAAAAAAAAAAAACAAAAAAAAACCAAAAAACAAAAAAACCAAACCAAAAAAAAAGCCCATCAAAACACCTGCTAAATTTTTGGTAATTAAAAAGTCCCTACCAAACAAATCGTAGCATTCGATTACCATCATTTTCACAAAAGGTGGCTCAGTAGCAGTTAGTTCCCGGTCAGTTCTGGTATGACCTGAGAGGAGCATGTTAAAGGAAAAATTTAAACACAGAAGTAGAAAAACAGAGCATGCAACTTGCCATAGTTTAGGAAGAAGAGATTAAACTTGGTCTTTCTGCAAAGGTACAGGAGAGGAAAGACTGGTCAAGATCAGCTGAATAAATTACCTCAGCTGAGTAAGCCATTTTTAAGGCAATTGATTTTAATGTGATCCCATCAAGAACGGTTTAGAAGACCAGCTAGTTACTCGGTACAGCTTTATCATAAGCATCACTTCGTTTTGCTGAGCCCAGACTGTGTTTAAACTGAATTCCCAATCTGCATTTTAACAATGAGCCTCAGAGGGGCACAATCTGGAAATGTGGTTACAGCACAGGTGGTTCCTATCAATATTACCCGAGTCATTCTGTAAACATGACGGGATACCAATGCTTTGTAACTATATCCATCATTAGAGCAGTTTCTACAGAGCAGATAAGATCAAAACAAAAACTCATTGACCCTCTTGCATTTAAAGATTCCATTATCTTTATTATAGAAATCCCTGAATGCAGCTTACTTCCCATTACATATTTAAGTCCATGTTGTCTCTGACACTCTGTAATTCTCATAAGATCTGAAAGCACTCTTTCTCTATGCTTATTAATTTTACATGCTACTTTGAGACAAACTAATAACAGGAACCAACTCATCCACTGTCCCGCTGTTGGGGAGCCAAAATGCATGGATGGGAAACCTAATGCTAATGGCAATGATATTCAGATAAAGCTGTTTTTATCCAGCTGTGTCAGAAAGCTAAACAGCCTGCTGCTCCTGAACCCTCCAATTTCATTCTGTTCTGTGGCAGATAGTAAATAAACCCACAAGTGTTACCAACTTATAACTCAACTTTCCTTCCAACTACTACATAAATGATGTTGTTGCCACATGTATCTGAGGTTCATATGCTAAGACACTATCTGTGCAATGGAGACGTAGATTGATAAGCCAGAATAAACTGCACAGCAGCAGCCATTCCCCTTTCTTAGAAGGCTCTGCAAGGAAAGGAGCCACCAGGAAAGTGCCATACAGTTTTGAATGGGAAGAATCCTTCTGTGTCTATTGCCATGCCTATTCTGGAGGCATAGGTAATGCAACGAGACATAAGCCGCTGCTGTGGTCTTTAGATACCAGCACAGTAGAGACCATCTACCCTTGTCTGACAACTTCAGTTCAGGATTTATTATCACAGGAAGCCACAAAGCGGCTTGCAAGGACTGATTTATTCATGTAACATAGCTACTGCTGTATTTGTGATTAGTTTAATAAAACCAGTAGGTTTCTCGTCAATATTTGCAGTTCTGAAGTTCAGTGAAGTAAACTCCCACCATTCACCCAAGTACAGACTTGTTTAAAGGCTGAATTTGTTGCACAGGTTTTGCTTTCTACTGCCACCCGAGTCGCATGCTGTGGGTCCCTCTTGGGGTAACATTTTACTTAAGAATGGGACCCTAACCGGAGAAAGCCATCTCGCTCTGGGACAGATGTAGAAGGAAAGCAGGTTAGAGGGAAAACTGAGTTTTTTGGAAGGAAAACTTGACAAACAAGCTCATGGACTTTCAGAATATTGAATTAAATGTTCTGGTGCTCTTTTGCAGAAGAAACTATGTGAGATCCACATGCACAAACCATAGACTTTCAGGAAGCTGGTGCCTTTGCAGTGGTTGTGTAAGTTGCAAATGGAAACACTGCAGCTGAGCCGCTGTTGAAAGGAGAGAGCTGCCGTCACCACGAGCTGGGGGTGCCTGTGTTCGTCCTGCCCTGCGCTGCGCTGCACCAGCCTTTCACCTCACACCTCTAGCCTGAGCTTTTGAAGGAGATTGCTTAGCTCCCCACTCCTCCGGTCAACTGGCATGGCACCTACCTCCTCTGAGCCTTCTGGTGCACACTGGAAATTAGGAAGCTTCTGGGAGGTTTGCAGGAGGAATTTACTCAAGATACAAAAGGAATTATGTGATACTGCACCTCCAGCGTCAGTCATCTCCTATCAGACTGTTTTCTAGTGCCCCAGCTATAATAACTATCAGTCACACCACAGCCCAGGTGACACCAACCGTGCAAGTCACCTCCTTTTCTCTTGTCACAGAGATCTTTCAACACCTTCTCACCAGCACCCGGTTGAGCATTTCACCCCAAAGCAACCCGGCCCCATTTTCAGTTCTCTGTGAAAGTGTGGCCCCAGAGTCCGGCCATGAAACACTCCCTGCCTTGTCTTTGAGCCTCCTCAGGCATACTGCACAATTTTTCACCCTACAGTCAACACAGTTTCATCCTACGTGGTTCACTTGGGGCAGGAGGCTGCAGTGGGCTGCTGCCACACACCAGGAGACCCTGCACCAGGGGACATTTTGTTCCATGGGAAACCAGCAAGGCAGCACAATAACAAACAACAACTCCAGAATATTCATGCTGTCAGTAGGCCTCGTGCAAAAGAAAGGGAAAACCATGGTAGCAAGCTCCAGGAAATGCTCCAGCAATGTCCAATGCCATAGCCATTTTTATCCTGTGTTTAACAACCCTGTTCCCTGCTCCTGCTGGTTTCCAGAGTGAGGATGCTATCCGCAGGACCACAGCTGACGTCCAAACCATGTCACTGCACTCAGGCTACAGATCTGTTTTGCTGTCCTGAGTGTGGCAGGCAAGCTTCACACCCCTGAGCAACTGCATGATGCTACACAGCTGTGCTGCACAGCTGCCCCGCTGTGGCCCTGAGCTGACAGCCTATTGCTAGCAACAGGGATGGATCCCCTCTGCAAGCACTCACAAAAGTTTGGTGACAGGTTTTAGCTATGGCTAATGCTAAATGCTGCAGAGTGCTTCTGTCTACTGTTGTCTATAGGAAAGTCAGAATCCTATCAAAATCTGTAAGAAAATTATGAAGGCTAAAATTAATGACAAGAAGATAGGTTTCTCCTGTGAGCAATTTTAACAAAAGCAGGAGTTTGGTAACTGTACCCAGTATACAAAAAACCCTAAAACAGATGCTCCATATTGGGATTTATTTCAGGAAAAACATAAATAGAGAAAAAGCTGAAATGACTTTATGCACTGTATCATACACACATAGGTAAAATTCCATGTTCTGAAAAGGCCTGTGGCTCCCACATTGCAATTGCAGAAGATTTTAGACATCAGACACATTATTTTACTACATAGTGGCAGTGTCTGAAGTGTTAGATATAATCCCGGGCTCCTCAGATGCCATTGAAGATTCAAAAGTTAGAAGAACAGAAACAAGCTTCACTTCAGGCAGAAGCCAATACACCCTCTTCCAGAACAACAGATGTATCTTCTAAAACCTCCATGGGATTTATTATGGTGGTGCCTACTAGCAACAACATATTTAAGAGTGTGTCAGTGTTTCCGTTACAAACCCCTGTTTTAAAGTGTTTTATAACTTGGCTGTAAACATATGGTACTTGGCAGAGACAGACAGAATTAATCTGTTTCTATAACTGGACTTTAAAAATTGAGCACACGCACACACACACATATAAAAGCAATTGTAGGTTCTTAGCCTTTAATGCAGTTCTGTAGCACAGAATTATCTAAATCAAAAGAATAATTTGCCATCAGCCTCTGACATAGCTCTTTACTTTCACTGCTCTCCTGTTGTAGTCAGTTACAACTTACATTACAAACCTTAAAAGCAACTGCTGTTACACCATGCATTCTCCTGAGGGTTGTAATGTTCCTGCCATGGGAGTTTCACCCAAGGAGGGGGGCTCCCTTATCCTCCCCCTGCACATTTCTGCAGCAGGCCTGTAATGAGCTATTTGGTGAACAAGCAGCAGTCTGGAAACCTCCTTTAGCAGGCTTTTACAAAGACCACCTCTAAATAGCAGAAGTTTTTAAACGCTAGAGTGCAAAGACCTTTGATACATTTGCAAAACATCAGTGAGCGAAACAGAGCTGCCAAGAAGCAATTGTTTATTTTTCACTCCTGTTCCACTTTTTATTTTAAGCTGTTCAAAAGAAAGCAAAGGAAATCAAATGAAAAGCTTCTCCATTTCAGAAAGCCTGGCCGTTCCCTCCGCAGCCTCCCTTGCGTACTCCCTTGTGTCTGTTCTGAGCCTCCGAAGAGTGCTGCCTCCCTCAAGGTCTCCATCAGAGCAGGACAGGCTCCTCCCGGACCCAGACCCACCAGCAGAGCTTGGCAGCGCGGGGTGTGAGTGGAGGGTCCCCCCAGCAGCTCTGGGCGGCTGCCGCCGAGGATGATGCACCTCGTACAGGTGGCCTGGATCCTGCCAACTGCTGAAGGAGCAGGCTGTGCACTCCACCACTTCCAAGTCCTCTTTTTAGTCTTTTTTAGTTTTTTAGTACTTTAAGGAACTGAGAAGCACCACTGACCTTGCAGGGACTACTCACGCACAGAAACTCGGATGCCTGCTCCTGTGTCTTGCTAATCCAGAGACCTAAGTCAGTGAGACTGTTCCAGACTTACACCTGGTCTTCAAGTTAGGGATCCCTATCGCCCAGTATATAGCATAAGAAATTGTGCAAGAAACTCCAAAAGTCAGATGTATTTCGTCCTTCAGAATTACAGCTTCCAGAGACCTGTGTCTTGTACGTGCTTTCTGTAGCACCAAGAGGGCTCTGCAGTCACGCTGCTGATTGAGAAATAAACACAGCAAGCTGAAAACCACTGCTGGAAAAGTCAGACATCAAAGACCCACTGAACAAGCCAAGGAGTATTCTTTATAGCAGAATTCCAAAACTCTATCATTTCTGAATTCAATCACAAATCCACAGTGTAGCAGTTCAACAAGCAGTTTAATTCCTCACAGTTCTTACATACAGAAAATTACTAGAATTTCTGGTAAGTTGAAACACCTGTAGGAAGCCAAGAGCTGCACAAAAGAGTGTTCACTTCAAAGGCAGAGGCAGCAGTCACTCGGGGGAGAGGATGGGATGACACGACACAAGGGAGGCTCTGGGGAAGGTCTGTGACCTCTCACTCACTTGCCCTGACAGGGCTCACCCTGCTGCCTTAATCCTCACCATCCTTTGCCCAGCAGAGAAGCATTTAGTACTGGGGGAAGAGGAAACAAGCAGATGCTACCTTTACCTGTGGTTTATCTCGATGTGTAGTTATGGATGTGTAGCTGTATGGTTGCCTGGCTCTTTTGTCCCCCTTGCTGTCCTCTGGCTCAGCCTTGGCGTGTCCTTGCAGGATGCGCGGGCTGCCTGGAAAGATCAAAGCTATGGGTATCAGCTGGCAAGCCAGCCTGCACCACGCATCAGTCCATGAATGTTTCATGCAACTGCAAGACCTGAAGAAAAGCTTGGGACTGTTTTTAATAGCCACGTTTGGGCTCGGACACCTTCCTTGACCCCACATCACGCGGTCATTTATGTTTGCCCCCACCGAACATGCTTGTCTGTAGCTGCATACTTGAACAGCAGCAACGACAAAACCCCTGCAATATCACTGGCAAATTCAGGCCCTAAACTCAGCGGTTGCTAAAGCTCACGCTTCTGCTCAGAGCTATCAGTGCAGCTGCACTTCTCAAGCACCAGCCCAAATGCTAGAAATGTCTTTCATTTTATTTCCCATCAGCAGAAAACAGACTCAGGACTGCTGCTGGTAACAGATAATCTAGATGTATTGTAAGTAACACAGTGGGAGCAACAAGAGAGCACAGAGAGATTGCCATTGTGGCAAGCATGCCAAAAATACATGTTACTCTCCAGTTCCGCAGGACAAACAGGTGCATAAACCAGCATTTTCACAGTGGGCTAAACAGTCGGTGCCATTTTAGTGCATCCAATTAGATCTCCCACACACACCCCCAAACTAAACAGACCATCTGGGTACTAAACAACAGGCAACTAAAAGACCAAATCATCCTGTTTGGTTTGTCTAGATTTTTCTGGGAGTGGAGAACTTGTGCCTTGGCAGCGTAGGTGCTTAGTGGTGAATTCCAATTACTTGTCAGTAATGTTTTCCTCATTCAATTCTTTCCAATGGGAGACCAAATAATGGAAAATCTTTGCCTTTTACCAAAAACCCCCGATTGTTTCTTGTTAGCTTCTGGCTTTTATGGCCTGTATTTCCAGTGTAAGTCAGTCAATATGCTCACAAAATGAATGGCGTCAAACTCTGAATAGCATCCTTTCGCTTCCTCATGAGCCGTGGGCACTTCACCCTCAAGAGAGAACAGCATATATAGTCCCTGGTTACCTGCAAGAGGCAGGCACTGATCCGTGTAAGGCTCAAGGTTTCCAGGCAAAACCAAACCAAACCGGGCAAAACTCTGTTTGCTACATTAAGGTGATGGAGCCCAGCATGAGGAACATAATACAACACTGCACATGCCTTCATGTGGTGAAACAAAAACAGAATTGCAGAGGTATGGAAAGAGTCCTGGATTGTTCCAGATGGAGAATACAGCAACATTTGGCAAAATGCAGGCTGTGAAACCAAAGCCACCGTGCTAGTGCAACAGTTATTCTTTCTCATATGGAATATCACTCCCTTAAAAGACCAATAGGTTCAGAGCAGCTTGAAAACTCTGTGAGTACAGTTTCCCTCTACAATCACCACTCCATAAGGCAACGCTGAAGTTTTTCAGTGTTTAGCTGTCATCTCACACTAAAACTTCCCGGCGTACCTATTAGACTCCTCAGTTGCCTGCTGTATAATTTAGACATAGTATATGAAAGACCTCCTAAATGACTAAATAGCAACCAAGCAATACTGCTTACCACAGACTATTAAAAATCTTGCAGTGCTTAGTGTTTTTAATTTGGACCCTGGATTCTTGCGAATGGTTGGAGAAGCCCAGCTTTCAAAACTGAAAGTCCCCAGACCTCGCAGCATGACAGGAGCAGAGACAGCTTCCTCAAGGATGTAAAAATTGCACTGTGCTGGAGACCGAAGTATGCATCAGGTCAGACATCTGTATTGACGGATAAGGGTGATGGAGCAAAGACACCCTGAGCAACCAGGCAGCATCTTCCCGTAGCTACTGCTGCATCCACACCCTACCTGGAAATCAGCCATCAGATGTCTAGAGAATAAAGGCTTTTAAACTCAGGAAACAAAACACCTTCAGAAGATACCTTTTTACCCTTTCTTTCACCAAAACCAGCCAGAGAGGTGTGATGGTTGTCACAGGGCTGTCAGTTAGAGCTGCCTTTCACAGCTTTGCCTGCACAGTGAGGCAGGCTTGAAGAAATGCTTCTTCAAGCACATTTACTCCTTTCAGTGACAGGTTGGCAAGACAATCATGTCTTCCACTTTGGCGGTTATTCTGGAATATTTTTAGTTACCATACTGATCTACTAAACATGTCTAAAGTGTCAGAGGCACAAAAGAATTTATTTCTATAGAAACCATGATTTCCATTCACTTAAGTGAACAACTGCTGTTAAGCACTCTACAAATAGGATCTTTCTGGGAAAGATGTTTCAATTTTCCCTGTTGCAGCCACAACCTCCTGGTGGTTGGGTTGTGCTGCTAAGGGTTCCTTAACATGTAGGCAAGGTGGCCACCCAAGCAAGGCCAACCTCTGTCCAGACCTTTGGCTTTCAGAGGTGACAGAGGGCTTCAGTGATACCATTTGTAATGCAGCTGGTAAGGGATAGTTGCAGTCTGCCTGCCTGTTTTCCCTGGGAATTGTAAGAGCTAGGTGATAAAGCAAGCATTACAAATAGTCATTGAGCTGTTTAAAGGGATTCGGGTCACCTGGAATTGGAGGTCACAAACCCCAAATGAAGTTTCCTGCCCACTGACTGGGCAGCACTTGGCACTTCTTCTCTCACCACTGTTGTTCTTATAACTAACAGGCTTTCCAAGAGTCTGCCAAGGTTAGCCTTGATGTAATTCCAGCAACTTCAGCAGAGGAGTTGCTCTATCCTTAATCACCCTCACCCATTTTCTGAGTTTCCAGAATCCTTCCACAAAGTGATTTGCCTTTGAATCCTGGGATGCCAAACCAAGACTTCTCTGTGGTCAGACAAGCAATTCCAAAGTCAGAGTGGTAGAATGCAGGCAGAGCTGGTTCTCCACACCAGCTGTAGCTGCTGCCTGAGGTCTCAGCTCACTGGCCCCTGCAATAAGTGCGACTGAACGGCTCACCCTTCTCATTCCCTCCAACAACACCATGGACCACGCTCACCAAGCAATAGCTTAAGTCCTCATTTTACATGATCAGACCACAAGCATATCATCTTCCAGGTAAGTGTTTTTCCAAATACAAAGCTCTTGAAATTACATACACAAAAAGACAAAGGCTAAAGAGGAAGAAAAGGAAAGTTGTAACAATAAGATGGAGTTGGTAGAAAACTCAGTACAAGGCTACTCATTAGCTGGCTCCTGGGGCAATTTATGATTGTGGTACTTTCTAGTCATAATCGCTCTCCACAACAACATACAGGAATAACTTGTGCTTTGTAGCCAATACACCTTAATGGAAATCTGTGATCCTATGACCCTGCAGATGTCTGAAAATATAGCACCTGATGCAACTCTCTCTTTAAGGAAGTTCTTTTTCTCGCAACTTGCAATGCTCTACTTTTGCTAACTGTAGGGATATTGATAATACCTGTAAGGATGGATCACAAACATTTCAGCTGACCACTGGGTGCTACTTGATGCTGACAGCCCAGGTATTGAGTGCACACTTCTATAGGGCAGGGAAATCCTAGCAACCTCTTCTCTCAAGTAAAGCTATCCCTGACACTTTGTTGTCACTCTGATTAGGAATCTTGCAAAGCTTTTAACCTCATACTCAGTGCAGTTTGTAACATGGTGTAATATCCCTAAATCTCTACTACACATTGCATTGTCACAAGGCAAGGTTTGGACATAACACTTTTCCGGTTTGTGCTCCTTGCTTCCACACTCATCCTTGCAAAACATATACTTTCAAGAGTACAAATACTTAAAAAGATGGAGAATGTTTGTGAACACCTTATCTCTAGCTAGAGCCGCAGAGCAGAATACCTGAGGGTATTGTACTTCCCAATTCTGTAAAGGTATCAGCTACATTACAGTTTTTCTGAACTATATTCTGCATTAAAAATGGATGATTTACCAGGACTTTTGTTTTTAATGCAGAAAGAGAAGGCTGGGTACTTTTTCAGTAGAAAAATGGTATTTTAATTAAACTGAAGGCATCTCACTGAAATTTACTTCTAGTACAACTTCATCCTATGGAACTATAGATGTAAATTGGAACAACTCAAGAAAGCAAAATTTCACCTCTATGTAAGCAGAAACCCAGTTCTGATGCATTTAAGTTACTTATACCCATATACATGAAAAACTTCATTGGTACTAGACAAACTGAATGAAAATTGTAGCTCAAACTGATTTGATGGAACACTAAAGTATTATTGAAAAGTACTTTCACAGAGACTTTTGAAAACTTGCAGGACAAAAATTTGTATGGCTATACAAAGAAAGTGATAGAACATGGGTTTTCTATAAAAGAGAAATTTACTAATACAAAGCACTCAGAGTATCTTCCCATCCTTAAAAACTGGTCATCCAAAGCACTGACTGGTTGCACCTATTAACAGCTGTACTGTCTTCAAACAGCTCTATCTGTTCTGCTGGACAAGACAATGAAATACAGAGTCCCAGTTTTCTCATTGCAGCTCTAGCCTCAGAAATTTCCTGCAATTTTGCTTAAACAATCTAATAAATTTCTTGTCATGTACATGGAGGGTTAGTTCCACTGCCACAGCATTAAAACCAAAGGATTTGGAGCATAAGATATGAAGTACTCCAAAGGAAGTGGTCTTTGGATTTCAGTAACACCTTAAAGTCCAAGTCTCCTGTACGTGCCTGCCTTTCTCTTTTTCATGTTGAAAAGTTGTGAGAAAACTGGATGTGAAACACTAAAAAATCCTAAATTAAGGTAATGTAATTTGGGTAAGGAAAATCTCTCTGGCCAAATCAACAAAGGAAATATGAAAACAAGCAGATAAAAGTTTCTTCAGCTGCAAGACAGACTAATAATACAGAAACAGCACATCTTTCATGATTTCGCTCAAAACAATGAAGTTTGAGTTCAGTGGTAGCCTATGATACAGAAGAATCATGCTCAGCTCCCTTCACTACTGAATAGCAATTCTGGATTTAAAAAACCAAAGGAGTGTTGAAAAGCACTGAAACACTTGGAGACAATGATAGTGGTATTCAGTTGCATCTCACAGATAGATGGTTCTGAAGAGATTTGAGACATTGTATTTTGACTAGGCTTCCTTATACTTCAGAATTAATTGCAGTATGTAGTTTTCAGAATTATAGAAATATGCGATCAGTTTTCACCAAAAAAAGCCCTCAGACTTTTTTATGGAGTCGCATTCCTGGGCTCTTCCTACCTCCACAGAACAAGAGCAGTATTTATCTAGACATAGAGAGACTGGCCAGACCTCTGCTGGTCTCTCAACATGGTGTGAGCACGCTGCGCAGCACCACTGTGGACACAGAAGATATTTTACTCAGTCATGAAAACAAGCCAAATAAATGTCCATCAGTTCTGAAAGAAGAATAAGCCACTGTGCTCATCAAAATCAGGTGTCAGCTATCAGGACTGCATGTAGTTCTAAAGCCTGGTCTTCAAATAGGCTTCAGTTTTGCAATCTGCATAATCCACAATATCCTTAATACTGAAGAATTTGCAAGAAGCAAAAAAAACCCAACCCCCCAAAACCACACACCCCCTATTGCAGAATGGAGTTTCCTTCTTGTTCCTTACTGTCTGTAGCTGAAAATTAATCTAGGACAAAGTAACAAAGCAAAAACGTAATGTCAATTCAGTACTTGGAAGGGACAGGAGCTGCAGAAGCTACAGAAGGTTAGAATGATTAGGTCAGGACAACTCGGCTGTTAAAGGCTTGGCAAAGGCTCTCATTTTACATGACAAGTTGTACAAAGATTCAGACCTTTCCTGCCTAAATCTTCCAGTGACACAAGCCTCACTGTCAGAATCGATGGTTACACTGGCATCGTTGACAGTTGCTTGCTGCACGCAAATTCTCTTTTCAGCTGGATACTGGGGGGGGGGGGGGGGGGAATAATAAAAAAATGGAAAGTGAAGGTGTTCAGATCACACAGTCATATATGACATCATGTAACTTTCCCGAGATGATAAAGATGTTGGTAAAGCAGAAACCTCCTCTTCAATTTTTAACAATGCCATATCCCATTCTTCATTACGGTCTGGAAAACTTGCAGAGCTTCTACAGAGCAAGGGCTCCAAAAAAGCAGAAATGTTGGCTGTCAGCCAAGAACTCCATGCTGGGTAGAGTAAGCAGCATGGCTCAAAACACAGAAAAAGCCGATTCAAGAACAGCAAGAACTGTCCCCGTATATATTTGCAGCACATCTCAACTCTCATGGCCACTCAAATAATCCTCTGAGTGGCAACATCCCTCCCAACACTCTACCATCCTACCACGGTAACACGTCAGGGCTTATTGTTCATTGTACAGACCATGCATCTCCAATCACAGGCAGCACTTGCCATTCCACAGCAGATGTTTGAGGAACAAAACATTTCTTTCCTGGGCTTGGTGGTCATACTGCTTTACCACCATAATGCACCAAAGCTGCAAGCTGGGCATCTAAGATCTACCGACTATCTATACACAATTCAATTCCAGTAGCAGACACCATAAAGGAGGCAGAATCAACTTTCAAAAAACTAATTTTAATCAAAACAAAAAAAATTGTTGATCATTAACAAGTTTATAAAACAGTGATTTAGTTACATAAATAAATTGATATCAGTGTATCAAATCTTAATTACTTTCAACTTCATGAGCATGTTTACATGGGTGATGAAGTACAACCTTTTTACCTATAATAATAAATAAAATGGAGAGCATGAAATAGTTTTTCTAAACAAAAATACCTAACAAACATACCTCTAGCATGTTCTCTAATGAAGGGAACAAGAGACACTGGACAACTTTTGCACCAAAACATAAAAACTGCTTTAAAAAGCACAAGGATACAGAACCATCAGCTAAAGTAAAGACACTATACTGTAACCAAAGTTGGTATTTAATAATATAATGAACAGTTTGGTAGTTAGATCTCCAGTTTGGTTATTTTAAAGCATTAAGACAAGGCAAGATAGAAGGCTGCTTTTGTTTGAGTAATTCTAGAGAAAATAAAATATATTAAAAAAACAAACTGAAAAGTAGAACAGTCATACCTACACAACTTTCTGTCCTGCACAAAGTCAAAATACCTATGCAGAATATATATATATAATATATATATGTTATTTGTGCACAAAGGTTAGCTTATCATTAGCTCACTGCAAAGGCGTAACGTATCATGTCAATCATTTTGGAAAACATTTTGCGTTTTGTGTCAAAAAGGATATTTCTTTAAGTCTTCTAGGCTAGGAGGCACAAACCCCGATTCTGGCATACTGTATTCTTAATGCTAAGGCTTGCTGCTCTGGCTGTGTATTTTTTGTTGTCCCTCTTTACTATAGTGCCTGTTACAAGCATGTGTGTATGTGTGTATACATATATATGTATACACAGGTTGTATAAATATATATATATATATATAAAATTTCCCCCAATAGGTATCAGTCCAACCATGCAATCCAAAAGGTGGCTCTGCATAGATGCCCAGCATATAGTTCACCACCTGAGCCAACCCTGAAGCAAGGCGCACTTTAGTCCTTCTGATAGGTTTTCTTTTTTGTTTAAAACCAAGCTACTGCAGCTTCAAGTATTTTGCATTACATAGATTTTTTTTTTATAAATTAGTTAATGTTATATTTTTCAATATTCAGACATATACTATAATATATATACAGTACAATAAATGCTCTCATTCTTTTTTTAATTTTTTTGATAAATCCCTGAGAATGTATGTTGACAGTCGCTAAGTTTCCACATGCACAAGCATTGTGTGCCATGCTTCTGGATGAACAGCACTGCAAAGCCACGTGGTCAGCCTTTTAACTATTAGTATTTCATTTGTTGGTTTGTTTAAATATGCTGAAATGTAAGGATGAGTTACAAAGGAGTAAAGCTGAATCCATTCGAGGTACTTATCACAGGATGGAGGTGTTTTGTTTGGTTTTTAAAGCCATTGCAATATGTTTGTTTTTGAGGCTGTGAACGTATACAGAAAGAACAGGAGAGCGATGTGGGCTTTTGCCACTTGACAACATATACTCAGTGTAAACCAAACCTTTTTTAACCTCTCTCATACAAAACAGAAAAAAGGAAAAAAATTAAACACACAAACTTTCACAACATGACAGTTTAGTTTGCAAACTCAATATAACTATACACATATAATACCGGTGTGGCTCTTTCTTTAAGTTAAAAAGGGTATAAAGGCAGGCTCAAGTAAAAAGATCCCCTTCTGCCTCTAACCCCCCATTCACACATTTTTGTCAACCAAACCGCTCACGAACCAGCATCATCAGTTTCTTTTTACCTTTGTAGATTTGTTTTAGGTTGTCAATAAACTGTGTAAACTGGATGTGACCATCATGAGCCATTAAGAAGGTCTCTCGGGCCTTGCTGAGGAACTCTATAAACTCACTATAGTGTCGCGGGCTGATGTGAGTTAGACGTGAATGAGTTGTATTAATGTATGCTCCGATCGTGGCATCCAAGAGTTGCCGTAAAGGGGCTTTGTCCAGTGACATGAGCTTACCAGAGTTCCTCCTTCCATGAAGTCCCACCATGCCAGGAGTGGTCAAAGTACATCTACGCAAAATGTCTGACAGTACTGTTGCACATTTGACACTTTTGACCACCAGAGGTATTATAGCTGCTAGCTCATTTTTCCCAAGGGAGTGGCTGAGCGCACATGCCCACAGAACGTCATTAATGGCAGGGTGTGTGTCCTGATTGTAACTCAGGTTGAGATGTGTCATGGCCAAAGTGGCCAGCTTGTAGGCCCGCATGGGGTAACCACGGTGCTCCATGTATCGTGCTATAGTAAAAAGCTGCGAATAGCTCATGCCAGTTGTAGCAGCATCTAGAACAATTTGGTAAGCGGTCTCAAAAGCTATGTGATCCTTTTCACATAAGGTAAGTGCAGAGAGAGCACAGTTTTGAGGATCCTTCATGGCACACTGTAGAGCAAGCGTCCTAGCACTGCCGGCCAACTTCTCCTGCTGATGGCAGTCCAGATGCAGACGGACGATGGTGCTGTTGGACATCACTGTTGTAGCAACAATACTAGTGGCTTCTGTTGGAGTGAAAAGTGTAAACCAGTTTTGCATGATACTATCCAGTGCATAAACACCTGGGGAGAGAAAGAAATGATTAGCTACAGCTGAAAACCTAGAAGATACAGATGTTGTTTGCAGCCAAGTACATGAAGTTGCCAGTATATCCAAGGGGATGCACTTCGCAAGAAGGGCTAAACCAGACAGCATGACTGGAAAACTACATTAAAACAAAGGTTACTGTGCAAACTCTGTAGCAATCACTGAAATGCAAAGAATAGAAAAAAAAAAAAAAAGCCTGCAAGATAAGCTTTAATCTCCTGGTGTGACAACTGAGCTGTTTTACTTGTTATTTAAGACAATTCGGATAACAAGTTCTGGCTCGTTTGATTTCATCACATCACTCAAAAACAACCCTCACACTGAATGCCCTTAGAAGGCAATTTTAACTTCTTTTCTCACTCTGCATCTCAAAGCACAGTACACGCACAAAAGAATATTAAAGTATGCTAAATGGCTTTCCTAATAGAACACCATGGCACACCTAAGGAGACCTTAAAAAGTAAAATCTTGCCTCACACCTCCGTCCCAACAGGCTTTTCAGAGACATCTTATATCAAATTCATACATGTCCCAACATCAAGACGCTCATTAGGCAAATACTCTGAGCAATATGTGGATATTATCTGAAATAGGTATTTTCCTTATTATCACTTTATTCCTGACACGAGTACATGTGTGTGTTTGGCAGAGGGAGGAAGGGGGAAACAGTGGCAAATAGGTTCCATAAATTGAACCTTATCGCCAGCTAGAGTGCCTTATTAATGCTAAAGGCAGTTTACACACATCTGTGAGCCCACCTAAACCACACCCAGAGGTTCTAATTTTCTCTTTAGGGCTCTGATGCTTCCCGCGGACCCCTTCACTCATGTGCAACAATTCAGCATAGCCAACAAGTAACGGATCTTCATTTAAACAGGTTCCTTGCTTTACCAACTTGACTACATCTCAAGAGTACTTTACATAACATCGTAGGTTCTTCATGGGATACTTCTATTAGAATATGTAAACTAATTTAAAGCAGTATTAAACCCAGCATTTTACTTGCCAATATGCAACTGCACAAAATAATACCCAGGCACTAATATCTGTTAGATAGCCTCAGCCATAATTATCTAGCAAAGATATAAAAGCAAAAAGACAAGGGCACTGCATTAAAATTTGCAGACACAAACCACTTTCTGGCTGAGGGCAAACAAAGACAAGCTGTATTTTCCCATGCTACTGACAACATTAATTTCCTAGTTAAGCACAAAGCAAAGAATGAACTAATCTAGAGAATAAGCAGCAGCAATCCTTTTAAGTTCTGAAACTCAAGAAGCATCTACACAATACAATCAAACTCAGATGTATGAAGAAGGAATCAATACAGTAGGGAAACATGCTTTCCAGAAATAGCTTTGGTGACAATTAAAACTGCTCCCTTGTCATAAGTACTTATGTTGTCCCCACTACTACAGCTGCTGATGTTTTTTTAATAGCTATACAGTTTTTAATGTACTCATCTTCACTTTCAGATTCTGTATTCCCATCTTGTAGATGGTAAACTGGAATACAGAAGCTAACAGATGCCTCAAAGACACACAGGAAATCTATGGTGAAGCCCAGAAATGAGCTGAACATCCTGCTCAGTAAACCATTCTCTCACTGCTGTCTTCTAAGTGTAAAAGGCTGGTTCTGCCGCCCACCGTATTTTCACCTTTTGTGGTTAACGATGGGTGCATTGGCATTTGGTTTGCTTTACAGCGCAAACAGAAGGCCTGTACATCTTAGACACATAACAAAGATGCACCACACTCTAAACTTGGATTTACCCAGAGGCTTAAAACACCCACCCCTAACAATGAGAACTCGTTCATGAGATCTTGTCTGCCACACAGTAGGAGACATCCTCAGCACTTCATTCACCTGTTTTCTGGTTTCTCTTCCCACAGCTGACCAGGTAGCACTCCCACCTGCCTTTCAGAGCAAGCAAAGTTATAGCATAGTGCTACAGCCTGTAACCATGAGCCTTTTCTCTACTGCAGCCTCAAACCCAAAGCCATCACAGAGGGAACAAGGGGAAATCTGGGTTATTTCCCATAGGTTATGCAGACTCACACTTTGTGAGAGAAGTCACACTGCATTACTCAACTGTCACCTTATTTGGTCTGTGCCTAAAGAAACCCACTCATCATTGCCATAGCATCTTGTCACCACAGAAATTTTATAATGAACAGAAAGTGGGACACTTGCAGAACCTGTGTGTTGAAAACAAGATCAAGCTCTCTAAGACTAGCTGACAAGAGAAGCATCTCAGAACATACCTACTTCTGTTGCACATGTTACCAACCACCTCACCATTTCCCGACGTCGCCAATTCAGTGTTGACAGTGTCATTCGCATCACCTATTAAAACAACACAAACAAAATACAAGTTAATTGTATTGCAAACCAAAGCAGTATACCAACAATTAGGGATTTTAAGTTACTCAAATACACTAAGGTTCAAAACAGCAGTATCTTGCCCTCTCCACTCTGTTACCTCTTCTGTAGCTGATATGTCAAAAAATTTGAAAAATATGGCTCAGCCATCTTGGCGTAGCATGCAGAGAGTAGCTACAACTGCAGATCCTTCAAGGCTAGAGGAGAGAGACCTTTTTATCTGTGGGGAATTAAAAACCCACCCCACATAAAAGGCCCCTCCAATCAACAACAACAACAACAACCCCAATGAATTACCAACTATTCAAACTAAATCATATCATGTCTCCTCCCTCTATGCACAGCAGTCTTTAGAGTGGAAACTATCAACTCTTGTTGAGCAAATTAACCCCTTTGATTTTTCGCTAGTCTGCATTTCTTTTCATTGACTTCAGCAATATAGACAGGAGTTAGTGTTCTGTGATTTGACCGGCTGCTTATTTGGCAAAGATATAGATATAGTCCCAGGTATATCCAGGTTATTAATTATTATTTATTTTATTATTGTTATAAATTAATTAAGTCCAGAGTGATGATTTCTCTCTTTGAACAAGGACTCCCTGCAAAGAAGTTCCATCATAAACCCATTAGAATTCTAGAAAAAAAGACTTTTAAGCCTTGATTGTAGTGCCTGTATTTTACACCACTTGTGGTTATTGCCTATGTAGTGTCTCAAAACATGAGCAAATAATGTTTATTCAATAAAACAAACACTGCATGGAAATAGCATGTAAAGCTTGCTTCAGCCACGTGGACAGGCTCCACAGATATCCAGATGAAGAAAGCAAGTGGTCTTTCCCTTACAGTATCAGTGGTCATACTTTGGTATTAACATTTGTAGCCATAAAGAGCATTACTAGTCAATCAGAGCTCTCAGCGATGATCTTTACATATTAAACTCAACAAATGCACTCACAAAACAGATTGGAGTCAGCCGCATTCATAAGAGGGTTCTCAACCCATATCCCCTCCCAACGCTAAGGTGACTTCAAAATGGCACGTAGCCCCCTGTCATATTTGTTACTCCTGCCACCTCCTTTAATCCTACACTATAGGTAGGATAATTAAGATGGAGAGATTGCTGAGGAGCACAAATGCACAGATGATCTTTGAGAAGTCTGGTTATAAGCGACTATAAGTGGTTCCAAGCTGTCCTCCTTACCGCCTTGAGACCCTGGTGACTGGTTGTACATCCCAAAGTTACAGGATAAGACCAGCTTCTTTGTTGGCCTCAGACATTGCAGCATCATTTTAACTAACAGTAATCTAAGTACGAGGTTGGAGAACACCATTTTTGAAAGAAAGCAAACTGATCTGTAAGGACCAACCCAACACATTTTAAAATATGAGAACATGCCTAAGGTAAATCATGGAACCAGCCTTTGCTCTAAGTCCTTCTGGAAGAACAACAGACATCCCCAAGTCAAAACGCTTTGGAGTGCAGTTATCGGTCCCATTCTGTCCACCAAAGGGAAGGAGTACAGATGAATTCCCGTACTGATGCACACACAAGTTGAAGGCCAACACATTTCCAATTTCCATGATGAATTTTCAGCTTCCCCCAAGTAGAGTGAATCCAAGAGATTACAGGGTTATGGACTGAATTCTGCTACTGGGGAAGGAGGGAAGTAGGTTAAAAAACACCAATCCCCCCAAAAACCCTGGTATGAATGATGACTTCTCTGAAAGTCTTCTGTGATGACTTCCCTCACTGTGGTTGTCTGTAAAAGGATCAGCAGTCACAAAAGCCTTCAGCACATGTAGTGGGAATATTGATAGTTCCAGTTTAGACAGTCCTGACTCAAGAGCAAAAAATCAAGACCATACCTAGCTTCTTGACATGGAAAAGTTTCTGGACAAGCTACGCTGGAATTAGGTTCCTTTCATTTGATTAAACTGTCAAGCTTAGAGAAGCAGGAGAGGGGTCATTTATACATAATAGAAACCCCAAGGATTTCAAACACAGCATGTATTGATGTCCTGACCAAGATGGAGCTAAAGTTAATTTATACTGTAGCGCATGTAGCCAAGCACCTATTTCATTTCTACTCAATACATTCTTGTGCTACCTTCTTCCTAAAATGGAGCCCCACATCTGTCCAAGATCTATCTTATCTGTGCTATCAATTGAAGAAAGCTTCTCAACACGTCAGGAAGTCTGAAAATGACAAGAGGACCCTGGGAATTACGTAGCTTATCTGAAAGCCAAGGTCTCTTCCACATGGAATAACCTTCACTTTGTCTTGACGTACCTCCATAGAAATTTCTTGTAGAGGAACAGAAGATCTCACCACCCGTAAGAGATACAAGAAATGGCCAGCCAAGCATGAACTGTTGCACCAGTATGAAACCTCTTCTTCACGCATATTGGAAGGAGGTTTAGTAATAAATTTATTTATTCATTCACAGGTCTGGGGGGAAAAGGATACCACTTGCCAAATACACACTGAGTGATCACCTGCACTAATTTGCTTATCAGTTCTGCCAGCAGCACCCATCTGCGTGTGTCTGCAGTAATACTTACTTGCACTGATGTAGTGTACAACAGGCAAAGAGGAACAGGAGCTCCTCCTGTACCTGCAGATCTTACAGCGCTTGTGCCAGTTAAGTTCTGAAGGAAATACCCCTGAGATGCTACATGTTCATTTGGCCATGCCAATGACTCTTTCCACAGCCAGTTTAAAAGCCTTCCTTCTGCTGGGTCACGTAACACAAGCTGCCATCGGATTTAGGGAGAAAGAACCCAGGACTCCATACACTACTCCCAAATCTAGAATCTCTGTAAGAGGCTTTTCTGCCACAGAGACCCCAGTGACAGAGTTGTGAAATTGTTTGTATCACCTCATCAGCCCAGCCAGGCGAACCTGTCACTGCTGTAGCTGAGGCAGAACAGCATACCCGCAAGGACACTGCTGTTCAGTTTACTACAGGAGGGGAGAATTTCCTAGGGCACACAGATGTCGTAAGTAGTCAGATACTAGACAGTGAATACAGACAACCCAACTGCCATTAAGTTGACAGGGCGGGGAAGGGGGAAGCACCTGTAGGTCACTACAGTGCTGACACTAAGGTATTTGCAGGCAAAGCTTACTGCAGAAATCTACACAGTGACTTACTACCAGAACACTGCTATGCATCTTCCTTCTGGAAAGCAAGCTACCTTTAAGATTCTTAAAACACCTTTGTAAGCTTGGGACAAAACAGTGGACAAGTTCTACACCAGTTTGTTCCAATTCCTGGGACTAAGAAGAGGGTATGGGATTGTGACGTTTCTTTCACCAGATCTCAGTGAAAACATTCTGATGACACCATCAACCACAAAGGGGTAGCCTTTGACACTGAATACAGTGACATCTGAAGTGTGCTGCTACCACCAAATGATACTTGGTGAATGCCTGAGGTGGCACAGAGGTCAGTCATAAGGATCTTTCTCAAGTAAACAAACATTTGAGGCAGAAACATACAAAGATGTGAAAAAAAAGATTTCCACAGCAACCCTGGGAATATAAAAGGCTAACAAAGCACACAGATCTCAGCTTTCTGATTAATGACTTTAGCTTCTAAACGTCTAGAACAGGCAAATAGTACCTTTCTTTGGCATGAGAAGCAACTGGGATAATATCCTTTCCCCAGAAGTCTTTGGAGCTTTGTTTACTGAAGCAAAGTAATAAATGGTTTTCTGATCTTTGCATGGTTTTTTTGAAGAACTCCCTGAAGAGGGATGGAGAAATTTATTTTTGTTGAAACTGTGTAAACTCCAAGCCTCATCAGCATCAGGCAATATTACTCCAGAAACCTAAAACCTACCTGGCTGTCTCCTTTTAGACTGCAGTCTCTCCTAAGAGCCTGAAAACCGATCTAAGGTTCTTGTATACCTCAAGCTGATTTTGATACACCTGACCATTCCACACCTTGCGGAGTACGGATTTTGATGAAGAAAGTGAGAGAGCTGCTGTCAGCACAGTCTGCCTTAGAAGCATGTCATTATGGGCTTTCTGTAGCAAATCAACAAGCACCTACACTAAATCTCATTTAGGGAAAAGGAAAGGAAGCAATGGTAAGAAACCACTCAAGGCCATGCAGAAAATAAAGTGCATTTCTATATTTAGAACTAGTAATTTTAGAAGCAGAGTAATTTTGCTTTCTAGCCAGTCCTACATATACTCGTGAACCCATTGCACTGGTCCTCTCTCACCCCTGAACAGAAGACCCTGGGTCTGTGTTTACCAGTCCATTGAGCTTTGTATCAGAAAACAGAATCTGAGAACTCCAGACAGACTCCAGAGGGTATGGTCCTCAGTGCTTAAAAGCTGTACCCACCACTGGGTCAAATTCCTTTCTTCTATTGTAGTAATAATGAACGAGGGAAATACCTGAAGGCCCAACTCCAGAGACACTTTCAGAAGAGTGATGTCTGGCAAGCTGTCCATGAGTGTTGCTATTTTAAATGCATCCTGGGCAAGTTTGAAGATGTGTGATGAGGAGTGGATATTTTTCTGGATGGATTCTAACACTGTTTCCAACCTCCGAACATCACCTGCAAGGTGTAAAGAGAATCACCAAAACGGAACAAGCTCCCAAAACATCCGCAGATGCACTGTAATCGAGCCTGCTGTTACTATGCAATAGTATGACGTTTCAGTTATACACACTTTGTTTTTAGAAATTCTCTGTAATTAAATCACATATGAATGAAAGGTAAAAGACAGCACAAACTCCTCTAGTGTCTGATGGTGTTAGTGCAGTACGTGGCCAAAAGTCATCCAAATCTGTGAATTTTAGAAGTGATTTGTCCACTCCTGGGTCTCACAGTCTATGTTGTGTGTCAGAAGAACAAAAAGCTGTCACATCAGTCTCAAATCAAGCTCATCTGGCTACGATGTAGCTAGCTTAACTACTTTGCTAGAAAATTAAGTGAAAGGTTTAAGCGAGTTCAGTTTGTTGTACCTATTTCAAGCTCCTGTCAGAATGCAATTTGGATTCCTAAACACAGATTTTATCATCTGTTTACTCCATGCAATATTAAAAGCATACATTTAGTTGAGTACATAGCTGACAATAATGTACCTTTGGCTGCTGTTAGCATCGTTGATGCCAGCTCACATTGCTGGGATTCAATGTGACTTAGGGTGAACCAGCGGGGATACCGGTTTGGAACAACTGATGCAATGTGATGTGGGCGGGACATGTCTCCTGAAGGAGCTGAAGATTCCAATACTAGCAACCTGAAATAAGGAAGAAATCCTCTTTCATTAAATTGTTATACATTAGGTTACTCATGAGCAAAACTAAAACTGCAAGAACACTTGAATGTGTTTATGAAATGCGCCTTTTTGATTATAAAAAAAAAGGTTGGAAAACCACCTCTTCTTGGGGAATCTCAGAAGTCCATTTGCCAAACTTGCCTACACCAGTGGGCATCTGCAGGAACTAACAGGACAATTAAACCACCGATTAGTCAAGACAGCAGAGACTTTCTGCATCATGCACAGAGCTGAAGTTTTTCTCCCTGCCTTGTTTCAGTCTTTAAACACAGCCCTCAGGAAGGAAAGCGCAGTAGTTCTCCACTGTACTGAGAACATGTAAATATTTTTCAGTATTTGGAACATACTTTCTTCACTTACAAATGATGAAAGTAAAGGAGAGGGATATTCAATAAGTCATTCAGATTTTCAGCTTGCAATAAATTCAGACATGAATTTATGCCCAAAAGAGACATTTTGCGTTTCAACTACGACTACTTTTTAAAGTCCTTAAACTTTCACCTACCAACATTTTATAATGTACCATAATCTGAAGTTAGGGTCTCAAAAAGCAGTGACAGTACCTTTAAAATTACTTTTCAAACTCTGTTTTCTAATCCTGAAGCAAGTTTCTTTGAGTATGTGTCAATCTACAACAGTCTTATCCACCAAGTGGAATCATATTGAGAAAATTCAGATTAACATGTTTGTTGTTGACTACTAGAACACAAGTGACAGCCCACAACAGAGACTCAGCTGATGGCCCTTAAAATAAAAGGCCAGTGCCAAAACTAGGTGTGGAAAAAAACCCAGGCATTTTTATTCAATACAATAAAGCATAATTACAGGACATGAATGGTTAATAAGACATCGAATGATAGATAAGGCAATGTCCAGAAGAAAAGCCTTTCTGGTACTAAGGTTCTTGATCAGAGTTGACTGAGTTCTGTTTCTACCAGCTTTCATCTGCAAGTGATTTTCTAGCAGGGAGACATCTGAGAGGCCAAAGGAAACTGGATCTCTCTTGTCAATAAATTGCAACTATTGAATATTGAAAATCCAATGCATTGTAGTTTTGTGTGATAGACTATTTCTTATGAAATAAGCTCATTTAAACATGTTACCATTTCTTGCACTTAAATACTTAAGTTCTTCAGGTGACTGGACTGCGTGCCCTCTTTTCGCAGTAATATAGTTTTAAATTCCATCACATGTCCGCAGGTTCCTGAAGCCTATGACAGTATCTTTAAGAATTCCCTGAGAAAGGTAATCTTGAATATACAGGAGTGTATCTAGCAGGCACATATAAATACAACACACCATGAAAATAACTTTTAGCAGTTACATTAACATTTTCAGATGCATGTATATGCATGCTAATATGAATATAAAGATTTCACTTTTGATTTGTATCAAAAGTCTAATCTCTTCCCTAGTACCACTGAGACACTTCTCTATATTGCTTTACATACATAAACACGTAAAACCTCTTCAGCTGATTTTTTCCAAGCAGAGAGAGTGGGGTGAAAGATGTATTATCAGACAGTTTCAAACAACAGTAAAAATCCCAACTACCTAACACAAAAAGGGATTATTAGGTTATGAGCAACAGTAAATAGACAAAGCATGAAAGAGAGACTCTTTTGGGGAAATCTTTTATAACTTTTGAATTTCATTGCCAGTTTCTATATTCTTTTGCTGTGAAAATAACTGCTGCTGTGAATTGGTGGCTTTCATGGAATTTTGGCAAGATTAGGGAACATCAGAACAAGCACAAGCAGATTTAGCATTCTTCACTTTCCCCCCTCCTTTCAAATATCAATTATTTAGCTAGGTTTCAGCAAAGCTACCTTGTGATTGAACAACACCATTAAAGTCTGGCACTCGAAGCATGGGTGAAATTCAGGCTTAACAAGGGATCAGCCAAACGAAGCCAAACTTCAAATTCAGATTCCAAGTGAGCAGTCAACTAGGTCATAGGAGATTCACGTTCTCCAAGGCTCCACTTTCTCTTTTTCAGTGTTGCAAGCAGAGAACCGCAGACAGAAGTGACCATCAAGGACAGCACAACCCTGTCCTTGCAAGACCTGAAGTGTATGCATGAAAGGCTTTATGGTCAGCTTCCACTGATCTCATACTAGTGTTCCACCCACTAAAATGGGATTAAAGAAATGAAACAGCAACAGATGATTTTGAATACAGAAAAGTAAAACACTCCAGGGCTGCCACCATAGGTCATTGACCTGTGCAGACTGACACTAAACACTTGTATCTGGAGAGCAAGCAGCTAGAGCCTGGGGAAGTTAACTTCTTTAATGAATGTTCAAGTGAATAAAGAAATATGCTCCACTTCTAAAATCATTAGCAACTGCACAGAATTCTACAAAATACCTTCACTAATTTCTACATGAGATTTTTGTCCTTGCAACAGCTACTTCCTCCCTGCCATGGAAGAAAACATGCTCAATTTTTCCTCTTCTGATCCATTCAAACTCATAACCAGGAGACAGACATTCAATCTTCATGTTTGCTTTCTTCTTCCTCCCTCAAGGCAGCAACAGGTTATTTTTCCATTTGGTTTGTACTGGGAGTCCTTCATACACTGAACTATCACTTCGGTGCAAATGGAAAGAGTAACCAACCTTCTTCAAAAGAACTTGGGAAGTGCTGAGGAATGCAGACAGACATGGAATATAAAGTATCTAAACCTGCCTTCACCACAGTTCAAGATCCCAGTCCATATTTCTGAAGAGAGCAAAATATCAAAATACAGAAAGAATGGTTATTTTCTAGGGCTGAACGCTCACCTGTCTTATAAAGCAATGACAAAAGGGCTATGGAGAACAGCCGCGATTATGGTGATGTCTCCTGTGATTTTACCAAATGGAAACAGACAATTTTCCTTAAACTGATCTGTTTGAGAAGTAACATCTTTGGCTGAGATGACAGCTTCATACCAAAAGATGGCTGGAGCTCCCCATACCTGACTAAGGATTTCATCATTTGGATCTTTCACACTCTTGTTTCATTTTCCAGTTGAGAAAGGAAACTTCCAGAAAAGAAGTTTTCAGTTATGATCGGTTTCTGGGGAAAGCCCAAATCCTCATTCAAAAGGCATGGCATGCTGCCATCACATTCACTGAAGCGTTCAGTGTACTGTGCAAAGTGCTGCTGGATGTCTATTCCAGCCTTTCAGTAGTTTAGTTTAAGAAGAAAAAGTCCCCACAAAGACTTGTGGAACACTTTAAGGTAGTAACTGAACATAAATACAAGGACACAAGTCTACTTTGTAAAACTGACCTTTTCTCCTAGAAAAAACAATCAAGCAAAAAAGCAAACAAAAAACCCCCAAACCTCACCAAAAAACCAACCAGACAAAAAGGTCATCCACCACATTGTGAACTATCTTGCTGTGGTATGACCAGGGTTATTGATGCACTTGTGATACAAGAGGGAGTACCTAGATAGGCCAGACAGCTTGCTGATCATATATTTCAATGTTCTCAACAGTTCATCAGTAATGCACTTTTGTCTTCTCAATCTATTTCCTAAAATGCTAACCATAAACAGCAGGTATGCAAGGTCACTCTTCGTATCTCTCAGACTCTGTCCTCAGCGTTCATTACTAGACACCCCTGGAAGCAAAAAACCAAACAGGGCTTCGGCCTGACCCAATAGTAGCTATGTTTTATTCTTATGCATACCCTCCCACTCAGTCCTTTGAACACAGAATTATTTTCTCCTCATTTAGCTTTTTGGAGAAACTAGCTCCGGAATACACACCTCCAAACCACTAGAACACAACCTGTCTGATGACGTTAAATACTACTTATATGGGTAGTGTGTCCTTCAATTACAGTGCAATCATTCTTGATCATGATGATCAGGAAAACCCAACACTTTTTTTTTATTTTTATTATTATTTTTTAAGTATCTGGGACTTGATTGCTCTTAGTATTCAGTTGTGGCTATTCCTTTGTCAAGCATCAGCAAAAAGGTTCCTGACAGTGACTAGACAATTCAAATGGGACCAGTTTCTTCCCTGCATTGTATGGGGACAACAGAATTATCACTGATCATTTAAGCCCTTCAAGTTTCCTTCAGAGGGCTTTTCTTAGCCACCATTACCAATCTGGCCTGCCTTGAGATTAAGCTAGCACACACTGAGCAGTCCCCGAGAAACATCTTCTTCCTCATGACTGAAGACAAACAGAATGCAAGTCACACATTATGTTGTCATACGACATATGCCCTTTAAATTCCAACATTCACCCAGAAGTGGACAAGACTGCTTTGTTATGAAGCAGAAGAAAGAAGTACTGGCTCAGACCACATTATACGGTTTCAAATCTATCATTGAGAGTTAGTTTATAAAAAGGCAAGTGGAACAAATAGTCCTACCAAACAGGGTAAGCAGCAGATGATCCTAAGACTGCTGGTGAGACAACTCTTACACCATTTTATCACCAATACCATCACACACACAAACCACATGGGTGAGAATACATATGCTAAAGCTGTCATGTAACACAAAACCCAAGACTGGGACTCTAGAGAAATCTGTAGTAGAGAATGCTGTTTTACAGTTGTAGCTAAACACTGACTGTACAAGTTATACTGTAGTTACTACAGGCATCAATTGCTTTTTACAGATCACAGAAGCAAAATAATTTCTCCTGAAAGGGAAGAATGCTTCTTTTAGAAAAAAAGACTAGGTCTTGATTACCAAGCTTTTTCCCCTTTTCCCAGCCTCTGCTTGTGCTCTTTCTAGATAATTTGTGAATACATACCGCATGGCTCTCAGTGCAGTTTTGTATGCCAATTCAGCATCATGAGGTAGGAGAGAGGTGAAGAGATACTTGGCAAATGTGTGCATTGGAACACTCTCTCGATGGATGACTTCACCTAAACCACTATATGGTCCAGCTGCAGGAAAGAGAAAGAGAATGTCAGTCTTTACATACTACTAAAACCCAACTTCAGGACCTTTAAAAACATTCACTATACCTTCAGTTAGAAATGGTATTCAGAGACAGTCTGCCGTATAAAAGTTCAAGTTATATTGCTATTTTCTGTGAAATATTTTATACAGATATCACATATATACAATGTATTACAGATATATTAAATACCACATATTCTTTGAGACAGTAAGACAGACCGCAAATTGTACAGTACTAGACACACTGCCAATGTGCATACAAATGACAGAGTGGCTCCAGTGCTCCATGGGGCTCATTCAGCAAGCCTATGGTACACACAAGTGGAAAGTGATAATCCTAGCTTTGCCTCCACATAGTTACATTGTGCACATGAATCCCTATGCACCCTGTTGGTCTGTGACTGCTTTATCACAAATCCACCAGAAAACAAAAAACAAACAAAAAACCAAACAACAACAAAAAAAGAAGAGTAGTTAGAGTGGAAAACCATGCACCTTTAACAGAAGTCACATGACCAATCACCACAGCAGTACTGGATCCCTATTAATGTCTCACCTGACATGAGATTTAAATAACGATTTAGTCTGGACTCAAGTCTCCAGAGAAGACTAAGTCAGACCTTGCACCAATGTTGATTTTGTTAGTCCATTACAGCCACATGATCTTAAAAACTACCTTTGTTGTGGGAAAACAACCCCCATTGTTGAGGCAATGGGATTTTGCTCACACTCAGTTCACTCTGAGCAGTATTTCAACTTCACAACAACAGCGTCAGGATTGACAACAACAAAGTTAAACACAAATATTTCCTTCCCGAGTTCTGAATGTTAACAGTGCACGTGAATCCCATTTTTACATTTTTCATGCCATCTCAAGACTGTTTTTCCTGTTAGTAGAAAAACTGCACCAAACAGCTTCTGACTCCAGAAACTAGAGGTTCAGGCATTACATGTTGCAAGATTACATGTACAAAATAAGAATCTTACGTTAAGTATTACTGGACTATTATGGCACAGAGAGCAGCCAGCAGTCCTAGAAGTTACTACTGCTTCTACTACAGAATACACCACACTTGGATGAACAAATGGCTGTACAAGCACACTTCTTCACTGCAGTGTCACATGTGCCATTTAAACTGCTTCCAGCAGTGTTTCAACCAATATAGCCATCCCTACAGCAAAGCAGATGAGAAGCAGGTAAGGAGAAACCACCAAGCTGTTTCAGCAATGTTTTTCTGACTGCTGCCTCAGCACAATGTGCCAAGATAAAAATCACTAGGCATGAAAAAATTCTGAGCTCCATAGGTGGGCAATTCTGAAGACTGGGATTGATTACAAAGGAAACGTCAATGAAGATTTAGTAGGTGACAGCCTGTCTCAATTTAAAACGAAGTTGAAAACCATTCAAAACTAGATGGCATTGCTTCAATGAAAGAAGCCATTTCCTGTATATTTGCCAGTTGGTAGTCCAGTTAAAAACTCAGTTAGGACATGAAGAACACATGACAAAGCATTTATAGGAAAATATATTCTGCCATTAACTTAGCAGTCAATCAAAAAATTGTAACAGTTCTTGCAAAACAGTCTTACTTTCTGCTTTCCCACGCACTTGAATGGTAGCTATATTAATACAGCATGCATTAATCTGCATTAACAGCACAGAAATCAGCTTAATATTGGATTAAACTTTATTGTATCTACAGAACTTTAACCATAAAAACACAATTTATATGATTAGCACCTTAAATCACTGCACAGTTTTTCCTCCATGTGAGCTGCCAGTTTCTGCCTGACCTGAAGCAAACTGAAGTTACTGCAGGAAAGCCAGATTTCTCAGCCCACAGCAATACAAGACCATCATTGCACACTGCTCATCACAACAATTTTGTGAGTAGTTATATTAGCAGATTTCCTGCTATGATCACTTACTACTGTAAGAAAGCATTAAAAGAATTTCAGTGATCAAAGTAGTGAACTAGAATTATCAGAGAACACTTTAGAGAAATCCTGCCATTTCCTCATAAAGCATCCTTAGCAGTAAATGCAGCAAATTGATTTTTTTAATCTATAGGATCCCTGTATGGTGGTTAATAGCTGGATCCACTGAGCAGCTGCTCTTGTCCAAAAATCATAAAGCAGCAGTACAGCCACATCATAATGGAAACTCTCTCCACGGTGCAGCTTCTCTGCAGTTTCAAATGGCACCATTAGTAGGTACCCAAAGGCTTTAAAGATCTGGGCAAAAACAGTGACTCAGAACTGAAAACCCTGAACAACATACTGTACCTCTTCCATTAAACAGGAAGTTTTAAAAGACAAACGTCTTACAGAAAAAAAAAGCAAAACCTGACTGCTGTGTAACTGTCTTCACAACTTACCTAGAGCAGAACCACACACTTCACCATCCCTTGAGCAAGCACTCAAAAGCTTGAACCATACCTTTGGCTAATTGTCTACTCTGAACTTTCTCTTCCATTTAAAAAACCAAAAAACAAAGACAACCTCAGAATGCATGAGACTACTCTCTGAGCATGTCCAGCCTTTTAAAAAAGGCTAAGGCAAAAGCATGTACTTCTTCATACAGATTTTATTGCAACAGACCAGCTAATTCCCAAACACAAATTATCTTGGTCAAGATTCAGTCACAAAACGTCCCCGTTTTGGTGGGATAGAGTTAATTTTCTTCTTAGCAGCTGGTACAATGCTGTGGTTTGGATTTAATACGAGACTAATGCTGATAACACACTGATGTTTTAGTTGTTGTTAAGTAGTGCTAACTCCAAATCAAGGATTTTTCAAGTTTTCCATGCTGTGCCAATGAGGCGGTGCACAAGAACTTGGGATGGAGCAGAGCCAGGACAGCTGGCCTGAACTGGCCAAAGGGATGTTCCATACCATAGAACGTCATGCCCAGTATATAAACTGGAGGGAGTTGGCTGGGGGCCACTAATCTCTGCTCGGGGACTGGCTGGGCATCAGTGAGAGGGTGGTGAGCAACTGTAATGTGTATCACTTTTCCCCCCCTTGGGTTTCATTCCCGTCTTTATACTTTTCACTACAATTGTTGTTGTTGTTATTACTTTATTTCATTTATTAAATTGTTCTCTACCCATTAGTTTTACACCTTTTTCCTCCCCATCCCAACAGCAGAAGCGGGGAGCAAGTAAGTGGCTGTGTGGCACTGAGTTGCCAGCTACAGTTAAACCATGACATGAGACCAGACCTTAAGCCTCAGTATTTGACCCCATATTTCAATTTTCACATATGATACAAACTTCACAGGCAAGCAATTTTCCTAATTGCTGCAAATAAAGTGTTACATTTCTGTCCCAGCAATTTTAAATTAATTTTGAGGTTTTCACTTCAGAACGGAGGTAAAAATCTTCACGCATTTACAAAGCTGCTGGTCCCTTTTTCAGGACACAAGAACACTCAAAATTTTGCTACCTGAGAATTGCCTACACTATTTAATTGTGAGCCTGGGTTGTATAATCAGGATACTGAGATTATGACAAGCAACAAATCTAAATAACAAAATGTAATCAACATTAAAAAAAAGGGCTTATAGGTCAATAGATGCCTTATCTCTACAGTCACATAATTTCTGAAGTGTGTTTGATTTTCATAAGAGATTGGAAACAAAACGCCATCAAAGAAACATCTGAAGTACATAAGGTAGTTTCCACATGAATACTAGTTCTGTGCTTGTGTAAGTGAAGAGAGTTTAAAGAAGCAGTTAGCATCTATATATATTGAGCTACCTTCTAATAGGAAGACTGCTTGTTTTCGAAAAATCTTCACCAGAGTATCATCCAATTCAATTTCCAGTAGCTTAGAAATGAGCTGCTCCTCATTTCGACAAACCTTCTCTTGTGCATACAAGCCATCTGGCATTATTCGTTGCTGTCCCAGCCCTATCAATGCTACTTCCACAGCCAGCGTTAAATAAGATTCCCCTTCTTCTAAGAACTTGTGTGCAGGCAGGTGCTGGTACTCCAGAGATTTGCATTGCCCCATGTTCTCTGTAAGGAATGAAGCAGAAAGAAAAACACATCAAATCATTCTAACCCATAATCCACAACATGTAAAAGTGCTTCCTCTGTTAGTATTAAGTTTTTTAAATTATTTAAATTACTAGCACAATCTCAAAATCCAACAACCCCATTTAAAATATCCCATCCAATTCCACATGGCAGAAATACAAAAAGCAATTAAGTTTTAAATAACCCAATCAAGTAATAATAAAAGTTTTCATTTTTAAACTGCACAATTTAGAGAAAGGTAGTTTCTCCATCTGTGTGTTAATGAGGCCAAAATTGGAAGATTCCTTTTGATTTTTTTTTCCTCCACTCATTTCTGTATGTGTACGGGGAAGGGAAAGGTGCTTATACACCTGCATAGATTTGAGTTGAAGCTATCAAGACTATGCAAATACCATAGCCCTGAGAACTCCGCAACTTTAAAACATCCCTTGTTTGCTAGTGCTCTTTTTCAGGTTTATTTATTTGTTACAGTTGTATATATGATAAAAATGTCTATTATTAACACCAGAAATCTTACTTTTGGTAAAGATTACATGTAAATTCCACACAGACTAAGCCCCAAATTGCTTTAAAGAGTACTACCAATTCATCTGGCACTTCACAGACACACCATTTCACAAAATGTTATTTCAACCTGTGGCAGTTTACAGTGTAACTTGGGAACAAAAACTTATAATGGACAGATGTAAGGAGATGGACAACTGCAGCAAATGGAGAGCCTGAATGCATTTGGTACGCTGCATAAGCATGCACAGGACAAAGTTACTTTTCAAAACACACTTTCTATTTCATGGGATTGATTTGTTGTTTTGGTTTTTATATACATAATTGTGAAGAATCTGACTTCTGATTTCTTTTAATTTAGAAGTTCTTCCAGAATCAGTGGATATGGGGTTAGAAATTTATTACAGACAATCTAGTTGAATAAAAGGAGTTTTGAGGCAAAGCCCTGAGAAGATTGCTGATAGTTCATCAGTAATGCACTTCTGTCTTCTACAAAAAAGCTGCAGGTAGAGGGATGAATCCACAGTTCCTGTCCACACAGGAGGTGGTAAGAAGCTACTGCAGAGGTGGAAAGAGACTGAGAATAAAGAATTAATCAGTTAAGCTCCTGGGAATCAAATACTGAAATTAAAATGGGCATACACATCCTATCCTAAATCACGTAGCAATACCGCAACACTGCAACTTGTATCACTATAGATCATATACGTGCTCAATTTTAAGTGTTCTGTCATCAATCTGAAGTACACTATGTACACTTGTAAGTCCAGTAATGTCCTGGGCTGTATTTGGGGGAGGGCTGCCAGCAGGCTGAGGGAGGTGATCCTTTCCCTCTCCTCAGCACTGGTGAGCCCACACCTGGAGCACCATGTGCAGCTGTGGGCTCCCCAGCACATGAACATACTGGAGCAGATCTAATGCAGGGCCATAAAGTTGATTAAAAAAATGCAGCATCTCTCACATAACAAGAGTGAGATGACAGGTGGGATTATTTAGCCTGGAAAAGAGAAGGCTCAGGAGGATCTTACCAAAATGTATAAATATCTGATGGGGGAATGTAAAGAAGACAGTGCCAGACTCTTCTCAGTGGTATCCTGTGACAGGACAAGAGGCAATGGGCACAAACTGAAATACAGGAAATTCCATCTGAGCATAAGAAAACACTTTTCTATTGTGAGGGCTGTTGAACACTGCAAGAGGTTGCCCAAAGAGGCTGTACAGGGTTCTTCCTTGGAGTTATTCAAAACTCATCTGGACAGCCCTGGGCAATCTGCTCTATGCCACCCAGCTCTGAGTAAGAATACATGTACTAGATTATCTCCAGAGGTGTCTTCCAATTGCATCAATTCTGTGATCCTGTGATTTTCTGCAATTTCTCAGAGAGAGAACACAGCAACATATGTAGAGAGGGCTGCTGCTATAAAGTCTTAGTTTTATTTCAAGTACGAAATACAGAATTGTCTTCAAGAATGAGTAACTGGTATTTTTTTTAGTGCTTTCATATTTTACTTTAAACATTTTCTCTCCCTTCTGTTCTCTTAAGGAATGTACATGTGAGTTCTTATACTATAAAAACACTGGCTTTGAAGCTGGCTCAGAAAGGCAAGATAGAAAAATGCCTCTGGTAAACAAACACATGGAAGACTGCTCCCTTTGCTTGGTCTTACCCGTGAAGTCTGAGAATCCATGGAAGCTCTCATCATCCACCCTGCAGGCTTCCATGAGGCTACTGAAGAGGGTGCCAATGGGGTCCAAAGGGTGTCCCACCCAACCTTCAAGATTACTTATTGAGGTTACTCCCCTATGGAGAAGTTCTGTGACAGAAAAGACAGAGGGAGGAGGGAGGGAAAAAGTGTATGTTAGCCGTACAAAACAATTATAAAATTAAAACTGATTAAAATGCTCAGTACAGAATTCAAAGTATTCCCAGTAGCTTCTGCTTAGAAGAAGAAAACAGAATCTTTCAGGGTGAATTCACTGCTGTTTGTGAATATGTTGAAAGAGGGAAAAAAACAAAAAGAACAAAGGCCAAACACGTTAAGTACTAGCCAAGTGAATCATGGGTCAAAAATTTCAGCTGCAGTGTCTTTTGAAATCTCTTACTTGATACCAGCAACTCTTCTGAAAACATCTCCTGAAAAATTACAGCAAAGACTTTTTTTGGTAAAACATTCACCACAGTTTCCTCACTCAGACACAGCATCATTTTTACATTTCAGGTTAACCTGATGGCACTGAAATAAATGAAAATATTCTAAAGTATGTTCCAATTCCATAAATAAAATATGATCTTATTCTGCATCTAACTATTTATTGATGTAATAAACTCAGGATGACAGCTTCCTTAAAAAAAAAAAGAATAATAAAATGTTTAAATGAGGTATACAAGAAAAGATTGTCCTTTAAGTGGATCAATTGCATTTTTTTTTTGTCAATTGCATTTTTTTTTGTCATTCTAAAATTTCAGTCAAATATCTTTACAGAGACTTTGTTTTGTAGCCCTTACCCATCATTCAGTAACATGAAAAAATTGTTTAGCACAGTGAATTGAAGGAAGTGTGTTGTGGTAATAGATGTTTGAGATTCCCCAAATTTCTGTGCCCTCCCCCCCCCCTCCCGCCAAGAACCTTATAGCAACAGCTCCCCTTTGACTCCAACTCCCAACTTTTTTCCTCTTAGACACATACATGACTGGACTATGAGAGATCAGACACATTATGGGTCACCATTTAAAAACTGTGTACAACCCATTATACATGCTCTGTTTCTGCCTGTTACTCCCCAACTTCTACCTGCCTCTGCTCTCTCGTTCATGAAGTGCCATCTTCCTAAGTAACAATATGTACTATCACGGAGCTTTTAAATCCTGATTCTTGCCCACTTAAGTGTGTAGGGCTACAAAATGAAACAGTCACAATGGAGGAGGGTGTTGGTTTTTTGGGTTTTGTTTGGTATTTTTCCCCCCAAAGAATCCACTAGCACGTAATACAAAAAACAAACAAGTAAATCATGGTCTTACTGAAAATTAGCAAGTACTAAAGACAACAGGCAGAAGCAAGTAATAATACCAAAAAGGATTAATCACAGTGACTTCTTACTGACTCACTTATGTTCTATATATTCTACTGTGGTTACTTATGAGCTTCACTCCTGTCATACCAAAAAAAGGCTTCAGTCCTCCAGTCGCAGACATTTAAATTTAAATCACACAAGTGATTCCATGGACATCAGAACAGTCACATGATAAGCTAAGTAGAAGCCTGTGGTGTTTGATGAACTAAAATCTAAAGCTAGTCTGTAGCTGCAGAATTCATCTGCTTATAGAGAAGACAGCACATTTTTCAGTATTAAAAGAGGTATTTCAATAATTCCACATATATGAGGAAAAAAACAAACAAACAAAAACCAGGGAGTGACAACACAGAAATGACAAACCTCTGTTTCGGGATCAGATGGATTGCTTTTCATAAACTCCATTTTTTATTTAAGATATCATAATATTAGTTGACAGCTATAGAAACTGCTCAAAGGGAAAAAGAACTTAACAAAAGTATTGAAGTCTAGCTACTGCATTAGCAACTGGGAATGAAAAGGAGTACTACCATGACCAGCCTATTCACAGCAGACCCTTCACACCTGCCAGTGGTACGTACACACACGCGCACACACATTGACACAGGCCCTCCTTTCTTAACCCCCAGGACCGAGAAGCTAGAGAAGCTGCAATGCTTTTAAGGACCACTTGTTAAGTAAATACACATTACATTATAAAAAGACTTAAATTCTACCAAGTAATAATAAAAAGTGCTTTTAAGTTTTTTTTTCAAATCCAGGATCCATAATAGTGCTCAAAAAACCCTACTTCCTTGGGTACTGTGGGGGGAAAAAAATATGGAGGCACACAGGAACTCTTAGGTCTTTTTTTTTTTTTTTTGAGTCAATTATCTACCTTGTCTTCTAAATGCTCATTTCTGGGAAAACATCTGCACACACACTTGAAAAATTTACACATGACTTCACACTGGTATTTCTGCCTACAATGCATGAGGATAAACATAGTTAAGAGCATCAAAGAGGATCTAAAATAAAATTTGAATGAAGGGTTTCTTGTAGCAGCCGTGAAAGTAATTCTGGTTTTATAAAAAAAAAAAGTGTTAACCCCCCTCCCCCCCAAAATCCACACAAAAACCCAACAACCAATCCACCTCTATTCAAAATTTTCGGCATTTTAAGAGACTCTTCTGGAACAAGCTGCTAAATCTGATGAATTTCTGTAGTGCAGGCTTTGCCTTATTGTTAGCCTCAATGTCAACTTTATGCTTCAACCTTAGAAATACACACTTAAGCTGAATTGTGTGTCAAAAAAAATAGTCTTAACACACCTGACACACCAAATGCAAAGCTCTGTTTAAAATCCCCTAAATTACACAAGGTATCTGCTGTGTAACCAAAAATCCTGACTGGGATAAAGGCCCCATCGTGCCAGAGCTGTTACAGAAGGCGGAACAGAGCCCTTGCCCTGCACAGCACACAACCCAGCTTACACAAAACCTCTGACATCCAGAACAGGACATCACCACTATGATTGTTTGGGCTGAAGAGTTAAGTCACCTCTTCTGCTTTAGTTTCAAAACTGGTTGAACACCACAAAGTTCCAGTCCAGTGTTGTCACCTTGCACATCCTTCACCCTTCTCTCTTCCCCACATTTACCTTTCTTCTGAGCCCGGAACATTTCCAGCTGCTTCTGCTGCTGCCTTCTTAGTGTATTAACAATGGCTATCGCTAGCCTCAGTGCTTCTCGTGGGTATCCATGAGATCGTAATGCATCCACCCTCGCACAGGCTGTAGGAACATGTTCTAAAATGGAGAAAATAATTGAGGAATAGCAATGCTTCCATGTCTGCAATGGCCTGTTTTGCTAGGTTACTCAAAAGGCCTTTTTTGTTTGGTGGGGTTTTTTTGTTGTTGTTTTCGTTTTTGTTTTTAAAACTACACAAGAGACTTAAAGGCTTACTTCTGAGCCAGCATCTCAAGGGAGCTTCTGTTCCTTTTGCCAGGCTTTTCATTCATCACCCCACCATCCCCCCAAAAATAAAGCCATAGAAATTGAACAAAGCAGCGAGTCATGGAAACGTCTTTCCAGTTTAGCCACTTACCATGCCAGAGGGGCCACCCCTGAGAGTCAAAGAGCAAGTTTTCAGTGTCGTCATGGTAACAGTAGTTGGTGTACAGGTCACTGCTGATAATGTGCTGTAAGTGGCTGTCCTGCCAGTGCAGATCGCACGCCTCAATGGCTCGAGTGAACACCGTCCGATGTGGCCTGTTTGATGAATCTGTCATTTTCACAAGTACAGAAAACTGCATCAGCTTTTACTCATTCATATGTGAATCAGTCATTCACAGTACTCTTGTCTTCTGCCTATTCACCAGCCCTGTCCGACAGCAGGCTGCTCTGCCCCTCTCTGCACCGAGCAGCCCGCAGATGACACGTCACATCCTGCTAGTACCCACCAGCTCACACCAGGTGCGTACCATTCGCTTTGCGTTCAGAGGGATACCTACAAACCAGCCTGACTGGTGCCAAAGAGGACATTGCAGAGGGAACAGCTAGAGATGAAAGACATTCAACAGCACATATGGACTCCTCTAAAAACATACCAGAAAGTATATGGCATGCAGCTACTCAAGCACCCCCAGCTTCTCCCCTCCTCAGACCAAGAGCTACCAGGATGAGGGATGGATAAACATCGCATGGAAGATTTTTAGCTGTTCTCTTTGAGAAGTGACATTAACTTTTGAGGAATTGTGTGATTTTTTTTTGTCATAAACATATATCAATGCCATAAAGTGAGATATGAGGCCATGGGCTGGACATAATCCTTACTGGATATATACGTATGGCAACCCTCCACATGGCACTGTGTCTATGAATGTTGAGATGCAGTGTCAGTTACCACTAGCTCGCCCGGGCTGGGCTGAACATCATGGGATAACAGAAAGCAAAACACCTCTTTAGGGATCTGTATGCTGGAAGAACTTCTGTCCCCAGCTAGTTGCAAGATTTAAAAATGAACCAAGTCTACTTCTTTCAGAGGTAATCTTTCAAGAAAAGAAACAAGAAAAAAACATTTAAGTCCGAATCTGCCACCTCCCAAGCATTTACTTTTTAATCTTATCATAATCATATGAAATACATATCAAAATACTGAGGGTTTTTGAGGATTATGAGGTTATCTTCCCAGGTAAATACCCTGCATCTTCCCCAGTAGCCATCTTTCCTTGAAGAGGACTGGACAAGGCTTCTGTCAGGTTTGATAATCACATTTTAGATATAGAAAACATGGTATCAAATAAGAAAAAACACCTCCTCCAAGACAGCAGTCTTGCGTCTGCACCCCACACACACCTGGCAATGCAGACTGCACATACAGAGCATATCACAGACAGCTGCTTTAGTTTTTCACACACAAGTTTAATGCAGTTGCCACAGATCTCTCTTTAAATAAGCATCAAAGGCTTTATAACTGCAAACAGAATAAAAAAAACCAACACCAGAAAGAATACAAGATTATAGCCCAGCAAAGAAACAACAGCCCTTTATATGACATACTTCAAGGACATTCAGTTTTCATGCAACACGTACGTAGAAGCACCAAGTGAAAAGTTGTAAGATCTAAACACAAATACTTGCTTTGAAAACACTGCAGCCCCAGCACAAAAAAACACCTATTTACCCTTACTGCAAAGATAGTATTAGTCAAAATAATTTTGGCTGGTCTATCCTCAACAAGAAAGTTACTTGTCCCAGGAAAGAATGCTGAATTCCGCAAGGCTAGAGTATATAATATAGAGGTTATGTTATATGTTGCAATCAGTGCGTATGTTTAGGCTCACCTTGGTTAGCATTTGCACCCTGAGGCAAAGCATTGGTTAAATTGGGCAGCTCGTTTCCATGGTTTCCATCTTCCCAGGGACAAACATCCACACTGTTCCATTTTTTCAGCTGTTTTAGCCAACTGGACTTCTGCTCCAACTTGCAGTGGGGATTTAAGACTATACACATCCACAGAGCACCTGATTTTAAAAAAATTGCTAAATTATGTTTTCTATTAAAAATGCAGCAGCCAATGACTAATTGCAAACTTCTGTACTGTAACAGTTTTTCTCCCCTAAAAGGCTACACTGCTTGCTTCCTAGCTACACCTGACATCAGACTGAATTCCTGATGCAGGATCTTGGAGCCAGAGTGGTCCATCTGAAGCAGTTGAAAGACTGTACCAAGCCAATTTTCTCAATTAAAAGGCATTAAGAGGTCTTTTGCATTAGAAAATACAGTGTTCACAATGTGTAGCTCATCAGTCAAAAGCGAACAAAAATTCACATCAAGTTACAGCAGGAAATTACTCCAGTGTTTCTTATTTTTGTACCAGAAGCAGATCTTGTTTTCTACAAACAAGAACTATGTATTTTCCAGTTTCACATCACAGAAACCAGAAGAATTACATTAGTAAGACATGTATTTTGTAAACATATACCTCCACACTCAGAACCCTGCAGAAGTACTGCTGATCATTCCCAGATACATCTGCGTCTCAGAGATCCAGCAAATACTGGTTTTGTGCAGTCTAACAGGAGTAAGGTATTTTCACTGCAATTACTTCAGTAATGTGGTTACACTAGAAAATTTGTTTTACAATTTCTGTTTATGGATCTCAAAGGGAAAGACAATTTACACTGACATTTCACACATACTCTCACTTTGGAACCTGCTCCCTGAGACTATATAGCAGGGCAGACATTAATACATCAGGGTGTCTAGCAGCAATTTTCAAATGGAAATATTTTTCTCTAGATCAGCTGTCTTTTCATCAGTGTGAACTCTGACAGAAGTATGAAGACATCTGAAAATACTGTTTAGCAACAGTTCATCTGCTCATTAAGAGCGTGCCTTATACACTGCATGAGGTTCAGAGAATACGCTTGAATGATGCAATCTTCATGACAGGCTAAAAAAAAAAAAAAAAGAATAAAAATGCAGCTGGTTCTTCTAGGATAATAAAATTCTCACACTCAAGTATTCCGTTGCTAACTAAGAATGCAAAATGGATACCCAGAGCACAGGCCACCACATTACATTCATTCCTAAAGTAACTCGGCATGCGGTATGCCACAGCACAGGAGCCAGTGAAAACACAGCTTGATCCTTAAGGTTCCAAGTCCGCTGGTATTCAGAACAACATGGAACAGGGAAGTAATATCAAAAAAACCCTGAAAACCACAATAAAATATGATATGGTGCAGTTCAGAACACCAGAGAGACTACACTACTGTGGATTATTACTGCAAAGTAGTTAAATACAGTACAGCAAGTGTTTATCTTTTCGGTTTTTTGTTTGTTTGTTTTTTAAGTGCCTGAAACTAACCATGGGTGTGAACAAGGCCAATACTATTTTTAAAAACTTCTTTTTAAAGAAATCAAATCATATGACTTTCTTTAGACACACTTGTCAACACACTTCACTCTCCAAAGAGAGTCAAGTTACAACTGGTTCTTGTTATTATCAACGTATTCAGCACTGCCCAAGAAAAACAACTACATTTCTTGCAGTCTGCAAAATAAAACAGAAGATGGGGCATATTGGAAAGCCTTGGAGAAGTTAGCTTCTGCTGGCTTTTTTATTTTCAAAATCAAGTATCACTTGGGAGACTCCTTAGGGAGACACTGTACCTCTCCAACATCTACAACAACAAAAAAACCATTTAATACTTCATAACCAGATCGCCAGTGTTTTCAGACTTAAGCAAAAGCAAAGCGGACCTGAACCACATTTGATAAGTATTTCCATCATCCAGCAAGGCGGAACACACACTACTGATTGCACCACGTCCCTACAAAGTGAGTGGTCTTTTCATTTTCCGCATTTCAGAAACACCACCAGGGGCAAAGGAATTCACTAGCCCTCATCAAAGGGCCTCCACTACGTATGCGGCACATCTAGGCGGCCGGAGAGGGAAACGATACGCCAAAGTTTTCAACTCCCTTAGAAAGAAGCTATGTCACACATAAATACATTGTTAGCAGTGACTGACTGAGAAACCCAGGCTTTTTTTATGGAAATTAAGCGCAAGAACAAGTGTACTTCCACCAAACCCCATACAAACCACTTAAAATTTCAACAGAGCCCAACGGCACCCTGCTCCCAGTGACTCCAGGGTGAGCTGCACACACATCTAGACCTCGGCCAGCTTTCACGGCTGCCCGATTCCCTGCAGGAGGAGGAGAGAGAGGCAAAACTCCCCCACGAGAAGAGAAGGGAACAGAAAGAGCCTCGGGCTCAGCTCCTGCAGTGCTACAAAGGCTACCATCTGGGAAAGGATGCATAGTGCCAATAACCCTGCACTCTTCAGCCTATTTGGGTTTCTAGGTTTTTTTGCTTGGGGTTTTTGTGTGTGTGTTTCTTCCTCCCCACCCCCCCGCATTGTGCATTTGCCTGTGTTCATATTTCTTCCTCCTCCTGCTCTCTAAATGCCTTTCCCCTCCCCCGACATCTGCTCCATTCTGGATCTTTCAATTCCCTGGTTCTCCTCCTGTCCTAGCACTGAAACGTCTGAGGAAAACATCCACTTGGCCCAGATTTTTACCACATGACAACTGGAAGGAGCCTGGAGGATATTATTGCTATTTCATTCTGATGCTGCTCAGTGGAAGCCCCCCTGAGCTCACCCTTAAATGCCACCACCAACCTGAAGGCTTACACTGGCCTCAAATAAGAGATTCTCTTTTTCTGCCTAATAGCTCCCTTACAGGGAACTGCTGATCACACTTACCCTCTACTACAGATAAGGCTTACAGAAAAATGAAGAGCCACTACTTGTAATTTGAGGGGATGGTATCTTAATTCATTTCCAGTGACTTCAGCCTGGAAACTGCTGCTGGAGAAAGTGTATAGTTAAAAAGAAGTTTCCCAAAATAATGTTCCTGGCATTCTCAAGTTTACCTGTTTGACTAGATTTAATGATGTCACCAATGCCACTTGCAATACGAACAAATGTATCATTAAATGAAAAAGACAAAAACCGAAAACAAACACGCACACATCCCCACCCAAATCCACCAGAGAATGCGTTTGCGTTCACATACTCTGTTTTTCTCTAACACATCTCACTCTTCTTCCTGCCTCCCTTTCCCCAGGCACCAGGTACCTTTTCATACTTATTCTCACCAGGCTGACACATCTTCCGCCCACAAACTACATGGTACTGAACAAAAAGTAAAATTCTGCTTTGAATCCCTTGACTATGTCTTTCCAATGTAAAACTCCTCACAGTAAAGTGGTAAAATGGTCACAACCGAATATACAAAACCTTTTTCCCCAGAAGATAATTGGAAAATAAGACATGCTGCACCTACAATTTAATATCAATTTCACAAGGGAACAAATATCAAAACTGTAATATTCCAATGAGGAATTGCCTATTTTGATTCAATACTGATCCTTCTTGACCTCAAAAAAGCCAGCTTTGCCAAAACAGACCTCTGACAGCCCTCCTTTTGAAAATGCATGGCTGTCGTTCGTCTTAAGCATACCTCACACCATAAAAAAGAACAGGTTACATTACTGTTTTACACAGTGCATGCCTTCCTTGTGCATACATGGGAACATCAGTACTTCTATGTTTCTCAGTAGACATCCATACCTTTGAATTCATGGGGGAGAAAGGGACAGCATGCCTTTACAATTATTAGGATTTAAAAATGCAAACTGAAAAACATTAAGAAGTATTCAGTCACAATAAAAGTAGATGTTGTAATAATTACACATCCTGTATATACATGTATTCACGAAGCCAAAGGAAATGCAAGGCCTGTATGCAAACTCTGCCGAGAGATTAAGTATTGCTCCGTTTCCATAACCCCCTCATATTTTACTCTTGCCCCAATAAACGGGAAGGTGGTGATGGAAACTGATTTAATATGGGGCTAGGATACTGACCACAATTGAAGATCCAGCACACAAGTCTGTTTGACTGTTTTGTTACAGTCTTCCCAATAAATTGCTTTTCCCAGAAATACTATGCTACCTTCTCAGGGCTGCTGTGTAGCTAGAGCTTGGGTCAGCATTTCCTCATTTACAATACCTGTGTAATCAATGGCTGAGACTTGGCCTTTGCTTTGGAATTTTACACTTAACACACTTAAGATCAATCCATTCATTTACAGAATTAAAATATGCAAGAAACAGATGCACATCTACAGTGACATTTATTTGCCCTTCCTATTAATGCACATCTCTTTCTTAAAAAATAAACCCCCATAACTACCACATAACAAATGTTAGCAGCATCTGATAATTTCAAACAAAATGGAGCCAGGTAATCAAGATCATTCCCTTCGTGCAACAGACAAATCAGCTTCAGCACTTGCCGCACACTTGCCACTGTGCCCCATTTGAGTCTGATCAGTTCTATCACAAAAGCATCATTCTCCAGCATTGGAAGTGCCAGAATAGAAACAATACTAGGAGACAGAACCTATGACCCCTTTAAAAAGCAGAAGTGTCAGCAAAGGATTTTAAAGTGGTTTACATCTGGCTTTTAAACACATATGCACTTTCACTGGGACAGCCACTCTGAAACCTCAAAGGCGGCAGTGTATGGGATTTATTGCTTTTAAATGAGAAGGACAAGTGCTTTCAGGATGACTGGTAAAGCCACTTCCCTCCTTCAGGCACAGACAGATCTCCATCAGAACAAAGCATAATCAGAAGTCCCATTGGAGAATGCTCCAATTAAACAGTTAATTTTATGGAATAGTGAAGATAGGCAAAACACTTCAGCGCTGTTCTCTCCCTGATAAGAACCCCAAGGAAAAGTACTCCCAGCATTCAGCTGGATCCAGGTTGCAATTCTATTCATAAAAACAATTCCTTAATGCGTTCAGATTTCTTTCTGCAGCCTTCAGAATAAAGGTCTTTCTATGGGTGCTGTGTTTCTTGGAGAACAGAATGTTTCATTTTGCTCTAATTCATTCTATTACTGAATTAAACTTTGATGTATTGGTCTTGACAAGTGCTTCATGCTGATTGTATTGTGTATGATAGTATAATCACTCCCCATGCATTTCACACTAGCTGGCTGATTAATGCAATAGATTACCTGCAGCATTGATGGCAAGAGGGAATCATTGCCCTTCTGCACACTAAACTCCAAATGTGCATTAGAAAGAGTGGAGGTGTAACTCAGGGACAAAAAAAATACCTAATTCCTTAAGCTTCCCTTTCTCTCTTGCTGCATGCTGCTGCTCCAAGGGTTAAAGGCGCATGTGTATTTGGCTGAAAGGAAATGGGTATTTAATTATTGAGATTCTATTTGAAGCCATCATCAGCTACACGCTCTGATCTCTGTGTCAAGTAATGAAAAACTCCTGCTCCCGCCTTCCTATATTTTCAACTTTTAGCACAATGGAAAAAGGAACTAACCAAGTACTTCTGTCATTTTGCACGAGCCTGTTGTGCTGGACTATGCTTTGAGTTTGTTTTAAAAACTGCTGCATCTTTGCAGATGTTCTGCCAGTTTGCCCAAAAGGCTTCACGTAAGAACAGAAGTTTGCTTGAAAGGTACAGTACCTACAATCTCCCTAAAATAGCACTTAGGCTGTCCTATATCCATTAGATGCCCCTCTGTACACCTAAAGTACCCTGTAACCTAACCATTGTAACAAGACATGGGCTATGCCTTTCCACTACAAAGCTAGAAGTATAAAGCATATGCAAACTAATCTCCCTGATTAACTTCCCCAATTTTCACAAAACCATTCATTTCTTCATAATCAACTGAAGGTAAAAGCAACTGTTAATACCAGCACAAATAGTATAAAAATACTACTTTATGACTATCTGAATAAGGTTCTTCACAATTTTAAGTAGTAGGTAATATTTACAGCTAGGTGGTGAACATGAAGTCTGCTCCTGCCCATAATAGAGATCAGATATTTTATCAAATGTTTTAACTGGTAATACACTCTCAGCAGTCACAGTCTATTTTCAAGGACTTTAGCAATTTTCACAAGAAAAGTTAATTTGACTACTAACTATAAATACAATAACCCACCTCTATATAAAATTACCACTGAGATGAATGAGTTCCTCTCAGAGCAGATTTTTCTAGGAAGATGCAAAACTGTAGTTTGAGAAGTTCATCAAACAAAACAATGTATTAATAAAAAAAAAAAAAAGACAGAGATGGAAATACCACTCATTTTTTTAAAAAAAGTGGAGCAAGCGCAAATACTCACTTGCACAGTGGGACGTTCAGAAAAAGTATGATTGCCACAACTATGCTCACAAAATGCAAATAACCCACTGTAACTGGCCAGAAGAACACACTGATTGTCTAGTCTCAAATCCTTTCTACTCCAAGACTTCCGGAGTTACTTTTATCTTCCAGTCCAAAAGCGATTGTTGAGTTTTCACAAGAACAATATTCACAATATTTCAATTAGTATTTCTAATACAAGAACCTAACAGCTCCTGGTTAGCTGATCTATTGTCTGGCTACCACAACTCTAAATTCTAAGCTTATTTGTAGTTTTCTAGTTGAATTTGTCCAGACCCATCTACAACTGTCAGGTGTCTTCTGTTTGCTTGGCAGAAATGTCTTCCCCATCCATTTTTAAGTCTATGTAGGTATCTTAAAATTCTGAAGGATTTCCTTTGTCTTGCTTTGTCAGACCCAAGCAGACTCAAGATTCCTGCACCTCTCACTTTACATTTCCATTTTTTAAATTAATTTTTCAATATCCATTCAAGACAGAAAACTGCAAAATATCACAAGGCTAGATTGCTGACTAGTAAAACTCTGAGAAGTCAGTGAAGATTCAGTAATTCTTCTCCAGAAATCTATTACTTCTCTCTAGCTTTGGTGTTTACTGAAAGCAGTGCTGGAAAATTAAATTGCAGCTTAATGTTACCAAATTAAAAATATTAAAAATAAAGAGTGAGAAGAAGTAAAAAAATTATGCAAAGTACCAGCTTGGGCTTACAGTAAAACTCTGCCCTTAATCTTGGCAGTCACGATTCCACAGTTAAGGGCTGCAGTGATTCTTGTATCAGATCCAATACAGAACAATTTTTTAGGACATTTATAAGTAAATCAGACTAACATCTTAGGAATAAAAACATCAAAAACTATTTTAACGTAGATACTTTAAGAAACTTGGCTCCTGTTGTAGTAGAAGTACTTTCCATCCAACTGGACTAAATGGAAACCCAAACTTTCTCTATGGCATCAAAAATAAGCCCCTCAAGCTACGTTTACAAACTGAAGTTAATTATTTTCATCACTATTCCTCAAATCTGATAAATGACACAGGAAAGAATACCCTCTTTGAAAATAGCTCCCACTTACTGTCATACTCTGGCCTCATATACCCTCATTTCATATACCATTATAGCACATGCCAATAATGAAAGAGGAAGGAAATCATCCTCGGAAAAGATTGTCAGAACCCACCTTTGCAGAAATGGAATGGAATGAAGCCTGGCTTCATTCACAGGGGAAATGAAGGTGACAGCAACAGCCAAGACACTCCAGGGCCATGACAGCAATTTCTTTAAGTTGTCATCCATAACTTAGAGCAGCAAAACTGTCTTGTGATGCTAACTCACCAGCACTGTTAATTTAGTGCCTCCAATAGCACAAATCATTCAAATACACTGACATGCATTAACAGCTCATTCTGTGAAAGGGCAGATGTACCTTCAGTGCATGAACTGAATGCACACATGTTTTATACCTGTATGGCAACCACACCACAGCAGCTAAGACTAAACAAAACTAAAGAGAGAAAGATTATCAATTAAGCAAAGACAGACTACTAGACATGACACATATATTGTATCTTCAATTGTAAGCCAGCACTATCTACAAGGCCCACGATGAAAGACCAAGGGAAATGGTGCAAAGCATGGTGCATTACACCTCCTTTAAAACAAAGGTCTTCTACAGCTTTCACTTCAAGGCCAAAAATGTACTCTGTGCAATCAATTGATCCAAACTTAGAAATTTGAAGTTAACTATTTTCTACAGGTGCAGGGCATGGGTACTCTCCTTAGCTTTAAGGCAGAACATGATGCAATTAGAACGTGGGATACTCAAAGAAATCATGACAATATGGATATAAGCACCAAAGAGCACCCAAATTTGAAACTTAAGAGCCTCGCAGTACCATTTTAAAAATACCATTAAATATAGGGAAATGTGAATGTTTCTACTGCACAGTTGATCCTAAATAGGGATTGCACAAAGTACGCAGCTCCAGAAAAACGGTATTAGAGCACAAAACCTAGGATTCTTTTTCAGGGCAGCTCTGAAGTATTCATCAAATTTGGCATGAGGAAGGAATTTCTCTAGGGCCATACTGGCAACAACCCTAGCTGCTTTTGTCCTTTTCCCCCCCCCCCACTTAAGTACTAAGCAGAGATAAGCTGTTTAGAACAGCTGGCACGTCCCATTCATATAAGTTTGCCTCTAATTGCAAAGGGAATGAATGCCTGAGATAGAAATATAGACGAGTAATAGCTTCATTTCATTAAGGTTAAAAGAATCTAACTTGGCATTTTCTAGAGATGAATATAAACTTTTATCAGAAAAATTCAGAATGGTTTTCAAATAAAAAAAAGGATTTAACACCCCCATTAGTTTGGGAAAATGACAACTACATCTTTCTTAACTAATTTATAATGATACCTTGCCTAAACTCAACATTTAGAATTAAGATCTAGATGAGGAGCATAGTGTTATTAATAAAAATTTAGGCATGGTCCTTCAGAAAATACATTGTTCTATTTCTCTACGTGACATGACCTTGTAAAATGATATTTTAGTTTTAAATTTTAACACAAAAATGTATTACTCTAATCCAGAAAGTGGCCAAAATATCAGCAAACATGAACTCAAAGTAGACCATCAGGCCGTTCCAACATTTAAAAAGTGGCCCACAACAGGGCAAAGTGCTAGTGAAAAACTACTTAAGACTACTAGAACTACTTTTATGACAACAACCTATTTAGTATGCATAACAGAAAAGATTCTAAGGGATGTCACCCAGGAAAGCTTTATCCCAAGAATGAGGCTCATGGTGATATCATGAAAGATTCCTACACTTAAAAGCTTTAGAGACCAACAAGTAGTTGAGGTAGACAGGACAAGCTTATGCATTAAAATGCAGCTGGAAGTGCAGAATACTTTTTAAATTCTCCTTGACATCATAAAGTAAGAGATTTTTATCCACTGCCCTGCCTTGCAAGCTTTTTGGAGACACCCTCCTCCCCACGACACAGCCATCATAGTTTTGTTCCACAAGAAACTAATCCTCAACTGAAAACAGCTCTCTTCCCCCTTAAACAGTTCTTAAATATCAAAATGGAGGAAATTACTAGAAATGTTTGTTTTGAAACATGCAAATTATGTGACGTTTCTTCACCATGAAGGCAAGAGGATATAAAAATACTGAAAATGGTACTTACAAAAAAAAAAAAATATCCGATCCTGTAATCTACATGTTGACAAGCTACTGGGCTCTATCACTACACCAAGCAGTAGATACTTGTCTTAGATTCTTCTACTTGACTGCTTTCATCAGATTAAGCATCTGGGATTTAATTTAACAGTTTCAGCTTTATTAAGCTGTCACAAGAGCAGCCCCGCTTTGATAACAGTAGCTGCTCCAATTATGGCTTGGTTTAGGGTTGACAAGTATAATGATTCATTCGTGGCACATGAGAAGCAATAAAAGGTTGTTTTGCATTACAGCTTTAAAAATGTGGGCACTTTTTTTTCATTTAATTTGTCACTTAGCTTTTGCTAAGAGGACATTTAAATTGCAGTAAAAGGCAAATGGGGCTTTTAGTTTAAATGTAATCCCCATATTTAAATGATCTGTAATGGCGTAGTGTTCGAGTGGGAACACTATTGTTTCACAGTGGGCCCTGATGGTGACATGTGACATTTGTATTCAGGTCCTGTATTATCCATGTGGCTAAAGGGCTTCCAATTTCATTTCACAGCCAGAAGCCTGCAGAAAACACCAATTAACTTGCAGATCCCATTTGCCGACAAACCTCAGCCTCTTCCCAATGTCTGGCATCTGGCAGTGCTCAACGTTTAATTCCAAAGCAGAGCCTCACAGTCATCATGATCCCTCAGTTGGAGCACAAAGTCAAATTTCCCCCGCTTTTTAAGGAAATCTTTTCACTTTTGTAAAGACCAAGAAACTTCTCCTTAATTTTTCATGGATGAATATTAATGGATTACTGCTGTAGTAATATTGCATGGTCCATCTTTTCCCTCTAGACTACAAAAATGTTAATTGACCTTTTCTTCAAATATCAGCTCAACAGGCAACAGCAGATATTTGCTGTGCATCTTCTAAAGTAAATTACCTGAAATGATTCAAATGGGTTTGCAATTGAAACTATGGTATACAATCAACATATTTTGATACTGTCAGAGCAGCAGTGCAGTTCAGGGCTGAAACAACAGGGTCTGCTCAGATTGCAAGTACAGCAGCTGGTGCAGTAGTGAAGTGAGGCTGGAGGTCGCACTGTGGCTTTTTGGGATTTACTGTGGCACCTGTAATTTTGCTTAGACAGAGGTAAACAAATCTATTTGATTGATCTAAAATATTGCTTATTTGATGCTGCAGGCAGAGAGTCCACCTCCTCTACCTGCAGACAGGTGCTGTCAAGAAAGTGACATTAATATGAAGCCAATGAAACAAGAAGAGGAGTCACTAAAAATTTAACAAAACTTGTTATGTTTATTGGCAGCACATGATAAGACTGCTACAGGTAACAGATGGAGAACACATTTCTGCCTCTCCCACCACCTACCAGCTCAACCCACATAAGCAATGAAGCATGAGACCCTCCAGTTTTCAGTATGGTGGGATAAAATTTTGCTGTGTACATGTCCAGCTAAGCACATGCCCTGCTTGGTAAAAGCTGTTATTCCCCAACAAGCCAAGGCATCATAAGAATGACACTCTAAAAGGGTTGTTAACACTTGAAGACAAGTAGTTTATCTACACTCTCTCTCTGGCAGAGCTTTGCCTGCTCTGATATTAAGGCTTTCCACCACAGAAGTCTATATCTCAACTAGATATCTAGTGCTTTATTAGCCTAATGCTTCATTTAGAGTGAACATAATTTATGCTAAACAGGTTATATCCAGTCTTAGCCCCACCAGACAATATTGCAGTCAATCATGGTCATCTTGAACTCCTAACAGAAGAAAATAGGTTTTGCTTTTGATGCTTCCTTTTTGAATGAAGTATGTTATTGTTGCTTGGACTTAATTTCATGTAGCTTGATTTTGGACTTTAAAATATATCAAGAGCATTAAAGTCCTTGCTCTATTCTCTGCAGTGTTTACATAACGTCCCACAGGCCACCATCTGTAAAGATTTTCTTTTTTTTCATTTAATTTTCATTTATTTCTGTGTTCCATGCCACATAAATCAGACATAGCAATATTGACCAGAACACCTCAAGACAGAGTCCTTTAAGTCTAGACTTGAAATGTCTCTCCAGATTAAAGCCAGAGTACAGGTAACTACTCCAAGTTCCATGAACCACAAGATGATTGCATTTAAGACTGTGTCTTCAGCTTGCTTTGAGAAAGTCTCCAAGACAGCACCCAAAACTTTACTACAGCTAAGATACAAACATTTAATCCTTCACTCATACACTCAGCAAATCCTCTTCTTACAGAAACAAATTACATTTACCACTGTATTTTAAATAATTCAGGTTGTCTTTTATTGGCACTTAGATGCCAGCTCGTTAGTAGTTTGTTCCAGTACGTTATACCTAGGAAAGCAACGCTTGTGATTACTTAATATTCTTTCCACTGACCTATCCACCTTTAAAATATTGAAACAACTTGAATTGTATAGATGTCACCAAATTTCCCTTCACCACAGATCACTACAGATTGAGAACTTCTGAAGGAGTACTTCAAAACTGTATTAGCAAGTTGCTGCAACACTTCAGAGCAAGCGTCATCAGACCATACCCGTTTAAATATTTCTCTTCCTTTTTAGCCTGTGTTCTTCCCTCCATTGCAAACTAAGTCATGTATCAGGTCACAACTGACCCTCCCTGTAAAGCGGTGTTAATTGTTTTAGCCCTCTGTTACTTGATCTCCTATCTTGCTCAGTAATGGACTTCTACCTTCCTTTGTTAGTATCTTACCATACTCCTAATGATTCTCTTTTTGCCTTCTATTTCCCTCTAGTTGCAAATCAATTTTTTCCTTAACCTTTGCACTTTAGCACTAGTGGCTTATATACTTACCCTTAGTTATGTCACTGTGTTTTCTCTTTTTGCTTTGTTATTTTTAGATGCTCTGCTACTTAACAACTGGTTGCAATTGTATTTCTTTCATATCATGCTTCCTCTCCAGAAACTGTAATTGTCTCACACTGTAGATCAGAAATTCAATTTCACCCAACCTTAACCAAACAAGCAAAACTGCAGAAAACTCTTAACCTGCTTTACCTAGTACGAAAATAAAGGGGTTTTTTGAGCCCAAATACGTAATTGTTTCTTCATTACACATATAAACACCTAAATGATTTAGAAGTCTGTGCATTTACCCAGTTCATCCCAGAGCTGCCTATACTTGTCAGTCATTGCAGTTCCTTGCTGTCTCCAAAGCGCCAGACGAGGGTCAGCCATGAACTGTTCTGTTATCAATGTCAACATGCGAGCTCCATTTGAATCTCTCATCTTTAGCATCTCTCGCACCTAGAAAATTAGTCTTTTAATACAAACTTGAAAAAACAAAGAAATCACAGTACAGACAATATACTACAATGTTTAATATTCCACCTTTGTTAAATAAGAAATGTGATTCATATATGTGATGTGAAATTTTAGTAGAAAAAAATAGTCCGCCTTCCCAGTTCTAACAATTTTTGGTTTCAGCATCCCACTGCAATTCTTCAAAGACACTACTTCCACATATAATCCACAGGTGTATTACACAAACCATTGCAACACTAATTTTTTGCAGGTTTCTCCAACATTTTGGGGGTAGGAAGAAAGAGAAGCGCAAAGCTGCAGATGGTTGAAATGCTACTTTGTATCCTTACACTGATCAAGACACATTAGATAGCAGCCCACTGCTGTACAACTCATTATTAAGTTGACATGCTGCCAAGGCTTTGTCTTGTTTTAGACCAAGGAGATTTTGAGCAAGACTCAAACAAGTACAGACTGGCCTGGGGAATGGGGGAGAGAAACAAGGGAAGGTTTAGAGTACTAAACACACCTTTGCAAAAAGCAGATTGAGCTGCTTCCCTGATCCATGGTAGCCGCCCTGGGAGAGGAAGAGTTTAACCTGTTCTTGGACCTGCTCCTCATCCAAATGCCAGCAGTTTTCATCATCTATGCTAGCACCTGCTGTTGGGTCAGGAGCACCTGCAAACAGCAAGAAAAGAAATCATTATGTTCTACATAAAGAAGAGAGTTTCATGGGTCCAGGGGACAAGACTACTGTGGAGGTTTTGTCCACTTTGGATGTCTTGGGTTTAATCTAAACATTGCTTAAAACAGACTTAAGTTTCTCCTCAGTAGTCTTAAACACTTAGAAATTATAGCCTATGAAAAGGTATTTAAATAACTATTATGTAACAAAACATTAAAATCAAGACAAGGTTCTTTCCTCCCATCTAAGCAGCAACACCAGAATGCTTTTACAAAGAACGTTAGACTTTGCACAGTATTTCCGTAAGTGTGATGTAAAACCATTCTTCCCAAAACACATGTGTAATTCCTGTACCTTCAGCAATCTTGCTCAGGTTTGACTGCTAGTGAGCACAGCTATTGATGAGCAAGAGGAAAATCATCACCTCTGTGCCTCTGAGCTGTGATGGCTCTGCAAAGCTAAAAAAAAAAAAAAAATCCCCAAACAAATCCAAAGTCTTAAAGCACTAAAAGGCATTTCCATGATAAGAGGCACAGTTGTGTAAGATTGTGGTGCTTCCAAAGGAGCATTTTTACATGGGCAATGTCATCAGCACAGAAGCAATTCAGAGCAACTCTACCTGAATTAGCCTAGCGTGAACTGAAGTGACTGGATTTACATCAGTCAGTACTTTGGCCACAGGCTGCTCCAACTCAAATTCTGCAGCCGATATCAATGATTTTGTACCTATGGCCTCTTTAAACGGCTGGCAAAATTAACCAGAACAAGTTCTTGCAGGATCTAGCAATCTGCATTTTTCTGACGACTGCACCTCTGCTGGATGTTTTTTGGAAGGTATTCAAACTGAGAAGCATGTATCTAGATTGTCAAGGAAACATCTCAAATAGTGCATCACCATACCAGATATAAGGTATTTAAAGCACGCCCAAGACCCAATGGACTTGATATGTTGATTCTGGGCTTCTCAAAACCATGTAATCTCTATCTTCGTTAGGTTTTGAGAATGCATTAGAAATTGGATTATGTAACACAATCTTATCAATTAAATCCAAGTCCATGTTACCTCTGTAACCCAAAAAAGAAAAAAATAAAAATAAAAGGGATACTTGCAGAGAAAGAACATTACATAATCAGGTCTGTAAAACCTTGCTTTTCCAAACAGCCCTGAGAACCTGAAAGGCAAAGCAAGCTACAACTCTTCAAATGTACAGGAATTAAACATTAATTTTATTGATTCAAGCCTTTATTTCACAATTGCAGCTCTATCACATAGATGAAGATTTTAAGTGGTCGCAGAGAATGCTGGAATCTTTTTTCAATGAAAATACAACCAGAAGATTTAAAGGGTCAGAGGGATGTCCTGTCTACTAGCTGCTGAGAGGAAAAAAATATCCCCTGGTCAGCAACAGCCTCCAAGTTCAGAGCCTACAGCTGGAAATACTGCATTGCTCTGTGTGTGCATAAATATATATACACACACATATATGTTTAGATTAATAAGAAATTGTGTATTTGAAGATGTGAGTGAACCCTCCTGCCTTCCACAGGAACTGCAGCAGCAGGAAATATAGTCAGAAGACGGGAGTCAAGCCCAGGACAGTACAAAACCCAAGCAATGAAAAAATCTCCTCTTCTGCAAGTGCTTCCGTCTTTAGTATGTTAGTTTTAAGGGGCTTTCAATTCAGTCAGCTACATGCGACACATACTGATAACTCTTCAGTTGCAAAGAAAGAGATAAGAAGGAGAATCAACCCACATGAGAACAAGCAGTGCAGCTGTTGCACAGACCTAGGTTTGCAGTATCACCTTGCAAATAGTTTAAATATTTAATTGCTCTAAAGCACAGCGAAAAGACCTTTGAAAAGGAACTACATAAAAGCAACAATACACAAAATACATTTGTATCTACCCTTCACTCCAATAGAGATTTATCTTTAAATAATCTCTGTATGACTACTTCTAAACTGAATTAAAAATAGCCCAAGATTCCTCAGCTATGCTTCCCTATTTAGGGAAAAAAACAAAAATTCTTCCAGAACTGTTTACATTTTATCAAAAGCGCATCAGTCAGTTTGTGCTACAAGGTTAAATTTCAACACAGCTACTGCAGATTCTTCAACAGCGTTCCTTTATGGGAACAAGGGCACCCGCTGCCCCAGGCCAGCAACACTGACCCCACCAAGGCCTATCCTCCCAGCAAGATTCTACATACACCTTCTCCAGGAGCTCAGCATTGCTATACTTATACCAGCTTTATTTTCATGCCAGTAGGCTAGGAGCCTGTAAAAGCTGATGACACCAAGCCAATGGTTTGAGCTCTACAAGGGTGTTCAGCACAGTACTACGGATATGCCTGACTCAGACCAATTCTTTCTTATAAGATCTTGTATAGGCTATATGCTCAGTGTGATCCAAAATTTTAATTGGGATGCGTAAAGAAATTTAATGCATCCGGCACCAGCTACAGCTGTAATTCACTGATCCTTCAACACTATTGGCATTCTTCAGCAACAGCCATGGACTAACAAGGCATGGAGATGATGTGTCCAATCAAGCACGAGCCCAGACTACCTTCCCACCACGGCAGCAGGCAGGCATCCTAGTGGTGCTGCTGGGGAAGCCTCAGCTTCCACTGCCCACATCACTTTTGTTCTGGGGTTGAGATATGACCACCTCCATGCCTCTCAACTAAGCGGTTTTCAAGGTCAATATGTTCACTTAGAGTCAGGTAAACACTGATCTATCTACGTTTCCTCTCCCACTCGAACACAGATGACTCCTGGGCAATGGACAGGATTTCTACACTACCACTTTCCTTCTGAACACATGGAAGCCGGTGAGTAGACAAGAAACTATCTGAACAACCAACAGGAGAGAGCTGCCTTCGGAGCTGCGAGATGAAGGCCTCCCTAGCAATAGCCAGCAGAAGGCTCGGGCTCAACACCAGGCGGAGCTGAAGGTTCAGCCCAAAGGTGGTGGCCTCGCTCATGGCCACAAACGGGCACTGTGAGGCTTCAGCAGATGGACCATTTGGCTGCGCAGAGGAACATGGGCAGCCCTGAACTTAATATCTGCAGTGCTGTTTGCTTTCAAGATCAAGTCCTGTTCCCTACTTGTAAACTGAGGTTAAGTATTACATGCTTTAGAGGGGTGTCATGAGGATAAATTAGTTCACATTTGAACTATGAAAGTGAAAAGCACTGTATAATTATACTAAATATTTAAACCTGTAATTAAACTGTGTCAGTTTATAGACACTAACATATTAATTTCCCTCCCTCCAACCTCTGGCTTTTTTAACTTCTGTCATGACTGCTCTTTCTAATAGGTTTTAGATTATGTACTTGGAGTTAAATACAATATTTACACTCAGTATATAGATACAACCATACATACTTACGCTCTTTTACTGAAATTACTAAACTGCAATCTTAGCAATCAAAGCAGGAATATTGTGCACCACTTTGTAACACTGAACACTCAAAATCTGAAAACAGGGTAACAGCCTCTTACATTTATGGTTGTAGCAGGTTACATGTTAAATACAACCAATTCACAAGTTTTTAAATGCTTTTGCTGCTTAAAACCCCACAAACACAGAGATCATTTACACAGCAATTTTAAGAGAACTTTCAAAATGCACAACATTCAAGAACTGATGCTGTGTGTGGAGAACTTAACCTACAAAATTAAGTAGAAGCAAAGCAAGAAGCACTGAATAAAATAGGCTAAGAACTGCCTGTATTGCAAACTACTCGGGTGCAGATCTACAGTTAAATGTGGTTAAAACAGAAAGGAGTCTCTAAGGCAAACCTGCTTCCCTGATCCTTATTTCTGAATTATCACAAGTTGTCTTTAAATGAAACCATGCCAAATTACTCATTCATATCCACACTGAAATTTTTTGAAGCTCATTTTAAAAAAAAAATATCTTACTTAACTGGTCTACAGTTCATTTGTATAAATTCTATTAGATGTCATCCCACAGCAGCATTAAGGAGAAGATATGGAAAAATGCTTACAAATAAAAAGCATTACTTACTGAGTACTATGCAAAGACTGAATGGTCCCAGCTAGAAACCAATACTGCTGTACACTGATTCACAACAGAGTAGTGATTAATTTTATAAACTTAGTATGCTCAGAATTATTCTAAACAATTATATAAACCCAAAGATCATAAAATTAATGTTTCAAATATATTATTTTGCCTTTGATTCCCCAAATGATTCAAAGTTTAGACAGAAGTCACTTAATCTTGCATTTAATTTCAGAACTCCTGAGTGGAATATTAACACCTGTTCAGCAGTGCACAGCATCAAGAAAAACTACTGCTGTGAAGCAGCCAGTGCTAACAACAAAAGGTACGAAGACAGGACAGGCTACGCTAAGTTGCTGAGGAAAGTTAGTAAACCCTCAACAATTTTAACGTTGAGAAAATTCTTGACCTTCCATCTGCACATACAGCAAAATGCATAAACTTACCTGCTGACAATATCTAACCTCTCCTGCTAAAAATCCAGTTATCTCAAACATTATATAGCAGTAAGTTTCAGAGTCTACTTGTGTGTGGCAGATAAAGGAACTTCCTTCACAGTACAGACTAGCATGCATTACTTCCATTTATTTTTACCTGTTATGTCTCAAACCAAAATCTCACCATTTATCTTCTGTATAACAAGTTTTAGTTTAATGTTTAATGTATCTGAGAAAACCTTTCTTAAAGCTGTAAGTTTTATAAAGTATTTTTAATGTTATTTTGCAATTAGTAATATTTCATTTTATTTTACATTGTACTACTTATTTAATTCTACTTGCGTTTCTAAAATTTCTCTAGTTTTTTTTTTCTTCCTTCCCAAATTACTTCCTTCCCAAATCCGGTTCACTAAACAGTTCTCATACTAAGCACTGGAGCACTTCACTTTCATCCTTCTTGAAAGGAAACTCAAATGCCATTTCCTCCATTCTTCTTTTGCAACTAGTTTCTTAATCAATTGTCTGTTTAAGCAAGGCCATATGAAACATTCCATCATTACTTAAAGAAGAAAAAGTATCCTTAACATTAAACATTCCTTTTTCTAGTAGATCAGCAATACACTATATTTTGTTGTTTGGCCCTATCCTACCCTACAATTTTCCTACAGATTCACCTGTACCTCTGAATTACCCTTTGGAACTTAAAATATACAGGAACAATACTAGATACTAGGAAATTTTCTTTGAAAGTGATTTTTCTAATAGATGTTTCCTTCCTTGATGCCTCCAACAGCACTCCCAAAATACGTTACAGACTAACATTTACAGAGGATGCACCTAAATCTGCCTTGACAAAGCCAGAACTACCAACAAAACCAACTACCCAGGTACCTCTGCTTCTAAGGAGACAAATGTACTTAAACTGCTTTTTCCCTCTTAAATTGGAGTTGATCTGCTTTTGGTTTTGTAGAGTGCTTTGTATTGTGAGTCAGAGAATCACAGGATGGGATAAGGTCTGGAGAAATTTGTACAGTTCTTCTAAAGGCATAGATTGCAACAGCAGCACGAAATAGTCAGGAAAGAAACAGTACAGCTTAAAAGGTAGAAATTAAATTTTTTTGCTAGGCTGTCCTTAAACCAGTAAAAGGCAGACCCTTTTTCACTCTGTACATAATAGCAAATGCTTGCTAGGAGGAGATTAATATGCCAACAGACCCACACCGCACCCCACCCACCAGCACCTTACAGTTACTTTCCTATTTCCATGCAAGTTCTCAGAAACATAGTTTGACCTTCCAACCAATTTAAGCGAAAGTTTCATATCTAAGAAAAGACAGACCCAAGACGACAAACCCGTCTGATAATCCGTCATCCTGACTGTTCTCTTCCTAGCCTAACACGCCTGACAGCTCCCTCTGCTATGATGGTACAAAAATGAACAGGGAGGAAAAGCGCCTCAGCAGAGCAGGGTCCAAATTTACATCCAGATTCCTGAGTCAGCATCCCCAAACTGAAACTCAATGTGAAGCCACCAGTTGCACAGTGCAGATGACAGGGTATCAGCATGAATACCTGCAGTGTTCTTCAGTACAGAAGATCAGACCGCACAGATCTCCAGTTTTGAAATCATCAGAAACACGTGCAGCTGTAGCAGTGTCACATGAGAACATCAGAACAAAACAAATCTTCTCAATTGTAAGAGGTGTTTTTGTATTCTAAAAACACGCAAAACCCTCTTGTAGTGTAATCACCACCAAATGAAAATTAGTGTGGCAGATACAGCTGAGGTTTCCATATTAAATCACTTTGCTCTCCAGAAGTCACTGAACAGGTAACACATTCCTGCGCTTTTAACAGCATCCCCTTATTTTTTCCTGCAGTGAGGCTCAGTTATGATGCAAGAAAGGATAGTGCATCATTTGTATCCACCAAAGAAGTCAAGATTTGTCATTTCAAAACCCATGTCATGATTGTAAGTCACTTCACTTGTTCCCCCGTAACCTCATTCACAAGGGAGGTAGCCAAAGCCAAACACTGCCTAAGACAGAATTTTGAACAAATGAACACTTACCAAATTCACCTTTTGTAAAAGGAAAATACTGCAGAGTTGTTCCATCTCCCTAGCCAGCTCATAAGCAAGTCAACAAGACTGCTGTGGTCACAGCTTCTCAAAGTCCCGGGTCATTCCTACAGCTGATTTCTTTTGCCTATTACTAGAAATACATGAAAACCAGAACTAGTACAGCCACCACGAGATAAAAAAAAAAAACAATGTATGAGTTGAAGTTTTATATAAGACAACTCTGAAATTAAAACACCTCTAGACAATATTGAATAATTATTTCCTCATCCAACTCCAGATTCAGGACTTCACTTAATCAAAGCTGTTTCTGGTGTTCCTGTACCAGGTCTCCTCTTACTTTTACAAGCACGTCTTCAAGTTTTTCCTCTTGCTTACCTGTGCCTTCAAGCAGTGTTCAATATAAATCCTCTTCAAACACTAGTTTAGTGAGGTTAAACTATTCAAAGCAAGATGGGTCTACTAGGCAGTTTTGTGTTACAAACTGAACATCTGCAGCACAGGAGATATAAAAAAGTGAATGGTGATCCTATATTCACCAGCCTGTGCTATTACAGCCAGCTAGAGATTTTGGGGGGTCTATTTTTTTTATAACTAGATAAACTTCTATTTTCCTTAAAAGAATCCTGTAATGTATTAACACCTTAAACATTTTAAAAAACCCTCAGACCATGGTTTTATGGTAGTCTGAGAGAAAAAGCAGGACATTACAGATCCTCTTTTGTAAGCCAGCTTTCTTTAGTAATACCAGTTTACTTTCTTATGCTGTCTGGATTTTCTATTTCAGTTTTTGGTATTTTATTAAGAAATACCACAGTCAATACAGACATACCTCAATTTCATTTACTGGGAAAACACCGTGTAAGAAACATTTTAGGTTTGTGGTAATTTTAAGCGACCCTACTCAAATTCATTGTGAAATTTCATCATTGATCATTTATGAAATTAACTTAGTTCTTTGGTTTCCTATTCTTTTTGCTATTTGGGCTACGATATAAACATCCTCTCTAAAAACACTTTGGATACTAATGAGTAAGGAGATATTTTGACAATAAGAAAGTAGCTGACAGACTAACAGGCCTAAGATCAGCATAATTACAGACTTAACACTGATCAGGTTTAAGAGCTCTCTGCAACAGCTTGTCATTTCTCTTACATTACCCATAGTGTAGCTAATACAGCCACACATAGCCATCATCTGCCCTTCCTTTCCCACCCCTGCCTTCCCCTTTTCTAATCACCCTTGACACTCATACTCACCATACTTCTTCCTTCCCCTTAGTTCATGTTCAAGCTATTACCAATTCTCATGCAATACATGCCTACAGTTTACAACATCTGAGAATCTTCCTCTGTTGCTTAATATCCTGCTCTGCTTTAGGTTCCCTTTCTTTCCACTGTCACCAGGCAGCTCTGCCAATCACCTTCCCATTAAGTCCAGTAACAACTAGAGCAACCGCCTTGCCTCTAGCCACATTCCTGTAGCTCCCAAAGCCAAAAAGAGCGATGCTCCTGAAATTCACCTTCTTGCAGCACCACCTGCCTGAGTCTGCCAGGGTCACCAGCTCCTAAGGAGAGGGGCTAGGCTGCAGATGAGTCCTGTTACTGAAAACACTCCCTTCTTTTGTTCCACCTACATTATATCTAACACACGTTGTTTTCTTACTCCAATATTAAACAGCTTGGTTGTGTACGTACTACAAACTCTCTGGCATAGCAGTCATCTCTCTTAAATATCAATGCACAAGAACTGTTCCTGTCAATGAACAAACAAAAAAGATGTTCTTAGATATCTGGATAACTTATTCTTCCCATGTAAACTGCCCATATGCTTACAGCTCTGCTCACCTGAGAGGTCATTTCTATTAAGTGACCTTACAGGAACACAGGACTAAAACTAGCTGGGTCACCTCAAATCCACAATTAGTCACTTTCAGTTCTGCAGGGTCCATGTAAAAGCCACCTCAGAAGCCTCATCACACCCAGCACACTTTAACAAACATAAGACGTTCAGGAAAGGAACCTGAGAGCCATTAAAACCACGTGCAGCAGAAAATCAGGACAGATTAAGACCACTGCTGATGCTGTAGGCTGCTGCAGCACTAACAGGAAAAAGGTAGTGAAATATAGGTTTTATATGCTCCCTGACTTCATACAGAAACTAAATCCCAAAGGGTAACAAAACTATATTTAATGAATTAAAAAAACCAGTATCACCTACTTGCTTTTATGCTGTGTCACTAAAACAAAATTACACAATCAAAGTATCAGAAGGTTAGTTCAAGAGGAACAAAACCAAAAAGATGCCATTGGTAAGTTGTTAAGATAGTTCCTTTATGCAATGTGGCTATATAAAGAACACCACCACTCAGTTTTTCATAGCTGGAAAATACAAGCGTGAAGCCAATCAGGCCACATTACCAGTGCTGGACATATCAAGCCCATTGCTTATGAATTTTTTTCTCTTTCCCAAAAAGTATGGTTTTCTAAACATCTTAAAGTCAAGGGTCAATAACAGAATTCTCTTCAGTCAACACAGAATCACAGAGTAATTCAGGTTGGAAGGGACCTCAGCAGGTCACACTTCTGAAAGGCACAAAAAAACCTCAAAACCAAACAGGGAATGAAGCAAAAGGAAGAACAAGTAACAAACTCACCATGGACTTGATTGATTTCTGAATTCTGAGAAAGAATTTCATCTGCTAATTTCTGGGCAGTTGGCAAAACTTCTGTGTGGTGCACTGTGATCAAATACTGTACAAATTTTTGTAGTTGGTCTCTGTTCATTTGAAAGAGTGTCTCTGAAATGGGAAGATGCAGTTTGACCTGATCTGGCTTGCGGATCCGGTATAAAGAGAGTGCCACAACGTGGGCACAGTAAAATATGTCCTTGTTTCCACAGCTACAGGTCACTGAGGTAATCTTGCAACGATCAAAGCTGATAGCTACATTGCAAACAGTTTCTGGCTCCGATTGCATTGCAGGCTCTGTCACTGTGCCACTCAAGTGGAAACCTGTGCAGGAAAAAAACCAAAAAAGAACTTAATATAAATAAAATACTGTATCTCCTTATCAAGAATCTTTCCTTAATAAAAGACATCATCTATTTCTGAGAAATAGTATTTTAAAGGACTTGGTTTAATTACAAATATGATTAGCCCTTTCTTTCATATGTACACTTTTTTGTCTCCAACAAAATCAAAAGGGGGGTTAAATCCTAGTTTACAAGCCTTCTTTGCCATTCTACCACAACATTCCTGGAAGTCTGATAGTAAGAAAAACATTTATTTGGTAAACAATAGCTGCAGAAGCAGAGCTGCATCCAATTAAGACCAATGTGGAACTCCTGGTACCTCAGCAGGTTGGCAGCAGTTTTCCAAACCCCGCCAACCAGGAAGCCTGCAGCACCTACCAGCAAATTTAACCATTCTCTCAGTAAGTATGAAGGAAGTAGTGCACTCTAGTGGCACAAACCCAGGTCCCAACCCTGCCACTGACTCACTGACACAAATCACTTCACCTCTTCGATGGCACCTCTCCCACCACTGAGTTCACACTAAAGCTCACCTTCACCCAAGGGATACGGTATGACAGCTATGTTTGTGTAGCTCTTTGGAGATGGAAACTGCTGCAGTTACCAATACACTGGATGTCAGATTTATAATACTGAATGAGACACGTGCACTATTTCAGAAGACTGCATTACGGTCCTGTTCTCCATTCAGCATAGTAAAGCACAAGGCTAAAGAGCTTGTTGGTTTTTGTTTGGTTTTTTGGTTTGGTTGGGGTTTTTTTTGTATTGTAAGAAGATATGGAGTACTGCAAGAAAGATGTTTGCTTCAGCAAAGACGCCCTAGTTGACACCAAGCCCTGTTGAACCAGGGTCTCAAACTCTGAAGGTAAGGCCTAAGCCCACCTCTGTTTGCGCACCACGAAGTCCCAGGTTTGGCTCTGAACACCTTATTACTGAACAGCAGAATGTGGGGGTTTCTTTCCAATTTTATGTAAGCATGACCTTGATCGTTGGCTCAAGCATTAAGTTAGAGGCACAGATACAGGGCAATACAACTAAGTTTCATATGCCATACCAGGATTAAACTTGAACATATAGCACATATAAAGTCTGGGATGGACACTACAAGGTGTTACGCATTAACTACTCATAATGGAAATACTATAAAACCACACCCCCTCAAAGTCAAAAACTTTTTAGTATTGTTTAAATACCAGAAGAGTGTACTGTAGGCAGCAGTATCACATGAAAATTAAGTGGAGAAAGAATACATACATAAATCTAGTCCAAAATATTGTATCTCCCTTTTTTTTAAAAAACGCTCAAGTTACAGGAAACAGAGGAAGATCTCTCATTTTTTCCATTTATTTATACTGTACATTACAGAGCAGGTTTTGCAGTCAGCATCATTGTTTGGATTACATTCAAGGGCAGGTACACTGATACTCTACTCTGAAGAAGGTCATATGCACACACTAATGTCAACTTTGCAAGAAGATGCTTACCCGTTAAAGTAGTTAAGAGCCAAGGCTGAAGAGGCAGTAAGCTGTAAAGTGCACGGAGAGGAAGGGGGGTGGACTAACAGGCCCAGGAATACATGGTATTCTTGTTCTTGTCTCCACTCGACACTTGCACGGAAAGGGGAGTGCAATTGCCCCTTACAGCATGAGCTCCTCCCTCTGTGTTTCCCTTTGCTTTTTAGGTAGTCATGGCATGCGCCTGTAAGTGCCTCCTCTCAAAAAGAGAGGCTTTGTTAAAACTTAGCCATCTCTATTTCAGGTTAATTCTCAGTATGTGTAAGTTGAATTGGTGGTCCCAAAGAAACTGCAGGGGAGATTTCTCTCCTTGATGTCACTTTCCTCTAAAGCATACATAAAATTATTGTCTCTCATCTGTGAGTTGAGGAAAAGCCTAACACTTGGACACTGAAAGGGCATTATCCCACTCCTTGCTACTCTCAGTAACTACCCGATCCCCTATTAATTCCAACAGAAAAAGGCCCAGTGATAGATTTTCTATTAAACAGATTTAAAAAAAATAAAAAGCCCTACCATCTACTCCAACAATATCACTTCTGATTTGTCAGTATATAATTCAAGCATTCAAAAAGTTAAAATCTTCCTGGAAAGATGAATGTCTCCAGAAATATTCCGAGTTAACAGCAGGCCTGCCTTTAAGTACTGCACTGTTCAGACGCAAACACGGCTCACTGCATCCCCTCCCTCTCCACTGCCATTTTCTGAGAATTCACGTTACAAGCAGCAACATTTACAAACACAGATCCTGGTCCAAACAATTACAACAGCAGTACCATCAAATCACCTAACCTACCCTTCTTAAATTACAGAGGGCTTAAACAAAAACATCAGCTGCTCTTGCAGGCTAAAATGTAGCAGCTCTGTATTAACTATGCTGCAATGATGGACTACGCCTGCTAACTGTGAAAGACCGTTCTCCTCCGCTTCTTCTGTTTTTGAAGAAGAAAGAATTTGTTGTTAGGACATACAATCTTTAAAAAGGTTTCCATACGCTACAGAAAACAACTGGGGAAGTTTCAGCTCAGAAGCCCTGCCAGGCCTGTCACAATTTAACCTACCAGACATCAAGTGCCACCTTCTCTATTGCCACCAGCACTGCAGAGTACTCAGCCGGGAAGGCTGGTCCCCTCCCAAAGACACAGCCTTAACCTCTTTTAACCTAACCTTAACCTAATCATTTAATATTCTCCAAATAAAGTATGAAAAGTTAGGACCAGGTAAAAATGCAGCATAGTGTGCTTTGCTAGAAAGCTTTCACCGACACTAATTTATAGCCTGCCGAGGACAGAGACATTACATGCTCCTGGAAGAAGGCAAAAGGAACCACCTGTGTGGGGACTCAGTGACATTTCAGTAACAGATCTGAAGGAGAATAAAACCTGCAAGCCCTCACTACAAATAGGTATTCCCCTTCAAAAGGAAAATTCCCCTTTTACTCAAAGTTACAAACCTTGCTGCAAATACTTATCCATTAAAAAAAACCCAAACAAATAAAAAACCCAACCAAGAATACTAACATTTCACTTTTAAATGAAAAAGCTCATTTGTCATTACCTAAAAACAACGAAAGAACTGCAGGCAGAAAACTATGTTTGCTACAGAAACTATTTATAGAGCAGGCATGTCTCACCTTTTCCCTTCAGCTGCGGCCATTCGGTAGGTTTTACTGTTTTCAAACCAGCATGTGACCAGTAATTCAAGCTCTGCTGACACGTTCAATGTGCAGAGGCTTTGCATTCTGCAAAAATGTGTTTAGAAAAGCAGTTGTGGCATTAAGACAATGCCTCAAATGAAGCTCTTTTACACAGTGATTTGGCTTCTGTTGAAGGTTCACCTCAAAGACCACAAGAATTATTTAACAG